>NC_080544.1:88274876-88989043 GCF_028640845.1 Ahaetulla prasina
TTTTGGGGGAACACGGGATATATAAAATCTCACGGTTGCTTTCTTTAGGTAAATTATTATTATTATTATTATTTATTATATTTGTATACCGCCCATCTCCCGAAGGACTCAGGGCGGTTCACAGTCAAAAACAACAGAAAAACATATAATACATAAAAAGCTAAAAGAATAGACAGTTAAATTCAATTGATGCTCTAACTTTTAAATACAAATTTAAAACCTCATTTAAACCCTTTTTTTTAAAATCCCAAGTTTAAAACTACGTTCAAGCTAGTCCTGCTCTTCGAAACAGCAGCGTCTTCAGCTCACGGCGGAAGGACTTGAGATCGGGGAGTTGACGAAGCCCCAGAGGAAGCTCGTTCCAGAGGTAGGGGCCCCACAGAGAAGGCCCTCCCCTAGAGGTCGCCAGCCGACATTGTTTAGCTGACGGTATCCGGAGGAGGCCCTCTGTGAGAGCGCACTGGTCGGTGAGAGGCTAATGGTGGCAGTAGGCGGTCCCGTAAATATCCCGGTCCTAGGCCATGGAGCGCTTTAAAGGTGATAACAAGTACCTTGAAGTGAACCCGAAGACCACTGGGAGCCAGTGCAGATTACGCAGGAGGGTGTTACATGGGAGCCAAAGGTGCTCCTCTATCACCCGCAGCCGCATTCTGGACCAGTTGGAGTCTCCGGGTACCCTTCAAGGGAGCCCCATGTAGAGAGCATTACAGTAGTCCAGGCGGATGTAACCAGGGCATGAGCAACCGTGCATAAGGCAGCCCGATCCAGAAAGGAACGTAACTGGCGTATCAGGCGAACCTGATGAAAAGCTCCTGGTGACGGCTATCATATGATCTTCAAAGACAGCCGTGCATCCAGGAGGACGCCCAGATTACGAGCCCTTTCCGTGGGGGCCAATAGTTCGCCCCAATGGTCAGTGATGGAATTAGTTGACTGTACCGGGCCGCATCCACAGCCACTCGGTCTTGGTGGGATTAAGTCTGAGTCTGTTCCTCCCCATCCAAACCCGCACGGCCTCCAGGCACTGGGACATCATTTCAACAGCCTCGCTGGGGTGGTTAGGGGTGGAAATATAGAGCTGGGTATCATCAGCGATAGATGACAACTCACCCCAAAACCACGGATGATCTCACCCAGCGGCTTCATATAGATGTTGAACAGAAGAGGCGAGAGAACCGACCCTGAGGCACCCCACATAAGAGGCGCCTTGGGGTCGATCTCTGTCCCCGTCAACACCGTCTGCGACCGGTCGGAGAGGTAGGAGGAGAACCACCGATGAACAGTGCCTCACTCCAAGTCCCCGAGCCGGCGCAGCAGGATACCATGATCGATGGTATCAAAAGCCGCTGAGAGATCTAATAGGACCAAGACAGAGGAACAACCTCTGTCCCGAGCCCTCAAGAGATCATCAACCAATGCGACCAAGGCTGTTTCCGTGCTGTGACCAGGCCGGAAACCGGACTGGAATGGATCAAGATAGACATTTTCATCCAGGTACTGGGGCAACTGTCGTGCAACCACACTCTCGACAACCTTGCCACAAAGCGAAGGTTGAGACCGGACGATAATTTGATAAACTAGCTGGGTCAAGGAAGGCTTCTTGAGGAGGGCCTCACCACCGCCTCTTTCAAGGCGGCAGGAAAACACCTCCATCAAAGAAGCGCTCACAATTTTCTGAGCCAGCCTCGTGTCACCTCCCGGTGGCCAAAACTAACCAGGAGGGACACGGGTCCAATAAACATGTGGTCGCATTCAATCTCCCCATTAACCTGTCCATGTCCTCAGGAGTCACAGGATCAAACTCATCCCAGATAATAACATCAAGACCTGCCTCCTCCACCCCCCCTGGATCCACCCAGTCTGTGTCCAACCCCTCCCGAATTTGAGCGATTTTATCAAACAGATATTGTCCAAATTCCTCAGCTCGACCCTTTAAGGGTTCCTCTACCGCTCCCTGATGGAGGAGCGAGCGGGTCACCTAAACAGGGCGGCTGGGCGGTTATCTGCTGATGCAATGAGGTTGGAAAAATACTCCCGTTTGCCAGCCTCATCGCCACTAGATAGGTCTGAATTTGAGACCCAACTAGTGTCCAGTCAGATTCGGAGCGGCTGACCCTCCAGATACTCTCTAGGCGTCTTTTCCGCGCTCATTTCCCTCAGCCCCTCGGAGTACCAAGGCTAAACGAGATCGGCACCGGGTCAGAGGCCGCAAAGGCACGACTCGGTCTAGAGCGCCAGCCGCCCGATCCCAGGCGGCGACCAGAGCTTCAGCCGAGTCGTGGGCTAAATCCTCAGGAATAGCCCAAGCTCCGTCTGGAACCCTTCAGGGTCCATCAGGCGCCTGGGACGGAACCAGCGAGTCGGTTCTGTCTCCTGCGTGGGGTCAGCGGTTCGAAAGTCTAGTTGAAGGTGCGAATGATCTGACCATGACAAGGGTTTGATAACTAACTCCCCTAATTCCAGATCAATCAACCACTGTCCAGAGACAAAAATCAAATCCAGAGTGTTCCCCCCGATGTGAGTGGGGTCGTTCACTAATTGGGTCAGGTTCAAGGCCGTCATGGAAGCCATGAACTCCCGAGCTGATGTGGATGCTATCCCCACCGACGGCAAATTGAAATCACCCATGACCATAAGCCTGGGGATCTCCACCGCCATCCCGGTGATCATCTCCAACAGCTCAGGCAGGGTTTCTGTCACGAGCAAGGAGCCAGGTACGTGATCAGTAAACCCACCTGAACCCCACGGCCCCACTTCACAAGGAGGGACTCACATCCGTTATCTGTGGTACAGTGATCTCCTCGGCTCAAGACCCTCGTTGATAATAACCGCCACTCCCCACCCCTACCCTGGGCCCTGGCCTGATGGAATGCACGGAAACCCGTGGGCACATCTCTATCAGGGGAACCCCCTTCCGTGCCCAACCAGGTCTCCAAATGCCAATCAAGTCCGCACCCCTCCTGTATAAGATCGGAGATGAGGGGCTTTATTATAACGGACCTGGCATTGCATAACATCAGGCGAAGGTCCAGCTTCTGAGGATTTAAGCCACTGGGAACGGGAAACTGTCGGGGACCGGAGTGCGCAATCGTCAGAGATAGCGTGGACGCACTCCTGAACTCGATATGGGCCCCCGTCCGCCATACCTGCCCCTCCCACCTACCGTGCAGATATAGTTATCCCCAAGACCATGAGCTCTAGCCTCTTCTTCCACCTCAGAATCAATGATGTTTATGCCGTGAGCCGGCACAGGATCTAGCAATGGCTCAGATAGGTATCCCCCTGAACCTAACTTCGCCGTCCCACCCTTCCCCTTGGATAACTTATATAAGAATTTATTATAACACTTAGTTAAAAAACCCCTAAGCCTCCTCTTAGAGGCATGCCACCTCTCGGGATTCCAAAATCCGTCATCAAGGTAGGCCCTCGATAAAGTGGAAGGCCATGTCCGCGAGAGGGGGGAGACTCGCAGGTTAAGAAGCTGCGATCGCGAGTACATTTCGGAGTTTATAGAGGGTGGCAGATGGTAAAAGTCTTAATCTGGCCAATCAGATGGTCACAATAAGTTCCGGACAAAAGATGGAATTTAAAGCTCCTCCGGTAAAGCAATGCTATCTGATGACAAACGAACGTAAGATGATAGGACCCCATCGCCGCCGTTGTCATAACCAGAACAAATGATCTTCATGGATCTTCATATTCTCATCTTTTGTTTTAAATAAAATTTCACTATGGTCTTTCCTATAATAACAATGATCAATTCAATAATACAGAACTTGTAAGTTCATGCATATTCATGGCACGTTTGCTCCCCTTTTTCTTGCTCTTCTCTCATTGTCTTAGCTTTCTTTCTTCTTACCTTTTCTTTACTTCTAAGCTGTTGCAAAACTAAAATTAGTTCAGGCTAGTTTGCATAAGAAGTTCTTAAATTTAATTTTTGTAACTCCCATTGCTTCTTTCCAGCCTCTATAGTACGACTCTCAAGATCCCAGGACTATTTATGCTAAACTGTGATTGTTCCACCCGAACTACAAGGACAGCGGAACACATTATGTATTGCAAGAAAGCTGAGTTTGGAAAGGTACAAATCAATTTTTTTTAAGCAACAAAGTGGCTGTGCCTTTGGAATTGAATTACCATTTATTTTCATTATACTCTGATTTCAGTATTAATTCTCATGCATGAAAAATGGAATGGAGGAGGAGGGGGGAAAAGCATAATGAAGCATGAAATCTTTATCAGGCTGGTAAACAAGACAGTTTCATGCTCAGTGAAGGAAATATGAGATGCTAAGGCAATGAAAGTGGATTAATCTTCTCTTTCCATAGCAAACTTAATATGGGTACAGTATATCCAAAGGGCTACTAAAACAATGGAGGCAAAGAGAAGTTCATTTCCTCCTTTTTATATGTGTGCATGCCCAATTTATCTCACCATGATTATTTCTCAGGGTAATTTAATAAGAATTTAATGCTTAGAAGAGTCATTCATTACTTGCAGGTTAACTTATGCCAATGTTTGCTGCTAATTTTTATCCATCAAAATAGAAAGGGACTAACAGAAAACACTAAAGGGCTTTTACAGTATAGAATGTGCAACATCTTTCCAAATTACCAGCAAATATACAAACAAGATTTTTTTCCATCAACTGCACCATGAAAAATCATGGTGATCTGCAGATAGGTATTAGGGAGAGGTTTGTATATCTCCATTTTCAACTACTGAAGTTTACTAGATTTTGTGTCTGTCACTATCTTTCAGTCTACTTCCTTGTGGAGAAATTTAAGAGGAGGGAATATAGATCTGCTGGAGAAAAATCAGAATATAGATTTAATAAACGAAACAAAAGAACAAAGTCCACTAGAAGAGACCCTTATAAATGTTATGAATTTACAATGACTCTATACACGGTTGTCAATTGGTCACTTCCAATTCTTCATGATCAAATGGACAACAGTCATAATTATCTGTCCGAAATTCCCTTTTTTTGGGAGTGTGAATTACCCCAAACTTCCATCAAATTATACATCATCTCTATATTCATAGATAACTTCTGTAATTTGATGGTGGATTTCTTAGTACTCTATATAGTTTTATCCCCAAAGTTTAGTGCCTCACATGCCTGGCATAATTTTAATTGAGAAGTGATATGTAATACTATAAATCTTAATTTGGAGGTGGCTTTATGGGTTGTGTGAGGCAGAGAAATAGGAAATAAAGTGAAAATTCAGGATAATTCATTTCTTACTTGCAAGATCTGACATTTATCTTCATGCCAAATGTTCACCCATTTAGAGCACTCTCTCAATTGGGCTCACAGGAATTGGGGGCTTTAAAAAAGAATCAGTATATGTATTGTTACATTCTTTGATCACTAGTATTACATCACTACAAAACCTACTTGCTTCACTATTTGAGTGAAGGTTTTAGGTTCTTTGTTGCAGTTTTCTCTAACATAATTAGGGCCTCTGGTGGCTCAACAGATTAAGTCTGTCTGTTATTAACACAGCTGCTTGCAATTACTGCAAGTTCAAGTCCCACCAGGCCCAAGGTTGACTCAGCCTTCCATCCTTTATAAGGTAGATAAAATGAGGACCCAGATTGTTGGCGGCAATTAAGTTGACTTTGTATATAATATACAAATGGATGAAGACTATTGCTTAACATATTGTAAGCCGCCCTGAGTCTTCGGAGAAGGGCGGGATATAAATTCAAATAATAAATAAATAAATATGAAATTTGTTCAGAATTTAATGTCCACCAGCTGTATAAGATAATTTTAATGATGACAAGAAAACAGGAAAACAAGGTCATTTTAATCAGAGATACTGAAATTATTTCTTAAAGCATTTCGAAACAACTAGGTAAAATGTATGGATTTGTTTCATGCACATTTTGTATCTTCTTCTTTTGTCTTTTAGAAAAATCCACAAAGGCTGTAGGCTTTCCTAAGATAACAATGGCCAATAGAATAATAATACTGTGTTTTAAACTGGCTCAATACTTCTTAAGAACGTGTTTTCTTCCCACAACCTTTTCATTCTCTCTTCCTACTCTTTCTTTTGAAATCTAGCATACATTGGAAGTTGAAAAATCAAATTGTTGGGTTCAAGGCCCTTCCTGGGCCCTTAAAAATTTTAAATGTTTTTGATAATGAGGCCTGGCAAATTAGATGTACCGTATATACTCGAGTATAAGCCGAGTTTTTCAGCACGTTTTTTGTGCTGAAAAACGTCCCCTCGGCTTATACTCGAGTCTACGTCTTCGGGAACCCCGCACAGGAGGGGGTACCGGACGGGCTCCCATGGGAGGACGGGAGCGGCCCGCCGAGGTCTCGCGATTTGTCGCCCCAGGCCGCCCCCATTCCCGTGTCTGGTGGGCGGACGGCGCAAACTTGGCGGGCTGTGCATTGGCGGGGAAGCCCTGGTGGTGCAGTGTTCCCGTTCGCCCTGGCCTCCGTCCTCCGATCTCCTGCGCTGGGAGGCGGCGGCGAGCCAGCGAGCAACCGGGCACCGCGGACTTTGGCAAGGAGGAAGGTGGGAGGCGGAGCTGCCGGCTGTGGGTTGAGGGCGTGCAAGAGGAGTGAGCGTGAAAGGCCTTTGTGTGTGTGTGCGTGTGTGCGCGCCTGTGTGCCCTAGGGAGGAAGCGGAGCTGCCGGCTGTGTGGGGGTTGAGGCGTGCAAGAGGCGCGCCTCCTCCTCTTCCTCCACGCCGCTCCTCTTGCACGCCCCTCAACCCCACCATCCCCACCCTCTCCGCGTGAAGGTCACCTCCTCCCTCTTCCAGGCGGCGGCGGCGGCGGCGGCTCGCTCAGCGAGCGCCACAGCCGGCAGCTCGCTTCCTCACTGGTCCCAGTCCAGCGAGCGGTGGCGACATGCGGCGCGCCCGCCACCGCTCGCTGATTGGGACCGCTTGGCTTGGTCCGCGCGGGCGGGGAGCCGCCAGCCTTCTCGGCTGAGGGAGGAGGGTTTCAACGGTGAAAGCGCCGGCCGAGAAGGCTGGCGGCTCCCCGCCCGCCGCGACCTGTTGCCGGTCCCAATCCAGCCGAACGGTGAAAGCGGAGCGCGCCGCATGTCGCTTTCACCGCTCGCTGGACTGGGACCAGTGGGAGGAAGCGGAGCTGCCGGCTGTGGCGCCCGCCGAGCCGGAGCCGCCACCGCCTGGAAGAGGGAGGAGGTGACCTTCACGCTGGAGAGGGTGGGGATGGTGGGGTTGAGGCGTGCAAGAGGAGCGAGCGTGGAGGAAGAGGAGGAGGCGCCTCTTGCACGCCTCAACCCCCACACAGCCGGCAGCTCCGCCTCCCTAGGGCACACAGGCGCGCACACACACACAAAAAGGCCTTTCCACGCCACCTCTTGCACGCCTCAACCCCCACAGCCGGCAGCTCCGCTTCCTCCCACCTTCCTCCTGCCAAAGTCCGCGGTGCCCGGTTGCCGCTGGCTCGCCGCCGCCTCCCAGCGCAGGAGATCGGAGGACGGAGGCCAGGGCGAACGGAACAGCCCACGCCCAAGAGGGAAAGGGAGCGAGTGGGTGGGTGGCTGGGACGAGACCCCACCACAAACACACACACACACGCCTGTGAGACGCCTTGCTTGCATGTCACACACACGCACCGCCGCTGGGGAAAAAAAGGATGGATGGATGGATGGAAGTAAGGAAGGAAGGATGGATTGATGGATGGAGGCGACCGCTTTGAAGCGCAACCCTTCTCCCGCAACTAAGGGGTCAATGTTTTCCCAATCCTAGGTGTGGGGAAACAGTCATTCTTTCTTCCCCTAGTCTCTCCCGAGATCGCACTGCAGCGCCCATCATCCCCAGCCGCAATCTGAGCTCGTGCCATCGATGTGGTCCTTGAACTTCCTCCTTGTTTCTAACCCAGCCTAGGATGGCCGGCGTGGAGTGTGTGGTGGTGGTAAACGGCCAGGAGAAAGCTGCTCTTTTCGAGAGGTCCTCTTGGAAGGCTGCCTTGGAAAGGGAAAGTGGGAGGGGCAGAGATTTCTCCTCAAAGGTCCCCTTGGAAGGCTGGGTTGGAAAGGGAAAGTGGGAGGGGCAGAGATTTCTTCCTCGGTCCTTCTAGAGTCCTTGAGAAACTGATATCATACAAGGTTAATAAATTATACCTCCTCCTCATTGATGAGTTTTTCATCCTGAAATTGATTGAAACATTGTACCATCATATGCTGCCATAGTATAGTGTTAACAACATCTGTAAAGATGATATATGAGCATGACACTAAGTTTTTCTATATTTCCCTTTATTGAAAAACTTCCATCATGCTTCTTTCTGAAAACAAAGGTCATTATAATATACCTCATTATATATTTGATTTGATGATATTTCAGTTAATAAATACCATTTAAGGTGTTGCTTCTTTTCTTTTCAGCAGCAAAGTGAATTACAACTTTAAAGAACTTTATTACTTTATATTCATTTATTTTAAGTATAGATTTTAGATTTTTAAACAAATATGTTTAGAGCTTTTATATCTTTCAAGTTATTCAAATTATCCCCTCAGCAGGTATATAATGGCATCCAATTCCAATATCATGTTGGGGCTTTTGAGCAAGGGAGGAGGAACGTGAGCACCGCCTTTCGCTGGCATTCCGGGATTTCCCTTTGTTTAGAGCTGGGAATCCTCCTTCCCCCTTTTGCACTCCCTCCCTCCCTCCCTCCCTCTCTCTCTCTCTCTCTCTCTCACACACACACACACACACACACACAGACTTCTAAAGTCGATTGGCACAATGAAAGGCAAAGACCACAATTGTTTTAAGAAAGAAGCTTTAGCAGGAGGGGGATGGGAGGGTGTTTTAAGTTTTGGCAAACAGCCAGGCCAACTGTATTGGAGAAGGTCACACAACTGGCCTTAACATTTTAGCTGCTGTCTTTTCCTCACACTTGGGTTTAATGATATTAGAGACCCTTATTGCCCTGCCAAAAAAAAAAGAGCCACCCCAACGCCTATGAAAATTAACCTTCTGCCAAGAGACACTGTGCAGGGTATTTTCACTATTGGTGTGCATACAGGCTTAGATTTGTGCTGGGTTCTTAGTGCTTAGAGCACTGACCTTCAGAGGCACCCTGGTCCCTTGGAAGCTAAAGGAGGACTCATTTTCATGCTTGCAGTTGTATTGTCAATTTCTGTGAGACAATGTTGTTGAAGTAACTCACTCACTCACTCATTCATTCATTCATTCCTTGTGTGTCCAATCACACTTAGCCAATAAAAATTCTATTCTATTCTATTCTATTCATTCATTCATTCATTCATTTTATTTTGTCAAATACATATTAAATAATTATATAAATATAAGCATGAATTGAATACATAAAAGGAATACAACTAAAGGGAACATTAGGACAGGGACGGTAGGCACGCTGGTGCTCTTATGCACGCCCTTTACAGACCTCTTAGGAATGGGGTGAGGTCAATACTAGATAGTCTTTGGTTAAGGCTTTGGGGATTTTGGGAAGAGACCACAGAGTCAGGTAGCACATTCCAGGCATTAAAAACTCTGTTACTGAAGTCACATTTTCTGCAATCTAGATTGGAGAGGTTCACTTTTAAGTTTGAATCTATTGTGTTCTCATGTATTGTTGTGGTTGAAGCTGAAGTAGTCATTGATAGGAAGTACATTGTAGCAGATAATTTTTTTTTTTTTTTCCAAAAAAAAGTTTTTATTGGTCAAAAAAAAAGTTTATACAAATACATATCAGGTATGGTAAATTTTCATTTTTCTTATACGTGATAAGAATTTTACTCAAAATTTTAAACACATACAACAGCCATATGGCAAGCAGGTAATACGGAGTAGCTAAGTTTACCAATCTTACATACGCAATAAAGAAGGGTCAAGAATAATCAGAATATCATACGAAAGAGAATAAGTAAAACCAACACAATACCAAATATCTTTGTCACCTCCTAGTTTTGGATCTCAGAACTCTGGGTTCAACCTGACCCAACTCCAGGGCCGCAACAGCGGCAGCCGCCTCCGCCCCATGGTCTATAACCTCCCCTTCTTCAATTCCTGGATCATCTGATTCCAGGAGGGCTTTGTGTTCCTCCACATAGGCCGTAGCCTCCGCAATTGTACTAATTTTTTTCGTAATGCCCTCCCGGAAAATCATCAATCCCTCTGGCATCAGCCATCTGAAGCCTACTCCCTTCTGGTACAATTTGCTTGACAAAAGTAATATTTCTTTCTCATTTCACGACCTGTCTGGGAATCTGCCTCAGAATGGCTATCTCCTGCCCCTATAAGTCAGTGCCCCACTCCTATGTTTTCTAAGAATTTCATCTCTCGTCTCTCTTTTCACAAATTTGACATGAACCTCTAGGAACTGCATGCGTGCGTGCATATTGTGAATTAACTCTATAAACTCGATCCACATCCCAATTCATAAAATCAACACCTCTCCCAAGAAATTCTCCCAACAGTTTAGTCACAACATCTCTCAAATCTTCTTGGTCCACTTCTTCCAAATTTTGAAACCTAAGGAAATAAGACATTTTATCCATCTGTAGTCCAAGCACAGCATTGCTTGTCGCCTCCTCTTTTCTGCACTGCCCGCATCTCACGCTCCAGACCTTCCACTTTCTGCTTATTTTCTGCTGAGACTTGTTGAGTATCCTTTAAGTCCTTTTGGATAGTCACAATTTCCGCTCTTATTTCATCCAGTTTCTTGTCCATATTAGATAACTTTTCCAAAATTCTCCATTTCTCCAGCAGTTGGTCTCTGACCTTTTGCCATTAAAAAAAAAATTTTTAAAGTCCTCAGGCAAGCACAGTATCCTTATAATTTCCTCCGGATCCACCAGGGGGCACTCACAGGAGCAACGAGTCCAGAGTACAGTTAGTCAACCAGGAAACCGAAGGGAAGTGATGTCATCAAGATTCTCATAGTGAAGGCGGAAGCTGGTCGCCACCATTGTTCCTCAGAGGAGGGGGCCTCAAACCTCCCTCCTAAATTTCTCCATCACCTCTTCTCCAGAGCTCCACAAAACCGTAATCTTGTTATTTTAAGTTCTCCTCTCCAGTGATTCGTACTCCTTCCAGTCGCAGGGGAGAAAAAACCCCCCCGCACTCCGGAGCACTCCACTCACGTTTGCCGATATCCCCTTCCCTTCTTCATTCCTCAATTCTTCTCCGTTTCCTGTTCACCACCAGGCTGCTGCAATTATAAATCCAAAGCCCCGGTGTCACTGGGCACAGCGGCCTAGGCAACGACCAAAATAATGGCCGCGGCCTGTGGCCTCCGAACCCCGCCGAGCCTAGGACGCGCCAGCATCGGTCCCCACAGTCCTGTATGTCGGCTGGGAGACCCCTGGCGAGCCGTCCGTGCGGCAGGTGTCCTTTTCGGAACACCTGGCCCCTGAGGGCCTCGGCGGCGGCCGGATTCGGACACTGGAGGCAGGAGAAGCCTTCCAGACGTCCGTTGCCACCGGATACCGGAAGTCGTCCTCCGTAGCAGATAATTTTATGAGCTATGCTCAGGTCATACCAAAGGCGGCGTAGTTCTAAATTTTCTAAAGCTGGGAATCCTCCTTCCCCCTTTTGCACTTTTATTGTTTTTCGTTCAAATAAATATTCATGTTATTTTACTTGGCTCTATCTTTATTTTTTACATTGACCAGTAGCTGCCTCATTTCCCACCCTCGGCTTATACTCGAGTCAATAGTTTTTCCCAGTTTTTGTGGTAAAATTAGGTGCCTCGGCTTATATTCGGATCGGCTTATACTCGAGTATATACGGTATTTCATTTTCAATCATTAAACAGAATGGTCTGTTCAAATAAAAATGAGTGTATTGTATAAATATATATGCACTCTGTAAATAAAATCTTAAAAAATTATGCGGAAAAACTTAAGAAAAGGTTATTGATAAAGGAAATTCAAATCAAGGAGTAATAAGTAAACAGAACAGAAGGGAGCAATGTTAAAAAGTACAATTTGTTGACAATCTTTGTAGGTCTCTGGATAGTACATGGAATATTTTAAGCATCACATTTAGTCTACTCTCAAGCTGCAATGTGTTGAATATATTGAAATATGCTTTTTACTGCTCCTTTTCATGATTTACTAATCAATTTATCAAGATTTCTAAGCCTAAATAAGAATGCATGTTCATTTTTAATTAACATACAACCAGTTTGAATTGATCATTTTATGGCCATAAAAAAACCAAAAGCATTTTGCAAGGACTATAGAATTGCAGCATTATTTAATAACATCTTAAATCTCAGGTTTATGACAACATTTATTACAAGAGAAGGACCTTCATCCTGGAAATAAATGAAGACAGGTATAGCTAAGATAATGGACAGTTGCAGTTCACTCAGTTCCTGCTTCTCCAAAATATGATGGATGAAGGATGAATTGGTGGATAACACAAATAAATGGCGGTGGGCAAAATTTATTAGTTGGAAGATGCTCTTGAAGTTCTGGATTGTAAACAAGTATAGAAAACTCTGCAATGGCCAAGAAACGGGAAAAGGTTGGTTTATAGTCTGATTTCAAAAAAGGATACAGTTAAAGAATGCTCAAACTTTTTTTTTCAGTGGCATATAAGATGTTGCAATCATTAGCAGTTTATGGAATGAAAATTGGCAGATATATAAGATGGATTTGTAAATGGTCAAGGCATCTGAGATCCAGGGGTGGGTTCTAATTTTTTTTACTACTGGTTATGTGGGTGTGGCTTATTTTGTGGGTGTGGCTTGATGGTCATGTGACAGTGGGTGCGGCTTGATGGCCATGTGATTAGGTGGGCGTGGCCAACTCAATGTCACTCACATGAAGGGGTGCCTCGCCTGGCCCCTCCCCTCCCAGCCATTCCTTGTACCACTCAGCCTCAACGTATCTATAGTTCTGCAAAAATGTTGTTCACCTTTTTTCAACTTTATTATCTACATACTATAGATGCACTTTCATGGACCACTGAAAGGAGGAAATGGCTCACATGCTTTGCCCAAGAGTGTGACAGGCAACAGGCTTTTAAGGGGCTGCCAGAAAGAAGCAGGGGGCAATGTGTTTTCCAAAGCACCAGAAGGCAAAACAAGAAGCAATGGATGGAAACTGAACAAAGAGAGAAGCAACTTAAAACTAAGGAGAAACTTCCTGACAGTGTGAAACAATATAGGTTGCAGTCATAATTTCACATATAAAATAGCCATTCATGTAATACAACCTGCATATTGTTCAAAACAGTCATTAGTATTATGGCTGATGTTTGACAGCAAGCCTCATTCCCTCCCCACTCCAAGGGAAGGTTACTTCAAAATCCCCATTCCCTCCCCACCCCACTAATCTGCTCTGGGAAGGAATTAAAATCCCCCCTCTTCATTTCCCAAGTAAAATATTACTCATAAGAAAAGGCTCCCAGATAAGCAAGGAAAAATCAAGCTGCTAACAAGGAACCTTCCTGGAATTCCACATTCCTGCCAGCTGCATAAAGGAAACTTTGTAAGCAGAAAACCGCTATTGGTGCTTAGAGATAATAGAAAGTGGAGGCCAGAAGTTTGGCTCCATTTACAAGCAGCCAGAAAACGCATTCAAGACAGGATATTTCACAATGGAAATCGCCCAAACCTTTTTAGAAACACAAAGCTCATGTTGCACAAACCCCAAAACTTAAAAAACATAGAACCATATAAGAATCCCTCCTCTTAGCCAGTTTGTTGTTCAGCTGACTCAGAAATGAACTGCTTCTGCAAGTAAAAACCTCCTTCGGGCCGCTGCGTCAATTTAAAGCGACAGCGTCTTTTTTTGGTTTCTTCTTGTTTGCCAGGTGATCTCCTGGCTGAGAAGCGAGTCCTGATTTTTTCATTCTAGCCGATCAGTTGGGAGGCTTATTGGCTTCTCAATTTAAAGCAACGGTGTCTTGCTTTTTTTCTCTTGTTTGTCAAATGAGTCCTGATTTTTTCCTTCTAGATCAGCTGGGAGTCGGGAGGCAGCAATAGATTGGGGATGGGGTCAGGCAGAGGTAGCATTTACCGGTTCTCCGAACTACTCAAAATGTTTACTACCAGTTCGCAAGAACCGGGGAGAACCAGTAGCAACCCACCACTGCTGAGATCACATTTGCTAAAATCTGATGGATAACGGAAAAGATAAGAAAGTTCCAAAAAGACATCTAGTTTTTCTCTGTTATGCAAATGTTTTTGATTTCAAAAACCATTACAATTTAATCAGCTGGTCCTTAAAAACATGGATGCACCAAGCCATATGATTTCCCTCTGGAATAATTTCTATGATGATCTGGAAGCAACAGTTAGACTGGAATATGAATCAACTAAATAGATTTTCTGATTTTCCTTTAAGATGATTCTCTTCTCATCCAAGACGTTTCTCTAGTTCTAGCAATGGGCAAGGAAAGGGATTTAATCAACTAAATGGTTCACAACTGGGAAAGAAGTACTGTGTACCAAGATTGCATATCGTTCTCTTGTTTATAAATTACATGCAGAACATGTCATGAAAAATGTTGAGTAGGAAAAATAGAAGTTGGAATTAAAATTGCAGAGATAATCATTAACAACCTCATCTATGCTGTTACTACTCTAATGCCAGGAAGAAAGGAAGATTTATATTTCTTGTTCAATATACAAATGAGGACAATAATGCAAACAAGAAGGTGTTGAAGTAGTAACAGACTATCTTTCTAAGGTCAAAAATGTCCAAGGATGAAAAAGGAGGCAATGCCTGCTTGGTAGAAATATTATATCCACTTCCATATAACTATTTTCTCCTGTCCATGCACCCCCCTTCCACCTACCTGGAACCAGAAGGAAACTGTGTAACCATAATCCTGCCAACAAAACTCATCCCAGCCATATGCCCAGAATGGGTTGTGCTTTGTTGCCCTCCTGCAGCTTCAATGCACAACCTAAGGAATATGTTGGGTGGATCCCTTGGCTGAAATTCCAGCACCATTCAACACCATCCACCATACAAAGTTTTCATCAATTGGCTTAGTGGGTTACTCCATTTTTTTTTCTCACTACATCATCAATCAATATAACTTTTTGATTCCCTGAAACTATAGGGAATCAGGCAACATACCAACCTTCCAACTACTAGACAGTAGCAAAGAAATTCTGTATTTCTTCACTGGTTTCCTCCAGTGATTATCTGGAATTTCCATTGCACAAGTATTGTTGAAAAACTGGAGTTTGAGAAAGGGGATTTAGTTGTGGAGATCAGCAAAGGAGCTAAAGCTATCATAATAATACAACTCAAGGAAAAGAACTGAGAAGATGACTCTTGGAGCAGAGGCCACCGAGAAGAGACTTGCAAGCTAGGTAGGCTACATAATAAAAGAGATGACTCCTTTATATTCCACTTACATGCACAAATCCAGATACATGTGAGTCTATTTCAGACCTTTGTTACTGCTAATTCAACTGGTCAACCAATTACAAAAAGCAAGAGATTATGGAAGTCAGAGTTCCTGTTTCTCTCATGGACAAAATGGAGTGAAAAAAGACTGTGTAAGGATGAAAACTGGATGAAGAAAGTAAAAAACAATAATAAACCAACAGAGTTACTTGGAGCCACAAATCTGCCTCTACGGACCATAGCATTTTGGTCTGCTTAATCCATACACATTAATATGCTTTATACTGTCCACACACAGTGTTCAGGGACAGGATGACCACACCCTCTTCAGACTGGAGTACCAAAAGCCATCTTCAGGCTCCTTCACTGTGGCGGAATGTATACAAATGTTGTGTGGTGTGGAAAAGTTCTCCCAAAATGGTTAGTGAGCAATTCCCACACCAGAAAAGGATGCTTTTTGAAATTGCCCAATACACAACCATACAAAATATTTAAATGCAGAAGCATTACACTGGAAACTAATACAGGTTTTCCCAGTTCTAAAATATGTCTGTGAAAATTAGACCACTGAATAAAGTAAAATGGATATATTTGAAATGCGGTGCTAGAAAAAATGGTTGAGAATTCAATGGACAGTGATCACAATTACAAGTTTGATTGAATATACTAATAATGAAGTTAAAATCCTGAATATTTTAAACTTATACTTTAATGCAAAGGCAAAAACATCCTGATGACTGGAAAAACTGAAATCAGTTGAAAAGATCAACAGAAGACAAGGTGATTATCATCAATGACTCCTGCATGAGCTTATAGGAACTCAAATAGGCTCTTAGTCATAGACAATCTTGATGAAATGATGTACATTGGTAGCAAAGAGTCAGAAGTGACTGAATTGAACAACAACAATGCAACAATATCAATTTTACAAGTCAGTTTCTAAATTGTGTCAGATACACATTCCAACCGCCAGCCATTGTTTAAAATAAAACAAAATTCAACACATCCCTTCCCAAAAGGCAGAAGAATCATGCACAAAATTCAGAGAGGTGGATTATTATTCTTAGAAGCAGAAATCAAATTAAATCAGATTTCAAAGCAGACTAAACCAAAATCTTAAGTGGTAGTATAAATCACGGCTTTATCAGGGATGACCATCGTGTAATCTAAACCACCTCCAGAATTATCCATCGTGCTACATCCACTTTTTTGTTTAAACTACCGTGTTTCCCTGAAAAGAAGACCGGGTCTTATGTTAATTTTTGCTCCACATCAGGGCTTATTTCCTGGTTAGGTCTTATTTTGGAGAAATACGGTACTAAATGGCTTAGGACCGGACTTAGGACCATAGCTTAGGACCGGGATACTTACGGGACCGTCTACTGCCATCTTGTACTTCCCAGCGACCTGTGCATTCTCACAGAGAGGGACTCCTTAGGGTGCCGTCAGCCAAGCAATGTCGACTGGCGGCTCCCAGGGGAAGGGCCTTTTCTGTGGGGGCTCCTACCCTGTGGAACGAACTTCCCTCTGGACTTCGACAACTACCTGACCTTCGGACCTTTCGCCGCGAACTTAAGACTTATTTATTTCGTCTTGCAGGACTGGCTTGAATTTTTAAATCTTTTAGCTGATTTTATGGGTTTTAAATTTTTATCAATTTTATAGGGTTTGATTGTATTTTAAAATGGAGCCAAATTTAATAAGTTTTTTAATCTCTGTTTTTAGTATTGTATGTGTTTGTTGCTGTATTTTATCTTGGCTGTAAACTGCCCTGAGTCCTTTGGGAGAAGGGCGGTATACAAATTAAAATATTATTATTATTATTATTATTATTATTATTATTATTATTATTATTATTATTATTATTATTATTATTATTATTAAATGCACCCATCTGGCTGACAATCTTAATTGGGGCTTATTTTGGGGGGTAAGGCTGACATTACGAGCATCCTGAAAAATCATGCTAGGGTTTATTTTCTGGTTGGGTCTTATTTTCGGGTAAACAGGGTAGCAGGCATTCAAAGTAAACATATGAGTATGGATTCCTCTATTAAATGATATAAGAGGAATTAACAAGGACTATCTGGTAACTTTTCTCTCCATTCAATTTAAAAAATTTTATTACCTCCAACTTTCTTAAGCCTTGACCTTCAGAGAAAGTTTGATTGAATATACCATTCTAAACCTCAACCTAATAAGAATTAAACTGGAAAAACTATAAGAAATATCTTATAAAGAGTTTTTTAAATTAAAATCAGAGTGGACACTGATGGAATAATGAATCCACGTTTAAAAGGTATTACAGCGATATCTTCCAGCAACTTCAGATATTTCCCCAAAGAAGTGTAAGAGTGTGTGGGTTCAAAGTCCTATCGCAGAGCTTCCTTCTGTAAATATCTCTATTGGAAGAGTTGTACCTTTTGCTATTTAAATCTAAGAGAATACAATGTTATTTGAACAAAGTACACCTGTGCAAAAGGAAGGATAATTGCTGACCTTTTTAATACCGATACCTAGGTAGTGAGTGATGCCATTCAAAAAAGGTACAGCACAATGAAAACTCCTTAATTGAACATTTGCCGTCTGCAATGGAAATCTTGCTAAGTGGCTTAATTTACTTTTCACGAATAGATTGCTGAGAGGTACATAAAATCAATCTTTGTTGGTTAGGTTTCTTTCCTCTCCTTCCAACACAAGTCTTATTCCTGGTGCATAAAAAAGAGAAGCAGCCTTTACATATATTTGAGAACAGTGATATATTTGTTCAATTATCTACCGACCTACAGCCTCAAATTAACAGATGTCTATTTATAGCTGATTACACCGTAGGAATGATCTAATAAAAAACCCACAGAGTGACAAAGCACCGTCAGAATCTTTATTTTCTTCTTCCTCCCCTCTTTGGAAGGTTTTTTTTTTAACATGAAGCAGAAGAATGCCAGGATTTAAACACTGCAAATATTAAACACTGTCTGGAACCCATACCACATTTCAGACATCAATACAATTGAATGTGTCCAGAAATATTTTACAAGAAGAGTTCTCCACTCCTCTGAATACAACAAAATACCTTATGCCACCAGACTTGAAATCCTGGGTTTAGAAAACTTAAAACTCCGCCGCCTTCGACATGACCTGAGTTTAACTTATAGAATCATCTATTACAATGTCCTTCCTGTCGAAGACTACTTCAGCTTCAATTGCAACAATACACGAGCACACAATAGATTTAAGCTTAATGTTAATCGCTCCAATCTTGATTGCAGAAAATATGACTTCAGTAACAGAGTTGTAAATACTTGGAACACACTACCTGACTCTGTGGTCTCTTCCCAAAATCCCCAAAGCTTTAACCAAAAACTGTCTACTATTGACCTCACCCCATTCCTAAGAGATCTGTAAGGGGCGTGCATAAGAGCACAAACTTGCCTACCGTTCCTGTCCTATTGTTTCCTTTCATTATATCCAATTAATATAGTTATTACATACTTATGCTTATATATATGCTTATTTATAGTATAGTTATTTTGTGCTTATGCTTATATATACTGTTGTGACAAAATAAATAAATAAAATAAAATAAAATAAAATAAATAAATAAAAAGCATAAGTATTCAGGGCATAAAATAGACTTTTAGGAAGGAATGCAACCCATCCAGCATTGCAAGCAACAGAAATAGGTACAGCTTTTCCTCACAACATTCTGTTGAAAATTTACATTGCTTAAGCAATAAAGCAATACAGTAGATTTAATTAGGAACTGAGTAATTACTCTAGTGATTTAGGAATAAATTGGGATTTGAAAAGTAGATGCGCAAAAAGACCAAAGCACAGCAACGAATAAACAGTAAGCCCAAAAAAAAAAAAAAAAAAAAAATCAAATGGCTGGAGATAGCTTGTTGGAACACTTCTAATTTCTAAGAATCAATCTCAGCCACTCTGATTTGTAACTGATTAAGGATTAGAATTTTCAAATTCCTTCTCTGGCCTTTTGAAGTTCCTCATATTTGCAATGCCAGAATCTATATTTTCTCTCCAATGAGCTACTTGAACAAATCTTCTCCTTTCAATGCAAAAACCTACAAAATTTTAAGTGCCCAAGCAGGTGCAAGCCTTCAAATAACCTTGGCAATGCTCCAAAAACAAACGAACAAATAAACAAAGCAAGGTCACACCAGGTATATACTTGGATAGGATTTCATCAGGAAATCTAAGGATCACAGACTTGATTGAAATTCAAAAGACTTCCTTTTGGAAAACAGCAATGCTGCTAGAAAAACTAGATGGATGCGTGTCTATATGATCTCCAGGAGTTAAAAATAAAAATTCTTTGAATTGTATTTTTTTACCCAAGGTATTTTTTACCTTCTACAACAATGAGTTCCTTCTGGCCTTTAAGGCCCTTAATTTCAAACAACCTCTATTAGAATCTGAGCTGAGTTGCCCAGATAAAATTAATTGCATGTATATTTTATTAATACTCTTCTTCTTGTTGATTCAAATGTTAAATGAAGACAGCAACAAGCCAGATAAAGATTTACACGCAAAAAGGTCTTTTTATAAAATATGGAGCTCCTTCTCTGGATTGGAAAATGCAGATATAAAATAGACACACATCTAAACACAGTTCTTCATCCATACAATACTACTTGGTAAACAAGGTACAAACCTTAGGGACGCTAATAGAAAAAAACCTTAGGCAAGACGGGACTGCCTACTGCCGGCTTCTATCTCCCATCGTCCGGTACGCTCCCACAGAGAGGGACTCCTCAGGGTGCCGTCAGCCAAACAGTGTCGACTGGCGGCCCCCAGGGGGAGGGCCTTCTCTGTGGGAGCTCCGACCCTGTGGAACGAACTTCCCCTCGGACTTCGACAATTACCTGACCTTAGGACCTTTCGCCGCAAACTTAAAACTTATTTATTTCGTATGGCTGGACTAGCCTGATTTTTATTTTTATTGGATGGGTTTTTAAAATTTTGTTATTTTACGGGGGAGTACGTTTTTTAACATTTTGGGCATTTAAATTAGTTTTTTAAGGGATGTTTTTAATTATTGTGTGTATTTATATTTTATCTGCCTGTTCACCGCCCTGAGTCCTTCGGGAGAAGGGCGGTATACAAATTAAAATATTATTATTATTATTATTATTAAGACTGCTATGCTTCTGTTTTCTACATTTTTCTGGAATAAGAATATAGTACAAAGTAAACATCTGGAGATGTAATTATGCATTTTTGCCAATATATTATTTTCCAGTTCATTTTTTCCAATGGCTTAAATTTCTTTATAGAGAATTTTGTGGGTAATATACATTTTATTTAAGGCCCCATTAAGAAGCCAATGGAGCAAAAGGACAGAATTCATTTTTTATTAATCACGGTTAATATGAAAACCAGTAATTTTGCAACCGAGAAGGGGAAAAAATGGCATTTATATCAAATTGTTGTGACCTAACGGATGAATATTTTATTACCTAATTGATTTTTCAAGGACCAATAGGCCCCACAGGAGGGGTAGAAGTGAGAACATTTATAGAATGAGTGTGTTATCATCTCAACATTTAGGTAGTATGTATAGAATAGAATAACAGAGTTGGAAGGGACCTTTGAAGTCTTCTAGTCCAACCCCTTGCTTAGGTAGGAAACCCTACACCACTTCAGACTAATGGTTATTTTTAAATCTTCTTTAAAAATTCCAGTATAAAATTGTATGGGCATATTTGGAAAACAGCTGACTTATCTGAAGCTCTAAGAAAATATTTACCTGCAAACTTACGACCACAATGAAGCCCCAAATTTCTGCTGTTAAGTGAGATATTTGTTGAGTTTTGTCCCATTTTACAACTTTTCTTGCCACAGTTGTTAAGTGAATCACTGCAGTTGATACGTTAGTAAACCGGTTGTTAAGTGAACCTGCCTTCCCTATTGACTTTGCTTGTGAAAAGGTCACAAAAGGTGATCACATGACCTTGGGACACAGCAACGGTCAGAAATATGAACCAGTTGCCAAACATTGAATATGATCATTGAACATAATCATCCGGATGCTGCAAAGGTCGTAACTGGGGAAAAATGGCCACGAGTCACGTATTTAAGTGCCGTTGTAACTTTGAACAGACACTAAATGAACTGTTGTAAGTGGAGGACTACCTGTATTATAAGGTGCTATGTCCCTGCAAAACATTGACTGTTTATTTTCTCTAGCTTAAATAAATTACATTTTCTGGCAAAAAATTAGCCTAATTTAATCTGGAAAACTGCTGCTTGACCTTAACAACATAAAACTATTTTACAACATTTATTTTTATTTAAGTTTTTAAAAAAAATAGCTGAGAGTAACAAAATTAAAATGATTTCCCCAGAATATCTGATCCGAGGAAGTGTAGGCAGTTGAGTGGAGCACATTAACCATGCCATCTGTTCATACCTTTTCTGTGATATCTTACACAATACATTCCAAGAAACAAGCCTGTGAGCTGAATATGACTTACTACTTAGTCTATGTGTAGAATAGAATAGAAGCAAATATTCAAGTGGAAATTGTTTTTGCCATGAATGAAAATCAAATTGTCAAATTTTATTTATTTTCTTATATGACCATCTGTTCATTGTCTCCAGTTATGAAACATTACTTTTTCTTAAATCCCCATAGCACTGTTTTAACAGTAGAACAAGACTGAAATTCCCTTCCCATTTAACACAAGGATCGGTAATCTTTGTGGGATAAGTTTTACTGGGGCCAGCCTGCAAATAATTTTTTGAGCAGAGGAAATCTGAGCAAACTTATTGCAAACGGAGCGAAACCTTATCGCCTCACACCTAGCAATTTTCCTCCAAATTGCTGCTTCACTCCCATCACAATCTACTTCAGGACCACAGAGAGGGCATGAAGCATTCCTTCACTGCACTTGGGAACATCACATCTGACAGCCTGTTGTAGAAGAGACTGATGAGAAAGGAGATAGGTAGCAAGAATTGCCATACCTGGCAGAAATTACAGGAGGGTGCCTGGGATTATGAGATGTTCGTCCATGATTTATCAGTTCCATTTTAACCTAAGACAGGGTTTCCACACCCTTGACAATTTTAAGATGTGTGGACTTTAAGCAACAGAAATTCTAGGAACTGAAGTCCACACCAGTGGTGGGTTTCTACCGGTTCGCCCCGGTTCAGGGGAACTGGTAGTGGCAGCAGCGGGAAGCTCTGCCCATCCACCTGGACATCATCACAGACGCTCTGAACATGTGCAGAAGCTCCACATATGCTCACAGTTCTGAACCAGTAGCGAAGGTAAGTGGAACCCATTTTAAGATGTGTGGACCGAAGGTAAGTGGAACCCACTTACCTTTGGTCCACACATCTTAAAATTGTCTAGGGTGAAAAACAGTGACCTAAAAATTCTGCTCAACCATACACATGACATTTAATCCAAAATTCTACTTTCCATAATCAACATCCAGATGCCTCCATTGATCAGGCAAGAGTTTTTAACTGTCATTTGGGAATAATTACTGCAGTTAAAGCACATCATCATCAGCTCATGAAGTCTATTTTTCTCTCTTCAGATGTCCCAGCAGCAACTGAGCAAGAATTGACCGTGGAGGTTCCAAGAGTGCTCTATAAAGAATAGTTTTGACCGTTTTGTACATAAAACACTGCAATAAAACAAACATTCTGTTTGCTTCTATGGCTTGCTGCTTTATCATAGTACAATGTACGATTGTACAATGTACAATATTTTACTATGTAAACTATCCAGTAGAAACTGCTTACATAGAGCACATGGTTAAACTATAGAGTTCACAAAAAGCTGGCAGCTTAGACAGCTTTAGAAAGTCAAGATTAGACATATACAAAGAGGATATAAATGATTACAAGCATTTACTGCAGGTTAGCCAAGATTTGTTCAGCTCGGTTATAAAGAAGCTCATTTATTTGCAGATCCCTCGCATCCTGGACATAAACTGTTTCAACTCCTACCCTCAAAACGACGCTATAGAGCACTGCACACCAGAACAACTAGACACAAGAACAGCTTTTTCCCAAAGGCCATCACTCTGCTAAACAAATAATTCCCTCAACACTGTCAGACTATTTACTGAATCTGCACTACTATTAATCGTTTCATAGTTCCCATCGCCAATCTCTTTCCACTTATGACTGTATGACTGTAACTTGTTGCTGGCAATCCTTATGATTTATATTGATATATTGATCATCAATTGTGTTGTAAATGTTGTACCTTGATAAACGTATCTTTTCTTTTATGTACACTGAGAGCATATGCACCAAGACAAATTCCTTGTGTGTCCAATCACACTTGGCCAATAAAAAAAAAATTCTATTCTATTCAATTCTATTCTATTTATAAGGTTGCACCACGATACCCATCCATTATGCACCTATGTTTTTCACATTTCCTCTGCACATAACAGCAAAGCAATGCAGACAAAGAAGTTGGGGAAGCCACATTCTATTCATGAGGAGGTTAGAGATGCTTTTGCAATTTGCTCTCATTATCAGTGACTCCCTCTGTTTGAAAATCTCACTTTGAAAGGGCTACCACGGAAACCCATATCCAACCATGTTTCCCCTCCAACCAGAGACTGTGGAGTAAATCTGAGAAATATCTATTGCTTGTTACTTCTCTCTCTCTCTCTTTTTTAACTGAAAAGAGATTGGTGTGGAAAACCAACCACAGGGAAGTGGATACAAACCAATAACACAATACACCAATAATAGAACATTGGTCAGTCATTACAGGTTTGAGTAGACAAGGGAAAAATCCTAGAGTGTGCACTTTTACTAAAGAGGTTCATCATTATTAATTGATATTAATATTGATCAATATTTACAAATAGAATATACAATCAGGCTTTTAGCACTTTTTCCACATTTCCAGTTCCATCAAGCATTTCAAATGCTGAATAGCCACTATTAACCAGAGAAAGTTATGAGTAAAAATGGAAAGTCCCGGCACACTTGGGAGTATAAGATATATTGCACGGTTGTCCAGGTCTTGCTGGGAATTCTGGCAATGGAAAAAGGGAAGCTGACTTATTTATCCTTGTGTATGCCAGAATGGTGTTAAATCTCTTCTTCTGCACATCAAAACTAACTATTCTCTGCTTGACCTTTCTCCAGGTTTTGTCTAAACCCAATGTAGATAGATAACAGTATTGTCAAACTGTCAAACAAAGAAAAAATCATGATATATGTTATTAACAATAGGAACATGGGAAATTAAGAATTTAAACTAGTATACATGTAAAGGGACGTGGTGGCTCAGCGGCTAAGATGCTGAGCTTCTAAATCGAAAGGTCAGCAGTTCAGTGGTTAGAATTCCTAGTGCTGCATAATGGGGTGAGCTCCTGTTACTTGTTCCAGCTTCTGCCAACCTAGCAGTTCGAAAGCACATAAAAAATGCAAGTAGAAAAATAGAGACCACCTTTGATGGGAAGGTAACAGTGTTCCGTGTGCCTTTGGCGTTTATTCATGCCAGCCACATGATCACAGAGATGTCTTTGGACAGTGCTGGCTCTTCAACTTTGAAACGGAGATGAGCACCACCCCCTAGAGTTGGGTATGACTAGCACATATGTGCGAGGGAATCTTTACTTTTATTTACAAGTAAAGTTTAAGTTAACATCACCTTTTGGTAACTTCATGACTTTTGTCTTCTATCAGAACTTCAAGGTCACTCTGGAAACTGACGCCAAAAGGATTAGTCTACAATGACTATTTTATTATTGCGGAGCAACAGAATACTGGATCTTGAAAATCTCTAGAATCCGCCCCCTCCCCCTTAATATCAAAGAGAATCAAATCAGAGTATCCTTAAGTTACTTTCTCATCCCTTGCTCTCTTTTAGGGATAAGCTGATGTTTATGTAACTGCCTTTGCATCCTTTATTTAACATTATGTTCGTACTTCACTGTATTTTCTTGGAAACCTAAGTGGTTTATCATCGCTATTTTGCAAGGTATTTTTGGACTTTCTAGTCTAACCTCACAACCATAGTATTCCCTGATTATTTACCATCCAAGTACTAACCTTTATAACTTCTGGGTCTATATGAATTCAGCCAAGGGGTGTCGCTGAACCCAAATTAAACAATTGCCTTGATTGTACTAAGCAGATGAGTTTCTAAGAATTGAAAGTGTGGCAATGTTGCTTAGCAAGCTAGTTGCATGCATTTTATTCTTTCCATGATTAGAAAGATAATGCTGAGATCATCATTAACAGTTGATGAAAATAATGGAGACCTAGGCCCCTTGCCAGAAATGTGGTGGAAGAAACGAAGCATGTAGAATACAAGCAGAGAAAAATTGTGCAGTGACTCAGTGTGAAGCAACTTCTTCTAAATATAAAGGCACAGATGTGTCTCAAGCAGTTAACAATTTAATAACATTGCAGACTGCTAAGTTACTTTGCATTGTGCAGGAGGTAGGCTTGAACAATGTAGGCTTGAACAATGACAGCAAATATTTGGTTTACTACCATAATGAAGAGAGTTACTGGCCCCAAAGGATAGGGTGCGCAACTTAGGTGTCCTCCTGGATGAACGGCTGTCGTTTGAAGATCATTTGATGGCCGTCTCCAGGAGGGCCTTCCACCAGGTTCGCCTGGTTCGGCAGTTGCGCCCCTTCCTTGATCGGGATGCCTTGTGCACAGTCACTCATGCGCTCGTTACCTCTCGCTTGGATTATTGTAATGCTCTCTACATGGGGCTCCCCTTGAGGTGCACTCGGAGGCTTCAGTTAGTCCAGAATGCAGCTGCGCGGGTGATAGAGGGAGCTACGCGTAGCTCCCACGTAACACCGCTCCTGCGCAGACTGCACTGGCTACCTGTGGCCTTTCGAGTGCACTTTAAGGTTTTGGTTACGACCTTTAAAGCGCTCCATGGCTTAGGGCCTGGGTACTTACGGGACTGCCTGCTGTTACCGCATGCCTCCCACCGACCCGTACGCTCTCACAGAGAGGGACTTCTCAGGGTGCCATCCGCTAAGCAATGTCGGCTGGCGGCCCCCAGGGGAAGGTCCTTCTCTGTGGGGGCTCCCACACTCTGGAACGAGCTTCCCCCGGGTTTACGCCAAATACCTGACCTTCGGACCTTCCGTCGCGAACTGAAGACACATCTTTTCATTCGCGCGGGGCTGGCTTAAATTTTATTGATTTTAAATTTTCTATTAATAATTTTAAATGGGGTTTTAGTTTATTATATATTTTAAACTTTTTAAGCCAATTATAAAATAAGTTTTTTAATCTGCATTTTAAATTGTATATTGTATTGCCTGTTTTTTACTTTTGCCTGTACACCGCCCTGAGTCCTTCGGGAGAAGGGCGGTATAAAAATCAAATAAATAATAATAATAATAATAATAATAAATAGTTACAAAAGTAAAAAGGCACCTTAGAATATTTCTGAGAGTGCAAGACAGTCTCTTTGCTGTGACTTACTCCAACTCATATTTGCATGTTAGAAACAAATACAGCAAGTTAATACATTTTCTGTATCTGAAAATACTATACTATGCAAGTTATCATATTTTGCCATGTTTCTTCACTGGTTGATGTTGTTTTTCTGCTGCAGTACTGAAAATCAAATAATGCTTGAAAATACTGAGAATAACTCTTATAAATAGGAGGCCAAACACTTCCTGAAACAATGCTGGTAATAGTTCAATAGTTATATCTTAATAGAACAACACACACAGCTGCAATCCAACCAGATTGCCAGCCTCTTGTGAGTTTGTGTTTTTTCATGAGATCTTGCAAGGTTTCAAAAATGTATTTGCTGGAAAAAATGCCATTGTATAATTTGTATGATGTTTGTTGCAATTGTTTCACTTGTAGGCAACATAGAAAACTCAATAGCTTTCCTGTTCTGTCCATCCATCCATCCATCCATCCATCCATCCATCCATCCATCCATCCATCCATCCATCCATCCATTTTTTATTTGTATACTTTATCGGCAGCCCTTCTTACCATAGGGTAACTCTGGGTGGTTTACAATCTAAACAAAACCCAGGAGATACATAAATCTCCCAGCACTATTGAGATTAGCAGCCACTTCTAGCTAATGTTTCCAAATGAAACATTTGAGATCCAGTAATTTATATTTGCAAATGGGGGGGGGGGGAATTTCCTGCTGCACATTCAAGTACCATCAAGCTTTTAACTTCTTAACAAGAACAACCTTTGCCTGCTGAATTCTGAAATATATTTGTACTTAGCAAAATGGTGAATATTTTTAGTCTTTGATCCAAGTCTAAATTCTACTTTAATTGTCTTCAATTAATTTTTCATTTTCTCATCAGCGGCATTATAAATTGTAACAAAATTTATTTTCACTTGTTCCTTATTATGATTCTCAGTTTTCCAGTTTATCAAATCTGTTCTGATCGCACTGTTTTTCTTTAATTCGCTCTCCTACGTCATACAGGGGCTTCTGTAACATTCTGAAGAAATTAATTATTCCAGGTATCGGTGTTGGCGTAGCCCTGTCTGAATTTCAGACAAGTTTTCAATATCAACTACTGTAGTACTACTAGAGATTGCATTAAAAACGATAAAATAAATTTAAACTATTTTAATTTTTTCCTCAGAGAAAGAGACAGAGGGACCATTAGTTGGTCCTTGACTGTATCAGATTATTGATGTGGTTGAAGATTAATCATGCACAAAGGTTATTGGTAAACATCTCAACAAATAGATTCCTTTGAAATTGTCAGACATTTAACCAGTGTATCTGGTTAGAACCTCTCTACTCTGTCTAGTTGTAACTTACAGGGCCAGTGTTCAGAATAAAAATAGGATAGCTCCTGGCACATTTAATTTACAGGAAAATGAGTTAGGATGGAAGCAGAGTTCCTGTTAATAATGAAAGAATTGGGTATGTTCAAGGTGAAAAAGGGGGTGGGAAGCCGCAAGTAACTTGGCAGATGAAAAGTCTAAAAATAAGATTGTTTTCCCTACAGGTTATACATGTTAGAAATGTGTGCACATACACATACCACTTGTGACAGATTCCGCCCCCCCCCCCAAGGTTAGAGTCTTACAGAACAGCTTTTTCTCCCTCTGGCCTGATTAGAAAGTAACTCTAGGAGGTATATTTTAAAGCCTCAGCTGTATAAACAATAAAATCAGAAGTATATTTGAAAAGTCCTAAGATCTCTCAGTAGGTTGCATCAGTTGTTTACATTTCTACATATGGGATCAGAGGCAGAAAGACACTTGAAATAGAATCAAAATAAGATGCTCCTTAATAAGGAAAAGAGATACTTTATTATGTTCCTATGTTTTCTGATTTTTAGAAAACACCGGGAAGCAGAAAAGCAAGGGTCTCCAGGAAATAGGAATGTCTCTAACATGGCTGGTTTCCTGTTTGATCTCCTGGAGATACAAGGCAATATAGCAAGAAGATGCTCATATGTAAGTGTGCATGTAAGGCATCCTTCTCAACCATGGAGAGAGAGAGCTAATTTGGTGTAGTAGTTAAAGCCATTGAGGCAGAAACTAGAGGACTGTGGGTTCTTGTCCTGCCTTAGGCACAAAGCCAGCTGGGTGACCTTGGGCCAGTCACTATGTCTTAGCTCTAAGAAGAAGGCAATGAAAAAAAAAGCACTTTTGAAAATGCTACTTAGAAAAGTACAAATACTTGTCCATGTTGTTGCCAAGAGCCAAGACTGATCTAAAGGCACAAATAGTAATACTTTTAAAAAATGGCAGCAGCAGACAAGAACCTCCTGTAGCCGTAGCAGCTGAAACTCCTATTTGCCATCCTGCTAAAACATTCCTAATGCTTCTCACGACTTCATGGAAACAGATGTGACTCCATCCATATTAAATTTTAGGAAAATTCATTAAGACATTTCCATCATGATGAAATCGTAAGTCATATCCCTCATTTGAATGTCTACTTTTTTAAATTTTGTCCTGTGGTCTGTGTAGTTATTCATTTCAGAAATCTTAGAATTAAAAAAAAATATGTAAGTAGTACCATGATGAAGAGTTTATTTATTTATTTATTTATTTATTGTTTAAATTTCTATACTGCCCTTCTCCCAAAGGACTCAGGGCGGTTCACAACCAAGTAAGACAATTAATACAAAATTAAAATCAGATTAAAGAAAAAAAATTAAAGTTGGCAGAAGATTTAAAACCATTAAAAACCCCATTATTAAAACCCCATTAGGCCAATCCTGCTCGCTGGAATAGAAATGTTTTCAGCTCGCGTCAAAAGGTCCGAAGATCAGGGAATTGGCGGACACCTGGTGGTAGCTCATTCCAGAGGGTTGGTGCCCCCACAGAGAAGGCCCTCCCCCTGGGCGTCGCCAGCCGACATTGGCTGGCCGACGGTACCCTGAGGAGACCCTCCCTATGAGAGTGCACTGGTCGATGGGAGGTCACCGGTAGCAGCAGGCGGTCCCGTAAGTAACCCGGTCCTATGCCATGGAGCACTTTAAAGGTGATAACTAACACCTTGAATTGCACCCGAAAGACCACCGGAAGCCAGTGCAGCCTGCGCAGGACAGGTGTTATATGGGAGCCTCGAGTTGCTCCCTCTATCATCCGTGCGGCCGCATTCTGAACCAGTTGGAGCCTCCGGGTGCTCTTCAAGGGGAGCCCCATGTAGAGAGCGTTGCAGTAGTCCAGACGGGAAGTGACGAGGGCATGAGTGACTGTGCATAAGGAATCCCGGTCTAAGAAGGAACGCAACTGGCGTATCAGACGAACCTGATAAAAAGCTCCTCTGGCGACAGCCGTCATATGTTCTTCCAACGACAGTCGTATATCCAGAAGAACACCCAGATTGCGAACCTTCTCTGTGGGAGCTAATGACTCGTTCCCCCATAGACAGCGATGGCTTCAGCTGATTATACCGGAACGCTGGCATCCACAGCCACTCAGTCTTGGCGGGATTGACCCGGAGTCTGTTTTTCCCCATCCAGATCCGCAGGGCCTCCAGACACCGGGACATCACTTCAATGGCTTTGCTGGGATGGTTAGGGGTGGAAATGTACAGCTGCGTATCATCAGCGTACAGATGACACCTCACCCCAAAACCACGGATGATCTCACCCAGCGGCTTCATATAGATGTTGAACAAGAGGGGCGAGAGAACCGACCCCTGTGGCACCCCACATGAGGCACCTCGCGATCGATCTCTGCCCCCCCGCCAACACCGTCTGCGATCAGTCAGAGAGGAAGGAGGAGAACCACCGAAAAACGGTGCCCCCCACTTCCAACCCCTCCAGCCGCCGCAGCAAAATACCATGGTCGATGGCATCAAAAGCCGCTGAGAGATCTAATAGGACCAAGGCAGAGGAACAACCTCTGTCCCGGGCCCTCCAGAGATCATCCACCAACACGACCAATGCCGTCTCAGTGCTGTACCCAGGCCGGAAGCCGGACTGGAACGGGTCCAGATAAACAGTTTCATCCAGGTACTGAGGGAGCTGATGCGCTACCACACTCTCAACAACCTTCGCCACAAAACGAAGGTTGGAGACTGGACGATAGTTCGATAAAACAGCTGGATCCAGGGAGGGCTTCTTGAGGAGGGGTCTCACCACAGCCTCTTTCAAGGCCGTAGGGAAGACACCCTCCCTCAGAGAAGCGTTAACAATTCCCTGGAGCCAGCCTCGTGTAACCTCCTGTGTGGCCAGTACCAGCCAGGAGGGGCACGGGTCCAATAAACATGTGGTTGCATTCAGCCTTCTCAGTATCCTGTCCATGTCCTCGGGAGCCACAGTGTCAAACTCCTCCCAGATGACGGCCTCAAGAGACGCCTCCGTCATCCTATCTGAGACTACCCAATCTGTGTCCAGCCCCTTCCGAATCTGAGCGATTTTATCGTGCAGATATTGTCCAAAGTCCTCAGAACGGCCTTGCAAGGGATCTTCCCTAACTCCTTGAGTGAGAAGGGAGCGGGTCACCCTAAACAAGGCCGCTGGGCGGTTATCTGCCGACGCAATAAGAGTGGAGAAATACTCACATTTCGCCGCTCTTATCGCCACTAGGTAGGTCTGAATGTGAGATCTTACTAGTGTTCGATCAGGTTCAGAACGGCTGGCCCTCCAATTACTCTCTAGGCGTCTTTTCCGGCGCTTCATCTCTCTCAGCTCCTCGGAGTACCAAGGGGCTGGTCAAGATCGGCGCCGGGTCAGAGGCCGCAAAGGCACGACGCGGTCCAAGGGCCCGCCACCGCCCTTTCCCAGGCGGCAACGGGTTCCTCAGCCGAGTCGTGGGCTAGGTCCTCAGGAAGTGGCCCAAGCTCAATCAGAAAGCTCTCCGGGTCCATCAGGCGCCTGGGACGGAACCAACGCGTCGGTTCCGTCTCCCTGCGGTGCAGGTTGGCGGTTCGAACGTCTAACCGAAGAAGAGGATGATCTGACCATGACAAGGGTAGAGTGACTAAATCCCTTGATTCTAGATCATTCAGCCACTGTCCAGAGATAAAAATTAAGTCCAGGATGTTTCCCCCAATGTGAGTGGGACCATCAACTAACTGGGTCAGGTCCAAGGCCATCATGGAAGCCATGAACTCCCGAGCCGCAGCAGATGACTCACCGAGCGATGGCAGGTTGAAATCCCCCATAACCATAAGTCTGGGGGTATCAACCGCCAGCCCGGCTATCACCTCCAGCAGCTCAGGCAGGGCTGCTGTCATGCCGCAGGGAGCCAGGTACACAATCAGCAAACCCACCTGTATCCCCTGACCCCACTTCACAAAGAGGGACCCACATCCGGCTATCTGTGGAACAGTGACCTCTCTCGGTTGAAGACCCTCGTTAATAATAACCGCCACCACACCACCCCTACCCTGGGTCCTCGGCTGATGAAATGCACGGAAACCGGGTGGGCACATTTCAACCAGGGGCACCCCCCCTTCCGTGCCCAACCAGGTCTCCAAAATGCCCAACAGGTCCGCACCCCCCTCCCGTATAAGATCGTGTATAAGGAGAGCTTTATTTGCAAGTTGACTACTATTCTTAATTATGTTAGTTGATTATAATAGTTGACTACTATTAATTATAATAGTTGACTACTGTTCTTAATTATGCTGAAAATGAAAGTTTACATAAAAATTATTATTTTTTCAGATACTGTAATGGACTTGGAGCAAGCAAAAGATTGGAAGCCTAACACTGAAGATAGAATGTATGTTCTCTGTGTATGAACAGAGAATTTGTTTAAGATTGCAAAAGTTAGAAAGAAAAAACTATGTAATAATTGTCTTATCATCTTTTCCCATCTTCATTATCAGAATACTTCATTATCAGAATATTAATAATCTTCATTATCAGAATACTGATTTTTCCTCTCTGTGTATTTTCTCAATATGCAACAAAATTGCAACCATTTGGCACTCTTTTCCTGAATGGCTATATAACTATGATACCAGTGGGAAATAATGAACTAGCTTGAGAACAATCACACTGGTATTAAATGATCACTATGCTATTAAAATAATACCATATAACATTGCAGATTTTTCATTTATTTTTGGTGGCCTTTGCAAGTATACATTGCTGATAATTTGACCATAAGCATGCTGGTTAAAAAGGAGAACAGGAAGGGAATTTGATATTTTTATGGTTTTCTGATTCCTTAGAGACAAAACCCTCAATTATACCTCCAGACAGATTTTTAAAAAAAACACCCAATTGGATAAGAAGCTAAACATTGGACTGGCATTTAAGGCGAACTTTCAGTCTGTCCAAACTTGCCTGCTTGGAGGCTCAGATCTCAGTTAAGATAATCAGATTTATAGAACTGGATTTATAGTATTAGATGAACTGTAAAGATATGGACCTCATTCACAGAGACGGTAGCTGTTGAATGGCTAGGAATCAAAGTCATCAGGAAGACTCAAGAAAGGTGCAAAACCAGACTGCTCTGAAAGATGATGGGATATAGAGAAAAATAAAGTGTAAAATATTTACTGATCGCATTTTCAAATTACCCATCTTCTTCACAGAGGGACATATAAAGCAATAAATGTTGTGCTACTAAAGGAAGCATTTCCACCTACATTAGGCAATGCATACAACCATCAGAAGCTGGTGATGGGCTGAAGTGATTGGTGGGAATCCAAAAAGTTACAACACCGTATTTTTCAGAGTATAAGATGCACCTTTTTCCCTCAAAAAAGAGGGTGAAAATCTGGGTGCGTCTAATACTCTGAATGTAGCCCTGCCCAGCTTCTCAAAGGAGATTTCAGCTGCTGAAAAAAGCATCAGAAACGAAGCTTCAGAAAAAAAGCCCCCAAACAGAGCTTCAGAAAAAAAAAAGCCTACAAACAGAGGTTCAGAGGCTTTTTTTCCCCTGAAGCTGATTTGGAGGCTTTCAGAGGCATAAAAAAAAAAGGGTTTTTTTTGAAACAGTGTTTCAGAAGTTTCAGAGGCAGAAAAAAAAAAGCAAAAAAAAAAAAAAAAAAGCAAGTCACAGAGTTCACAACCAAGGGACCTGTTGCTAAAATTCACCTCTGGAACAGCTGATTGGGGGTATTCTGGGAGGTCGATCCACCTGCCAATCAGCTTTTTTCTTATTTACTTCCCCAAAAACTAAGGTGCATCTTATACTCCGGTGCATCTTATACTCCAAAAAATACAGTAATTAAAAAAACCTTTATCCTTGGGTGTGTTTAAACTTTAGCCCAAAACCCTCTAGGGCAGGGATTCACAACCCCCAGACAGCGACCCTTTATGAATTTGTTTGGAAATGGGCTGCACAAGTGGAAGGCGCGCACATTCGCCTGTGCAGCTCCATTTGTGCAAGCGGTGGACACTCACATGTGTGTGTGAAGCTCCATTTGTGTAAGCACAGAACCACTTCCTCCCCACCCACTCCATCAGACACGTTGGAAAACACTGCTCTAGGGCCAAGGTCATTAATAACTCCAATAGGCTGGAACGTCAAAACTTCTTAGTCTGTGTTTTCTCTCTCATCCCTGTGTTGGGAAAAACTTCCTCCACTTTGATGACTGGGAACATCCTTCTATAATAAAATTTGGGATGAAAAAAGGAATATAGCAATGTTGTCAAAGCAGAAATCTAAATCCCTTCCGTGTCAGAACGCCTGCTTGATTCAACAGGCAATTTCAGTAAGCCATGTTGAGCAATGGAGGTTACGTAGTGGAAAAAGTAGCTGGACGATCAATATAATCCATACGTTTCCACCACCCTCCCAAACTGCAATGCAGGATTTGATTTTTGTATCAGGAGGAATTACTTAGCTCAGATGTGCTTTTATAGCTGATTTCTGTCATGGTTATCACTAGTTTAAATGAATTTAAATTCAATTTAGATTTTTTTTGCAGTTTGCATACGTATTAGTTGATTATTCAAACAGGAAGTAAGATTGAATCATTCTATGAATCATTTCACACTTTATAATTACAGTGAGAGGGAATACTAGGAGTTATATAATCTAACATGTTCTCTAACTAAACACAGTCTATTTGATTTGTATCTCATACTAACCCACGAGTTTTAATTATGGGTTTATTAAGCCTTTATTGGCTGAAATCACATATTCCAAAGAAGATTATGTGGTCACTCCTCTAGCACATATCACATTTTTTTACAGAACAATGCTAAAATTGTACAGAACTATTCTATGCTGAAAATCTGAATCTCATCTATATGCAGACATGTTTTCTATTTTCCTCATTTTACATATATAGGATGAGACTTCATAACTACAATTAATAGCAATTTTCAAGCATTAATCTGTAAGGAATTTCAAATTGGACACTCTAAATCCACATTCACATAACATGATTAACCAGGCAAGTAAAGAACATCAACGCTTGTTTACCGTTAACCTAACTTAGGCTCAGGGAGTTGTGTAAACCAGATCGTAGTTTTAGTTTATGTGTTAATGTACTGTGCAAACTAGAAATTAAGTTAATTCAGTAACTTGGTTATACAATGTGTGGAAATGCAGCGTAACAGTGGGGAACCAAGTACTTTGCCACAATGAATGAAAAGATGATGGTAGAAGATGATTTTCTTCCTCCTAACACAGTGGATTTGATACGGAGGAGGTACAAAAGATCAACTGGAACTCCATCTGCTTCTATAAAGGTGTTGATTCCCTATTTACTCTCTCTGACAAAGGCTCACCCAATTGAAGGCCATCTCTATATGTTGAGATTACAGCTCTGAGAATTTCTACCAGCATGTTGTCTAGGAAATTTGGGAATGGCAACCCTAGTACCTCTGGAGGACATCATGAAGGGAAAGCTACAGTTTAGGGAAAAAATATAGTTTAAACACCTCTGCCTCAATAACAGATGTTTTCTGATGATATTCTGGGCAGGTAAAAACAAAAACCAGAACCTGTATTTGTGAGGAAAACACTAGGTAGAAAAAAGGAGGAATCATATTTTGTATTCAGCTCTTTATATAGGAGATTAGAGATAGAAAAATAGAGATAGGTAGACAGACAGACGGACAGGAATACTGAAGTTTCCACAAGGAAACATTATGGTTTTCACAATCAACTCAACTTCTGATAAGGTTGCTTGTTCCTTTATTTATTAGATTTATATTCTGTCCTTGTAAAATACTTCACTCCCACTTCCTATTTTTCTCCCAACAACAATCCTGTGAGGTAAAGTAACTGGTTCAAACTGGGTCCTTGTGCTGTATTGCGCTCTAATACTTTTACCACTAGAGAGCCTGGGCCAGCACAGCAAGCAGAGAATCGATCTTGTTGTTTGATATTCTAATCTAAAAGGCTTCAGACAATCTTTAAACCCAAAGATTACCACTTCTTCAATAATGCAAACAACAACATGGCTAGTCCAGTGCTAGAGACATTGTCTTCGTGTTTCAGGGGCTTGTGGTTGGCTATCTGGATTCCTGATTTGTTCTCTTGGACTTTCAACTTGGACCTAATTGTCTGGGTGAACTTTTAAAATCAGAAGTGGTCTTGCTTCATTTCCTCACTGCGTGTACAGAGATTCTGGGGCAGGACATTTCCAAATGGCTGGAGTGCAAAATAAGATGTAAACTGCAACTGGGAGCTGGAGCCCATTCAATTTCAGCCCTTGCTCAATGCAGAATCTATGATGCATATTGCAACTATAGCATCTTTGACAGATGGCTTTCCATCCATTGCCAAACAGCTCTTATCTTTAGGAGCTTTTTTCCCCCCTCCTAATGTTTAGCCAAAAATTGCTTCCCTCTAAATTTCCATCCACTGGTTCCAACATTGATGATAAATTTCTCCAATAGAAGAGGTGACTTACACTAGGAATTGTTAAAAAATGTACACAAAAATAAATTGACCAAATGTTCCAAGAATGGTTAAAAGGTAACAATTTATTCTGATCTGCCCTCATTCACTCTCATTCTCACCTACACACAGACTATTTAAATCTGCTTTATTTGTGGTCCTATTACACTTCAAATAAAACAAAACAAACAAATAGAACTTAAAATACAGTTTCCATAATGCAAAAGCTGGTCGCTACAATAAAGCCAAGAGCATTTTAGAGACTAAAGAGAGCAATATAATATGTTCCAATTGGTGTTACGTTCACTTCCAAACCAGTGGTGAATTTCAAAAATTTTTTTACTACCGATTCTGTGGGTGTGGCATAACTTGGTGGGTGTGGCAGGGGAAGGATACTGTAAAATCTCCATTCCCACCCCATTCCATGGGATGGATACTAAAAAATCTCCATTCCCTCCCCAATCCAGGGGAAGGTTACTGCAAAATCCCCATTTCCTCCTGATCAGTTGGGAATTGGGAGGCCAGTCAGAATTTTTACTACCGGTTCTCCAAACTACTCAAAATTTCCACTACCGGAACTACTCAAAATTTCCGGTACCAGTTCTCCAGAACCTGCTGAAGCCCACCTCTGTTCCAAACCATAATCTGCTGTGGTGCATCCAAGGCTTTTGAAGAAACGTCAATGCATTTCCATCTGTTGTCATTCCTACAAGTGATTTAGTAGTTCCTCAGTTTCCTAGCACAGAGAGAAATGAAATGTGACTATATAACCTATGAATTCATGATTTTATATTTGGAAGGGCATACATTGCATTGTTTGATGATGTTACAGTAAACCAAAATAGCCTTTTTTCTTGGAAAAGATTGTTTTATGTCAGAGGTCAGCCATAAAATCATGCAATAAAGAAAGGCTGCCAACTCTGCATAGAGGGAGCATGCTTTTTCATTCCTCCAATAGTTGATAGCATTTCCAAGCCACATGGTGAGAAAGGTCCTCCTGTTCTTTATTTCACTACAAAGAAGAGAAAGATTAAACATCAGAAAATTCTATTATAGGAGCTACACTTACCTGATTATACACTTTTTATAATCTATGGATTATTCTCTAATCTTGGATTTAGATGAACCTGTAATTATAGGCTCAAATGATCACACTTCAGGCACATTAGTTCTCTGGAGAAGTTTACAATGCTGGGAAATATGGAAGGAAAAAGAAGACAAGGACAAGCAGAAGCAAAGGTGGGTAGACTTCTGGAAGATGTGATGGATCAGGTTAGATATTTCACAAGAAGAGTTCTCCACTCCTCTGATCACAACAAAATACCATATGCCACCAGACTTGAAATCCTGGGTTTAGAAAATTTAGAACTCTGTCGCCTTCGGCATGACCTGAGTATAACTCATAAAATCATCTGCTACAATGTCCTTCCTGTCGAAGACTACTTCAGCTTCAATCGCAACAATACACAAGCACACAACAGATTTAAACTTAATGTGAACCGCTTCAATCTTGATTGTAGAAAATATGACTTCAGTAACAGAGTTGTTAATGCCTGGAATGCACTACCTGACTCTGTGGTCTCTTCCCAAAATCCCCAAAGCTTTAACCAAAGACTATCTACTATTGACCTCACCCCATTCCTAAGAGGTGTGTAAGCGGCGTGCATAAAAGCACCAGCGTGCCTACCATTCCTGTCCTAATGTTCCCTAGATCAGGGGTCGGCAACCTTAAACACTCAAAGAGCCACTTGAATCTGTTTCCTACAGGGAAAAAAACACACTGAGAGCCACAAAACCTGGGTGGGCGTGGCCATCTCAATGTCACTCACTCCCACCATCACATGACCATGTAGCCACACCTACCCAGCCACAAAACTATTCTGTGTGTCTCTCTCCCCCTCCCCCCCCGGTGTATCTCTCCCTCTGTATCTCTGTATCTCTTCCTCTTCCCCCTCTCTATGTCTCTCTGTATGTGTGTGTGTGTCTCTCTCTCTGTATGTCTCTCTCTCTATCTCTCTCTGTTTCTCTCCCCTCCCTTTGGGTGACTCTCCTCCTCCCCCTCTCCTCTTGTAACTCCCTGGCCGGTTGTGGCTGAGCTGGGAGTGTTCGCATGCACAGGGAGACTCCAGCCTGAAGTGGCAGGAAGTGAAGGCTGCCTTACGTGCAAATGTGGTGCGAAGGCAGGTACAGGGCAGTGTCACTCCTGCACTTCCCCCTCCTCCTCTCAGGATGCTCGGGAAAGCTGTGGCTGAGCCGGGAGTGTGTGCACATGTGGGGAGACCTTCCTCAAGCAAGCGCCAAAACTCAGGAAAGGCGTGTGCAGGATGGGCAGCAGTTTGCTTATGGAGGATCTGTCAGTGCGTGCGCACACTCCCAGCTCAGCCACAGCCAACCAGAGGGTTACAAGAGGAGGGGGAAGGAAAGTGTAGGAGCAAAGCTGCCCTGTACCTGCCTTCACGCCACATTTACGCGTAAGGCAGCCTTCGCTTCCTGCCGCTTCGGGCTGGAGTCCAAAAAAGAAATAAGAGGGGCGGGGCAAACCACTGATGGGACAGGGAGGCGCAGCAGAAGACCCAAAGAGCCACTTGTGGCTCTGGAGCCACGGGTTGCTGACCCCTGGATTAGATCCTAAGAGTTGACCTTGCCTTGCTGGAACACAATCTAACAATTTAGGCTGTCACTACAACTTTTCTCTCTGTGTTCCTTTGCACATTTCATGACTTGGTAATTTGGTGATCATGAATGTAAACTAGAAGTCAATGTATCAATATATTAAGAAAACAATGAACAATTTGTTGAAGCAGGGTCATAAGGAAGCTGTTTGACAAAGAGGAAAAGAGAGAAACAGAGATGAAACTAAGAACATTATAATGAACAAATTCTGGGAAAGACCTAGAAAGCCTCATTTGGGTTTTTTTCAACAATACATGTTTATATTTAAGCAGACCGTACTATTAAAAAAAAGTGATGAACCGTAATACTGTTATCTGCAAAATGTTCTTAACCGCACTCAGCATGCCTTCTCCCATTTGTTCCTTCCTCCCATGTGTTGGAGAAGGGTTGGAAAGACTGAAATTAATTTCACTGTTAATTCATCTCTGCAATGCCTTTTAATCTCTTCTGCTGGACCCATCTAAGAAAGCCATAACACTCCTTCTTTTGGGGAAGATACCAGCTTTGAAAACAAGAACAACAAAATATCCAAGTACAACCCACACAAATAGATGTAGATGGAACTTGAAATCCTTAATTTACATTCCTGAAATACTTCATCTTACACTCCCTCCTTCTCAGGTTATAAGTAAAGAAAATAAATATGTGGAATCTGAATAATCAGGTTTGGGAGAAAGCTGATATACAATGAAAACCACTGTCTGGGGGAAAAAAAAGCTAAACCCGATCAGATGCTAAAACAGACAAGAAAGAGTTAATAGAATTGCTAACTGTCTAAGTACAAATGCAGCTTGTAAACTAGGCAAACAGCCAAGATCTGACTGATAAATAAACAGAATGACTTACTGAAGTTCAGATTGTGCTTAACCAGCCGATGAGATGCAAGCAGTTACCAGGGTCAAAAAAGGCCGTGTAATCTTGCAAACCAAGGCATATAATAACCATCTTTTCCAGATCTGTTTTTCCTATGCTCCCTATAGCTGAAGCACGTATTTCAGCTATCATCCTAAAGTAACATCCTTGAGAGTTGATAAATTAGGAGTATGTGAAAAATAACTATTAAAAATCTATTCTAGGAAATCTTTCTTAGCTCTGCTAAAATAACATTGGGGTTGGTTGTTTTTTTTAATTGGAAAAAAAGTATGAGACCTTTGGACAACTTTGTAAATGAGGTAAATAAAACTCCAAAGGACAAATGCTATCTGGAATGCAGTTCAGCATTTATTCCAGCTAGCATTGATTCTACCATGATTGTACTGGAAGCAAAATTTATTGCAGGACATTTTCAATCTTTATTTTTTAAAATCACTATTCGGGGGCAAAATATTGGATCTTATACATGTTTTTCCACTGACCAGGATTTTTCTTCCTTTCATTAGGGTAAAACTGAATTTTATTATAGTTAATGATTGCTATATCTAACCCAGGATACTTAGTCTAGGGTAATCTTAGACAAAAAGCTGTACTGGATCTTGGACTGATTGATGCAAACAACATTCCTACTGCAGAATCATACGTCTGTCCACATTCTGAAATTGAATGATTCTTTTTTAGCAATAGCAATAACAGTAGCACTTAGACTTATATACCGCTTCATAGTGCTTTACAGCAGTGTTTGAGTGGTTTACAGAGACAACTTATTGTCCCCAACAATGTGGGTCCTCATTTTACTGACTGGAAAGATGGAAGGCTGAGTCAATCTTGAGCCAGACAGCATTGAACAACTGGTAATGGGCAAAGTCAGTCTGCAATACTGAATTCTAACCATTGAGCCACAACGGCTCCTCCTTCTTTCCCCTTGCATTAAAACAATGATTTTTTAGTGGGGATATTGGTAAGAATGTTCAAGTTACGGATGAATCCACTGTGTCCATGAAAATGAATTAATAAGATTTTATTTTATTGCTTCCAATGCTTTTATGGCACTTCAAAAATGTCAACTCTTTTATGCTGCTTGAATAATTTTGGTTTCAGAAGAAGGAAAGTAATTGAGCTGTGACCGATGTTTACAATAGGTCTTCTGGATCTTCTGCATTAAATAGGAATGATTAAAGCATACATAGGAATACTTTTAAAGTTTGATTTTTATAACCAAACAAAATCCTCATGTCACCACAAGGTTCTATCTGGATTAACTGAACTTGATAATAACTTGCCTTGTCCAACTGAGCAAATTTACAAGAAGACTTCTCCATTCCTCTGAAAACAACAAAATACCTTATCCCACCAGACTTGAAATCCTAGGCTTAGAAAACTTGGAACTCCGTCGCCTTCGACAAGACCTAAGTTTAACTCATAGAATCATCTATTGTAATGTCCTTCCTGTTAAAGACTACTTCAGCTTTAATTGCAATAATACAAGAGCAACCAATAGATTTAAACTTAATGTCAACCGCTTTAATCTAGATTGCAAAAAATATGACTTCTGTAACAGAATCATCAGTGCTTGGAATACTTTACCTGACTCTGTGGTCTCTTCCTATAATCCTAAAAGCTTTAACCAAAAACTTTCCACTATTGACCTCACCCCATTCCTAAGAGGACCATAAGGGGCGTGTATAAGTGCATAAACGTGCCTACCGTTCCTGTCCTATTGTTTTTTTTCCCCTTTTCTTCTTCCTATATATATATATGCTTATACCTCCTAATATTTACTCATATATATGTTTATATACTATATAATCTTTTTGTATGATGTTGTGACAAAATAAATAAATAAATAGATGCTAGAAAGAGACAGCTTGATGGGAAGGCTTCTCCATTGGAACAGAAACATTTTTGCGTGGCAAAACAGAGAACCTTTTGGGCACGCTGTCTTCCAATTTCACATTGATACATTCTTTTATCCCAAGGTTGGAAAACCAGGGCCTGCATGCTATCACCAGCTCTTTCTGAAGGACTTAATTCTTCTACATCTCACTATTGAAATCTGGCAGAAAGTACCTATTTTCAGCTTCACAATTGTCCCCATTTTTTGTAAAAGTAACTGTAGGAAGAAGCACATTAAATTTCTGTAGACTTATTCTGCATTAACCCCCAACCCCGCTCCAATCCTAAAATTGGAATTTTCAACACTGCTTGCTCCAAGGAAAGCACTGCATTTATCATTAAATATGCTTGTTTGCCCCTGCTAATCTGCAATGTCTTTTTAGAGCTCCTGGATATAAAACAGTAGCTCTCTCCTCTTGTACTCACTGCATGAAGTTAGCTTTTAACTTTTAAATCCTGGTTGAGTATCTTATGGGCACATTTTGGCTTTTGTTTTGTGCTTCTATAATGCTTTGTAATGATTGTAGTATCTCCATCGTTTTTTAAAAATGGAGTGTCCACTTATATTCTGAAAACATCCTCACTGTGTTACAACAATTATTCAGTTAGATAAGTTTGCTGAGAGGTTCAGAGGAAAGGTGGCATGCTTTTAATAAAAATAATAACTCCATTACTTGATTAGGTTCCCTCTGAAGGAATACACTTGTAACAATTTATAAATTGTAATAAAAAGGTCAGAAAAATGGAAAGTAAAAAGGCATTTTATTACCACGAAAAGGAGAACAGAAACTGCTAATGATATAGGTATTGATAATGATTATTTCAAAATGGGACTTTGCGGGGGAGGTATGGTAAAGTAGCGCATCTCCAAATGAGCGGAAATGACTGTGGTAAAGGCCAAAGAACTGGTGAGTGGACCAGTTCAGGCTCCTTGTGAGGAGACCAAGGACAGCAGTCTCCCATGGGTTTGAACACTGGAGACAAAGGGAAACCATAATGCTCTCAACATGGAGTCTTTTAAAGGATACTGGATTTGCTACACTCATTTTCAAATCCCTTTCAGAAATTATCTAACTACCTTAAAACTATCAGAGATCTTCAAAATGAAGATTTGAAGGTTTGAAAAGCAACCTGGTGAGTTTATTCTTGAATAAAAGAAAATTAACTAAGACTGAACTATAAAGGTAAATAAGATTATGATCCAAGAAAATGGTGAACAGATTAAGACTTTTACTATAACATTTTGGAAATAATTATATAAATAAATAGCCTTTCAAGGGAACTAAATTGTTGTATCTGTCTTGAATCATAACAGGAAGTAGAGACTTTATGTTTTCAGAAATTGGGTACTTATCAGTCTTCTGAAGTAAACCAGACAGGAAACACAACCAGATGAACTAATTCTATACTATTGTAAGACTATATTAAAGACGTTTTACTACCCAAACTAGGTAATATCATCAGTGGTAGTAAGGAGTGCAGTTATTCTGGTGGCTTGCCTGTCAGTGTTGGTGGGAATAGTCTTAGAGATACTTTGATCAACTGTTTGCTGTTGGCTTCTTTGGCAGGTTCTTGATCGGGCACTATTGAAGAAGCCAACCAAAGCCCAACCAAAGAATTTCTAAGACCACTCCCACCAACACTGACAGGCAAGCCACCAAAATATAAATCTGACAGCAAACTGCACTCCTTACTAGCACTAATGATGTTACCAGTTTGGATAATGAAACATCTGCAAGAAAACAAGCAAGCTCAGAAAGCACCAAAGACCCTGCCCCATGTCAACCATGAGTTACAAATATTCTCCTTTATTAAAGGTAAAGGTTCCCCTCGCACATATGTGCTAGTCGTTCCCGACTCTAGGGGGCGGTGCTCATCTCCGTTTCAAAGCTGAAAAGCCACCACTGTCCGAAGACGTCTCTGTGGTCATGTGGCTGGCATGATTAAATGCCAAAGGCGCACAGAATGCTGTTACCTTCACACCAAAGGTGTCCCTATTTTTCTATTTGCATTTTTTACATGCTTTTGAACTGCTAGGTTGGCAGAAGCTGGGACAAGTAACGGGAGCTCACCCCATTACGTGCCACTAGGGATTCGAACTGGTGAACTGCCGACCTTTCAATCGACAAGCTCAACATCTTAGCCACTGAGCCACTGCATCCCATCTCCTTTATTAGACTATATTAAAAGAATATTCCAAGTTTGAAACTGCAAACTTCCTGCTGCCACTTTTAATTGCTTGATCCATTAGGTTGGCTCCTCCTAAGTTTCTTTCTCTGACCACTAAGCTAATGGGCGTTCCTTCCTATCTTGTCTGAGTGTTTCCTAGGTAGCATCTTTTCCCCCAATTTCCCAAAATCATCCATATATTCCACTACAAGACCAGAGGAGCGGAATAAAACACCAAAGGAGAATAAAAATTCCAGGGAGAAAAGGAAAACAAAGTGAATTGTTTCCTTTTGTTTTTCGTTACAGGTAGTCCATGACTTATGACCAGTCACTTAGTGATTGTTCAAAGTTACAACAGACCGCCTCCAAAACTATTTATGATGCAGTTCCAAAGTTGCATAGTTGCATTTACCCCTGTACTCACATAGCCACGCTTTGAGTGCTTATCCACCAGCTCACCTTTATGGATCGCATTCCATGGTCATTGGACCATCATTGGACCATAATTTTTTGTCAGTATCCAGTCTTTTCAGCCAGTTTCCAGCAAACCACACATAGGTACACAATGATTTGCTGAATGACCTGGCATTCACTTTATGACCACTGCAAATATAATCATGATATTGGGTCCAGTCATATTGGTAACTCAACTTATGACTATCATGACTTACAATGGAAATTCCAGGTTCCATTACAATTGTAAACCAAAGACAGTAGACTGAAATTTAGAAAGTGGTTAGTACGATAAGTTACAAATTTACAAATGTTATATTTGAAATATTCCAGGAAAATTTTGAAGAATGGGGTTGGAAATTAGTACAATAAATGACAAGCCAAGAGAATGACATGGATAAGGGCTTTCTACTGGATACAGAAAAGTTAGTTAAAGACTTAAAAATTAAAGTGGAAATACAAATGACACAAAAAGGGATTGCTAAAGTCTTGAAGAGGCCTTTGGGAGTAGAAAAGAAGAAGAAAAATGAACAGAGATCAAATCCTATGATAACCCTTTATGTACTTTCTGATGACTCCAGAACTAAACAATTGATGGTATATGGATTTGTATATAGATAAAGGACAGATTATAGGAAGAAGGTATTTGTTTGTAACCTTATATGGAGTTTAGGGTTATAAGTTTGTTTACATACATTTGATGAAGATCAGAAGTCACTTTTTTAAATATTAAACTTATTTTGCACTGTAGAAAGTCAAGAGACATACCACCCAATAAACATACACACACATACTTTTAATTATTAAATGTGTATTCTGTTTTGTTACATATAGTACTTAGGATAGCTAACGGTAAAACACCAGTTTTATAATTCAATCAGGTTTTAAAATTGTACCCATGGGTTAAAATTTATACCTGCAAACAATTCAAAGTCCAAAGACCGTCACCCATATTAAAAAAAACTGTTTTACTTGCTGTTGGAAAGACAACTTGTCAGGGAGTTTGGGAAATGAACTTGAGAAGTCCATGCGTCACACTAAATATTCAGTGTTCCTCTAATGATAGCAAGAGTGCCTTTCCCAAGGATCTTTAAAACCCAGTTAAGTGCATCTGAGAGAATATCAAATACATTGGACACAAATCATCTTGTCTGTTACATCGCAAAAAGCATTTCAAATGTGGCCTGAAAAGAACTAGTAAGTGTTTTTTTTTTGTTGTTCCATTCAATTGTGTCCAATTCTCAGAGATTGTCTAGACAAGTCTCTGCAGTTTTCTTGGGAAGGTTTTGAGAAATGGTTTGACATTGTCTCCTTCCTCAGGCTGAGAGAAGGCGACTGGCCCAAGGTCACCCACTGGCTTTGTGCTTAAGGTGGGAGTAGAACTCCCAGTTTCCAGTCAAAGGCAGTGGTGAAATTCATTTTTTTTTACTACCAGCTCTGTGGGCGTGGCTTGGTGGACATGGTGTGGCTCGGTGGCCGTGGCAGGGGGAGGATACTGCAAAATATCTGTGTCCACCAAACTCCAGGACGAAGGATATTGCAAAATCTCCATTCCCATCCCACTCTGGGACCAGCCAGAGGTGGTGTTTGCCGGTTCTCCAAAGTACTCAATATTTCCGCTACCGGTTCCCCAGAACCTGTCAGAACCTGCTGAATTTCACCCTGCCAAAGTGGCTTTATGGCTTATTTAATGACAGCTGTCTATAGAGCATAGAATCTGGGTTCTATGCTCTGCAGTTGACAGAAAGAACTGAAGATTGCTGACATTTTTCAGAACATAATTGTGTGACATCCTGTTGTGACCCAGGTTCCTGGACCCGGACTCCTGGACTCGGATGATTCAGAAAGTGAGGGAGAAGACCTGGCCAGCCCTGTTTCTCTTGAGCCCTTTCCCTCCCTGGCACCCACTCAAAGGGAGGGGGAGGGGCCGGCACAGCCTGATTCCATGGAGCCTCCTTCTGATTTGGCAACGCCCCAAGAACAGTTTTGGAGCGATGCAAGGTCACGTAGACGTAATCGCCGTGCGCAGCAGCGGAAGAGTTGGGACAAAGCCAAGTCATAATTGTCATGTAGTGACATCTGCAGAGACTATAAATAGGAGGCGGGACTTCCTGGTTTTTTGTCTTGGACAAAGTAATGAGTTGGCGCGAGCTAATGAATTGGCGCGAGCTAACTATTTCAATGGAGGGAAGAATATATTCGTGAGTAATTCTGGCCTTATCTATAATTTCCTCGTTATCTCCAGAAACTTGGCAGGCCCGTGGGTAGACGTGGCCAGGACATGTATCTATGTAAATAAAAGGAAAAAAGGAAGGCCTCTGACGGACTCTTTGCTGGGAGTATTGGGGAAGGAAACAGAACATTTTGTCCAAGACCTGACTAAAACATCTTCCACCAAAGATGGATCAGCAGCAGGTACAGCAGCAGTTACAGCAGCTACAAGCAGCTAATCAACAGCTCCAGCAGCAAGTGGCTCACTTGGCAGGCCAACTTGCTGCCAGGAATGTGCCTGCAGCCCCCCATCCTCCCACCTCCTCCTCGTCGCAAGTGCCCGATAACCGTGCGGATAAGTTTTCTGGGCAGCCTGAGATGTTCCCGACCTTCTTGGGACAGTGCCAGCTCTACATGGCTATGAGGCCAGAGGATTTCCCAGGCGACCGGGCTAAGGTGGCCTTCGTGATTAACCTTCTTTCCGGCTCGGCTGCTCGATGGGCCACGCCCTCTTGCTCCAGGACAGCCCCTGCTGGCGGACCAACAGCGTTTTGGCAGCACCTCGCACCATGTATGAGGACCCCGTTCAATGCTGACGGCAACCAGGCGCCTTAAGGAACTCCGTCAAGGGAAACGCCCCTGCAGGAGTACATCAATTTCGTCTTTTGTGCCAGGACTCTGACTGGAATGATGCAGCGCTGGTGGACGTTCAGGAGGGACTCTCAGAGGAATTGCAAGGCGAGCTGGCCGCGTGGGCGCCGCGGACCCTCGACAACTTGGTGCCCTTTGTCTCCGCCTCGATGCCCGTCTGCAACGGCGACCGTCCCGTCGCACCCCGGGACCCGCCGTCGACATCTGCACCCCACTTCCTGCACCACCAGCACCCAGGGTCGCCCCACGTTTTGTAACCGCTGCGGAAGAGCCCATGGAGTTGGGAGCGGCCAGATCTCGCCTGACAGCCCAGGAGGCGGAACCGGGCGCCAAGGGGATTGTGCCTGTACTGTGGGGAGCCCGCCACTTCGCTGCTTCTTGCCCCAGAAAGCGAAGTGGGGCACGCCGCCGGTCCCCGAATCACAGCGTGACCAATCGAAGCGGGCAGGCCCGACCTCGGGAAACCCTAGGTCGGGCACGTACTAAGCCCCACTGGACTTTACCTGACTCTGTGGTCTCTTCCTATAATCCTAAAAGCTTTAACCAAAAACTTTCCACTATTGACCTCACCCCATTCCTAAGAGGACCATAAGGGGCGTGTATAAGTGCATAAACGTGCCTACCGTTCCTGTCCTATTGTTTTTTTTCCCCTTTTCTTCTTCCTATATATATATATGCTTATACCTCCTAATATTTACTCATATATATGTTTATATACTATATAATCTTTTTGTATGATGTTGTGACAAAATAAATAAATAAATAGATGCTAGAAAGAGACAGCTTGATGGGAAGGCTTCTCCATTGGAACAGAAACATTTTTGCGTGGCAAAACAGAGAACCTTTTGGGCACGCTGTCTTCCAATTTCACATTGATACATTCTTTTATCCCAAGGTTGGAAAACCAGGGCCTGCATGCTATCACCAGCTCTTTCTGAAGGACTTAATTCTTCTACATCTCACTATTGAAATCTGGCAGAAAGTACCTATTTTCAGCTTCACAATTGTCCCCATTTTTTGTAAAAGTAACTGTAGGAAGAAGCACATTAAATTTCTGTAGACTTATTCTGCATTAACCCCCAACCCCGCTCCAATCCTAAAATTGGAATTTTCAACACTGCTTGCTCCAAGGAAAGCACTGCATTTATTATTAAATATGCTTGTTTGCCCCTGCTAATCTGCAATGTCTTTTTAGAGCTCCTGGATATAAAACAGTAGCTCTCTCCTCTTGTACTCACTGCATGAAGTTAGCTTTTAACTTTTAAATCCTGGTTGAGTATCTTATGGGCACATTTTGGCTTTTGTTTTGTGCTTCTATAATGCTTTGTAATGATTGTAGTATCTCCATCGTTTTTTAAAAATGGAGTGTCCACTTATATTCTGAAAACATCCTCACTGTGTTACAACAATTATTCAGTTAGATAAGTTTGCTGAGAGGTTCAGAGGAAAGGTGGCATGCTTTTAATAAAAATAATAACTCCATTACTTGATTAGGTTCCCTCTGAAGGAATACACTTGTAACAATTTATAAATTGTAATAAAAAGGTCAGAAAAATGGAAAGTAAAAAGGCATTTTATTACCACGAAAAGGAGAACAGAAACTGCTAATGATATAGGTATTGATAATGATTATTTCAAAATGGGACTTTGCGGGGGAGGTATGGTAAAGTAGCGCATCTCCAAATGAGCGGAAATGACTGTGGTAAAGGCCAAAGAACTGGTGAGTGGACCAGTTCAGGCTCCTTGTGAGGAGACCAAGGACAGCAGTCTCCCATGGGTTTGAACACTGGAGACAAAGGGAAACCATAATGCTCTCAACATGGAGTCTTTTAAAGGATACTGGATTTGCTACACTCATTTTCAAATCCCTTTCAGAAATTATCTAACTACCTTAAAACTATCAGAGATCTTCAAAATGAAGATTTGAAGGTTTGAAAAGCAACCTGGTGAGTTTATTCTTGAATAAAAGAAAATTAACTAAGACTGAACTATAAAGGTAAATAAGATTATGATCCAAGAAAATGGTGAACAGATTAAGACTTTTACTATAACATTTTGGAAATAATTATATAAATAAATAGCCTTTCAAGGGAACTAAATTGTTGTATCTGTCTTGAATCATAACAGGAAGTAGAGACTTTATGTTTTCAGAAATTGGGTACTTATCAGTCTTCTGAAGTAAACCAGACAGGAAACACAACCAGATGAACTAATTCTATACTATTGTAAGACTATATTAAAGACGTTTTACTACCCAAACTAGGTAATATCATCAGTGGTAGTAAGGAGTGCAGTTATTCTGGTGGCTTGCCTGTCAGTGTTGGTGGGAATAGTCTTAGAGATACTTTGATCAACTGTTTGCTGTTGGCTTCTTTGGCAGGTTCTTGATCGGGCACTATTGAAGAAGCCAACCAAAGCCCAACCAAAGAATTTCTAAGACCACTCCCACCAACACTGACAGGCAAGCCACCAAAATATAAATCTGACAGCAAACTGCACTCCTTACTAGCACTAATGATGTTACCAGTTTGGATAATGAAACATCTGCAAGAAAACAAGCAAGCTCAGAAAGCACCAAAGACCCTGCCCCATGTCAACCATGAGTTACAAATATTCTCCTTTATTAAAGGTAAAGGTTCCCCTCGCACATATGTGCTAGTCGTTCCCGACTCTAGGGGGCGGTGCTCATCTCCGTTTCAAAGCTGAAAAGCCACCACTGTCCGAAGACGTCTCTGTGGTCATGTGGCTGGCATGATTAAATGCCAAAGGCGCACAGAATGCTGTTACCTTCACACCAAAGGTGTCCCTATTTTTCTATTTGCATTTTTTACATGCTTTTGAACTGCTAGGTTGGCAGAAGCTGGGACAAGTAACGGGAGCTCACCCCATTACGTGCCACTAGGGATTTGAACTGGTGAACTGCCGACCTTTCAATTGACAAGCTCAACATCTTAGCCACTGAGCCACTGCATCTCATCTCCTTTATTAGACTATATTAAAAGAATATTCCAAGTTTGAAACTGCAAACTTCCTGCTGCCACTTTTAATTGCTTGATCCATTAGGTTGGCTCCTCCTAAGTTTCTTTCTCTGACCACTAAGCTAATGGGCGTTCCTTCCTATCTTGTCTGAGTGTTTCCTAGGTAGCATCTTTTCCCCCAATTTCCCAAAATCATCCATATATTCCACTACAAGACCAGAGGAGCGGAATAAAACACCAAAGGAGAATAAAAATTCCAGGCAGAAAAGGAAAACAAAGTGAATTGTTTCCTTTTGTTTTTCGTTACAGGTAGTCCATGACTTATGACCAGTCACTTAGTGATTGTTCAAAGTTACAACAGACCGCCTCCAAAACTATTTATGATGCAGTTCCAAAGTTGCATAGTTGCATTTACCCCTGTACTCACATAGCCACACTTTGAGTGCTTATCCACCAGCTCACCTTTATGGATCGCATTCCATGGTCATTGGACCATCATTGGACCATAATTTTTTGTCAGTATCCAGTCTTTTCAGCCAGTTTCCAGCAAACCACACATAGGTACACAATGATTTGCTGAATGACCTGGCATTCACTTTATGACCACTGCAAATATAATCATGATATTGGGTCCAGTCATATTGGTAACTCAACTTATGACTATCATGACTTACAATGGAAATTCCAGGTTCCATTACAATTGTAAACCAAAGACAGTAGACTGAAATTTAGAAAGTGGTTAGTACGATAAGTTACAAATTTACAAATGTTATATTTGAAATATTCCAGGAAAATTTTGAAGAATGGGGTTGGAAATTAGTACAATAAATGACAAGCCAAGAGAATGACATGGATAAGGGCTTTCTACTGGATACAGAAAAGTTAGTTAAAGACTTAAAAATTAAAGTGGAAATACAAATGACACAAAAAGGGCTTGCTAAAGTCTTGAAGAGGCCTTTGGGAGTAGAAAAGAAGAAGAAAAATGAACAGAGATCAAATCCTATGATAACCCTTTATGTACTTTCTGATGACTCCAGAACTAAACAATTGATGGTATATGGATTTGTATATAGATAAAGGACAGATTATAGGAAGAAGGTATTTGTTTGTAACCTTATATGGAGTTTAGAGTTATAAGTTTGTTTACATACATTTGATGAAGATCAGAAGTCACTTTTTTAAATATTAAACTTATTTTGCACTGTAGAAAGTCAAGAGACATACCACCCAATAAACATACACACATACTTTTAATTTTTAAATGTGTATTCTGTTTTGTTACATATAGTACTTAGGATAGCTAACGGTAAAACACCAGTTTTATAATTCAATCAGGTTTTAAAATCGTACCCATGGGTTAAAATTTATACCTGCAAACAATTCAAAGTCCAAAGACAGTCACCCATATTAAAAAAAACTGTTTTACTTGCTGTTGGAAAGACAACTTGTCAGGGAGTTTGGGAAATGAACTTGAGAAGTCCATGCGTCACACTAAATATTCAGTGTTCCTCTAATGATAGCAAGAGTGCCTTTCCCAAGGATCTTTAAAACCCAGTTAAGTGCATCTGAGAGAATATCAAATACATTGGACACAAATCATCTTGTCTGTTACATCGCAAAAAGCATTTCAAATGTGGCCTGAAAAGAACTAGTAAGTGTTTTTTGTTGTTGTTCCATTCAATTGTGTCCAATTCTCAGAGATTGTCTAGACAAGTCTCTGCAGTTTTCTTGGGAAGGTTTTGAGAAATGGTTTGACATTGTCTCCTTCCTCAGGCTGAGAGAAGGCGACTGGCCCAAGGTCACCCACTGGCTTTGTGCTTAAGGTGGGAGTAGAACTCCCAGTTTCCAGTCAAAGGCAGTGGTGAAATTCATTTTTTTTTACTACCAGCTCTGTGGGCGTGGCTTGGTGGACATGGTGTGGCTTGGTGGCCGTGGCAGGGGGAGGATACTGCAAAATATCTGTGTCCACCAAACTCCAGGACGAAGGATATTGCAAAATCTCCATTCCCATCCCACTCTGGGACCAGCCAGAGGTGGTATTTGCCGGTTCTCCAAAGTACTCAATATTTCCGCTACCGGTTCCCCAGAACCTGTCAGAACCTGCTGAATTTCACCCTGCCAAAGTGGCTTTATGGCTTATTTAATGACAGCTGTCTATAGAGCATAGAATCTGGGTTCTATGCTCTGCAGTTGACAGAAAGAACTGAAGATTGCTGACATTTTTCAGAACATAATTGTGTGACATCCACAGGAGCAAACCTATGAAAATATGATTGCATTTTTTTTACACGTGGGAAAATTGTAAACAAACAGTGTGTGTAAGAAGCATCCACAAATTCCTTTATTTGTCAAAGTATATGCCCTTTGTTGTGTTGAGATGTGTGAACGGCTTTGCCTTTAAGTGGATCTGGGAAAATTGGCTGTCCCTTCTGATAGTTCCTCCGGTCACAGATTTTAGGTTTTTATACTCAACAGTGGAAAAGCAATACCAACTCCAGTTTATTTCTTGTAAGGGCTCTGCTGCTAGTTTTGTGTGTTGTTATACAAAATATCAGATATTCTTGTCAAGCTACAATTTGTAGTAGTACTGTTGACTGATTTGAGTTTTCAAATTTAAAGTTACCAGGCCTAGCATAAGCAACACAAAATTTCTAATTTGCATTTAATTGAAACCTATCTTATCCTGGACTACTTATCTTTGTTTTGTTCTTTGCTAGAGTAAGAAAACAGAAAATTTCCTATAGGCAGATTTTGTTCTCGCAGATCTGGTATAAGCTTCATCTACTCTAAACAAAGCGAATTCCACTTAGAAGTCAGCTTCTATCTAAAATCCATGACTCTGTAAAGAGTAGTACATGTTATATAAAACCATTTTTGATAGTTATTCAGTTTAATGTTTAGAACATTGAATTTGCCTGACAAATGTAAACAGGTAATGGGGATTATGCTTAGGAAAAGCCTAATTTCCTAAGTGCACAGAACACAATCCTATTGCATACAAAATTTATTTTCTTGCTACCTAAAGGAACAGTAGCCAATCCCCACTTAAGCACCAAAGTTCCTACAAAATATTATTTTCATGATTAAGTATTTATATAGCAAGAGGTTGGGCTCTCTACCAACATTAAATGCATTATCAACTTCAAGGTCAATTGCAAATAAGCATAGCAACCAATTCCATGCTGCTAAAACTTCTGCATTACAAAAATTACACTACAGGATAGCAATCATTGAAGCTTTCAAGCTCCAATTTTGTATGTTTTATGCATCTAAATCTGGCAGTCTTGTCTACCCGGTCCCCCAAAAAACATTAAAGGGCATGAGTCGTCCGTGCCAGCCCTAGGCACACAGCAATAGTATGGCAATTACAGCTTACAATATTACTGTAGACTCTCTTTATCAGCAGGCAGCAAATAACTAACTACTGAAAAGGTAGCTGACATTTGTTTTCCACAGCCAGCTCATAAAGACATCTTGAAAAGAATATCAAACTGTGCATGGAAAGTATTTTCTCTAGTAATTCTTTGGTTAGGCAGGAGAAATAGTAGATATTTTCACCCGCTGTCTGGAGGTAGTAAGGGACTGGATGAGTTGAAAAAAAAAAATGAAATTAAAATCCTAGCAAGGTAGAGTTTTTTTTCTGTCAAGAAGCCATCATATTTGTTGATGTCCCCTAGAAAGTTCTTCAGCAGAGCTCCACTCCCATGAAGGAACTGGTCTACGGTTTGGGTGTCTTCCTAGAGTCGTGGTTTCCCCCTGATCAGTAAGAAGACACCATCATTAGGACATCCTTTGTGCAGCTTCAGCTGGTACAACCAGTTGTGGCCAATTTTAGACTGGGAAGCTATGGCAACACCCACTCATGCCCTTATTTCTGCAATCATTACAGCTGGGAATGACTGTGAAGAATACTTGAGAACTTCAACTAGTGCAGACTGCAACATCCCACATGATGACAAATGAGAGTCATTACAGCAGTGCCAAACCTATACTGTGACTATTACAATGATTGCTAGCATGTTTCTGAGTACAATTGTCAAACTCCTCACAGCATGAGGGTTCAACGAAGCAAGAATTGCAAGACTTCAACAAGGTGATTTAATATAAGGATTAGGGATTAACTACAAAGTCCTCCCTCATCTGTGAATTACCCTGTTTCTCCCGAAATAAGATATCCCCTGATAATAAGCCCAATCAGGCTTTTGAGCGCATGGCAATAAGGCCAAGCGCTTATTTCAGGGTTCAAAAAAATATAAGACAGTGTTTTATTTTCGGAAAACACAGTATTTATGTCTAATGTTCCTCCTGTTTCTTTCTCAAACACCTCACACTCTCTCACATAAATTTAGAGTGCTGTATTTGATTTTCAGAGCTCCATACTTGGTTCCTTGTTACTGATGGGATCATCTTCTCCAAACAGGGCATGCTCACCACATGCAATAATCCTGGGAAATGATGTATTGGATGTAAGAGATGTTAGACAGTCTTACTCTGGGGGTCCCATTCACTATGAAATACTGTATCTCCTAACATCCAATCATCTCCTTCCTCAAAATCATCTCATATCTACATTCTCACCGGTGCAAATTTTGAGTTATAAAAACGAAATTCAGTTTACAAGCCACATGTGGTAACTCTCAGAATCTAAATAAAACTCCTACCTAGAAATGGTGGAAAGGGGGAGAATGGGAAAGTAGTTGACAGGAGGAATGATAACATGAACTACATTAATTTGGTTGATAACTAACACGATTAAGGATTCTGCAGTTTATCCTGAGTCCACCAAGATCAATCAGATTTGTAGAGTGATTGCAATAAAAGGGCTAGTCCTGTGATGACGAACCTATGGCACACGCGCCGTCACCCCAGGTCAGATCTCCGTGGCGTTTCTTTGGTGAACTTCTGTTTCCCTGCAAACAACGAAACAGAAGCTCACGAAAGAAAAAGATCTTACCTCTTGCCGCGCTGCCGATGTTGGGATGCCCCTCCTCCCGCCAGCCAGCTGGGCTTCGGGTCTCTGCTGCGCAGGTGTTCATGTCTGTGCATGCTCACGTGCATGTGCACATACACACGTGTCCATGATTGCATGCGTGCACCTTTCAGCTTGGGCATGTGCACGCAGTTTGGACACTTAGTGTCTAAAAGGTTCGCCATCACTGTCCTAGTCTGTTGCCCCTTTCCACTACCACCCTACCCGCCAAATCAAGTTCCTGGTGCAGTGAAACCTATTGAAAGCTTTCTATGGAACTTTTCTATTCAAGCTTTTTGGACGTCAGGATTTTGGACCAGTTTTAGCCTTTATCAAGCTGATTCTAGTCATCACTAATAAACAGCTTCAGCTACAAACTTTTTCCCAATTCAAATGAGGAAAAGCCTGGAAATCTGATGCAGATCCACCCCACATCTTCATGCTATGCCCGTCTATTTCTCTCCCTGCCCAATAATTTATGCCAACTGTTGTTCTGACTTTGAGCATGAAGTTTATTCTTATCATAAAGGTAAAGGTTCCCCTCACACATACATGCTAGTCGTTGCCGACTCTAGGGGGTGGTGCTCATCTCCGTTTCAAAGCCGAAGAGCCAGCGCTGTCCAAAGACGTCTCCGTGGTCATGTGGCCGGCATGACTCAACACCAAAGGCGCACGGTACGCTGTTCTTACCATTCTTATCATAGTAACATAAAAACTTACAGTTAAAGGTAACAGAAAAACATACAGTAAAATAAAACTTAGGGCAAAAGCATATAAAAAATGAATGCAAGAGTTACAGTATTACTTCTTCTCTTCGCTTAGAACTGGACAATAACTCTTCTTTGGGGCCATATAGCCAAAATGTTTGCCCCCAAACATTTACAACTATCCTTCTACTGTCTTTTTTTCATCTTTAGTTGGAGTTTAAGACAAATAGGTGCAGTAATACATGATCCAATACCAATACAGTCTGACTAGGTGGCTCAGTGGCTAAGACCTGAGCTTGTTGATCAGAAAGGTCAGCAATTCAGTGGTTTGAATCCCTAGTATATGTCTGTTACTGTTAGTTTTTCCCCGTTTGGCCAATGATAAAGGCAGTCCAACAGTGTCTGGAGGGCCACACACGGCCATTCCTGGTTTTAGGAATTAGGCCACCAAAGCAGACAAGTTGCCTTTCAATTCTGCTTCTCTTGATATGGTCTCTTTTCTCATTGGGTTACACAATGGCCACATTCATGGGCTGTTTGTACGCTATTCTTGATTAAATTAAATTGGGATTCTGTAACACGTTCAATATCCCGCTGGAACTCAACCATTTAATTCAGTTAATTTAAAAGCAAACAAATCAAGCTATGACTGGAATGGACATTTTCCCCCAAGTAACATTATCTGAATATGGGTAACCACAGTCTAAATAAATCCAGGTGTATCAAATTGGAACAACCATGAATAATTATGGAATGAACAAAGGAACAGATCTTTATATAAATTCCAGGAATGTTTACAAAAGGGCGACAAGATCTACCTTTCACCTCTATAAAACTAAGTAACAGAACATATACAAGCAGCTGGCAACCTGCAATTATAGGCTTACAATGTTCAAAAAGAATTCTGCCCAAAATATTCCTTGTCAGTTCAAGCTAAAACAGCGAAGTCTTCAGATTTCTGCATGGCTGTCCTTTAGCTTGGAACAAAGATAAAACCATTTATAAAACAATTTGCACAGACATGTTCATTCATGAGTGGCAGTGTGTGTGCGCGTGTGTATTTCTGCAGGTAAAAATTGCAGTGGTTGAGTCAAAGTGCCAAAAAAAAGGGGAGGGGGAAAATTTCACTTCTATCCAGGCAAAGAAAGATGACAGCAAGGGAGTGAGGCAGTCTGACCATTTCATTATCAGTTATTTGGAGGAAACTGTAATTAAATGTACTGTAGATCCTGATTTATTGCCAGCATATGTGGCTATTTCTTTTACCAGGTCAATTGGGAAATTACTATAAAATGAAATTGGTGCAGAACTTCTCTTCTATAAAATGACTAAAGTAATATAGAACTAAAGGCTGTTAGGACTTCCCAACGTGAATGTTGATGTGGGAGGGGCAAATGGCAAAACATGTGTCATGAGACAAACTCTACCTCTTATCCATCTGCATATGGCACAAATACAAAGAATGAAGTTTGCAATGTACATTTCATATTTCAGGTTTTCCACTCTGGCTACACTTGAGCAAACAATCACTTTCTTTATCTGGCACTTTTTGTGTGCTCCTAATGCAATTACAATCAGAATAGAGCTGGAAGGAACCTTGAAGGTTTTCTAGTCCAACCCCCTGCTCAAGCAGAAGACCCTATATCATTTCAGATAGGTGGCTGTCCAGTCTTTTCTTAAAAATCTCCAGTGATGAAGCACCTACAACTTCTGAAGGCAAACTGCTCCACTGGTTAACTTTCTCCTTAATTCCAAGTTGCTTCTCTCCTTGATTAGTTTCCAGCCAGTTTCCATCCATTCCATGGCTTTGACTTATAAGCTCATTTCAAGAACTGTCTAAACCAGGGGGTGTTAAACTTGATTTCATTGAGGGCTGCATCAGGGTTGTGTTTGACCTTGGGAGGCCGGGGGGTGGGGACAGCTCGATGTCACACATCGAGGCTCCGTTTTCAGCTGTGACAGCCTCTGCAGCCCTCTGTTAGCAAAAATGGAGCTCGGGGACGCTGTGCACAGCCTGCCTGGGCTCTGTTTTCCCTGGCAGAAGCACTGCGGGCTTCTTTGCTGTTTCCAGGGCGGGCCCGCGGATCAGATATAAGTGTCCCGCAGGCTGGATTTGGCCCGCAGGCCTTGAGTTTGACACTCCTGGTCTAAACCTTATCCTTGACAAAGTGCAAGTTAGAAGAAAAAATGCAGCAGTCTAGACAGATCCCAATCTGATTTCATGTAAATCATTATAACCTTCAATGATCCCAGTTTTTTTTTACAAACTTCAAAGCAACATTTCTCAACAAGCTGGCTCTGCATCATCAGCAGATGGTGAACAAAAGAATAAAGCTCAGTCCCAACTCAAATCGAACAGAGGTCCATGCCAGCAGAAGGCAGGAATAACTGTGAAAACCTTCAAATCCTCCAGCTTTAAAAAAGCTAGAAAAGGTACATCCTGGGTCCAATATGGGAAAAGCTGTGAAAAGATCCTGCCATTTAGCACAGCGTGACTGTGAATGAGGAGGCAGCCTCTTAATGCATCTGTTATGCAAATCTAATTCTCTGTACCTCCACCATAATATTATTTTGCTTTTTTTTTCAAGAAAGAATCCATGTACATTTTACAGTATGTTTTGGGAAACCAAAAAGGCAGCAAGAAACAAAACACTTATTTTTAAACATGTATTTTAAAGAAAAGACCAGAGCACAATGATATAGCATAGGGTTTGCATATCAAATGTCTGGAGTTTAATCCTCAGCCTCTCCAGCTACAATTGGAAAATGCAGGGCTAAAATTCTGAAGAACTACTTGAATATCAACAATATTAGGCTTGACAATTTCAGGTAGTGCCTGGGCTTGTACAACATATTTACCTAAGTCACTGAAAAACCTAGCAGCTAGATCATACATACTAACCTTGGTTAATTTTGTTGATGGTGCTTAAGATGTTGGGCAAACTCACTCCTTTAGCCTAATTTATAATTAAATATACTGTGAAAACCTAAAAAAAATGGGTTTAGTAATCAAATTAAGCATGTTGTCAAAATTCAGCTATTACAGTACAGCTTCCTATCTGCCTATTTTAGAATATGGGTTACAGTTGCTTACCTCTTGACTTCATACAGGTTAAGGCTACCTGAAGTTGGCCTTAATCAATTAAGGCCAACTTTCAAGACAACAGGTTCATAGACTCATTTTCCCAAACACAAGAAACTAGAAACATGAGATTAGACATCTCGTGAAGGATTGTCATGCATGATTCCTTGAATATCAGAATGGAAAAAGGCAAACAAGCTCAAGAAGAAAACAAACCAAAGCCACCTAATGACTCCTTCCTGGAGAGAGAGGAGAAAGATAACAGAAACTAGACCTTTCCTTTTAGGAGAAAAGGGAAACAATATATGGACACAAATACCAATATTAATGGTACTCAGTGTTAGTATTTATAATTAGGATGGATTAGAGTCTGTTAGTAGAAAGAAATTGGGAGATGCTGGGTACCAAGTACTATCAGATATTATATTCCAGCTGTAAAAATAATAGTATACTTTTTACTTGGTTTCTTTATCATTTTCATGTAACATTTCTAAGGGGGATATAACCTATAACCATCTTAGAGAAAAGCTTTTTTGCATTATTTTGGCCCAGAGCCCAGCCATAAGTGTACTAGTGCATGCCAATAAAATACATTACCTCCCAACATTTTGCTTCCTTATTTTAAGTAGGTATCTTTTACACAACAATCTACTGTGATAGGAATCCTAAATACAGATAATGTAAAGTGCAGGAAATCAGGAGTCCAGGCAGTTCAAATGAATATAGATTTATTGTATGCTAATACTATCTAAAAGAATCTGAACCACTAACAACCAAAGCAAATTCGTGATAGATAAAAGAATTCAAGGTGGGCTGAACTTAGATCCTTGTGGGCTTGAAGCGACTTGACACTGCTCAGCCTGGTCATTTCCTACAGATAATACAGAAATCCACTTTAAAGGTTTTGCTAAAAAAAGAAGACGACCATTTTGAATAACTTCATCTTATGTTAACTGATAATCTATAAGAAAATATCTCTGTAGGAAGCAGAAATGGGGAACATACTGGTTTTACAGACATTGTCATTCTCATAACAAGATTGAAGGACAGAAGCTTGTCGCCCATAATGCAAAGCAAGGTAAGATTTCACAACAGAGGGTTAGAAGGCAAGGATTCCAGGCCATCTGAGCAAATGCTATAAATTCTAAAAGATGCAGTCCCAACTTGTCTGGAGACCCCAATTTTAGAAGTCTACTTCTTGGAATTTAAATCTTCTGTATTAGGATTAGGTGCACCCAGCCAAATACTCGTTTAAATGCAAGGTATTTTCCACTTCCTTTAATGAGAGTGCTGCTGTAGATCAAAGAAATACATTATGGGGCATGTACCTCTCCTTATCTGAAAAAAAATTCTTAGTGCCCTCCAGCAGTTTTATAACTACTAGAAATGGAAAAGCTTTACTGGACAAAATATTATTGGTAGAAAGAATCCAGCTTTGCACAAGAGTCTCTGCTATTAAAAATGGATGCATAATATAATTAATGTTTCTTCCTAAGGCAATTACAAAAGAGAGAGAGGGAGAAGGGAGAAAGTATTTGGCCACATTATAACTACTTGGAAATGTGCAAAGCATAGCAAGAAACGTAAGACATAAATGGCCCTTGAAATTTCCCTCTATGATGAGATAGTACAATGGAGTGGTTAAAACACATCCTTGTATTGTCTCACTGAAGACAATCAGCTGTTCACCCAATTGTGAATCATACAGGTTCAGGGATGATGAGACCAGTCATGCTTCAGCACTGTAATCAATTTGTATCATCAACGGTATGATGGCTGCTCCACGCTGCCTCCTCTTTTCTACCTATTCTATTTTATTCCATTTAAAAATTATCTTGAGACTTTTCACTCCACATTAGCAGTTTTGCCCCATCTGGCTCTATTTTCTATTCTTGAAATGCTTTCTTCAAATGCCTATGAAACAATGCATTCTAAATCAGCATTTTATGGTTTACACAAAATGCCAAAACCTACAGTCCTATAACTAAATCTATCATCCAATCCCAGACATGCAAATAAAGAGATGTACCTTTATTTAAATCATGTTACCTTTAAAATAATGAAATACAGCAACAATGCTTGGCATCATCCAAGTATATGAACCTTTAATATGAGGTCTAGATTAACCCATCTAGAAACAGAAATCAGGAACCTGTGGCTTGCAGGTGCTGTTGAACTCCCAGCCTTTTCAGGAAGCAGAGCTAATGTTGAAGGGTATTGCAAGCTACTTCTCAGCAACCTCTGGAATATTTTGTGTAAGGAAATCAGTTATTTGAGAAAGCAGGCACTTCAGTTCTCTGTGGAAGTAGAATATTTCACTCTTTCAAAGTGAAGGGAGAAAAGGCAAAAGAACCACAACTTGTATTCGAGTGTTACCTTTAGAACACGGGTGTCAAACTCGCAGCATCACGTTGCTGTCACATGGTATTTTGCGTTTTTTCCCTTTGTAGAGCTGAGGTAAGCGTGGCCTGCACATGACACATCTGGCCTGGGGGCTGCCAGTTTGTACCCTAGTCTAGAAGATCCCTAGTCAATAGAGTCAAGTACCTATTAAGACTACCATTCTATTTCTGCTGTCAACAAGAATACCTATAAGCAGAGCATTATAAGAATGACTGTATTCTGTAGTTGCTGCTCAGCAATTAGACCCTCTTCCAAATCCTACTTACGAGATGACAGCAAGCAAAAACAATTCCCAATAATACAGTTTAATTTCCTTTAATTGTTTCAAGGAAATTTAAGACCTTTAGACCTTTCCTGACAGCTGTGCTGAAATGCAGCCTAACTATATTTCAGGTGGCAGAAAACTGCATTGACCTGAAATAATGAAATCTTCTATCTCCAATGCTAATCTCTATCCTACTTCTATTGCTTCTGTTTCAAGTCGCTGCAGTCACCTGATTTTCTCCCAAGAGAATATGTGACAAAACCTAACAGATTGGCTATAACTTACAGCCACTGTTGGCTGCTGCTAGAATAAGAACTTTAATACTGGAACAGCTAAAGATACTTCGAGCTGTCTCACTGGTAGAAGACAGTAGAATTGAGGTGAGATGAGGTGAGATGAAGACAACGGTATGAGGAAATGCTAACAAAAAGAGGGAATGAGGGCAACTTATGTCTTGCTGAGGCAGAAGTGAGGAAAGCACTGCATTAAAGCAAATGTGATATAAATCCCCTAATTGAACCGTACTTACAAATTGCCTTGTATAATCCTTCCTTTTACCTTTGTTGCATTTTCTGCTATTTAATTTCCAAAAAATGTAATCAATTGTTTTTTAAAAGTGCAGGCATCTGTCTTAAGTCTTAGAATAAAATGTGGCCCAGTTTGAACTACTAAAGAAAATAATTATTTTGAGCTTGGTTTATAATGCAGCATCTAATTACTTGATTTCATTGATTCATGTGATAGCTTGGTGGCCATCTGTATAACCGCCAGTGGCCGGGTTTTATATATAAGCAAGATATCACCGTTGTAAATATTTATGTTAGTGTAATGCAAACAATATTTCATGATCAACAACTAGAGAACATTTCTATAAATGGGAAAAGATTAGCACTCATGAAATCCTCTGGGTATTTGAGATTTCATGAAGGGTTTATTAGTAAATAGAGCAAAATTCAAAGCCAACGGGTCACATTTTCATATGGCCTCCAAATTGTACACTCCCTCATTAAAAAATGAGCACAATACAAAAGGAAGAAATTCAAGTGCTGCAGTCCATGCACATTAATCTACTTTAGTCTGCATCAATTTCATGACTTCAGTCAGCATTCTGTCAAATATTTTCACCATTCTGCATTTTTTTAAAAGTAAGATTTAAATTTTTCTATAGCCATGATGGCGAACCTATGGCACACGCGCCAGAAGTGGCACACAGAGCCATCTCTCTGGGCATGACAGACATCACCCATTGCTCTTCTGGGTTCTGGTGTGCACATGCACGTCAGCCAGCTGGTCTTTTTTTTTTAATTTACATTTATATCCTGCCCTTCTCCGAAGACTCAGGGCGGCTTACAGTGTGTAAGGCAATAGTCTCATTCTATTTGTATATTTACAAAGTCAACATTGCCCCCCCCAACCATCTGGGTCCTCATTTTACCTACCTTATAAAGGATGGAAGGCTGAATCAACCTTGGGCCTGGTGGGACTCGAGCCTGCAGTAATTGCAGGCTGCTGTGTTTTAATAACAGGCTATCTTACAGCCTGAGCCACCACGGCCCTTTGCGCACATGAGAGCACCGGAACCAGAAGAGCAGCTCCCTGGTGCGCATGCGTGTGCCAGGAAGCTAAGCTTTCGGTTTCTGGGGCATGCATGCATGTCGACCAACTGGTCTTTGCACACACATGCAACCAAAAAACAGAAGACCAGGTGACCGGCACACATGCACGCCAGAAACTGGAAGCTCAGCTTCCCATCGCATGCATTCACGCCGGGGAACTGCTCTTCCAGTTTCCAGTACTCCCACGCATGTGTGCGTGCTCTCTCATTTTGGCACTCAGTACCGAAAAGGTTCACCAACACCGTTTTATACTATATTGTACACATTTGTGCTTGTCTCTTTTACCCACAATAATCACTTATCTTGGAGAAATGAATTTTGCAAAAGATAATCATATCCCAAACTCGATATTATTCTGAAAAGTATGATTAATTGCTCAATATTGGTTTCAGTGCTGGATTGTGGGTACATTTGCCTACATGACTTTTACAGAGATGAAAAAAAATATCTGGACAGAAATCAAATTTTCTCTAAAGGTATGTCAGGTATCAGAATTCTTACATGTCCAAGCTAAGATTTGTTAAGTAAGAGAGCAATAGCTGTAAACCTTTCCCAACTGGGATTGTCAGAGGTGTAATCATTTTTGATCACTGGTGAGAAATTTCACTGACTTTCTCTGCTGAAAATGTTTCTATAAATTCTTGATAATGACTGGAAACAAATTGCACATTCAATTTGAGGAAAAGCTAGTAGCATCAAAACTTCATTAATGTTCTTTTAAATGATTATCCCCAGCAATTATGTAACAGAAATATGAATGTGTGTTTCCCACAGAGTTACATAGAAAATGTTCTAAATGACATGTGGAAATTTTCAAGTATAACTGAACATAATCTACTTTTAGTGTTCTGGAGGACACTTATTTTTCTATAAGTGAAAATTACAGTCAATGTAGGCCAAACATAATCTTGATAACAACTTCCGTGGAAAATAATTAGTCTTTCTGTGTTACATAACAGTTAATATAACCGCCTACTGCTACCGAATACCTCTCACCGACCTGTGCGCTCTCACAGAGAGGGACTCCTCAGGGTGCCGTCAGCTAGACAGTGTCGTCTGGCGACGCCCAGGGGAAGGGCCTTCTCTGTGGGGGCTCCCACCCTCTGGAACGAACTCCCCCCAGGACTCCGTCAACTTCCGGACCTCCGAACCTTCCGTCGCGAGCTTAAGACGCATTTATTCACCTGTGCAGGACTGGCTTAGATTTTAGATTTTAAATTTAGATTTTAAATTTATAGATTTTTAAATTTACAAGGGTTTAAATTTGGTTTTAAGATTTATATTTCTATTTTTTAATATTTGGCATTAGAATAAGTTTTTTAATAGTTATTTTAATTGTATATAAATGTTTTATGTGCCTGTGAACCGCCCTGAGTCCTTCGGGAGATAGGGCGGTATACAAATTTGAATAAATAAATAAATAAATAAATAAATAAATAAATAAATAAATAAAAGATACTGTAAGCTTTTCTCAGTTGTTTTCTACTGGCTGGTAGAGAACTAAGAGGAACATTCTCCATTCTTACATACGTCCCAAGAAGTTTGAGATTTCCATTCATGGTAGAAGGATCCAAGATGGGGAAAGCTGAGGAAACATGTTTTGGAAAATAGGAAGATTGATACAATTACAGAGCCTGCAGCTGAAATTTAGATGGGAGAACATCTAACACTTTTGATTTGCACCTATTTTTCTTCTGGTATTCCCCAATAGCTGAAGATCACAGAAGCCTTACTGGGGATAATCCCAGAAATTGGGGCTGTGATTTCAAACTCTTTTTTCATTGCTTTAGTACCTAAGTCTGATGTCAGCAACCTGTGGCTCCGGAGTCGCATGCAGCTCTTTGGGCCCTCTGCTGTGGCTCCCTGTCCGGTGATCCCACCACTGGCTGGCCCCACCCCTCCCCTCCCCTCCCAGTTACTCCGCGACGGTGGAGGATGGAGAAGCAGCCAGGCCAGAGACAGAAAGATACAGAGAGAGGGGGAGAGAGAGAGACATACAGAGGGGGGGGGAGAGAGAGGGAGAGAGAGAAAGATAGATGTCAAAAAGATTTTGTGGTTCCTGGTGTTTTTTAACAACTGGTTCTCTGCCCTAATGACCGGCTGGGTAGGTGTGGCAGGGGTGTGTGTCATGTGACTGGTGGAAGTGAATGACGTCACTTCCACCAGTCACCCAGGTTTTGTGGCTTCCGGTGTTTTCTTTTCTGTAAGAAACGGGTCCAAATGGCTCTTTGTGTTTAAGGTTGCAGACCCCTGACCTAAGTATTAAAGGTGTAATTACCAAAGGTATAATTCTATAGCTTGTATTCTCAATATGCCAAAAAAAAAAAAGAACATCTACTGTGATAACATGATAGTTTGCTGCCAAATCTATCACAGCAGCAATGGGCAAGGCACTTAGGTAGCAACTCCCAAAACATAAGGTCTGATAGGCCACATGTTCACCGTCTTATCAAAGTGGAGGAAGAAGACATCAACAGATACAACTTTGTTTTGCTACTGTGCAAGTCACTATAACCTGTATGTACATAAAAATACCTTTGCCCTGCCATTATATCTTTAGAACTCAGCATTTCCAAGTGTTCTTCATGACTTGATACTTTTTTGATCTTTGGACTTAAAACTGAATAAACAAAGCCAAACACCAAAAAAAACAAAACAAAAAAAACAACCCAGCCTAAAACGCTACCAATAATAAGGTATTTCTAGCTTAAAAATATTTCTGCCCAAAAGCAAGTTTCTCTTCCAAATAAATCTCTAGGTAAAACATAGTGTAGAATACTTATTCAATTGCTCTTTGAAGTCAATAAAAGCTATAGGGAATAACCACTTAAATAGCAAACATTCATCCAAGTCTTGCAACACATTCTTTCACCTAATACCTAGCCCTCATTTTTAAAATATTTCTTCCTGTGAAAACATTCAAAAGATATATAGAAATTCACTGAATGCTGGCCAAAATATTTTTCTTTATACAGAAGAATTTGCAGTGTTGTTTCTCTCAGGGAAAGTTGAAAAACAGAAACTAATCATATTCAAATTGAAGGGCATAAAGTAATAACCATCATACCAAATATTTTAATCTCTGATCACTTATCTATGTAAACCTGCTTTATTTTTAAGTAGGAACCTAAATCAAGAATTTACTATTTACATACCTAGTTTCCTGAAAATCAAGCAAACACTTTATACTTATAGACCAAGAAAAATCAACTGTAGCCCTTGACTTACTACAGTTAGTTTAGTGACCGTACAAAGTTAAAATGGCACTGAAAAAATGTGATTTACAACGATTGCAGAATCCCCATAGTTATGGGATCAAAATTCAGACACCTAGCAACTGACTCATATTTTTGATGGTTGCCGTATCCTTTTGATCACCTGCAATCTTCTGACAAGCAAATAGAATAGGAAAGCCATATTCACTTAACAACCTTGTTACTAACTTAACAACTGCAGTGTTTTACTTAACAACTGTGGCAAGAAAGGTCATAAAATGGGGCAAAATTCACTTAACAATAGAAATTTTGGGCTCAATAGTAGTCATAAGTTGAGGACAATATTTATTAGTCTTTTTTATTTGAAAAGTAGAAAAATCATACTCAGATTACATATAAATTTATGAAAGACCTTGACAGATTTCTTTACTGACTTACTGACCCTAAAAATAGGCCATCTATCTTCCCTGAAACAAAAGAAACTTAGAGAATCTGGATCAGAAACTAAATGCAAAATCATATGCCTACATTCTCAAGAGCATATTAGACTTCAACACCCATAATTCCTGGCAAGTAGAGGCACTGATGAAGAATTATAGGGTAATTAAATCCCAACATATTTAAGGTAAAAGTAAAGGTTTCCCTCGCATATATGTGCTAGTCGTTCCTGACTCTAGGGGGGTGGTGCTCATCTCCATTTCAAAGCCAAAGAGCCAGTGCTGTCTGAAGACATCTCCGTGTCATGTGGCCGGCATGACTAAATGCCAAAGGTGCACAGAATGCTTTTACCTTCCCACCAAATATGGTCCCTATTTTTCTACTTACATTTTTTACGTGCTTTCGAACTGCTAGGTTGGCAGAAGCTGGGCAAGTAACAAGCGCTCACCCGGTTACACGGCACTAGGGATTCAAACTGCTGACCTGCCGACCTTTGGATTGACAAGCTCAGTGTCTTAGCCACTGAACCACCATGTCCCTTCCCAACATATTTAGAGGGCACCAATTCCACAATGAAAATTTAGAAGAAGTGTCATATTTAATTTCAATTCTTAGCAACAGCAATTGGTGCTGTTTTGTTTACTGAAAAACGCCACTGATCTTACATTCCTACAACGTAAAGTACATTAATTGTAGTGACTGGTGGACTCAGACAAGGTCATGTTACATATTAAACTGAGTAAGAGTCTCGCTAGGATCAACTCCTTTTACTCTTTCCCTCCACCCCCCCCTCCAAAAGCTCTCAGATTATTCTGGCTCATTAACTTTTTTTCCACTGAATTCTGCACTGTTACAGCAGGTAAGAAGTCCAGACAACTGACTGAAAAAGCCCAACAGTCTTGAATGTTGCTGAATAAAATGAATTAAGCGCCATCACATCCCTCAAGGTGACAATTGAAGGATGTTCTTGTTCAAAGCACTCATCAACATGGAATAAATTGCATAGGTACATCAAGCATTTTTGCAAGTGCTTTTAAGTACATCACAAGACATCTAAAGCTTTTCCATGACAGGTTGGAAGTGATAACCTCCTCAGTTTAAAGAGACCACCAAAACAAAAAACGGGAAAAAATCAATTTCTTTGTAGTGATGTCTTGTAGAACAGTTACCCGTGCAAGTCAAGAAAAGAACGAGAAGAAAATCACCTTCCTGACTTATACATAAAAATAACAAGCACACAAAAATAAAATCCTTGCATAGTCAACTATGGCTATTTATAACAAACAAGAAACAGCAGCAGCAGCAATAATATATGTATACACTGCCCAACTCCCAGCAACTGTGATTGTAATTGTAAAAAATTACAATGTAAGTTTCGGCTAAAGAGAAACTTTTTCAACTCAGTGTGAAACAGATTTCTTTTCTATATGGGTAATAACCTCAGTTTGGGGGGGGGATCCCCATTTCTACAAATAACTCCCTCTCCCATTTTAGGCTAACTGTTGGGCTGAGATTTACAATTTTAAGAGGAAAGTACATGAAGAGGGTTAAATATTACACTGTTTCCCCCAAAATAAGACATCCCCTGATAATAAGCCTAATTGGGCTTTTGAGCACATGGCAATAAGGCCAAGCACTTATTTCAGAGTTCAAAAAAATACAAGACAGGGTCTTATTTTCGGGGAAACATGGTAAATATTTCCATCTCACCCTTCTTCCCAAAAAATCACCTTTGGCACAATAATTAAAACTAAATAGGACCTTTTAAAAAAAGCAGAAGTTCCAAGACCGTGGGAGAAGATTTTAGGCTAGATCCAAAAGGTCAATATGACATCAAAACCCAAGCACTTCAATGTCAATGTTTGCTTAGAATTATTTATAAATCCCTAATACAAACTAATATTGAGTAATGAAGGCACATATGAACTGCTCTCATGCACTGTTTATGAGGACAACGCAATCTTTTAATACAGAATCAGTTCATATCGTCTATTTTCTGCTTCATATTAGAATACTTTTTGGCAGAAGCAGTTACCCAAGCTGCTTGTAAAATTGATGCCAGACATCTTTCCATGTAGGAGGCATAGGTAACTTCAATAAAAGCTGATCTAGGGCCCCAAACTTTTGGGCACCAGGGAGCAGTTCAATGGAGCTTTTGTGTGTTGCTTGTATCTCACAGATGGTGCTTCACTTGTTTGTGCCGCCTGATTTCTGGCTTGCCGTGGAACGGGGGATGGGGACCCTTGATCTATGCAACTACGTTTCTATCTGCCACTACCTATTTTAATGCTATAACCTTTTCAAAATACACTTAGATTAACAAGCAAGTCAAAGTTGGATTTTAAAGAAGCAGAACAGAAAGAATACTGATGCTTATGAATTTTAGTGTTGGAGAAGACTTTTGAAATATCACGAATAGCCAAGAAAACAAGCAAGTGAATTGGACAACAAATTAATCTAGCCTTTTCACCTGAGGTACAAATGACCAGGCTCAAATTATAGTATTCTGCACACAGCATGTAACCATAATGAAAGCTCCCTTGAAAAATCCAAAATGCTAGTAAAGATGGAAGGGAAGAGAACAACCTCCTCAACCCAATAGGGATGGGTTTGATTGTCGTGGTAATGGATGCTCCATTGGGAAACCTGAAGAGAAAAGCTGGAAAATGATAATCCTGGCTAAGGTTTAATTATATGATCACTAGGAATCGACACCAACTTGATGGAATATACAGGTCATCCTTGACTTACAACAGCTCATTTAGTGACAAGTTACAATGGCATTGAAAAAGCGACTTATGACCACTTTGCAGAGATATGACCATTGCGTCCCCGTGGTCACATGATTTACATCGGGATGCTCGACAACTAGTTCACATTTATGACAATTGCAGTGTCCCAGAGTCATGTGACCCCCTCTTGCAACCTTCTGACAAGCAAAGTCATTGGGGAAGCTAGATTCGCGGAACAGCCCTGTTACTAATTTAACAACTGCAGTGATTCACTTAACAAATGTAGCAAGAAAAGTAATAAAATGGTACAAAACTCATTTGACAAACTTCTTATTTAGCAACATCAATTCTCGGCTCAATTGTGTTCGTAAATCAAGGACTACCTGTAATCTAACAAATGAATTAAACATATAAGCAACCTAGACCTTTAATCTGGATAGGAGCACAATGTGCTGGTTTAAGATTATTCAAATTAGGTAGTTAGAAGGATTTTGTTCAGTATTAATAAGTATCCGCTAAAACAAAGAAATGCATATTACACTATGCCTGCAAACATATGCTCTTTATGTATTGTGGAATCTTTCATAGATTTTTCTAAAAATAATGGCTTAGTAGCTAAAAATTTGCTTATTACCCAATGAAATTCTGCAAAGTATCATCCATGTAATGAAACAAAAGGTGCTGTTAAACATAGGCTAAAAGATAAAAGCTACATTTAAATTTTTAAGTACAATAGATATTCTATCATGTTTTAAGACACTGTTTTAGATGTGGCTAAGCTAGCGACTTGGAAGGATGGGAGGATGGCTGTAGCACATGAAGAACAACCAAACAGCTTGCCAAGTTATCAAATCTATTTTAATCATAGTTCAAACTGCTGACAGCAGACACAGAGCATCTAATATGATGAAGGAGTAGGAAGGGGACAGGGGTAAAAAGCAGAGTTTCTTTGCAGAGGACAATGCACCTGATAGGACAATGTTATTTTCAAGAATTTCTCCCAAGCAAAGGTGAAGGGGACTTACAGAGGAATGCTGCTTACACATTAATTTCAAATGACGGCACACCGTCTCTTTCATACTTTCATCAACCTCAAACCTTTATTCCCAAAGGCCAACTAACAAGAGAAAGTACATCTAATCTCAACCACAGATTGATGGCCTTACCAAAGCTTTCAACAATAACATGAATTCAGTATCGTATTAGATTCTCTCTCATATCGGTTAGCAGCATGAAAAACAAAGATTTCAAAAGATAATAAGCCAAGTACTGCTCATTTGAAAGGGGACAGAGGGAGCAACTGCTCATCCTACTCTACCCAGATTCCACCCCCAGCATTCTACACAATTCCAGTGCCCATAATTGCTCTCAGGATGCCAATTTCTCCATTTTGTGATTTTGGAGACAGCCCCACAGAATATGGAGAGTGATTTTACACTCCAATCAAACTGCTTCCCATTAAGCCCACACACAGAGAAAAAGGCCACTAACCAGCCAATCTCCTTATCTGACAAACAAAAAGAAGATTATCAAGAGCCACAACATATCCCATTATAGGAACAGCTGCTCTCCCCAGGAGGCTCAATTTCTTTCTGATCACCATCAGAGCTTTTCCAGAAAGTTTGATTTATCAGAACAGCTGTAGGAAATGCAGACTCTTGATATATATATAAAGATAAAGAAGCAAATAAAAACAAATCAGTCAATTACTTCAGCTGGCGTGAATGTTTAACTTGGGCATGAAATCACCTCCTTATCCATTCAGAACCACCCTGTGAATTCAAGTGAAACAGAATCAATCCTCTTTCGAATGTGTGGCTAATGAATAGACATGCAGTTAGTCATTATCCAAATAAACCTGGCTTCTCCCACACAATTGCAAAAAAGCTACAGCCATTCTTCTGCGCATATGCTGCAGGGAGGCACATGGCATTTATTTTCACTTCTATTCTAGGCAAGCAGCTCATCTCCGTGAGTAAAAAAAGGATACGGAAAATACCATCAATAAAGTCATAATGAAGAGATGCTGCAAGAACGGAGAGTGGTAAAGTTTGCCAGCATATCCCTCAGTCAGCACTGTGCTGATAGCTTTTACTTTAGTCGTACATTCATGCTTTATTAAAATAAAGGTAGCTTTCAACTAACTGCAGATATCATCATTGAAGGCCAGACAGTTTGATTGTAAGAGCTTATTCCAAACATACGAATGAGCACAATCACTGCTCTTAAGATTCTGAGTCTACAATTTCAATTCACTGAAGATTCAGCTGTACTCTCTTTTTCCAATGACACTCATGGAATTGATTTTGAGCAAATCAAAGAGTGTTACAACAGCACAAATCAACTTTGCAGCTAACTTACAAAGCCCCTCGTATGATCACTGCCCAAACTTCCCAAACGTCTGAACACACAATAGCAATTTCCCATCACCCAAACCAGCCTGAAACTTGCCTCTCCACCGTGTCCATCAAATATCCCAAATATGGATGGATGAGTCTTGTTCACCAGATCCGTGATCACTTCAAACCTGTCTTCCATGTGGTCTCTCCGGCCTTGGATGGAATAAACAGCCACATTGTGGTTCTTAAACTCCCAGGTCTTGGAAAACTCTGCATCCAGCACATCCAGACCCCCAAGTTGGTCATTTTGCATAATTTCTGCTACCTTGCCCTTCACCATTTTCACCGCGTCCCTGCTGGACTTGACAATGGTTTTCACTTCATCCGTATGGAAGAAGTAGCTCCATAGGGCCAGGCTGATGCATAGCAGGAACAGCGTCTCTGGTCTCAGTAAGAAGTAACGCATGATCCGACCCAGCAAAGAGAGCAAAGTCATTGTATCCTCTATCATTTATTACAGAGACAGTAGATCTCCCCCTCCCACACACACCATATACCACACACCCTGATGATTGGGATGGGTCTAAAGGCAAAGCAGCAAATCACTGCATGTTCCTGTAATGCAAACCCATGGAGGGCAGGGTTAGTGCTGCTAAAAGTGCCTCCTCTTTCTCCTCCGTTCTTCTGTGCAACTGCTTCAGGGCACGGAGTCCCAGATGGCAAAAGAGAAGCTCCGATGTCAAGTTGCAGAGATCGGCATGCACGCTTGGGGAGTCGGAAGGCACCCTTCTCCTTCTCCACTTCTCACTCCTGCTGCTGCCGAAGAGCATGCAGTAGCTCCTGGAGAAACAGCTGCGGGAGACCAACTGCAAGACAGCAAAGGATCAGTGCAGGAGCTGCTAGAGGCACCAGCAGCAGCACAAAACCTATCTGGGTCTGCCGCAAATTGTCCTGCGCTCCTTGTGCCCTTTTTCAGCCAGGAAAAGAAGGTATGGCACAAGGGGACCCCCTTCCTCCCTCCCTTAACTGTTTCCCTGGGCATTCACTCCTGCCCGCCCAAGGATAAAACTGAAGCAGTCAATCAATTCATATTGCCCAACACAATTCCTACTCCCCTACTGAGTCCAGCAATAGCCCAAGGCAGTTGCTAGCCCAAAGAAGGACAGAGGGAAGGAGGACCTTAAAGTCAAAAGCACACTATGGTGCAACTCCAGGATGAGAAACAGGGAACAGCAGCAGCAACAATCAGTGTGGGTTTTTAGAGGCAGGCAGGCAGGCAAGTTAGCCCCGCTAGGATCCAAGCAGAAGGAACAGGAACCCAAGAGGGAGCCTCGGGGAGACTGAGCTGGCCAATGGAAATATTATACAAAGGGCTTGGTGGCTAGAGATGGATTGACCATTACAGGGAGAAAGTGGGATAGAACAAACAAACAAAAAAATAGACTGACTCTACCATAAGGAATGTCCATCATGTCCGTGTTTCTAAAAAAAGGAACAGGGCTGTAAAACCAGGGCAAGCTTGGCTTAAAAGCCACCCTTGGTTGACTCTCCTAACCGTTGCCGCTCAGCCTTTTCCTTCTAACATTCTACCCCCTGAACATCATCATCATTATTATTACTATTACTATTATTACTATTATTTCTATCACCGGCTCAACCTCTATGATCTTAAAGGTATCTCCAACTTTTAGGGAAGGTGACTCACTTTGGGAAAGAGCTCTGCACCGCGGGCGCAGGCTGGGAACGTGGATCGGGCGAAGGGGAGACGGGGGGACGACGAGGGAGCACAAAGGGGATGTAAGCGGCGTGAGTTTCCTCCACCAGACCTTCCACCTGCTCCTCCTCCGCTGCTGCCGCCGTTCCTAACGGAGGAGCGCAGAGACCTTACCGCTAAAAATTTTTTTTAAAAAAAAAAGCCACGTCGGCCCCCGCCGGGAAAAGAAAGCAGCCCACCTCGTGCTCCTTCCCCGTTGCTGCAACAAGGCTGACCGCACATTTGCCCCAGCGGCAATCCGGGGTTGAGGGGGGGGGGGTCGGCTGGCCAATCGGCGACTTGCTTCTCCACCTTGTGGCTTGCAATGCACCCGCCGCCCTTCCCCGGGCCTCCTCTTTCTTCGGCGCCGAATTTGCCCTCCCCCCGCCCCTTCCCTCGGCAGCTGTCACCTGCAGGGCCGATCGCACGGTACCTGTCTCCCCTTTCTTCCTGAGCCCGTCCCTCCCACTGGGCTGGGCTGGAGGGCTCCCGAGCCACCTCTCCGGGAGAGCGATGCCTACAACTCCCGGCAGCCTTAGCGCCAAGGCGCTTTTCCATAATTGGCAGGAACCCCGCCAAGGGCTTCTGGAGTCTGAAGTCCGCCAGTTCTCACAGCCGTGCCTTGCTCTCTAGCGCCCTCTGCCAATAGAAATATAATGATGCACCCGTAAACACGCACACAAAAACACGCGGTCCCCTTTTTTTTTGGTGAGTACTGTAAGCAAAGCACAGAAAGGGAGTGGGGAAAAAATCGTTAAGCATAAATCAGCGACATGTAATAAAAAAAACTGGAATGCGGTATAGAGAAAACTAGTTTACCTTGTTTAAAAAATTGGATTTCTATTTTTTTTTAAACCGGTTAAAGAACTCAACGTTGCCTAAGTTCTTCTTTGAAGATCTCTCCAACTCCATCCAAACGCGATCAACTCAGTCTTTTCTGTTAAATTTATTTATTTATTTAGTTAGTTAATTTGGGCAGTAGCCATCTCACCATCAAGCGAACTTAGTTGTTTTCTTGCAGATGTTTCGTTACACAAATTACATAATATCACCAGTACTAGTCTGAAAACAACCAAGTTCGGAGAGTACCAAGGACCACACATTTTAACCCTGAGCTACAAATATTCTTCTCTACCAATAACATTATAATTTGCAATCATCCACTTCATTTTCTCAAAAAAACAAAAAAGCCCTACCTGGGCTTTTGGTATGTTATTTTCTGGACCCATTCTCTTCTTGTATCATATAATGATTCTACAGAGGAATGATTGAGTCTGTCCTCTGCACCTCTACAAACTGTTCTGCAATCCAACAAGACAGACACAGACTTCAGAGGATAATTAGAACTGCAGAAAAAACAGTTACTTACCAACCTGCCTTCCATTGAGGACCTGTATATTGCACGAGTCAAAAAGAGGGCTATGAAAATATTTACAGACCCCTCACATCCTGGACATAAACTGTTTCAACTACTACCCTCAAAATAACGCTATAGAGCACTGCACACCAGAACAACTAGACACAAGAACAGTTTTTTCCCAAACACCATCACTCTGCTAAACAAATAATTCACTCAACACTGCCAAACTATTCATTAAGTCTGCATTAGGTAAAGGTAAAAGTTCCCCTAGCATATATATGCTAGTTGTTTCCAACTCTAGGGGGCGGTGCTCATCTCCATTTCAAAGCTGAAGAGCCAGGGCTGTCTGAAGACATCTCCATGGTCATGTGGCCAGCATGACTAAATGCCAAAGGCATATGGAACGCTATTACCTTCCCATCAAAGGTGGTCCCTATTTTTCTACTTGCATTTTTTATGTGCTTTCAAACTGCTAGGTTGGCAGAAGCTGGGACAAGTAACGGGAGCTTACCCCGTTACGCAGCACTAGGGATTAGAACTGCTGAACTGCTGACCTTTTATCGACAAATTCAGCGTTTTAGCCACTGAGCCACTGCATCCCCTAAGTCTGCATTACTATTAATCTTCTCAGCGTTCCTATCACCCATCTCCTCCCACTTATGACTGTACGACTGTAACTTGTTGCTGTATCCTTACGATTTATATTGTTTCCTAGTCTGATTTGATTGCTTATTTGTACTCTGTGACTATCATTAAGTGTTGTACCATGATTCTTAAGAATGTATCTTTTCTTTTTATGTACACTTTTCTTTATATGCACCAAAGACAAATTCCTTGTGTGTCCAGTCACACTTGGCCAATAAAGAATTCTAAGTCTAATCTATTTAATATTCACTAAAGTTGTGTACTAGGGCATCTTGAAACACATAGTGCTTTGGCAGAGATTGAATTGGATAGATTCCATTACCTCCAGGCTCTAATTAAAGTGCCTATTCTGTTTTCCTTTTGCCATGGGGCTTTAGATAGGCAATCTGAAGTATAATATTATTCTTACAAATTTAGTGATAACATCTGTTAGATGTGCCCTATCCTATAGTGGCATATACCCTATGGTGGAAAAGAAATTACTGAGCTGACATTAAAGGTTAATATCTTCCAACTCAAGCTTGATTTCTAATGTTTTCATGGGCAATCTTTGTAGTTTTCTTAGTACAAAAGTATGATTTGATTGCTTATTAGTATCCTATGACTATCACTAAGTGTTGTATCTAATGATTCTTGACCAATATATTTTATTTTTTCTTTATGTACATTGAGACAGAGCTGGGATCCATTTATCTTCCCTACTGGTTCACAAATGTAAGCGTGCATGGTTGCTCCTTCTATGCATGCTCGGCCTTCCACACTTGCTCTATGTGTACGCACGCCTTCCACACATGCACCCAGTCTAGAAAACATGGCTAAATAGGATGGCATTACATCTGGGTGGGTGGGCGAGGCCTACCACAGTTGCTGCTACATTTGCTCGAACTGGACAAAACCGGCTGAATCCCATCTCTGCACTGTGAGCATATGCACCAAAGACAAATTCCTTGTGTGTCCAATCACACTTGGCCAATAAAGAATTCTGTTCTGTTCTGTTCTGTTCTGTTCTAAAAATGGTTTGCCACTGCCTCCTTCTTGAATGTCTCCCCCCACCTCCCAATTTCCCACTGTAGTTACCTAAGTTTAGATGATTATGCTTAATTGCCTGGAGAAGATTGTTTGACATCTAGATTATATATGGCAGGATTTATAGATATAGTGGGAAGGTTCCAGACTGATTTGAACAGAAATGAACTTTAGTGAGGGGCTGTGGTTATATATCTGAGTTGGAGGTGGTCAACTCAGGCAGATTATTCTTCTTTGGATGCAACCAAAGAAGGCATCTTTCATGATAGGCATCTGATGGATAGGATGGTTACTTAGAACCATTCTTGAGTTGGACTCTTGCTGAATAGGGGGCTAAGAGAGGGATTCTGTTCTGTTATTTCTGTGTGTCTGAGCTTTTCACAAGTTTTCCAAGGGTGAATGAAGCCCCTTTAGATTGTTGGATGGTTTTTTTCCTGGTTTTGTCATTTGCCTATGCCTTTCCTCTTCCTCTTCCTTCTTCCTCTTCCTCCTCCTCTTACTACTCTTTCTTCCTCCTGAAGAAATTGCCCAGGGTTATATAAGTTGGGCAATCGTATAAATATTGATAGTTACCATAAGTAAATAAGTAAAATCATTGCTATAGCCAAAGTTATTGGGTCATTTCCAACTGTTTGCTAACCTCCCCTTTGGGGGAAAGTTGTGGAGAAACTGTTACCCTGGTTCTCCCTCTTTCTCTGCAATCAGGGGTGAGCCTCACTAGGTAGACCAGACCAAAAATTAACTCCACAGGAAGATTAGAACTTTATTGACATAGACCTGTGATGGAGAACCTATGGCATGTGTGCCAGAGGTGGCATGCAGATCCCTCTCTGTGGGCACACGCTCTGTCAACAACTGCTCTTCTGGTTTTCAGTGCACGCACACGTGCTGACCAGCTGATCTTCATGCGTGCCGGAGCCCCAGAAATCCAAAGACAGCTGGCCTGTGCGCAGGCACGCTCTGGCCAGTTGCTCTTCTGAGACTCCAGCACGCGTGAAGACCAGCTGCCCGGTGCGTCCATGCACACAGGCCAGCTGGTCTTCGGGTTTCTGGGGCTCCGGCGCATGCATGTTCCGGTTTGGGCACGCAGTGTCGAAAAGGTTCGCCATTACTGACATAGACTGTAATAAAAGAATATGGCAAGTCTAGTTGTACTTGATCGCCCTTCTTTCTTATATCTAAGTGAATCAGGGAGGTGTCACCTGAGCTGTTTTCAAATATTATCTTGTTCCTAGCACTTTCAGCTTTTTGTTCCTGGGTAATATTTGTTGCATATTTCTGACACAGTCACCTTCTTCACTCTCTGCATGTAGTGGTGGGAATGGTGATGGGAGAGATTGAGCCAAAGCCTTGATACATTCCCCATTCCTATTTAACATCTCTACAATGCCAATAGCAATAGCACTTAGACTTATATACCGCTTCACAGTGCTTTACAGCCCTCTCTAAGCAGTTTTACAGAATCAGCATATTGCCCCTAACAATCTGGGTCCTCATTTTACCCACCTTGGAAGGATGGAAGGCTGAGTCAACCTTGAGCCTGGTGAGATTCGATCTGCCAAACTGCTGGCAGCCGGTAATCAGCAGAAGTAGCTTGCAGTACTATACTCTAACCATTGTGCCACTGTGGCTCTTGGCAAAGTAATCAATCGCAAAGTAATCTTCATCTGCCAGAAAAATGCATCTGGAAAAAAATATCCAGAGGTACATTATAATGCCCACAACAATCTGTCAAGCTACTGAAGATCGCAGATGACACAACAGCGATTGGTCTCATTCGAGACAATGACGAATCCGCATATAGACGAGAGGTCGAACGACTAGCCTTGTGGTGCAACCAAAACAATCTGGAACTGAACACACTCAAAACCGTAGAAATGGTGGTAGACTTTAGGAGAAACCCTTCCATACTTCCACCTCTCACAATACTAGACAACACAGTATCAACAGTAGAAACCTTTAAATTTCTAGGTTCTTTCATATCACAAGAAATGGACAGCTAACATCAAAAACATCATCAAAAAAGGACAACAAAGAATGTTCTTTCTGCGTCAACTCAGTAAGCTCCAACTGCCCAAGGAGCTACTAATTCAGTTCTACAGAGGAATTATTGAGTCTGTCATTTGCATCTCTATAACTGCCTGGTTCGGTTTCTGCAACCCAACAAGAAAGACACAGACTTCAGAGGATAATTAGAACTGCAGAAAAAATAATTGCTACCAACCTGCCTTCCATTGAGGACCTGTATACTGCACGAATCAAGAAGAGGGCCGTGAAAATATTTACAGATCCCTCTCATCCTGGACATAAACTGTTTCAACTCCTACCCTCAAACCGACGCTATAGAGCACTGCACACCAGAACAACTAGACACAAGAACAGTTTTTTACCGAAGGCCATCACTCTGCTAAACAATTAATTCCCTCAACACCGTCAAACTATTTACTAAATCTGCACTACTATTAATCTTCTCATCGTTCCCATCACCAATCTCTTTCCACTTATGACTGTATCTTTGTTGCTGGCAATCCTTATGATTTATATTGATATATTGACCATCATTTGTGTTGTAAATGTTGTATCTTGATGAAGGTATCTTTTCTTTTATGTACACTGAGAGCATATGTACCAAGACAAATTCCTTGTGTGTCCAATCACACTTGGCCAATAAAAAATTCTATTCTATTCTATTCTATTCTATTCTATTCTATTCTATTCTATTCTATTCTATTCTATTCTATTCTATTCTATTCTATTCTATTCTATTCTTTAAGGCCAAGAAAAGGTGGGCAGAAATCTGCCTCTGACTGCATCATCACCAGCACAATTGTGGAGGTCAGTGTGGTATACAGCTGGTTCTATCTAGTTCGCGTGAACTAGTAGCAATGGCTGTGGGAAGCTCCGCCCACCTGCCAGACATCATCATGTCCTGTTTTTGACGCTCTGCGCATGTGCGGAAGGCACATGCTCACATTTGCAAACCGGTAGCAAAGGTAAGTGAATTCCACCTCTGGTGGAAGTGTCATAGAACGTGTATGGCCAGAAGTGTATCGGAAGAAAAGGCAAAATTCTACTTCAAGACTGCAACAGCTAAATTCAACCATATTCTGCCTCTGCCACATCTGTTCTTCTCTTCAAGATTATCTCTCTGGTTGTCTGCACTGCAGTAACTCAGGTGGCTAATAGGTAATCTTATCTTGATTAAAGGTGGCACAGATGAACCACATTGCACAGCTAATGTTAAAGCATAAAGCAAAATTTTGAACTGGAGCAGGCAAACAGAGGATGACTTGACAGTGATATAATCCATTTAGTCCTCTAACTACAATTGATGAATTATCCCTGATCTATGGCTAATGGTCCATGTGGATTAATTCCTAGCCTTTTTCTGCAATGCTAGATATGATACTGTTGAAAAGACGCTATAGAAATCTAATGTAATACAGGTGGCCCTCGAGTTATGACCACAATTCCCTCCCAAATTTATGTAGCTCAATGAAACCTTTGTTAAATGAGTTTTGTCCTATTTTACGGCCTTTCTTCACACGGTTGTTAAATGAATCCCTGCAGTTGTTCAGTTAGTAACACAACTTCCCCATTGACTTTGCTTGTAAGAAGGTCATAAAAGCTGATCACATTACCCCAGGACAATGAAACCATCCTAAATATGAACCCAGTTGCCAATTGACTGAATTTTGATCACGTGATCACGGGGATGCTGCAACAATCATAAGTGTGAAAAACAGTCATACATCACTTTTTTCAGTGCCATAACTTTGAACAGTCACTAAGTGAACTGTTGTAACTTGAGGACTACCTGTGGTCCTTAAATATGCTCATTCAGTGCTTTCCAAGGACCTGCAGGTAATTCTTGATTTACAAGCATTCATTTAACAATCAAAGTTACAATGACCTTAGAAAAAGTGACTTATAACCTATACTCACCCTTATGACTATTGCAGTACCCCAATTTGGGTACTTGGCAACTGGCTCATATTTATAACCCACTGCAGCATTCTGTTGTCATACGATTGTAATTTGTGACCTTTTTTTACTGATTTCCAGTGAAAAATATGCATCGGGGAAGTTGGATGTGCTTAATGACATGCAATTTGCTTAATGTCCATCATTAAAGAGGTCAACTCAACTTATGATGGCTTATAATGAAAATTCTGGCCCCAGTTGTGATCCTAAGTTGAGGACAATCCATACTGCAATACACATATAAATCAAAATTTTCACAAAGCTGATGTTCTTCCTCAAGCACCAAAATTTCTTGAGTCATCCAAGATATTAGCCTTTTTTAAAAAATACCCTTTAATTTGCAGTTCTGTGAATTCAATGGAGGTGCATATTCCATGTTGCCTTCAGGCACCACCCTGCTGAGTGTTGGTCTATGTGGCAATCCACATTAAGAAAAACGACTGGGAATTGGTCTACACACCTATACTTGACTTTGGCATGAAGAAAAACCAGCATTAACTTTCTAAATACATAAAAATATACAGTAAACCACAGTAATCCAAATGAAAGGCAAATCATCAACATGTTCTACAGCATTTAGTTTTTAAAAAGCAGTCTTGGATATTTTCTCTTTACAAAGAAGCAGTTTATTTCCATATTCTTGATTGAACCTGGATATTGAGCAGAGAAATTTTATTTGAACTGTTTATTTTATTACTGTTCTGTTTAGTCATGAATAAAGTGCCCGCATCTCTTACAGCAAGATTTATTCCAGAATGATTGTGTTTGTTTGCTTATATTTTTAAAAATAGCTACTTCCTTTGTGGCTACTCTTGGCAATATATAATTGAGTTAAGATCTATATTCAACAGAACCGTTAATACATTCTAAACATGGAGAACAATGTCCAGAACTGTTAAGCAATTCGTTACTTACACATGCTCTATTGCAGTAAAATATCTACTCATGTAGTATCGTGAGCCTGCCTCTGAAGGGAAGGAAGAAATCAAGGAGGAAGTTATATGAATCATGTTTTCTGTGGAGAATTTTGTCAGTCTGAGTAGTTTACATTTCTGATCATTGTGGATAAAGCGACTAAAATACAAGGCAGTATTTTCATACAAGTTTCAGGGCCGGTCTGAATGTCCTAGCTCCGTGATGGCGAACCTATGGCATGTGTGCCACAGGTGGCACGCGGAGCCATTTCTGCAGGCATGCGAGCCATCGCCATAGATCAGTTCCACTGCGCATGCGTGCACACCTCCCGCCAGCCAGCTGATTTTTGGGTCTCTGGCGCACATGCGGGAAACGCGCATGCATGCAAATGGACTTTTGGCACCCGAGGAAAAAAAGCTTAGCCATCACTGTCCTAGCCTTATCAGAGAGTCCATTCCAATTGTGGAATTTTTCAATTCAAGATCTATTTTTAACCAAGTTACTGTTAAGCAATATCTGTTAAATGCTGAAAAATCAAAATCAAGATAGATGATAACTGGCAATAAGTTTTAGTATGTTTAGTGTAGCCCAAGAAGGCATAGATGATGACTAAAGAAGACTAAGTATCATAGATAAACGGAAGATGAGGGAAGATGAGAACAAGGATTGTGTTATACTTGGATAATAGGGTAGGCAAGAACTGGCTCAAGGGAGCAAACTAACAGCTAACTCTATATTGTGCAGGAAATTTTATGGCCCTATTGGTTCTCATAGAAATGTAATGGATACAAGCATTTATTAGATTCTTTATGCTTAGGTCTTAAAGCTGAAGTTTATTTAATATTTAGTGCCAGCTAGACATTATAGAGAGGGAGATGGGTGGTAAAGACATATGAGAGAGGGAGGGAGGGAAGGAGGGGAGACAGAGAGAGGGAAAGAGACAGACAGAGAGAGAGGAGGGAAAGAGAAATGATATTTCATATAAATGATGAAAGAAAGATGATGGCTAGATAATAAAGGAAAATTGTCTGGACTTACACATGGGTCTTGCCATGCAAGGCACATGGGTGGATTCATGCATGTATGTGCCATCTAATGAATTCCTTTTGCTGCTTCTATTTTATTTATTTGTTTCTTTATGTATTGTTTATGTAGGCATGAATTTATTCTATTCTAGGGGTACACATCCTCATAACTGCTACACCATCCCATATTGTCTAGTTGAAGCTTCTGGAGGCTTCAAGGACATCCCCTTCAGGGGCAGACCCATGTAGAGTCTGTTATAATAGTCCATAGGCCAATGCAAAACCTATATTATTTATATATTAGAGAACAATCATAGATTGCTTTACAAAATATTGAACTTTCTCTGTAAACCTAGAATAGCACAGACCAATGAAAAGCAGTGAATTCTTGAAAGATTCAATATTTCCTTTTCACACCTGATTCAAAATCACTGAAGTTTTTTTAATCATTGTCATTCACAAAAATCATGTATTAATTTTATGGATAATCTCATTTTCAGGAAGGAGGTTACTTACAAAATTAAGTTTGCACAGCTTAAAATAGAAAAGTTAAAAGGCTGAAGTTCAGGTTACATTTTACTGCAGAAAAGGGCTTAAGTGAGATGGAAAATTGCTAAGTATATGGTTACTAGAGCATAGCAAAATTTGGATTATACAATATATTCAAAATGGCCACTGTTGTGCAAGACAACTGGTACTTATTTAAAATGCTTTACAGTATATCCTGAGCTTCACTGCAAAATAAAATCCCACTCGTCCCCCCCACACACTTATATATCCCCAAGGAGAGAGAAAAATGTAATCCTGAGTACAATTGTATTAAAATATAATACAACGTACATACAGAAATCTACCAAAGCAGAAATTTAGTGAAGGGGAAAGAAGGACAATGAAATTATTATTATGGTTCATTGCAGAGTCAGTCAGATGTTCAGACTGGGTTTGGCATTCTAAACTACCTATCAAATCGTTTCTAAGAATCTGGGATAGGTAGAAGTTGATGTTTATATGGTATTAGCGGCAGGGGTGGTTCTACTTACCTTTACTTCCAGTTCGCAATGGGAGCGTGCATGTGCATGCACATTGTCAATTATGACATCTGGGCAGGTAAGCAGAGCCTCCTGCCACTTTTATTACCGGTTCTAAAGAACCGGACTGAACCAGGAGCAATCCACCACTGATTACCGGTATCCTCGCAGGATGTAAGCTGTTTCAAATAAAGCTGCTTTTTGCAATTGACTCTTTCAGAATTTTTCAATGATGATGTTGTTTAAGTGGTACTCCAGTTATTATTATTAAATATATTTGCCACATGTCCCGCCGTGGAGCTACCCTAGGCGTCCTACAACAATGAAAAACAAAGAAATAAAAAGGAAGTTTAAATGAAAGCAAAAGAAAAATATAACAATAAAATAAAAAAGAAAACAAAGAAAATAATCAATATGACTAGTAAGATAGGTGAGTGGGAAGCGGATAATGGTAGGGGGGAGAAGTGGAGTCTGCTGTCAATCTAGCAGCCACCTCTACAGTAGAACTCACCCATTGACCTCAGATAGCCATGAAGATATTTAAAATTTCCAAACTGATTCTGATTCCTAACTTTTTCTATCCTTTTCTTGGTAAGAAGAAGCAGTAGTGGAAGTAGGAAGAAAAGCTTTTTCCTTGCTTATCCACTCAATTGTAGCCTTCTTTTCTTTTCTCTTTCTTTGTCCTCCATTTATCAAGGCCCTCGGACAAATAAAATTGAACCAGCAAAGGAAGAAAATAGAAGAGGAATGTGCAACCTCTTTCAGAATGTGCATTTGAAAGATGTATGAGTTCTGCTCAGAATACAAGTATCACATTCTAGAAACAAATGTGTGGAAACCATTTGCAGGCAGAAGTTTCAAAGTTTTATGGAAATGAGAGCCTGAAGCCTTTATTTCATCTCTTGCCTTTAAAAAGTCTAAAAAAAAAAGTGCCCACAAAGAAGCTGGAAATACTGTTCCACCTACATTTTTACAGCATTGTTAAGTATGCCCTATTAGCTGTGAAGAAACAATGCTAAGATTCTGTAACAGTAGAGAAGCACGGCAATTTGAGACTGCTGCTGAAATCAGTCCTGGAAATTTCAACTAGTAGTGATTTCATTTGATTTCTTATGGTACTGATTTTTCATATTAATTAATATAGTACAGTCCAGGCATGTAAAAGGAGGTAGTAACAGACTTTCAATCACTGAGTGTGCAGAAATTCAACCAATCTTTAAGGCAGAGTAAAACTGAAGGGAATAATAACAACTTCCCAAAAATGATGTATTTTTAGTGGACACTGAATGGGGAATAAATAGCAAAGATAAAAATCAGGACAATAAAAACACTGCAAAATGTTGCCATCGTATTTGCTTACATTGCAGCATTTAGAGAATAGCTTCGAAGCATCTTTTAAAATTAGCAGAGCCAAGCTTTGGTTTTTCTGGGGTGGTGGTGGTGGATTGTGAATAAAATGCATAACAGGCAGAAAATTGATTTTATAATAATAAAATAATATCAGAGTTGGAAGGGACTTTGGAGGTCTTCTAGTCCAAACCCCTGCCCAGGCAGGAAACCCTACACCATCTCAGACAAGTGGTTATCCAACATTTTCTTAAAAATTTCCACTGTTGGAGCATTTACAACTTCTGCAGACAAGTTGTTCCACTTATTGATTGTTCTAACTGTCAGGAAATTTCTCCTTAGTTCTAAGTTGCATCTCTCCTGATTAGTTTCCAACCATTGCTTCTTGTTCTACCCTCAGGTGCTTTGGAGAATAGTTTGATTCCCTCTTCTTTGTGGCAACCCCTGAGATATTGGAACACTGCTATCATGTCTCCCCTAGTCCTTCTTTTCATTAAACTAGACATACCCAGTTCCTGCAACCGTTCTTCATATGTTTTAGCCTCCAGTCCCCTAATCATCTTTGTTGCTCTTCTCTGCACTCTTTCTACAGTCTCAGCATCTTTTTTTACATCGCGGCGACCAAAACTGAATGCAATATTCCAAGTGTGACCTTACCAAGGAATTATAAAGTGGTATTAACACACTTCACATGATCTTGGTTCTATCCCTCTGTTTATGCAGCCCAGAACTGTGTTGGCTTTTTTGGTAGCTGCTGCACACTGCTGGCTCATATCTAAATGGTTGTCCATTTAGATATACATTTTAAAATGTGTTGGTATAAGTATAGAGTGGTACCTCGGCATTCAGTTAATTGGTTCCAGGAAGTGTGATGAGCACCAAAAATAATGAGTACCAAACAATTTTTTCCCATAAGGAATAATGTACTGAGTCACAAGGCAGATGACACTGACAAGTTCTAGCTTGTGTGTTAACAAATGATGAGTACCAGGATAAAATTTTCATGTCAAAATATGTTGAGTATCAAGTTTGATGAGATTCAAAGCGGTTGAATAACAAGGCACCACTGTAGTTTATAGTTTTGTTATTTTTGTTATGACAAACAAATCCCATCTTGATTAGTAGAGGACGTGGCAGTTGTATCTAAAAGAGCATTTGCTTCTTGTGGGCCAGTTGCACCTTTTCCTGCATTGTAAGGCCCTGAACCCAGTCACTCATGCCTTGGTGATTTCTCGTTTGGATTACTGCAATGGCAGTAATAGCCTTTATTTAATTGTTAATTTTAATATTTTTCTAGTTGTATTTTTATGGCAGTGTAAGCTGCCATGAGTCACTTTGGCTATAAGATAGATGGCACATAAATTTAATCAATAAATGAACTATTACTGAAAGAGCAATTGAATTCACTATTTCTAATTTACTGGTATACTCATTACTTTTGTTAAATCCTCTCTGCATAGAAACCTCAAACTAGATATGTCATATAGACAATAAATAAAGAAGAAATGACAATAGAAGGTATCTTTTATTTACTATGATTTCTTAACACAAGAACCCATAGACTATGTTCATAACTCATGCTAAATCATAGACTTGCCTAATTGGGATTAGTACGCTAAGATTGTTGTGAGATCCTGTTCGTCAAGTTCAGTTCTAGAGATCAGATGGGACTGTTGCTGTTGTATCAACCTCACTGCTGCATAGCAACCTCTCTATCTGATCTCCTTGACTCCATTTCCAGATTGGCAGTTGAGTTCCCCATGTGACCACTCCCCTCTTGGATCCTAGTACTGCCCATGGTTTACTTAGGACTACTCAGTACTTTGCATTGGTAGCCCATTTGCTTCCAGGTTCAGTTCAGAGTACTGGTTTTAACCTTTAAAGCCCTTCATGCCATGGTATTGGGTTATCTGAAGGAACACCTCTCCACCACACTAAATCTGGCAGAACAGGCATGTTTCAGATATAATTGGCCCAGGACTTTCATTTGATGGGTCCCAGGAGATGTGCCGTCTCTGCATGGCACCACCTTATGGAAAATTCTTCTCTCCCAATTTAGACTCTGTCATTTTTGGTATTCCAAAAAGCCCACAAGTCTTGGATATTCTTTGGCTCAGTCTTTGTTAACAGTAATGGCTCATACCCAAAATTCCCCAGTCGAACCAACATTGTTTACAACGATCTAACACAAATAGATTTCACAGAAGATAATGTTGAAAAGGCCCTTCGCAGACTGAAACCATCTCTATCTATTGGACATGATGGTTTAAGTGCACACTTCTTAAAAAAACTTTCCACTGTTATAGCAAAACCCCTAAGAATAATCTTTAAAATCTTTCAGGACCAGCTCCCTTCCCAAACTATGGTCACTAGCCACACTCATCCCTGTCTTCAAAAAGGACCCCCCAAAAGACCCCAACCTAGTTGAAAATTACAGACCAATTTTTTTATGTTGCGTCACCTGCAAAGTAATGGAATCAATCATCAACCAATCCATCACCCTCTACCTTGAAAAAACAACCTACTCTCTAATAAACAATCTTGTTTCAAAAATTATCCTGTAATTTACAACTTCTTCACTGCAAAAACATATGGACTACAAATCTTGACCAGGGCAAAGCAATAGATGCAATTTACATAGACTTCTGTAAAGCTTTTGACTCAGTGGTACATGACAAACCTCTTCTAAAACTTACATCCTACGGCATCTCCGGACCCCTCCATAATTGGATAACAGCGTTCCTGTCAAACAGACAACAAGTGGTCAAAATAGGCATGTTTCAGATATAATTGGCCCAGGACTTTCATTTGATGGGTCCCAGGAGATGTGCCGTCTCTGCATGGCACCACCTTATGGAAAATTCTTCTCTCCCAATTTAGACTCTGTCATTTTTGGTATTCCAAAAAGCCCACAAGTCTTGGATATTCTTTGGCTCAGTCTTTGTTAACAGTAATGGCTCATACCCAAAATTCCCCAGTCGAACCAACATTGTTTACAACGATCTAACACAAATAGATTTCACAGAAGATAATGTTGAAAAGGCCCTTCGCAGACTGAAACCATCTCTATCTATTGGACATGATGGTTTAAGTGCACACTTCTTAAAAAAACTTTCCACTGTTATAGCAAAACCCCTAAGAATAATCTTTAAAATCTTTCAGGACCAGCTCCCTTCCCAAACTATGGTCACTAGCCACACTCATCCCTGTCTTCAAAAAGGACCCCCCAAAAGACCCCAGCCTAGTTGAAAATTACAGACCAATTTCTTTATGCTGCGTCACCTGCAAAGTAATGGAATCAATCATCAACCAATCCATCGCCCTCCACCCTGAAACAACCTACTCTCTAATAAACAATTTGGTTTCAGAAAAAAATTATCCTGTAATTTACAAATTCTTCACTGCAAAAACATATGGACTACAAATCTTGACCAGGGCAAAGCAATAGATGCAATTTACATAGACTTCTGTAAAGCTTTTGACTCAGTGGTACATGACAAACCTCTTCTAAAACTTACATCCTACGGCATCTCCGGACCCCTCCATAATTGGATAACAGCGTTCCTGTCAAACAGACAACAAGTGGTCAAAATAGGCAGTGCCCTATCAAATCCCGCTTCTATCAATAGCGGTGTCCTCCAAGGCAGCGTTCTTGGACCAACACTCTTCATATTAATGACCTCTGTGACCATATTATAAGTAATTGTGTTCTCTTTGCCGATGATGTTAAACTATTTAACATTACCAACAATGCGGCTACCCTTCAAAAAGACCTTGACTTTGTGCTGGAATGGTCAAAAATTTGGCAACTCCAAATCTCAACCAGCAAATGCTCTGTCTTACACATTGGAAAAAAGAATCAGAACACTAAATACAAGCTTGATGGACATTACCTTGTAGATGACCCTCACCCCATCAAAGACCTTGGAGTTTTCATATCAAATGATCTAAGTGCCAAAGCCCACTGCAACTACATCGCCAAAAAGGCTTTAAGAGCTGTAAACTTAATCTTGTGTAGCTTCTTCTGTGTAGATTACACTACTAACCAGAGCATACAAAACATTTGCTAGACCAATTCTTGAATACAGCTCACCTGTCTGGAACCCACACCTCATTTCGGACATTAATACAATTGAGCGTGTCCAGAAATATTTTACAAGAAGAGTTCTCCACTCCTCTGATCACAACAAAATACCTTATGCCACCAGACTTGAAATCCTGGGTTTAGAAAATTTAGAGCTCCTCCACCTTCGGCATGACCTGAGTATAACTCATAAAATCATCTGCTACAATGTCCTTCCTGTCAAAGACTACTTCAGCTTCAATCGCAACAATACACAAGCACTCAATAGATTTAAACTTAATGTGAACCACTCCAATCTTGATTGTAGAAAATATGACTTCAGTAACAGAATTGTTAATGCCTGGAATGCACTACCTGACTCTGTGGTCTCTTCCCCAAATCCCAAAGCTTTAACCAAAGACTATCTACTATTGACCTCACCCCATTCCTAAGAGGTCTGTAAGGGGCATGTATAAGAGCACCAGCGTGCCTACCGTTTGTGTCCTAATGTTCCCTTTGATTGTATCCAATTCATATGGTTATTTCATGCTTATACTTATATATACTGTTGTGTTTGATAAATAAATAAAATAAATAAAAATAAAATAAAAATAAATATATTGTTAGGCTTGAGGCTCCCAGGTGAAGAGTGACCTGCTCAGATGGCTCCATTGCTGAGGTAGCCATTTTTATCCTCCTTCTCCTATGGCTTGTATTTTTGCTTTTATGATATTTATTAATAAAGTTTTTCATATTGTACTTTTTTGTTTTTATTTATTGTTCTTATTCTTGTTAATGAATGCTAATCAGCATCACCTTCGATGAGATGGGTGGCTGTATAAATTTGATTAATAAACATGAATCCTTCCTTGTTCCTATCTCATAAATGGAGCATATAACAGAGGCATATATATATACATATATATATACCGGTCTTGTATTCACAAAAGTGGAAACTGCTTTAATCCAGAAGAGACCATTTTTAAAATGGCCATGTTTTCTTCTGCTTCAAAGCATGGTCCATGCTCCCACTGAAGGAAGTTGTGACTTTTCTATATGTCAGCTCCTTGGTTTATTACACAGCAGCTGTGTGAAATTGTGGTTTTCTGAGAAAACCAGTATTATTTAATTAGTATTAAACCTCATAAACTTCAAATAATACCTGTCTCTGATGAACAGTTTTCCATTGAAGGGCTCCGAATCTTTTAATTGTGTATAAATCTTGGTATTTTAAGTTCTGCGCTGTCTTACTGGGTTACTTGCCTGCAAGAAGAAAATTATGGAAAATCAGTGGAAATCAGAGGAGATATATTAAAGTCTCAGAGCTGTGGGAGTTGCAATCTCAACACATCTGGATGGTGCCATATTAAAGGAAATTTGTCAAGAAAGAAACATGTTTTTATTCATCCAGAGTGATTCACAATCATCCCTTTGCACAAATTTTCTTTGCATGCTATGAAGACTAATGAAACACAGCAATAAGAAAAATTCTACTACTGCCCAGAGGGAATGGTCGCTTATGTACTGAAGAAGAAAATTCCACATACCACCATCAAAACTAATAGTATTCTCTCTAGTCAGTCTTCATTAGCATTTCAAAATTGGATTATTGGAAACTTCCTTTTGTCAAGCTACTTATGAAAAGGTATAAGTACAGTAATTTTATTTTATTTATTTTTATTTTATTAAATTTTTATACCGCCCTTCTCCTGAAGGACTCAGGGCGGTGTACAGCCAGAATAAAAACAAAATATATACAATTTAAAACAACATTTAAAAAGAGCAAATTTTAAAGGCTGATTATTAAAATTTAGATTTAAAAATTTAAAAATATTAAGAATGCCCAATTTAAAATTCAACACAAATTATGCCAGTCCCGCTTTAATAAATAGATATGTTTTGAGCTCACGACGGAAGGTCCGAAGATCAGGCACTTGACGCAGGCCAGGGGGAAGTTCGTTCCAGAGCGTCACTGCCCCCACAGAGAAGGCCCTACTCCTGGGGGCCGCCAGCCGACACTGTTTGGCGGACGGCACCCTGAGAAGACCCTCTCTGTGAGAGCGTACGGGTCGGTGGGAGGCAAAGGGTAACAGCAGGCGGTCTCGTAAGTACCGGGTCCTAAGCCATGGAGCGCTTTAAAGATAGTTACCAAAATCTTGAAGCGCACCCGAAAGACCACAGGAAGCCAGTGCAAGCTACGGAGCAGCGATGTCACGTGGGAACCACGAGCGGCTCCCGTTACTACTCACGCAGCCGCATTCTGGACTAACTGCAGCCTCCGGGTGCACCTCAAGGGCAGCCCCATGTAGAGAGCATTGCAATAATCCAGCCTAGACGTAACCAGAGCGTGAGTGACCGTGCATAAGGCATCCTGGTCAAGGAAGGGACGCAACTGGCAAACCAAGCGATGGGAGTTCCTTGCATTTATTAATAAAACCCCCAAAGATAAACATAGATCTTTTCATTGGAAAGAGACTTAAACTGCATGGTCCTGATTTGGAGCTATGTAACCACTTACATAGGAATCAAGACATTTCTTAATTTTGAAGTATTATGATTCCATTCTTGAAGTTATTTTTAATAAACTATTTGGAAACTTCAAAGTGTAAAGAGCACAAATTCTAATTTATTAAATCTGGTAACCAGACTCTTCAAGCTGTTTTTCATAAATTCCTTTATCCACAAAAACCACCATGCCACCTGAATTTTTAAAAATACTTTTTTAGTATATCACCATCTTCCCTTGTAAGCTGATAGCTGCTAAAAAGGTGTCCTCTGCAGTGACTCTGAAACGTATGAATTTTTTACCCCACAGATATAAGGTACATTCAGAAGTTTCACCAAATTGTGAGTTGTTTAACTATAGTTTGCTGAACAATCCACAATTTATTTGGTTCACAAAATACATCACCAAATCAGAACAAGCAAATCAAATGACTAGTTTTATGTAGTTTTGAATAATGCATCATCTCTGTTACATTTTATGCAGTAGGAAAATCTGGTTTTGTCCTTTAAATGGAATATATATCATTTTCAACTACTTTCAACATTTTTAATCTGTATCCATTAATGTTTTTAATCCATGTCTTTGATTGATTGATTGATTGATTGATTGGTTGATTGATTTGGATGCATTGTATTATCATGGTAAACTGCTTGTTGGTGTTTGTGCCAAGAGATAGGGGACAAAGGTCATAAATTAAAAAAAATAGAAGGATTATTTAAAATATTTCTATTCTGATTTACTGCTAATCCAGCTACAAAAATACCCTCAATCAATGCCCTATTGTGTTGTTTCTTTTTGCTCACAGTCATGGGTAAAGAATATTTATTTAAGCTTTTTTTTTTTTGCTTGCTACAATTGATTCTGAATGTGCATTCAGCAGAAATATTTTTATGAAGACCAGATGGAAAGTATCATTTCTTGCATCACAAACATTCAATCACTTATCCATCCCAATATTACACAGGTGGATACATATGCATAATATATCACAATGTAGCTTTTTTTCCTATTTAGTGTAAATACACAGTAATGAACACATTTCTTAATTTTGAAGTATTATGATTCCATTCTTGAAGTTATTTTTAATAAACTATTTGGAAACTTCAAAGTGTAAAGAGCACAAATTCTAATTTATTAAATCTGGTAACCAGACTCTTCAAGCTGTTTTTCATAAATTCCTTTATCCACAAAAACCACCATGCCACCTGAATTTTTAAAAATACTTTTTTAGTATATCACCATCTTCCCTTGTAAGCTGATAGCTGCTAAAAAGGTGTCCTCTGCAGTGACTCTGAAACGTATGAATTTTTTACCCCACAGATATAAGGTACATTCAGAAGTTTCACCAAATTGTGAGTTGTTTAACTATAGTTTGCTGAACAATCCACAATTTATTTGGTTCACAAAATACATCACCAAATCAGAACAAGCAAATCAAATGACAAGTTTTATGTAGTTTTGAATAATGTATCATCTCTGTTACATTTTATGCAGTAGGAAAATCTGGTTTTGTCCTTTAAATGGAATATATATCATTTTCAACTACTTTCAACATTTTTAATCTGTATCCATTGATATTTTTAATCCATGTCTTTGATTGATTGATTGATTGATTGATTGGTTGGTTGGTTGATTGATTTGGATGCATTGTATTATCATGGTAAACTGCTTGTTGGTGTTTGTGCCAAGATATAGGGGACAAAGGTCATAAATTAAAAAAAATAGAAGGATTATTTAAAATATTTCTATTCTGATTTACTGCTAATCCAGCTACAAAAATACCCTCAATCAACGCCCTATTGTGTTGTTTCTTTTTGCTCACAGTCATGGGTAAAGAATATTTATTTAAGCTTTTTTTTTTTTTGCTTGCTACAATTGATTCTGAATGTGCATTCAGCAGAAATATTTTTATGAAGACCAGATGGAAAGTATCATTTCTTGCATCACAAACATTCAATCACTTATCCATCCCAATATTACACAGGTGGATACATATGCATAATATATCACAATGTAGCTTTTTTTCCTATTTAGTGTAAATACACAGTAATGAACACTCATTATGATTTGTAAAATATGGTATATGCTTGTACATACACAATCAGGTGTGGTTTATTCAGTAAACTCTGAATAGGCAAATTAGGCTATAGGAATTCAGTCAGAGCCTGTAATTGTCTTTTGTATTGTTCTGTTTATTTTTCTTGATTTCTGAATCATTCTTCTCACTTGGACAGAATCACACAGTAAACTATGACCATGGACAGTTAGTATATAGTTTATTACATCCAGGAATGGCAACTAAATGACTTGTGGTCAATCAGTTTAAGACCAATTTACATGTACACCTAATATGAAGGTGTGGGTTTTTCCCGAAATAATTGTGTACGAATTGTAGAAGTCATCTAACATTTCTAACCATAGACACAATTGAAAGCAAATGAGCAATAGATGTGGGCCTTTGAAATTTAACTTCAACCGCGACTTGCTAAGGTCTCAATTCATTTTTGCTGCTAATGAATTTTATCTCTTTATCTAATGCCTTTCCTCCATAGGTCTACTTTCTTACTTTTTAATGAGGTAGCTATATAGTACAGTACTTTGTAGGGAAATAACAAGAATCTGATGGCAAATTGAAATCAACTGCTATTCTTCCTCTTTCTCATCATTGCTGCCAATTAATTGACTTGGATGAAGAGTTAGAAAATACAATTAGCAAATCTGCAGACGTTATGGTAACAGCAAATGAACTCTAAAGGCTGCAGAATGATTTTGACAAGATGGAACAATGGACAAAAACCAGAAAGATGACTTTCAGCAGGACAAATTACCCAAGCAAGTAGCTTGCAAGACTGACAAAATCCTTAAATTAGGAAGGAAAAATATTAAAAAAATAGTGTAAAGTGGCAATGGGGACCATACAGGGTAGCAATACATGTGGAAAAGTTCTCTCTTGGTAGATCATAAACTGAACATTACATCAGCAGGGTGATGCCAAATGCAATCCTAGGCTGAATTCAGTCCTGACCGGCTCAAGGTTGACTCAGCCTTCCATCTTTCCAAGGTCAGTAAAATGAGGACCCAGATGGTTGAAGGCAATATAAAGGATGAAAGGTTGACTCAGCCTTCCATCCTTTATAAGGTAGGTAAAATGAGGAGCCAGATTGTTGGGGGGGCAATACAAGTTTGGAGAGGGTGCGCAACTTGGGTGTCCTCCTGGATGAACGGCTATCTTTTGAAGATCATTTGAGAGATTTCCAGGAGAGCTTTCTACCAGGTTCGCCTGGTGTGCCAGTTGCGCCCCTTTCTAGACCGGGATGCCCTATGCACGGTCACTCACGCCCTCGTGACGTCTCGTCTGGATTACTGCAATGCTCTCTACATGGGGCTCCCCTTGAAGGGCATCCGGAGGCTGCAGTTAGTCCAGAATGCGGCTGCGCGGGTGATAGATGGAGCCCCTCGTGGCTCCCGTGTGACACCTATCCTGCGCAGACTGCACTGGCTACCTGTGGCCTTCCGGGTGCGCTTCAAGGTTTTGGTAACCACCTTTAAAGCGCTCCATGGCATAGGGCCGGGTTACTTACGGGACCGCCTACTGCTACCGAATACCTCTCACCGACCCGTGCGCTCTCACAGAGAGGGACTCCTCAGGGTGCCGTCAGCTAGGCAGTGTCGTCTGGCGACACCCAGGGGAAGGGCCTTCTCTGTGGGGGCTCCCACCCTCTGGAACAAACTCCCCCCAGGACTCCGTCAACTTCCGGACCTCCGAACCTTCCGTCGCGAGCTTAAAACACATTTATTCATCCGCGCAGGACTGGATTAGATTTTAAATTTATATTGGTTTTTAATGGGTTTTATTATTTATACTGCTTTTTAATAATTCGGCCTTTTAGAATAAGTTTTTTAATTGTTATTTTAATTTGTATTTATATGTTTTTACTTGCCTGTGAACAGCCCTGAGTCCTTCGGGAGATAGGGCGGTATATAAATGTGATTAATAAATAAATAAATAAATAAATAAAAGTTGACTTTGTATATAATATACAAATGGATGAGACTATTGCCTTACACAATGTAAGCTGCCCTGAGTCTTCGGAGAAGGTCGGGATATAAATTCAAATAAAAAAAATATGCTGACTCTGTAAACTGCTTAGAGAGGGCTGTAAAGCACTGTGAAGCGGTATATAAGTCTAAGTGCTATTACTATGGCAATATTATGAATATCGTGTTCTGTTCTTTCCACCATATTTTAGAAAAAACATTGACAACTAGGACTTGCCCAACTAATAAGTGGCCCAGGAAGAAAAAAAAATATGAGCAATGGCTGGAATTGCTGGATAAGTTTAGTTTGGAGAAGAGAAGATTGTAGGAAGATATGATAGCTCTTGCCAAGCTCCTCAAGCTTCTTCAAAATTGTTACAGAGAAAAGCAAGGACTTTAATTTAATTTCTAAAGATGCAGATTTCACTTGGACATCAGGGGGAAAAAATTCCTGACAGTAAGAGCTATTCAACTGTGGTGCAGTCTTTCTTAGGGAGTGATGGACTCTTCATCACTGGAGATATAGCTGGAAGGACATTTTTCAGGGAAGCTGAGCTGGGGAGTCATGATGTGGGAAAGAGGTTGGACTAGATCAGGAGTGTTAAACTCGCGGCCCACTGGCTGGATGTGTCACGTGCCAGCTCTGCCCCTGCCCGGTTTAGCGAAGGGGGAAAAAGTCCTGCTATGTCATGTGACACCTCCATGATGATGCAAGTTTGACACCCCAAACTAGATGCTTAAAAAGGCCCCATCCTACAAGTACATTAAATGATTCTAGGAGCTGCTTGCTTGCCAAATGACAAAACAATTAGCTTTTTCTAATTTATATTAATACCTCTCTCCAAACACTGAGGTGTTCTGTACTTAAAGTAAGTATACCCACAGTGCTAAATAAAAAATGGAGGCAAGAAAATCATATTCCTCTAAAATAACATTAGCGTAAATGCAAACTTTATTTTTATCTACCATTAACCTTTGCAACTGAACAAAGAAGAAACATTCTTGGAGGGAGTAAGAACTGTTCAATACTCATTCACAAAAGCTGGACTCCATATGAATTTATGAACCATTATTCATTTAACTTTGAAAACCCTTTTCCTCCATTTGGCACTCCCATCATTTGTCAATTTACCAAATGATCATAAAAATGTTCCATGCACTGACACTCCAAAGGGACCGATTGATTCAGGTGTACGGCAGACTCATATTGTAGCTCATTTCACGTTTCATAAATTTTTAGATCAAATGCTTGTCCCTGACATGCCTTTCAATTTGACTGACAAACTAGACTTTCTTTTAAAGCTGAGTGAAAATTCCTTCTGGAACCACACATTATGATTCAAGTCCCCTTCATGCCTTGCTCCTGAAGGTGAATGGATATGAACTCACATCCACTTTTTTCCAAAGACATTTATTTTTCCCCACATTAAAAAGTGGACCTTGCACTTGTGTTAAAACAATAGGGAAAAAAAATAACAGTTATTCCACTTTATCACGGTTTGCACCAATTACTGAGATGAGCATATATAAATCCTTGTTTGCTTCTACATGGAGTTAGATTGGGGGGGGGGGAAGGAGCAAAGCAGAAGCTATTCAATATTCCCACGTGTTGAAAAGAAAGCATAAAACACACTTCATATTATGTTCCTATTTAAAAACATTTATAGTTTGCTCATTAAAACAAGTGAATATAGTAAGTAGGGAACCATATACAGGTAATCCTTGATTTACAACCACAACTTAATCCAAAATTTCTGTTGCCAAGTGAGATAATTGTTACGTGAATATGTCCCATTTTATGATATTTTTTGCAGGAGTAAAATCTACTTATCTTCTCTACCGGTTCAGAAGTTTATGCAAACTTTACTTTTATTTACCATTAACCTTTGCAACTGAACAAAGAAGAAACATTCTTGGAGGGAGTAAGAACTGCTCAATACTCATTCACAAAAGCTGGAAGCCCACGTGCATTACATGCAATTTTGGACCCTCTGCGCATGCGCAAAACCTTCTGCGCATGTGCAGAGGGTCAAAAACAGTTTACTTCCCAGTTAAAACCTGGTTAAAACCAGGAAGTAACAATGTCTGTGTAGGTGGACAGAGCTTTGTGCTGCCGCCGCTACCGGTTCACCCGAACCGGTGCAATCCAGTAGCATTTCACCCCTGATTTTTTGCCACATTGTTAAGTGAATCACTGCAGTTATTCAGTTACCAACATGGTTGTTAAGTGAATCTGGCTTCCCCATTGAGTTTGCTTATCAGAAGGTCACAAAAGGGGATAACATGACCCAGGGACACTGCAACTGCCATAAATACATGCCAACTGCCAAGCATCTGAATTTTTATGACATGACCATGGGGATACTGCAAAACGGTCGTAAGTGTGAAAAATGACCATAAGTCACTTTTTTTCAGTTTCATTGTAACTTTGAACGGTCATTAAATGAACTGTTGTAAACTGAGGACTAATGTAATTCTAAAAGAGGAAGATATAGTAAAAGTTTATTTCTAACTTTTGTAAAGAAAATCGGAAGCCACTTTTTTTAAAAAAAAACAAAAACCTCACAAAATAGAGAAATGGTGCAAGATAGAGCATGCTAAGCAAAGGCATTGTTTTCTATATGTATTCCTATCATATGCTTGCTTATTCTCCTATGTTCTCTTTCTTTATTTCTATACAAAAATCAGTCTCTTTCTTCCAAGTAAGCATATTTCATAAGGAAATTTGGGTGGCAATAACAATATTTTCTTGCTACCCTGTTCAAAGCCCACCCATTTGCCTAGTGCAGCTCAGATAATGTTTTCCAAACTAGAAGCAACAATTTACCCCAAGCTCATGGAAGACTCCCTCATGAGCATACAGGTAAATCAAAATGTAGTTTCCATGACAACTAAAGGTATATGAAATTAAGAGTCCTTCTTGCTTCACACAATGAAGGAATTGTGGGAAGAATAGAATAATAGAATAGAATAACAGAGTTGGAAGGGACCTTGGAGATCTTCTAGTCCAACCCCCTGGTTAGGCAGGAAACTTTATACCATTTCAGACAAATCATTGTCTCTTAGTTCTAAGCTGCTTCTCTCCTTGATTAATTTCCACCCATTGCTTCTTGTCTATAGTGACCAGATTTTAACATTGGTAAAGTGGGACACCATTGATCTAGGGGGTGGGTTTTCTAATTTTTTTACTACCGGTTCTGTGGGCGTGGCTTATTTTGGGGTGTGGCTTGGTGGTCATGTGACTGGGTGGGCGTGGCTAGCTGCTCATGTGACTGGGTGGGGGAGCCTAGCTGCTCATGTGACCGGGTGGCCCTGGCTATGGGCATAGAAACTACTCAGAGGGCTAAAAAAAGTCATTTCTGACCGGTCCTCGCACTTATGACCATCCTCACATTTATGCCCATTGCAGCATTTTTAACAACCATGTCACTCATTTCACAACTGCTTCTCTTCACCACGGTTACAAAATAGGGTGCAAAATGTAAAATGTGAGGACAGTTGTAGGTGTGAGGACCGGTCAAAAGTGTGAGGACAGGTCAAAAATAACTTTTTCAGCCCTCTGAGTAGTCCCTATGCACAAAATGCTGCAACAGGCATAAATGATGACCGGTCATAAGTGTGAGGACTGGTCAAAAGTGTGAGAACCTGTCAGAAATCACTTTTTTCAGCCGTCTGGGTAGTCCCTATGCGCGTTGGGAGTACCCAGAGGACTGAAAAAAGTGATTTCTGACAGGTTCTCGCACTTTTGATCAGTCCTCACACTTATGACCGGTCATCATTTATCCCTGTTGCAGCATTTTTAATAACCATGTCACTCATGTCACAACTGCGGTGCTTCATGTGACCGGGTGGGCATGTCCAGGTGGTCATGTGACATAGCTTCTTTGCCCTAATGACTGTTTGCTGCAATGTTCTTAAGTGTGAAAAAACAGTCATAAGTCACTTTTTCAGTGCCATGCTTGTTAAACCAATTACCAGAACAAATCCATTCTCCCTCCCTCTTTCTCTCCATCTCTTTCTCCCCCTTTCTCTCTTTCTCTCCTTAATCTCTTTCTCCCTCCTCTTTCTCTCAATCTTTCTCTCCTTAATCTCTCCTTCTCCCTCCTTCTCTTTCTCTCCATCTTTCTCCCCCTTTCTCCCCTTCATTTTTCTCCCCCCTCTTTCTCTCAATCTTTCTCTCCTTAATTTCTCTTCCTCCTCCTCTCTTTCTCTCAATCTTTCTCTCCTTAATCTCTTTCTCCATCTTTCTCCCCTTCTATCCTTCATCTCTCTTTCCCTCCTTCATCATTTCTGCCCCTCTTTCTCCATCTCTTTCTCCCCTTTCTCTCTTTCTCTCCTTCATCTTTCTCCCCTCTTTCTCTCAATCTTTCTCTCCTTAATCTCTCCTTCTCCTCCTTCTCTTTCTCTCCATCTTTCTCCCCTTTCTCCCTTCATTTTCTCCCCTTTCTCTCTTTCTCTCAATCTTTCTCTCCTTAATCTCTCTTCCTCCCTCCCTCTCTTTCTCTCCATCTTTCTCCCCCCTTTCTCTTCTTCATCTTTCTCCCCCTTCTATCCTTCATCTCTCTTTCCCTCCTTCATCATTTTCTGCCCCCCTCTTTTTCTCCATCACTCTTTCTCCAGATGGGGTAGGGTAGGCTCGCGCTGTGTGGGTGGGAGGCGGCTGCAGGTCGAGGCGATTGACACATGCTTCACTGCCCACCCGATCCAAGCGCCACCCGATCCAAGCGGCCACCGACCGAAGCCTGCCTGCAACCAAGCGTTTCTCTAGCCAGCGATTAAAGCGGCTCGCTTACTGGTGTCTGTCAGTGGCCGCGTGGCGCTTGGATCGGGTGGGCAGCGAGGCCACCGACCGAAGCCTGCCTGCATCCAAGCACCTCTCTAGCCAGCGATTAAAGCGCCTCCCTGGCCACGTGCAGCACGGGAAGCCGTGGCTGGGAATCCTGGGACTTGAAGTCCACATGTCTTGAAAGTTGCCATAGCGCTGCACCAAAGGCACAGAGAGCGTGGCTGAATGGCAGAATCTCTCCTGTCAAGAAATGCACCCTCACCCATTTCGCTCTGGCGCCTCTGCAGGAAAATGCGGGGCTTTTTTAGAACGCCACGGGACGCGGGACAAATTTGCCAAAAGCGGGACTTTCCCGCCAAAAGCGGGACGTTTGGTCAGCCTATTCTTGTCCTACCCTCAGGTGCTTTAGAGAATTCCAGCTACTGTTTTTTCTAAGTTTAGCTTACAGTCCCCTAATCATCCTTGTTGCTCTTCTCAGCACTCTTTCTAGAGTCTCAACATCTTTTTTACATCATGGTGACAAAAACTGGATGCAGTATTCCAAGTATGACTTCATATCACATGACATATTCTATGACAGCTTTACCATACACATCACCCACTGGCCTTGGCCATTCCTGCTCTCAGTAAACCCCAGATCAAGAAATAAAGAATTATTTAAGCATTTCTCCCCATACTGACTCTTGGGCTGCACTAAGTGCATCTCCCACTAGGAAATTGGCAAATATCAGCAACTAAATTAAACCATCAAAAATCCCTCAGGATGTGGGAATCCTTTACACACCCAGAGGATGAAACTGGCTAAAGGTCACAACCATTCAGGTAAACATTCATTTCAGGATACCAGAGATTATACCTATTAATAAACAACTGCCACCTCCAGCCTAAACGTGAACTAAGCAGCCAGTTCATATGGTAAACAAGTGAAAAACAAAACAAAACTCAACAAAGTCTAGCCCCCAAGCGCCCCCTTTTGGCTATCTAGTTAATTGCAGTTTCCAATAATTCCTAGAGGACAGGTTCTGTTCCTAGGGAGAACAAAGGAAAGGTATAAAGGCAAATACTGTAACTTGTGTTGCAACCTTCAATTGCTCTGTGCCCTTGGATAAACTTTAACTCTGTTCCAAGTGACTTGTCTTGTGTGTTCTATGGAGGAAGTGGCTAGATTTGAACCCTAACACCTTCAAAATAAAAAGGAACTGAGGTCCAAATGATGTCGCAAATTACACCTTCCTCAGTTTTGTTTTGATTTTTAATAAACCCCAAAGTTTCTGCAGATGGTTTCAAGCATAAATAGTAACTCAGAAGAAAAGAAAAATTGTAATTTTTCTGCCAGCCCACTTTCTGCTCAAATTGGCTGTACTGTATTTACAGCAGATTTTTCCTTCTCCCTACTTTTCAGGGAAGAAAATAAAAAGAAGCAGCTGTTTGCAAAAATTTAAGTTTCAGATCCTTTTGCCGAAAAAAGAACAAGAGCGATGTGAGTCTCTCTCTTAATTCTGAGGACCAAATTGTATTTGTCCGTGTATGGAAAAATTGTATGTATATTGTACGTGTATATATACTTTTTCAAATATAGGTATTAGTGATAACAAAGGATAAGAGCAAAATACGTACAATGCAATTAGCTTCTGAACTGCAGATTTTTAAAAATAACTTTAAGTGAAATTTATTTGTTTTCTCTTCTCAGTATTAATGTTTATTTAATTGTATTGTGATTTGAAATGGAGAAAAAACACACTTTTTTTTACAATGTATTTTTTATATATGAAAAACTACAAGAAATTGTCTCAGCACTATGAGTGTGAAAAAAGCCGATGCAATGCATTAGTTACATTTTCAAAGCAGTACTCCCGTGTACATTAAAGACGATCAATTTTCCACTAATAACAGCAGTTCTGACTTTATTAGATACACAAAGTTTTGATTAACAGCAATACTACAGCACAGGTAATCCTTGAATTACAGCAGTTAATTTAGTGACTATTCAAAGTTACAATGGAACTGAAAAAAAAATGACTTATGACCATTTTTTACACTTATGACCGTTGGAGTATCCCCATGGTCATGTGATCAAAATTCAGGTCCTTGGAACCTGGGTCATATTTATGATGGTCGCCCTGTCCCAGGTCACATGATCACCTTTTGTGACCTTCTGATGAGCAAAGTCAATGGGGAAGCCAGATTCACTTAACAACCATGTTGCTAACTTAACAAGTGAACTGATTCACTTAACAATTGGCAAAAAGATTTTAAAATGGGGAGAAATTCACTTTCCAACCCCTCTTGCTTAGCAACATAAATTTTGGGCTCAAAATTTGTAAGTTGTAAATCAAGGACTACCTATATTTAAAAAGTAATATTTCTTTGTTTAATATTTTTTTTTTTAAATCTCCCCTCCTCTTTCATTTTTCAAGCCCGTTTCTCTGATGTCTACAAAAATATAAGGTATTTGAAACTATGAAATAGAAGGCTAATTAATATAAATAAAAATGTACGCTCTGTAGATTATAGTTATTATCTCTAAGTGGGGAGAAAGAATAGTAAAAGAAGCAAAGAGCGAAGAACACTAAATAAATTGCAGTGAACAAAATGGAAAATAGCAGAGCTAGCTAGCTAGCCTTATTAGTAAGATGAATGTGGTTGATAGTGCCACATGACTGAACATCACAGTATATACAGGGACACGAACAATTTTTGAGACAAATGAGCACAGCTGATAACAGTTGTTTCTGAGTGGTGTAGAGATGATATAGGAAGCAACCTGTCTTACAATAAGACTCACAATTTAGCTTTCTGTCTGACTATTGTATTCATTTTGAAATTCGTAAGCACAAACAGAAATGGGGAGAACATAACATAACATAACATAACATAACATAACATAACATAACATAACATAACATAACATAACATAACATAACATAACATAACATAACATAACATAACAACAGAGTTGGAAGGGACCTTGGAGGCCTTCTAGTCCAACCCCCTGCCTAGGCAGGAACCCTACACCATCTCAGTCAGATGGTTATCCAACATTTTCTTAAAAATTTCCAGTGTTGGAGCATTCACAACTTCTGCAGGCAAGTCGTTCCACTTATTAATTGTTCTAACTGTCAGGAAATTTCTCCTTAGTTCTAAGTTGCTTCTTTCTTTGATCAGTTTCCACCCATTGCTTCTTGTTCTACCCTCAGGTGCTTTGGAGAACAGCCCGACTCCCTCTTCTTTGTGGCAACCCCTGAGATATTGGAACACAGCTATCATGTCTCCCCTAGTCCTTCTTTTTATTAAACTAGACATACCCAGTTCCTGCAACCGTTCTTCATATGTTTTAGCCTCCAGTCCCTAATCATCTTTGTTGCTCTTCTCTGCACTCTTTCTAGAGTCTCAACATCTTTTTTACATCGTGGCGACCAAAACTGGATGCAATATTCCAAGTGTGGCCTTACCAAGGCATTATAAAGTGGCACTAACACTTCACGTGATCTTGATTCTATCCCTCTGTTTATGCAGCCCAGAACTGTGTTGGCTTTTTTGGCAGCTGCTGCACACTGCTGGCTCATATCTAAATGGTTATCCACTAGGACTCCAAGATCCCTCTCACAGGTACTACTATTGAGCAAGGTACCACATATACGGTACTGGTGCATTTTGTTTTTTTGGCCTAAATGTAGAACCTTACTTTTTTCACTGTTGAATTTCATTTTGTTAGATAGCGCCCAATGTTCAAGTCTGTCAAGATCTTTCTGTAATTTGAGCCTATCTTCTGGAGTGTTGGCTATTCCTGCCAGCTTGGTGTCATCTGCAAATTTGATGAGTTCCCCATCTATCCCCTCGTCCAAGTCATTGATGAAGATGTTGAAGAGTACTGGGCCTAAAACAGAGCCTTGGGGTACTCCACTGCATACTTCCCTCCATGTGGATGTAGTTCCATTGAGGACTACACGTTGAGTGCGGTTGGTCAGCCAGTTACGAATCCATCTGGTGGTGGTGCTGTCTAACCCACATTTTTCTACTTTATCTAGTAGTAGGTTATGGTCTACTTTATCAAATGCTTTACTGAAGTCCAAGTAAATTATATCGACAGCATTCCTCTGGTCTACTAATTTTGTCATTTTGTCAAAGAATGCGATAAGATTAGTCTGGCATGATCTGTTTTTGACAAACCCATGTTGGCTTTTGGTTATTACTTTGTTTGCTTCTAGGTGTTTGGTGATTCGTTGCTTGATTATCTTTTCCAGAATCAACCCGGTGAATGAGGACAGACTGATAGGTCTGTAGTTTCCTGGATCTGTTTTTCCTTTTTGAAGATGGGAACTACATCAGCTCTTTTCCAGTCCTCTGGCAGCTCCCCTGTGCTCCAGGATCTTTGAAAGATATAGTTCAGTGGTTCTGAGATCACGTCTGCCAGTTCCTTCAGAACCTTGGGGTGTAATTCATCCGGTCCTGGTGATTTGAACTCGTCTAGGGTAGACAGGTGTTCACTTACCATTTTCTTCCCTATTTTAACTTGTGTTTCTAATCTGTTTTTTGTAGTGCTGTTTTTGATAGGTTGGATTGTTTTTTCCTTTTGTGTAAAGACAGATGCAAAATATGAGTTAAGTAGATCTGCTTTCTCCCTGTTGCTTGTCATCTTCTTGCCACTTTCTCCCAGCAATGGGCCAATTGTTTCCTTGACTTTTTTCTTGTTTTTAACATGTTGGAAGAAGCTTTTTTTGTTATTTTTTACTTTTGTCGCTAGCCTTTGTTCATTGTGAGCCTTAGCTTTCCTCACTTCATCTTTACAGGCTCGGGCTGTTGCTGATATTCTGCCTTAGTTATTTGCCCCTCTTTCCACTTTTTATATTTGTCCTTTTTGTCTTTCAATTTGTCAGATAGTTCTTTATGCATCCATGCTGGTTTCTTTTGAGATCTATTATTTTTCTTCTTCATTGGTATTGTGTTAGACTGTGCTTTTATAATCTCACTTTTCAAAATTTCCCAAGCTTCTTGAGTTGTTTTCCCCCTGAGGATTCTCATCCATGGAATCCTTCTCAAGCTCTCTCTAAGTTTATTGAAATTAGCTCTCTTAAAGTCCAAGACTCTAGTTTGACTTTGTTCTACTACCTGTATTTGCTTAATGTCGAATTCCAATATTGCGTGGTCACTTGCCCCCAAGGTTCCTGTAGCTTCAACACCTTCTATCATTTCATCTCTGTTAGTGAGAATTAAGTCCAGTATGGCTGATCCCCTTGTCGCCTTCTCTATTTTTTGGGAAACAAAGTTGTCTGCTAGGTTTGTTAGGAACCTATTGGATCTTCCACTTGGTACAGAGTTTGTTTCCCAGTTGATGTCAGGGTAGTTAAAATCCCCCATTACTACTGTGATGTGCTTCCTACATACCTTAGTTAGCTGACTAGCAAAAAGTTCATCTACTTCCTCTGTTTGGTTGGGTGGCCTATAGTATAGACCTAAGGCAATATCGTTTTTCACCCCTTTTATATTGACCCAAATACATTCAAGATGATTTTCATCATTGTTGTGCTCTATTTCTGTAGAGATGTAGTTATTTCTTATATATAGTGCAACTCCACCTCCTCTTTTATTTGGTCTATTTCTTTTAAATAATTTATATCCCTCTAGCTGTATGTTCCATTTGTCAGTTTCATCCCACCAAGTTTCCGTAATGGCAACAATATCATATCTGCCCTCATTTACTTGAATTTCTAATTCACCCTGTTTATTCCTCATACTCTGTGCATTGGTGTATAGACATTTGAGTCCATTTGGATTGACCTTGTGTTTACTGTCTATATAACCTGTGTTGACTGCCCCTACTTTCTTGCCACCTGTTGGTTTAGTGCACATGGTATGGCACTCACTGTTAAATGCTTGGTTTTGCTTGATAGCAGGGCTGTTAGTCTTACCCATACAGACATCTATGTTACATACACTTATAACCCTTTTAGTTTTCGATTGCTGGGGACAGAATTTTTTTGTATCAGTTAATTCTCTGTCCCCACTGTTCAGTTTAAATGTTTATCCAGAAAATCATAGAAGTACAAGAAGTTGAACTTAAAAAGCTATCTGAACAGTAGTTCAGAGAACCGGCAAATACTACCTCTGACTGGCCCCAGAGTGGGGTGGGAATGGAGATTTTGCAGTATCCTTTCCCTGCCATGCCCACCAAGCCACACCCACCAAGCCACACCACACCTACCAAGCCACACCCACAGAACCGGTAGTAAAAATTTCACCACTGTGTCTGAACCTTGTGATACAAGGAAAGACTGGATTGTTTCTGGAATTTGGGGAAATTAACAGTGGCCCATTTAGTAATTAAGAGAGCTCATAATTTACAATTTACTTTAAGTAAAGCGCTACAATTTTGGAAAATTTGAAACAAATTTTGAAAGCTTAATTTTTTCTGCAACCAGAAATATTTCTATTAAGTATTACTGAACCATGTGTTTCTTGAAAGCTTACTGAACTAGCTTAATTTATACTGCAGCAAAGATATTATATGCTTCCCACTAGAAGATATTCAAGCCCTTCCTTGAAGGAATGTCTAATTAAATAATAGAATAGAATAGAATAGAATTTTTATTGGCCAAGTGTGATTGGACACACAAGGAATTTGTCTTGGTGCATATGCTCTCAGTGTACATAAAAGAAAAGAACTAGGCTTTGATGTCCTCAATAATCTCATATTTAAAAAGTAAATTTGATGTATAATTCAATTCTACCTGGAAACCTTTCTTGTATTATTAACTACTGCATGGATTTAAACCACATTCTAAATTTCTGCTTTTTTTTCTTCAGAGTTTTTACTTCAATTTTGTAAGAAATTAAATTCCTAGCATTGGCCTAGTTTTTCATAGCCTATAATTCTTGTTTGTGATGTGGGCAGTTGTAAACAAGATATTTTAGTTCGCAACTTAACTTAATCATGATGTAATATATGTCACAACTTTATAAATAACTAAAGATGTATCAAAAATGGCAAGTCCCATGACATTTAATCCCTATATATTATATAAATATGTTATATAAATATATAATATGTAATATTAGAAAACTTTTAGACTAGTATTTTCCTGCTATGGTATTGCTAATAATTTATTTCTGTTTTTAGTAACTTATTTTTAAATTTCCGTATGTTGCTTTGAGTTACTTGCAACTAGGTATCTTATACATTAAATGAAATCCATAAATTAAAAACCCAGCCTCTAGCATAGGAGCATCAAAGCATTTTTAACGATCAGTTTCGCCATGTCCCCTTTTTCCACTTTGCTGTGTAATTTTGAAGCTATTTTGCTGACAGCAAGAGTTGCCTTCCATCTAGTAAAACAGGAGTTTTGAAATCCAGATCCATTTCCATAGATTAAATTACTACTTGCATCAATTAGAACTTTTTCGTAGTCGGCTTCCCAATTTTTTTCTGTGTCAACACATTTCTCCCTGGCAGTTTTACCCTTTTGCTGGCTTGGATGTACTGATTCTATTGTCTCTCCTTTAGTTATCACCTCTGGAATGTGGTCACACCAGCAACAAGAGGGGCGGGGGCTTTTAATCTGAATAGCTTTTGGACTGCTTCAGAGGTAACATCATATCTCTCTGCTTGGTTTTAAATGCAAGCTTTATATTCTCTGCTAATTTCTTCTCAATACCTCTACGTGTATTAAAAGCTCCATCACTAATTATATGTTTTCATTTTCCCAATTTTTAGAACAGGGGTGTTCAACCTTGGCAACTTTATAGACTTGTGGACTTCAACTCCCACAATTCCCCAGCCAGACAAGATTCTAGAGCTTTCATTTCTTCAAGGAGGTTCCATAGGTTGTTTAACATTAATCCAATTAAGACTATTTCATGTTCTCATGAGGTTATCAACTGGGCATAATAACTCTAGCATTTCATTATCATATATAGACAGCCTTTTCATTCATCCTCTTTGTATAAGACATTATACACTTTTATAAAATGTCTTCAGCATTTATTCATCTCCTTTGGATTTCTATTTATTCCTTAAATGAATCAAAACCAAATTGCTTACTACTAGAAAAATCATTCTATTTGTTTTTTTCATCAGGTCTATCCCAAGTATTCTATTTGTAATAACTTATTTAAATTTCCGTATGTTGCTTTGAGTTACTTGCAACTAGGTATCTTATACATTAAATGAAACAAATCCATAAATTAAAAACCCAGCCTCTAGCATAGGAGCATCAAAGCATTTTTAACGATCAGTTTCGCCATGTCCCCTTTTTCCACTTTGCTGTGTAATTTTGAAGCTATTTTGCTGACAGCAAGAGTTGCCTTCCATCTAGTAAAACAGGAGTTTTGAAATCCAGATCCATTTCCATAGATTAAATTACTACTTGCATCAATTAGAACTTTTTCGTAGTCGGCTTCCCAATTTTTTTCTGTGTCAACACATTTCTCCCTGGCAGTTTTACCCTTTTGCTGGCTTGGATGTACTGATTCTATTGTCTCTCCTTTAGTTATCACCTCTGGAATGTGGTCACACCAGCAACAAGAGGGGCGGGGGCTTTTAATCTGAATAGCTTTTGGACTGCTTCAGAGGTAACATCATATCTCTCTGCTTGGTTTTAAATGCAAGCTTTATATTCTCTGCTAATTTCTTCTCAATACCTCTACGTGTATTAAAAGCTCCATCACTAATTATATGTTTTCATTTTCCCAATTTTTAGAACAGGGGTGTTCAACTTTGGCAACTTTATAGACTTGTGGACTTCAACTCCCACAATTCCCCAGCCAGACAAGATTCTAGAGCTTTCATTTCTTCAAGGAGGTTCCATAGGTTGTTTAACATTAATCCAATTAAGACTATTTCATGTTCTCATGAGGTTATCAACTGGGCATAATAACTCTAGCATTTCATTATCATATATAGACAGCCTTTTCATTCATCCTCTTTGTATAAGACATTATACACTTTTATAAAATGTCTTCAGCATTTATTCATCTCCTTTGGATTTCTATTTATTCCTTAAATGAATCAAAACCAAATTGCTTACTACTAGAAAAATCATTCTATTTGTTTTTTTCATCAGGTCTATCCCAAGTATTCTATTTGTAATAAAGGGCATAAATTTCTTGGCTTCTCAAAAACATGCCCATTATGAAGAACCACTGTTCAGATTCAGGTCCTTCCAGTTTCTCAGTAAACTGACATTTCGATCTCATTTCTTTGCTGAATTCTCTCTTAAACCTCTTTATTTATCTGTGAAATTTATATGGCTGTCCGCTCCACAAAAAGTGACTCTGGGCAGTATATAACAATTAATTAAAACAACAGATGTATAAAAACAGTGATTATTAAAAAAATGTAAAAAAGAAAACCCCACCTCAATAGGAACAAGTGAGAATGAATGTTAACTACAGAAATGGATCAAGATCTCACTAGTTCCCTGGGACCCTGGCCAAATGACATAAGATCTAGATGGACTTCTAGAACGTTAATAATGGACATAACCTTTATTAACCAACTTTAAATTATTTAAATTGAATTCTTCCATGGAACCATCTTTCCTAGAAAAAAACATTAAATTATAACCTGTTGTGGTAAAATTCACCAAGAAAACCAACAAACTGGAGATATAAACCATCATTTTATTAGTCCAAAGCTAGCTTATGCTGAGTCTCTTCCACCAATGCATGTCAATAGTAAGACCCACAAGATTACAGGAGTCTAATATAGCCAGTTGCTCAGAGTCATACTTAGCATGTGTTTGAAATCGCAGAAGATTCCATGAAATGAATTGCTTTACAACCAAGAAGGAAACATGATAACTATAATCATAGAGTGATGAAACAGGATTTCACGGCATGAAAACTTTACAGAAACATTGCTAGAAATGCAATCAAGCAGTTTTGATATGTAAATTACACCAAGGCCCTAATTATTATTCTAACAAGCAGGAAGAGATAGCTAGCATATATCATTGACTTCTGCCTGCTCTTTAGATGTGACTAACAGGCATAGATTAGCCTAGTAATGAACATTCCATTCTTAAGAACGCTATATGAAAGGTATAGAGAAGATGCCAAGAACTTAAAGAGACATACAGCAATAGTATCCTTATATAAATAAATATACAAATTGATTTAATCTGAACTTTTTATTCCAACCATGGCTAAAATCCTCCAGTTGATCTGCAGGGATTTGGAATGAAACCCCATTCAGACTCTATTTAAACAGTTCATCACCTCACAAGGTAGCTTGCTTCAGCTTTTACTCTTAGGATTTTTTCCCTGATGTCCAGTTGAAAATTATTTCCTTGCAATTTATATTCATTCATTCATTCATTCATTCATTCATTCATTCATTCATTCATTCCTATTTCATGTTTCTAAGCCGCCCGTCTCTTTCAAATCTTCACTTATTTTGTTTTTTGTGATAACTCAGAATAATTTGTAATGTTTTTTATACAAATTAAAGATTTTGTATTTTCCTTATTGAAATTATATCTTGTTGGTTTCTGTTTGTTGTTCAAGCTTAATAAGTTCTTCTGGTTCCTATTTTTAAGGTGTTTGTTATTCCCTCTGGCTTTGTGTTAGCTGAAAATGGGATGATCCTATTTTCAAATATCTCATTTAAGGCATTTATGATTATGTTGCACAACTGAACACTATATCCACCACATAAAAGGTAAGGTAAAGGTTCCCCTTGCACATATGTGCTAGTGGTTCCCGACTCTAGGGGGCGGTACTCATCTCTATTTCAAAGCCAAAGAGCCAGCGCTGTCTGAAGACGTCTCTGTGGTCATGTGGCCAGCATGACCAAATGCCAAAAGTGCACTGAATGCTGTTACCTTCCCACTAAAGGTGGTCCCTATTTTTCTACATGCATTTTTTATGTGCTTTCAAACTGCTAGGTTGGCAGAAGGTGGAACAAGTAATGGGAGCTCACCCCTTTATGGGGCACTAGGGATTCGAACCGCTGAACTGCTGACCTTTTGATCGACAAGCTCAGCATCTAGCCCCTGAGCCACCACGTCCCTCATATATCCTCTACATACGTGTCAATTAAATAAACTGATCACTTTGTTAAAAAAGAAAGAAAGAAAGAAAAGTAAAGAACACTGGGTTAGTCTGAGATTATTTTTTCTGGATAAGACCAATCTAGCTGCTTTAAGAAATTCCTTCTTGTCTAAATATGCTTAAACTTAAGAATTTGTTTTAGAGTTTAGCCTATTATAAATATGCAATTACTTGAGTTCGCTTTTGAATACAGGAATAACATTTGGTCCCTTTGGTTTTCAGTCTTTAGAACCGTCTTTCTCAAAAGTCCCAGAAAGGTACTTCAATATTGTATTAAAAACTCTTTCAACGCTTTTCAGTGTCATCGTTCTAGTCCTGAAGATTTCAACTCATTTATGAGTAGAGTACAGTAGAACCTCTTGTCCAGACCATAATGTATTCCATAATTTTGATTGCAACCTAATTTGGTTGTGACTAGAACCTAATATTGGAAATTTCGTGCTTACCAAAAAAAAAAAAAAATGGTGTGGAAGGGGAAATCGTGAAGTTTTGGGTTAGAACCCAATTGGTCGTGGTCAGAAGTGTTCGTGACCACAGGTTCTACTGTAAGATGCTCTCTAACTACTACTTTACTTATTGGATTGACACTCCTTTTTAGCTGTTGTTCTGCTTAGGGCAATCTGAATGATATGGAGCAAAGTAGGAATTTGAAGGTTTGGTGCTTTAACGTCAGCTAGTGAAAGAACTGGTTATGTTACAGGCTACTCCATATTGAATCACCTATTTCAGTGGTGATTCAGCCGGGATTCAGCCAATTCTATCCGGTTCGGGTGAACCGGTAGTGGCGGTGGCAGGAGGCTCCGCCCACCTATCTGGACATAATCATGTCCCGTTTTTGATACTCTGTGCATGTGCGGAACGTCCTGTGCATGTGCACGCTCACATTTGCGAACCGGTAGTGAAGGTAAGTAAATACCACCCCTGACCTATTTGTGTTAAAATATAACCACCTGAGTCTGACAAACTAAGAAACATTCTATCTACTAAACTTTAGCAACAAAACAAAAGCTTGCTAGCAGAAAATGATAATGCTAACCACAGATAAGAATTAGCAATGATGCTTTCTAGAAACTGCTAAAGGCTTAGACCTCACATATAGAAGGTATTAGTTTGATGAAGAGATATGGTTGGTAAACAGTTCTAAGAAATATTGTAAGTAGGCCAGTTTTTGAGAAGTAATTTGACACCTTGCAGCTATGGACAAAATCTGGGCAGGAGTCTGGAGGTAAGAAAAAGTTCATCATTATGGTATAGGGTCTTTTGACTGAGCAGGGGGTTGGACTAGAAGACTTCCAAGGTCCCTTCCAAATCTGTTATTTTATTATTCTTTTACCCTGTGGGAAGCCAACCCTCCTCCTAGAAGAATGAAATATTTTGAAGAATATTTTAAAAAGGCAGAATTTCCCAAAGGGAGAAATGGAGAAACATGTTTTTTAGATGCAGAAAGCAACATCCATGTTCCTTAATAGTCCCAGCAGATACCGAGCCCAGCTTTTAGAAATGCAGATTTGGTAATCCATTCAAGACAGGATGTTTTGGAACAAAGGCAGAATGGGAGGAGTCATCATTCAAGATCCAACACAGGACAACCATTAAGCCACAATAGGAATTATTGCATCACCCTCAGAGCAATTCAAACTTCAACCAAACTTAGTTCAGACAAACACCTAGAATTTGTACTTTGCCTATAGAGCCAGCTGTGACCCCTACATAACCCCTAAATGGCCTCATGGGAGACAACAATAGAATACATGTTCTTGTACAGGAAAAAGGAAGCTCAAGTGCAAAGCTCAAAGAAGGTATAAAACCCCCTAACTCTCAAGTCCATTTTGTCAGCTGCACCAGAACCGTGTGCTTGGTGGTTCTGTTCATCATTAAACCATCTTTCCAATCAGCCTCCAGGTTTCCAGTGTCTTTCTCCTAGCCTGGAACTGAACCAGATGGATATTTTCTTCCCACACCCCTAAGAATTTAAATGAACAACTTAGAGCCAGAAAGTGATTAAAAACCAATGTGTGAGATTGTAACCTTGTTCTTCTTTGCAAAAAGTATAAAAGTTTAATTTAAACCTGATTCTTGGGTCCTCTTTCTTTTTTCTGAAGTTCACTGAAAGTGTCAGTAGAAGTGCCATCTTTGCTTCTGTGCAGAAATAAAGTGTTTGAATTCCACTTTCCTTGACTCTGTGTGAATAATTGGTTCATCGCACCAGGTAAACAAATCACTTTCCGTAACAGTTATTAGTAATAGCAATAGCACTTAGACTTATATACCACTTCACAGTGCTTTAGAGCCCTCTCTAAGCGAATTACAGAGTCAGTATATTGCCCCAACAATCTGGGTCCTCATTTTATTGACCTTAGAAGGGTCGAAGGTTGAGTCAACCTTGACCCAGTCAAGATCAAACTGCTGAACTATAGTTAGTTAGCTGGCAGTCAGCATTACTACATTCTAACCACTGTGCCACCATATCTCAATACTATTAAATAGTATTAATGTGACAGAATGGAAAAATTGCAAAATAGCAGCCAGGGAAATAAGAAGTAAATATTCAAGAAACTGAGTAAGAAAAATGGATTGGCTTGTTTATTGTAACTAAAATCAAATTCTATATTTGCAGAGGATGGGAAAAATCTGAATACTTCTATTCCAGATTTTCTGGCTAATGAGAAAAGCACTCACATGGGACAATTTTTAGGGTGCTTCCCTGATTGTGCTGTCTAAGAGGCTAGCAGCATAAGAATATAGCTTGGAAATTAACACCCAAAATGTGAAATTCTAGAAAATCTTCCCAAATCCCATAATCTATTAAGCCATATTGCATGGATGGTTGCAGCTGCTGCTTCAGCTACATCTGTTTTTAATGAAAGTTTATCAGGTGTATCTTAATGAAGAAAAACATAAGTTTCCTATTACATAGAAGCGCTGTTAAAAAAAACCACTGCTTATATATTATGAATATTCCTAGATTTGCATTACATTATGTACAATTACCACTTCACTTAGTAGCTGCCCTCGGGCAAGTCAACATTTAAAAATGTGGGAAACATCCCATGCCAATGATCAACCAATGCATATTAGCAATTCCACTGGGCAGAAATGTATAAAGTGACCAGATTTCAGCGATGGCAAAGCGGGACACCATTGACGGTGGGGGGGGGGCTGCGCATGCGTGCTGAGTCTTGCCACCTGCCTGAAGGAGGAGGAGCGGCTGCTGCTTCTCCGCTCTTCCGGGCAGGCTCAGCTCTCCTCTCGGCTCTTCCAGGCAGGCTCGCCTCTCCTCGGCTCTCCTCTCGGCTCTTCTCTTCCTCTCGGGTGAAGTCAAGCGGCGTGTCTCCTCCCTCTCGCGCCCCCTTCTCCACCACTCCCCCTTCTCCGCCTCCTCCTCTTCTTGCGTTGCCACCTCCCATTTTCAGAATGGGAGTGAAACAAAAAAAAATCGGGACTTTTTGGAATTGCTGCGGGATGCAGGACAAATTATTAAAAAGCGGGACTGTCCCGCCAAAAGTGGGACGTCTGGTCACTATAGAAATGTAGCATAGGCATTCAAGGTGAGGGACAGTTTGCCTGAGGGCTCCTGCAAATATTCAGAAATTTTAATATCTGAAAAAAAGTAAATGATTAAAATCTTGAACTGTAAGCATGTTGATTGTATTTAATTAATGTAAATGACATTAGCATCCATTTCATTTTTGTTTTCTGGCCTTGTTTGCTTTTCATATTCAGTTATGGCCTATTTTCCCCATTTGGATAGTTTGGTATTCTCAGTCACTAAGGGGGATTCTGCAATATTTGCAGCCCACCGAGAAGCATATACTGAATTAATGAAGTTTCCTCATCTTGCCATTTTTAATGTTATATTGCAATGAGCTTTCATTAATCAGTTCCCTGGTTTATTTGAATTAATAGTAAGACGTGGGATGGAGAATGAAGTCTATGCAACATGAGAAATACGTTAATGGACTGCATTATTCCACCTAATCTAATATTTCCATTTTTAATTTGATTGCTTTAATTTGCTGTACAAGCAACTGTCTTTCAAAATCGCTTGAAAAATTCAGCTGGACCAAAATGAAGTGACATGCGCGTGCCGGCCACCTGGTCTTCGGGTTTCCAGCACTCTAGCGTGCACAAAGACCAGTATGCACGCCGGAAACCCAAAGACCAGGTGGCCGGTGATCACATGTTACTTCTTTTTGGTCCAGCTTAATTTTGCAAGAGATTGTGAAAGACAGTTGCTTATACTGCGAGTTACAGCAATCAAATTATGCATGCTGGACACCTAGTTTCTGGTGCTCTGACGCATGCATGCGCATGCACGCACGCTTTCTGGTTTGGTTCACTATCACTGCCCTATACCATTTCAGACAAATTGTTTTGTCCAATCTCTTCTTAAAAATTTCCACTGTTGGAACATTCACAACTTCTGGAAGCAAGTTATTCCACTGACTAATTGTTCTATCTGTCAGGAAATTTCTCCTTAGTTCTAAGTTGTTTCTGTCCTTGATTAGTTTCCATCAATTGCTTCTTGTTCTGCCCTCAGGTGCTTTGATGAATAGCTTGATTCCCTCTTCTTTGTGACAACCCCTGAGATATTGGAACACTGCTATCATGTCATCCCAGTCCTTCTATTCACTAGACTAGATATACCCAATTCCAGCAACGTTCTTTCTAAGTTTTAGCCTGTAGTCCCCTAATCATCTTTGTTCCCCTTCTCTGCACTCTTTCTAGAGTCCCAAATTTTTTTTTAATATTGTGGCAACTAATACTGGATGCAGTATTCCAAGTGTGGTCTTACCAAGGTGTTATAAATGGTATTAATACTTCACGTGATCTTGATTCTATCCCTCTGTAATGCAGCCTAGGATTGCGCTGGCTTTTTTGGCAGTTGCAGCACACTGCTGGCTCATATTTAAGTGATTGTCCACTAGAACTCCAAGATCCCTCTCAAAAGTGCTATTTATTGAGCCAGGTACCATCTATACTATACCTGTGCATTTGGTTTTTGGTGATGATACAATAATATGACACAAATGTTACCTTTACTTACTTGTCACCGGATGTTGACGGTAAATAAGATTAAATTATGCTATTGTGTCATAACGTAATAATCACTTATTATTTTATTTTCATTGTTTCATTTTTTTAGACTTTTATGGATTGTGGGTTTTATACCTTACATGGATTTTTTTTTATCATAATCCTGGATTGCTCACAAAACAATGATAAAAACATCAAAAAGCAAACAAAATAAAACACCATAACAAAAATTCCCAGTGCTTCAAGGGTGACATTCTTCCCTAGATCAGCACTCCACTTTAATGGTCTCAGTCTTACTCTACCTCAATATTTGTAGGAACAGCCTACAAACTGTTGGCAGGTCTTTATGGTCTCCCCAGAGGCCAGCACTCAGCTCTCTGGAAAAGAGAGGTAATGCTGGAAAAGGTGGAAGGAAAGAGAGAAGAAGTTGACCAGCACCAAGTGGATAAACTCAGATACAGTTGTGATTGGGGTGCATTGGAAGTGCTGAAAGACCAGGTTAGGGACAGATCATCATGGAGAATATCAATCTCAGGTGGCACTAGGAATTGAAAATGACTTAATTGGTACATAATCAATTAATTAGTCAATTAGACTCGAGGAAAAAAGGGGCTTTCTCAGTCTTCCACAGGGTGGAGATGCAATGGAGAAGTCACAATTCCCAGGCCCCACTAGATGACACCATTTATTAGAAGAGACCTGAAGCACACCCGTCCTATTAAAACTATTGGAATGGGCAGATACTTTCAAGCCATGATTTCACCTAGGCAGCAGGTAGGCTGCAAATGACTCTTCTCCATATTAATGGAGAACCTGTGGTGTTGTATTACCTGGATAGTTAAATTTAAATAATTAGTTAAATAGTTAAATAATTTAAATTATTTAAATTTAAATAATAAATAGTGACCCTTAGGTCCTCACATGCCTGGAGGCCAGAGGAGGACTGGATCAGGATATCGTTCAGGTAGCACTGGACGCGCATGGGCAGGGACCGAAGATGAGCTGCCAAGGCCGCCAGTAATTTGGTAAACACCCTTGGTGTTGACGACAGGCCGAATGGCAGGGCCCTATATTGGTACTGATGGAGATATTGCCAGTGTAGTGGCAAAATGGGCACATGTAGATAGGCTTCAGTTAAGTCAATGGATGTGAGGAAGTCACACACACCCACGAATGCCCCCCCCCATTGATTGAAGTGACTGCATCTTGAACCGCCGATATAGATTTTCACCTAAAGCAGGGCTTCCCAATCTTGGCAATTTTAAGTTGCCAAGGCTGGGAAACCCTGACCTAAAAGGATATCCAAAAGTAATAAAAGTCTCCAAATACCTTAAAAGCAATTCAGGATTTGGACAAATAAGGACATTTCCAGTATGATGGGGTACATATTTTCTTGCATACATGCACTTGTTCTAATTGCCTGGAATCTTTTTGAGGGTTGATAAAAACAATTAAAGAACAATTAGACAAATAATCATCCACATAAAAATATAAGGCTAATCACTGGGTGGATGGTTTATGAAAATTTACAGTTATCAACCAGGACCTAGTTTGTGAATAAGAGGATAAGAATATAAAGGAAAAAGGAAGTGGTAAAGCCAATGAGGTAGAACAATCATATTATCGTAGCAAAGAATCCAAAAGAATTCAACACCTTGGCTGTCAATGTGAGCAAACAAGATAAACTTGATAGCTTAATGCAGGAGTGCTTGTACTAGTATCAGTAGGTATTACTGTAAGGAAGTGATCATCAAAATTGCATTACATAAATTGAAAGCATACTTTATTCAAAAAGATGTTTCAAAGCAGAGAAGGGATATATATATATGTGTGTGTGTGTGTGTGTGTGTGTGTGTATGTATGTATATATATATATATATATATATATATACATGCATAAAGGAATACCTACACATAGACAGATATTATTTACAGAATTTTACTGTAACAAAGTTCTGTTAGAAGGACAGAGGAAAATGGGGCAAAGTTATGATACCATAATTACATATCTCCAAGCAACCAAAAGCATGAACTTTCAGGTTAAGTCCTACTTTCTGGAACATATAATAATGACTGCATTCCAGGCTCTGAAGAAACAGTATCTATTACTTCCCAATTTGCCCCAAGTAAAGAATACAGATTCCTTACCTGGCACAGATTAGAAACAAAGGAACAGTATTATCTTTATGCTGGCAAAAGTGAACAGTAATTGGATGTTACACTATGTCAAAGTAAGAAGTTGACTTATATAGTGTAGTGAAGTGTCATATAATAGTGTATTGTGTCTTATAACGTAGAATAATCTACTAATTATTTAAAGCATAGTAAAAGTAACTAGTAAAGGTAAAGGTAAACGTTCCCCTCGCACTTATGTGCTAGTCGTTGCCGACTCTAGAGGGTGGTGCTCATCTCCCTTTCAAAGCCGAAGAGCCCGTGCTGTCCGAAGACATCTCCGTGATCATGTGGCCGGCATGACTCAATGCCAAAGGTGCACAGAACGCTGTTACCTTCCCACCAAAGGTGGTCCCTATTTTTTCTACTTGCATTTTTACATGCTTTCGAAACTGCTAGGTTGGCAGAAGCTGGGACAAGTAACAGGAGCTCACCCTGTTACACGGCAGCACTAGGGATTCGAACCGCTGAGCTGCCGACCTTTCAATAGACAAGCTCAACGTCCTAGCCCCTGAGCCACTGCGTCCCCTTAAAAGTAACTATAAAAGATTAAATTAAATGTGTTAAACATCCACAAATACAATTTTGCTATTTTGCTAAAATAGGGGTGTCAAACTCAAGGCATGGGGCCCGGATCTGGCCCGCAGGGTGTTTAGATCTGGCCCACAGTACCTCTGCCAGCAAAAATGGAGCTCAGGTGGGCCATAGGTGGGTGTGCTCTGTTTTCGCTGGCAGAGAGTTGCAGGAGGTTGTTACAGCCAAAAATGGAGCTTGGAAGATTGCTTGGCCCGCCACAGGCGCCTCCAACACAAGTGATGTCAAACTGACCATGTTCTCCCTGCCCATGCCCTCCCCCGGCCTACCTGAGGTCAAACACAACCTTGATCTGGCCTCAATGAAATCAAGTTTGACACCCCTATGCTAAAGCAATACTAAATGTAAGAACAATTGCTGGGTTGACAATGGTAAGGTTACCACTTTCCACCTCTTGCATGTGGAGTCTTAACCACATACTTAGTTGAGTATAAGTAGACCTCAATTTACAACAGGTGATTTAGTGACCATTTGAAGTTATGTCAGCATCCCCAGAATCAACTTATGACTGGGCTTCAAAGTTATGGCAACTGCAGCACCCCCACAGTCATTTGACCTTTGGATTGTCTGCAGGGATGCTACAGCACTCACTTACCCATCCATCTCAATCCACTGGTTCCCTCACACATCAACTCAAGGGACACCAGGCAATATAGAGGCACAAATCATCTCTTCTTTATCTGTTAAGGAGGAGCTCCTGCTGGGTCTTTTTTTTTTAATTTGGACAAAGAAGAGAACAATAAACAAAGCAATGTAGTCATTCCATATGTTGCAGGAATAACTGAAAAGCTCAGGAGGATTTTCAACACCGCATACATGCACACTTTAAACCCTACAATATACTAAGGCAGAGGCTTGTCCACCCCAAGGATAAAGCACCCAGACACAAACTGAGCGATGTGATATAGCTGCAGTAAAATGCTGTGAGACATATGCAAATCTGTACATTGAGAAGCAAAAAAACCTCTTCACAAACACATGGCACAACAGGAGAACAAACCCATCAGGACAAAATTCAGCAGTCCATCTGCCTTTGAAAGACAAAAGCTAATGTTTTGAAGATAGCAAAGTCCACATTCTGGACAGAGAAGACCAGTGATTTGAAAGAGGAGTCAAAGAGGCCATCCATGTTAAAATTGAACAGCCCTCTCTCAACTGAGGGGGAGAGATATGACACCACCTATCTCATGTTTACAACACAGGCATTTCAGCAGTTCCAAGAAGGTTCCACACCCATTTGCACTATTCAGGTGACTCTAAAGCAGGGGTAGTCAACCTTTTTATACCTACCGCCCACTTTTCTATCTCTGTTAGAAGTAAAATTTTCTAACCACCCACCAGTTCCACAGTAATGCACCGTGTATCAGGATTGGGTTTGGAGGGGTGCCGGCTACCAGTTCTGCTTGTCTGTTACAACTGGATGGTGTGGGGGGAGATGAGTGAGCTATTCTGGGACGAGGCTTTTTTGTTTGCAGTCACACTATAGTGCCATTTAGTTTCACTTACGTAATGTGAACTAAACTTATGCGCGGACAATACAAACAGTATATTTTCAGAAATTTAAATTGTCACAGGGAATTTAATGAAAACCTAATGAAAATGTTTTTAAATAATGCTATGAAATTTTTTTTTAAAAAGTCAATTAAATTAAAAAAAGGAAAGTGCTTCAGTATCGGACAAAACCCATACTACCCACAATGAAAGCTGGAAGGGCCACTAGTGGGCGGTACGGACCAGATTGACTACCACTGCTCTAAAGGCACAGATAAATCTCCAAGTGGCCTCAATGACTATCAGAGAGTGTGTAAATGACAAGATGTCTGCAAGGAATATACATCCTTCCTTTCTCCACTGTTCAATCAGAACTGAAGAAGCTTATTGTATGAGAAATAAAACTTCTTCAAAGAAAAACAAAGAAAGTTGTCTTTTGAAAAAGCACCTTTGAGACAACCATGACTTGGATGACTGAGAGTCTCCACAGACATTTTACCTCATTAATCGTGACTTATTTTAGGGAGTGGTGCTCATCTCCATTTCTTAAGACAAAGAGTCAGCGTTGTCTGGAGATGTTTCTGTAGTTGTGTCTGGCATGATACCATGCTGTAGCACAAAGTGCATGGCGAAACATGGGAAGCTGTTACCTTCCCACATGCTTATATGCAGTACCTATTCATCTAATTGCATTTGCATTTGCATGCTTTCAAACTGCTATATGTTTTAGCCTCGAGTCCCCTAAACAACAAAGATGGTTAGGGGACTGGAGGCTAAAATATATAAAGAACAGTTGCTGGAACTGGGTATGTGTAGTTTAATGAAAAGAAGAACTAGGGGTGATATGACAAGAGTGTTCTGATATCTCAGGGGCTGCCGGAAAGAAGAGGGAGTCAAGCAGTGGTGGGTTTCTACCAGTTTGCCCCAGTTTGGGTGAAACAGTAGTGGTGGCGGCAGGAGACTCCGCCCACCCACCTGGAAGGTTCTGCGTGTGCGCAGAAGTGCTGTGCACAAGCAAAGCAAGTGCATGTACATGCGCACTCACAGTTCCAAACCAGTAGCGAAGGTAAGTGGAACCCATTACTGGAGTCAAGCTATCTCCAAAGCACCTGAGGGCAGGACAAGAAGCAATGAATAGAAACTAATCAAGGACAGAAGCAACTTAGAACTAAGAAGAAATTTCCTGAAAGTTAAAACAATTAATCAGTGGAACAATTTGCTTCCAGAAGCTGTGAAGCTCTTAAGTTTTTAAGGGTTTCTTGTCTAAGCAGAGGGTTGTACTAGAAGACATCCAAGGTACCTTCTAACTCTGTTATTTTAAGATTCTAAGGTTGTCAGGACTTTGGACAAGTGATGGGAGCTCACTCTGTCTCACGGAACTTGGATCTTTAACATTCTAAGATTCAGCATCCTAACCACTGAGCCATCATATCCCTTCACAAACAAATGAAGTCTACTTATAAAATAGAACTGCCTTAAAAAAACTTGACAGTAGCCTAAGAGTAGAATCTGTTGCACAGTAGCAGGACTTGGTTTGCCAGGTGGTTGGATCTAAAATAAATTGATCCTGTATTAGGTCAAGTGTCTCTCTCAGAAGCTACAAAAAAAATAGAAAGATAAGCTGGGTGTTGCTGGTCCTGGAACAGGCTGAGCGCTGCAAACTCTAACAAGCAAGGGAAGTGAGATCTGGGCCTATGTAGGTTTCTCAGGGCTACCCCACCCCTGAAGCATCCTCTGCTTCATTTAACAGCTCTCACATTTAATAGTTGCATCAGGGAGAACAAGGTATGCGGTTGTTAAGTGAGGCCATTTTGCTTACTGACGATTGTGACGTGCAGTCGTAACAGGCAGCCTCCATTACAGTTGTATCTCAAGGGCTATCTGTAGCTCAATGTGCAATGTATCTCCTGTGGGAAAGAGCAGATGAATCCAGAAATGTCAAGAACCTTTTAGTAATATTGATGCAATATATCCATCTTTCCCAGAGGTTCGCTGTATTGTTTTCATTGTTAATTTGTGGTATTGGGATTTTTTGAGGAAGTGTACACATTAACATTACACTAAAGGGACATATGATAGCAGAATGTTTAGCATCCCTGGGGATCACTGAAATGTGTGTGAAATAAGCTAATCATGATTAGTGTTTATTTAAAATATGTATATACTGAAACATTAAGTATCACTAATCCTGAATCAAAATTAACCTTGACATTTAGTATTGAATTGGCTTTCCTCTTGGCAAAACACACCCATTTATCATTCTTTCTGAAGAAGCTAAGATTGGCATCTTTTTTTTTAAATAGGCAAGGAATAAGGATTTCATGTTTTCTTTCTATCGAGGTTTATTTATTATTTAGCAGAAGTAAAAACTCCCTTCACACTGTCTACCTTTTCTGGAATTGGCTATTCGAAATGTTGAACTTGATGAACTTGAATTATGCTGGATGCAGAGAAAAAAAAATTAAGCCGAACTTGTCTTTATTATATTGGCCATTTCTAGTCAGATTTTGATATATTGCCAATTTATTACAGTCAGGTCACTTGTAGTATAGAAGACACATAGATTTTGATTGTGAGCCAAGTTTTTCAGAATGATTTAATTAGCTGTTATTAAATGTGGTTGGTGATACAGTAAAAAGGGATGGAGCTCTGCAGCATATATTAAGTATTGGAGACAATTAGCAAAACTGCCAGTGCAGTATGACATTAAACAGTTCATCAGGTTGAGGATAGAACCTAGGTGTATTTTTTGTCAGCAATTTCTAAGAGGTAAGTTTCTTTGATATTGTATGGGTGCTATTTTTTTTCTGATAAAAGATTGTTGGTTTCCTCCTTTTTATATTATAAAATATTGCCTGCTTTTAAAAACAAACAAAAAAAACTTAATCTAAAAAAAATGCTTACTAAACAGAGTGTTATTGAAGAAGAAAATTCCCAAAAAAATTGAGTAGGCTTATAATAGAAAGACAAGTTATTACCTTTATATTTTCATCAGAATTTTTAATTTAATGAGAGTACTTATTCCAGGTTTAACAAATTCTTCACATGCATGACGTTCACATTTGGCAAATGCTTTAATTTCTGGGGAAATGTTTTTTAAGTACTTTTTTAAAAATATTCCATCTTTATGTTATTACTGTAATTATTGAACTCACAATAACAAATGTAAACGATAATATATAAATATAACCATATACTTCAAACAAAAGAAACTACTTAGAACTTACCAAATTATATATTTCTTTTACTGATCTACTTTGTGCTGTTTAAGCAAGTGAGATTCAAATTATACATGAAATGACATTGACAGGGTCAACACTTTTATATAAAACCAAATATGAAAAGATGACAATTAGCAAGACTGAGTAAATCTTTCAGAACTGCACAAGTATGCAGTAACAGAACATGGGGCAGTGATCCACTGCATGCTCTAATGTTCTTTGTTATCTGCTTTCTATTTTTTGACAAAAAAAATGTGAAAAATATACTGATGACTCTAATGTGCCATAAACTGTGGATATAATTTATGTTTATGCAGTGGTTCCCTGAGACCTGAAAATTGTTTCAAGGGTACTTCCAAAAAAAAAAAAAGTTGAGAAATGAGGCTATTATGATAGAATCCTGCAAACGAGGCTATTATAATAGACTCTTTTTCCTTTCTTGCCATTTTATATTCCAGGGAGCAGTCAGTCAGGGATTCGTCCTGTTGCACTTTCTATTTCATGAGCTCAATGCATGTTTTATACATGGGGTGTGTAACCACCTCTGAATAATTTCTGCAAGATTGTCTTTGGAGCTCCCTAAGGTAATGACCACATTCTGAATCAAGTCCCTAAGCCTACTGGCAATGAGTATAATCAATGCTTTTGATTTAGGTGGCATTCTAACTGGCGGGATTGTTCCAACAACATGCTTATTACAATGATTTGTACCATTGTAGCATCCAGATTGTCTCCAAAGACAGCCCCAAGTACACCGCATTGCAGAAGTCCAACTGAAGTGTGTTATTGTGGTCAGCGTATGTTGGTTCAGGCAGGGTTGCAATTGGTCTATCAGCTGAAATTTGGTGAAGTCCTCTGACTTGATGCTCAAATATGTAGCTTTCCCACTAGTTTCCCTTGTACAACATGGGGGAGAACTTTGTCATCAGTGTAGATTCAAACATGAGACAAGTTGTTGGGGAACTCCCACTGCTTTGTCTGTGAATACTTTGTACACTCTGAACACTGCAGTAAAAAAGTGGTTAAAAAATGAATCAACTGCATCTGTTTTTTAGAGTCTCTACCCCATATTATATTGCTATTTTTATATCACGATGCTAATTACTGTTACTACAATTACTATATTTTATTATATACTATTCAATTACTATTATAATATTTCCTCTATACAGATAGTCTTTGACTTACAACAGTTTGTTTAGTGACCTTTCAAAGTTAGACACTGAAAAAAATGACTTACGATCACTTTTCACATTTATGACAATTGCTGCATCCCCATGGTCGACTATACCAGGTGAAAGATTAATTGTTTTTTATCAAGGCATTTCCCCTGATATAGCCAACAAAGTGAGGAGAGCCTGTAGCTTAGAGGTTAATACATCTGCCTAATATGAAAATAGCCCGGGTTTGAATCCTGGATGGGTATGGCTAGCTGATGAGAGCTAAATAGCTTGAAATAGATCTATACTAGTCTCCTTTTATTTCTTTGTCGGTAAAACATAAATTCAACAGAAAAATAGTTTGTTATGAAAGCAACTGCCTGTGAAGGCTCCTGGACTGGGGCTGAAAGGAAGAAATGGAGCAATATGCTCCATCCCAGAATTGGGTAGACCAGGTTGCCCTGATAAAAAAACAACTATTACTAGCAATGTTTTCTTTTTACAAATCTTGATGTATCTCCTGCCTTAATCTCCCTATCTTCCTCTCTCTAGGATTTCTTCTGTTTTTCCCCCATCTCTGTGAATACAAGCATTTACAACTATTTGCTTTGCTTTGCTTGCTCTGCCTCTATCCTTTTTCTTCCGAACCCTTTGAAGAAAAAAAATCCCCTTTTTAAATTTAGCTGCTTTACTATAGCTGATGGCTGCAGAGCTTCTAAAACATGCATCTCTTCCCACACTTGTTTCAAGGTTGTAGCTTTATTGACAATTCCACTCTGCTGACACGAGGAAAAAAGCTCAAATGGGAGGTGTGGGAGGCAGCACAAGTATCTGCAATTTTTCTAAAAATCCTGCACTTCCGCATACCTTATCCGTTTAAGAAAAAAAAACACCATTTTTAATTAGGTTAATGTAATCTTACTGTCTTTACCATACCACAATTAAAAAAAAGAAAAGGTTTTGCTGTCCAGATCAATATATGATGTTAAATAGGTATGGTTGTAAAGTCCGATACCATCTGATCAGTCATGCACTGGTATCTTTCATGTGTTACAATCAAGTGAATAGTTGATGGTCAATTATCACAAAATTTCTGAACTCAAAGATATAGCATCGATTGCCCATTTTTTGCTTGTGTGCTTCTTTTTCCATAAGGGCCTCAAAACCTGATTTTGTTGGTTGGCTTGGGGCCCCAATGGAAAGAAGACCTCACCCCCCATGCTACCTTTGGTTCTAATTTTTATACAACTTTTTAATTTTAAAAGATTTAATTTAATTTAATTTAATCTTTTTATTGTTTGTAAATCACCCAGTGTTGCCTTATCAATGAGAATAATAGAATATTAAATAAACAAACAAATAAACAAACAAATAGTTTTTAAAAATTTTATTAAATGCTTCCTGGCATTCTTTAGTCGACTTTTATGAGTTTTCTTTTTCTTTTTAAGTCTGTGATGGGTTGTGCCAAAGTAGAAAAATGAATAAATCTGCTAGTCCTAAGAAAGATCAGACTTTTTTCTCTGGTTTAGAAGTATTGGAGGTGTTCTTCTCAGGTATTGCTATATATAAAGATATAACCTAGGTTCACAGCACATCATTCACCTTGACCATAGGCTGGATTTCACCAAGACAGGATAAATGTAATTTTAGAAGCCAATTGAGACCGATGATATCCCATCTTTTTTCTGGACTGAAGTAGTTTGTAATGTATACTGTAGTTCTTCTGAACTTAACATTCCTTCTTGAGAAGCAACTGACAGTTATGGCTAGGAGGATCTGTGCATAATTCTGTCTGGTGCACTTGACCATTCCTGCATCAGAAAGCTCTGTCCACAATCACTCCAGCCACATCATCTCTGGATTGAAGTTGAAGACAGCGGAGTTCACAATATAGCACCTCAAAGTAGTTAAGTACACTTTCTGGTGTGCCCAACAAATGCCACTACTAAAAGAGCTTCACTGGCGGGCAAATGCAAGTCAAAGTTCTAGTTATCAAATTTAAATGCTCTATTGGCTAAGGGTTCTGAAAAAACAAAATTAAAAACAATTTTAACGATTTAAAAAAAAATTATTTTGTTTATATGGTGCATACCTATGACAAACCATAGACTAAAACAGATGTTATCATTGATTACATGACAACATTGCAACCAGCCTAAACCATTTCTTTAGCATAAGCTCATCTTCAGTAATAATAATGGTGGAGTGATCAGTCCCATCTGTACTCCAACTGTGAACTCCAGAACACAATTTACGGCTACCTTTCTCTTTTTCATTAAAAAGAAACCAGAATTTAATAGACAATGAAAAACATCTGCAAAGGAATGTAGAATATCTGCAATTTCTATGTGAGGAAATTCAGGCACACCAATTCAGGCACAACCAACCTTTCCAATCATAAATATCCAAAGATCTGCAATACACATCTGCAGCACAAACAATTAAGATTTATTTATATTTAGACTCTCCTTTTTTAATCCTGCTTCTATTGCTTTTTAAGTAACTCAAAGGAGAAAACATACATAAGGCACTATTATTTCCTCCTCCTATTTTCCCCATAACAACCCTGTGAGGTGGTTTGGGCTGAAAGAGACTGATTCGCCCTAAATCACCCAATAGCTTTCATGCCTAAAATGGAATGAAAAGTCACCGTTTCCTGCTTTCTAGGCAACACCATTATTCCAAATTGGCATACAAACTGCCCAGAGTTGCTGTTGATGGCGAGAGGGCAGCGTATAAATCTAATACATAAAACAAAGCATATAGCTTTCTGTTTTGAAAAACTTTACTGAAGAGAAGAGGAAAGGAGAGAAGAAGAGAAACCTTGGCTACTTAAAAAAAAAAAAGAAGGATGAATAATCTCTCTCTCTTTGTGCATCTTGAGGTTTATGCATAATTTGTACAGTATTTGGTCATGTTCTTGGGAACAAATTATGTTCTTCTCTTTCTTCCTCTAAAATTCTCCTTTCTTCCAAAGCTATGAATCTCATGCACTGGCACTAACCAAGCCAATGATTTTAGGGACTTTCCTCTAAGCACATTACCCACTCCTCTTTGTGTGATCCTTCTATTCACAGAAAATATAGGTTTTTTAAAAAATCCTTTCAAATCAGGTTTTTTTGGGAGTGGGGACAGACTGACTCCTGGTGACTATGGACTAGAGCCTGCAGCTTTCTTGCAAACATTTTTTTTTTTGGAAATGGTTTGCCCTTAACTTCTTCCTCCATGGGCTGAGGGAGAGTGACAGACCCAAGGTCACCCAGCTGGCTTGGCACCAAAGGCAAGACTGGAACTCACTGTTTCATGATTTCTAACTGGACACTTTCAGACTGGCCAACTAGAAGCATTCTGGGAGTTGTAGTGCATGAAAGAGATTGTCCTATAGGGGTGGTGTGCTTCTCTCCCTCCCTTAAACTACAAATCCTAGAGTGTCTAATCTCTGGGGATTCAAGCTGCAGGCCTCAAAGGCCTGGAATTTCAGGAGCAGTCAGTCTGACTGGGTAGAAAGAGGTGTGTGACCTAAAATCTCAGGTAGCAAAGCAAACTTTGTAGCAAAGCAAACTTCAGACACTAGAAGCAGGGATAGAGAATCCAAGGCAGGTAAAAGACAAGCTGGAAGGGGGCCAGCCCTCCAAAAGGAGGCAGGATTCACAACTAAAAGTTGAACTGATAGGACTGGAGAATTAGTTCTGATTGGGGCCACTAAGGTGAAGAAGCAACTGCAAACAGCCAGGGTAGTATAGCCTCAAGAAGCAAGCAGTGTCCTTGCTAATTAGCAAAGGCCTTCTCCTCACTCTCCAAGGGGGATTTTTCTCCCTTCCTGAGGATGAGGGTCACGAAAGGAAGCCTTAGTACAGAAGGCTTTTATGACCAAATGTGGGTATAATGGAGTTATACAGATGTACATCTGCTCAGATGTACAGACAGAGCCTTAACTTAATGAAATGTTTTCCGCAGAGGTCTTTCAAGTCAGCTCCCTGACCCATCCCTCTGAGAGAAAGGGATAGATAAAGAATAAATGGGATGGTTTCAAAGGCCGTTAGGACCATGTAGTAAAGGGATGGAATTTCTCTCCAGATCATGTAACTGAGGAGCAAGTGATTCATGTAAGGATTATTTCTTCATTCCATTGACAATTCCTGGCAGGCAATGGCGTTGACAAGATTGAATGCAAAGGGAAATGATAAATTAATAAAACACAATAAAATAAAGTATATATATCTAGGAGGCAGAATACTAGTCATATGCTAAAACAAGCTCATCTACAATCCTGGGCCTGCATCTAGGAGAGGAGCCTTCTGAGAGCTGGCAGAGTTGGGGCCAATCAAATTTTGAGGAAGGCTTTTCCATAGGGCAGAGAAGGCATGTCAGGCTTGTTTCCTGGGCCTATAATGCTTACTTTTGCTATGACATGGAACAGGCCAACTCTGTTACATCATATAGGATGAACAGAGATGACGAAACAAACTGTCCCACAAATATGGAGGCTCTGTGCCAGGAAGAGGAATGACAACCACGCTCAGCAAATATTGAGAGCTGTGTTTACTGAATGTTGAATACATATATACACAACTCAGCACCCTTGTGTGTTGAACTTCTGTCAATATTTTTATGCCAAAGCTTCTCAGATCAGATTTTTCTTCACTTAGCTATTAATGGTACAAAGGCTCAAAACTCTCTTAAGATTTGTTCATCCTGCATGATCCATGAGACCCAGTTTGCTGTGGGCACCAGACTAAACACAGGAAGACTGAGTTCTAATTCTTGCCTGAGGCCCGAAGCCTTTTGCCTTTTGCCCAAGTCACTCTCTCTTAGTCCCAGGAAGATGACAATGATAAATCACTTCTGAAAAATTCTGCTAGGAAAACTGCAAGGACTAGTTCAGGCAGTTGCAAGAGTCAGCATGAATTCAAATGCACTCCTTCTCCCCCCACAAACGCCCAATCACTTTGATCCTGCAGGTTTCTTTTTAGATTAGTCCATTTATTTTGCTTTCCAAAGTCGGACATACAGCTACTGATCTGAATAGTTAGTGAGAAGATAAAAGTGTTGAGAAATCGACCAAACCCAGGAAAGCAAACTTTATTTTCCATTATAGCCTATAGGCTATAAAGCAAAAGTCATTTTAAGAATTAGATGTTAGGATTGTATGGCATGAGTCTTAGTGCTTTCAGAAAAAATGTCTAGATATGAGGCCATTTATGAATAATTAACTATATTTATTAGTAATTATTAATCTTTTTGCCTTCATCTTTTGCCTTGTAGTTCTGCATATTTTCTTTGTTCTGCCGTATCCACTCCCTTAAAAGATCAAGAATACAAGCATAGAAGAAAGCTTCAGTGATAAACTACTTCGCCCAACAAATACGTAAATACTATTTACATTTCCTTCCTTCCTTCCTTCCTTCCTTCCTTCCTTAAGAGTAAGATAGCTCTAAAGCTGGCAACAAGTGAGAAGCTGCCATTACTTGTCTAGAAGATCAACTTTATTTTTGTGTGCGTGTGTGCGTGCACATGTGCACATGAGCATGTATATGGGGAAAATGAAATTTAACAGACTGTGTATTAGCTGCTCTAATCCTGTGGCCTGTGCCATCCATATTGTATAACAAATAACTTCTGTAGATATTATTCCAAAAAACTATCAGAACACATGTTGGATTCTGCCTATGTAGGCAACCATGCACACATGCCACGAAAGCATAGATGTCAGATTATTTAGGAACAGAAACAGTATAGAACAATTGTGACTCCTTTCCCCATTCAGGAATGCCTGAACTCCTCTTCAATTCTACCAAGTAGCAAATTGTTCTTTGGTGCCCTCTAGAGAATTTTTGTATTCGGTTGTGTCAACCTCATATTATAATGAAACTATATTCAACAAAAAAACAGATGAAACCAGCAACTTGCCTGTGGGAGAAAGGAGTGGAATATTTTGCTATCAGTTCTACAGTATATTTAGTATGATTACGACAAGAGTCCTAACAATTCTAAAATACATTATCGAGTCCTAACTAAACTAAAAAAAATTCTACTGAAATCCAGTCCATAAGGAAATGTTATAACTTTATTATTTCCAGAAAATAATCTGGATAGTTGTACAACACAATAAAATGCTATTTTTTCTGGATTCTTGAATCTACTAAAGATTGGTGTGTGACAAAGAGTTAACCTTAGGTTTTTTTAATGTACAAAAGAGTGTGTTATACTCCTGTTCATAATTCCAACGCTTGATTGTTTTGTATTAGTCACACATTTAATCAAATTTGCTTCAATAAATTCTTATCTGCCTAATTCTATGATGTTTTTACAAGAAACCAGCAATTAACTGCAGATGAAGAAAAGTAATGTAATAGAGGAAATCTTTTTTATAATGATTCCCACAGATGTTTGGCAATAAAGAGAATCCTGTATCATATAATATTTCCAGTGGTTGGTTTATGAAACAAGCTATACTTATTTTCTCCCTTTAATTTTCTTTATATATACCCAGATAAATTTGGCTATAACCACTTCCATGTTTAGTTGTAATGTTTACAGCTTTCACAGCCACAAGAAAGATCAGCTTTGTTCTTATAATGTGTGGTTTACAATAAAAATTCCCAGTATTAATCTTGTAAAATTTGTGACCAATCAAATCAAATGACACTTACCAGTCTTATTTAATGCCTTGCTAGTTGTTGATAACCTTTCAGCTGCAAGCTGACAGTTAAGAATAGAAAATGTATCAAGTCTTCGATGGTCAGCATAGATTACATGGTTCAACTAGCAAGTTGTATGAAAATCAAGCCTAAATAGTTTTATTTGTATTTTATTTTATTCAATTTTTATTCAAGCCTAAATAGTTTTTGTTAAGTTTGGGTATTGACGAGGCAGGAGACCAGGTTAGTGACAACAGCTCTTTAATATAGTGTGACCCAGCAAAACTCTGGAGAGAAACCTCTCCTTATATACACTTCAGCCTGAGGCTGCATCCAATCAGAACCGAGATATTTCCCGCCTAAAACTCCCGCCAAAACTTACAGTAATACATTACACTCCTTCCCTCCCAGAAGGCACTTTGCCAATATTTGCATATTACTTCTCTACGTAGTCCTGCAGGTACGTGGGGCGTCTCCTGACTCTCCCGGACCTGCGCAGTTCACTTTCTGGAGTTGAGTCGAGCTTGCCGGAGGGACTTTTCGTTCCTCTGAGCTCCTCCTCCCGGCCATCCGGCCCTGGATTATTCGCCGGCTCGGACCTGCTGTCCTCTAGAGGGACCGGAGGGTGTCGCTGGACCTCGCCTGACTCAGATAAGTCTCTGTTTGGTTCTTTGCTTACGCTTTCTGTTTGTTCTCGGCTCCAGTCAGCTGTGGGGTTAATTAAATCATAGTCAGGGCTGTTCTCGCCTAATTCTGCCTTATCGCTCAATCTGTTTCTTAATTGATCTATGTGGCGCCTCCAGATTCTGCCATCGTCTAGTTCCACTAGATAAGATTTGGGGCCCGTTTTGTCTATGACTATCCCCCTCTTCCAGTTAGGGCCGTCGCTGTAATTATGTGCCCACACCGAGTCTCCTATGTTTAACTCTCGGATTCTATCTGGTTTTGTTTTGAACCCGTCCTGTACGTAGTTCGGGTGTAGCCGGTCTAGCGGGCACCGTAGCTTCCGCCCCATTAATAGCTCGGCTGGGCTGCGGCCGGTGGCCACACAGGGGGTCCTGTGTTGGACGGTTAGGAATGCGTCGATTTGTGCCTGCCAATCGCCGGGGCCGCTTCGTGATAGCGCTTCTTTCGCACTCCGGACAAAACGTTCAGCAAGGCCGTTCGACGCAGGGTGGAACGGCGCTGAGAGGGCATGTCGGATGCCCTCTTCAGCCAGGTACCCTTCAAATAATGCTGCGGTGAACTGTGGGCCGTTATCGGACACGAGGGTGTCCGGTAGCCCGTGCGTGGCGAAAAGGTGTTTTAGTGCTGAGATGACAGCTCCCGCGGTTGTGGATTTCATTAGGATGATCTCCAGCCATTTGGAGAATGCATCCACCACAATTAGAAATGTTTGGCCGTGGAAGGGGCCGGCAAAATCAATGTGTATGCGGGACCAAGGGCCTTGGGGTTTCTCCCACTCCAAAACTGGGGCCGTAGGTGGTAGTGGTCTGGATTCCTGACATACTTGGCATCGGCCAACCCTGTCACTGATTTCCCTGTCCATTAGGGGCCACCAGACATAGCTCCTAGCCAAACCCTTCATCCTTACAATTCCTGGGTGACCCTCATGCAGGAGTTCCAGGACTTTTTCTCAGCTTCTCTGGAACTACCACCCTATCCCCCAGAGCAGGCACCCCTTGCACAGACAATTCCCTTTTTCTTTACAATTCCTTGAAACGTCGCCCGCAGCGGCCATCCCTTTGAACCCAACTGATTACAGTCCTTAAAACAACGTCCCGGTAGGAGGCCGAGCCACTTCCTGCGATGTGACTGGCCCCGAGTCCAAAGAGTCAATTAGTAGAACGGTGTGCCCGGGTGGGGTCCTCGATTTCCCTGGCAATGGGCATCTGCTCAATGCGTCCGCATGCCCCAGCTCCTTTCCAGGCCGATGCTGCAGTTTGTAGGAGTATGCGGTCAAAAAATAGTCCATCTGGTCAGTCTAGGTGAGAGTGCTACTGGCGTTGGGCGGTCGCCAGCCAGTAACCCCAATAGCGGTCTGTGATCAGTAACAATTTCAAAGTCTCTCCCAAAAGCGTATTCGTGAAATTTTTCACCCTGACACTATTGCGAGAGCCTCCTATCTAGCTGGCTGTAATTCCTCTCAGCCGGGACATCGTTCGTGAATAGAACGCTATAGGGGCTTCAGTGCCGTTTGGGAGTCTGTGGCTAAGTACAGCTCCTACTCCATAGGGGACGATCACAAACCAATACTAACGGCAGTCTGTTGTTGTATTGTATTAACAGGCTATCGCTTGATAGCAAACTTTTACTGCCTCAAATGCCCTATTCTCTGACTTCCCCACGACCAAACAGTGTTTTTCCAAGCAATTTATGCAGCGGTTCAGCAACGGTTGCCTTGTCTTTTAAAAACACGGCGTAAAGTTTACCAGACCCAGGAAAGCCTGGAGTTCTGTCTTGTTTTTGGGTGCTGGGGCTCTCTTTATCGCCTTGACTTTGCTCTCAGTGGGGTGAATCCTTTTTGTCTATTCTATAGCCCAAAATTCAACAGATTCGACCCCTATCTGACACTTGCTTGCTTTGACTTTTAATCCTGCCGACCTAAAATGGCCAAAACTTTCCTTAATCGCTTCCCCAGTTCTCTTAAATCTTCCCTGATACCAACACATCATCGAAATAGGGTACGACTCGGTAACCCTTGTAGGAGCCGCTCCATCAAATTTTGAATAGCCCGGGCCACACTCACCCGAACTGTAACCGGGTGCACTTAAAGGCACCCGGTGCGTTACAATGGTCTGGGCCTCAGCTGTGCTAGCATCTACGGGTAGCTGTTGGTACGCTTGTGCCAAGTCTAATTTGGCGAAAACTTGTCCGTGCCTAGTGAGTGCAATAAGTGTTGCACTACTGGAACTGGGTAGGCGCTCTTTTGCAATGCTTTGTTCAAGGTAGCCTTGTAATCAGCGCAAATTCTTATGGACCCGTCTGGTTTTATAGGGTGACGATTGGCGTCTCCCATTTGGCATGGTCAACTGGCACTAGTATCCCTGGCTGACTAATTTATCTAACTCTTTGTCGATTTTAGGTTTGAGTGCAAAGGAACCCTCCTTGCCTTTAACCTAATGGGAGCTATTTGGGGTCTAAATTGAAGGAGATAGGGGTCCCTTGTACTTGCCTAAACGGTCCTCGAATCGTCTGCGAATTCCTCCAGTAGGGCGTTTTGCAGGTTGCATCCGCTCCGGTGGACGCCAGTCACCCCCATTCCCAACGCCCGGAACCAGTCTAGCCCCAGCAAGCTTGGCAAGGTTCCCTCGACTAACGTGATGGGCAGGGTCTTTTCGTATGTCCCGTACTTGACCTCGACGGTCGTTGTCCCTCGAACAGGGATGCGGTTGCCCTGGTAATCCTGCACCCGGAGCCGTTGTTTCTGTAGCTTGCGCTTTGCGATGTCGGCAAGGCTTTCACAAAAGTGTCCCAGGACATGATTGTGATAGCTGATCCTGTGTCTACTTCCAGTCGGCACGGTACGCCTTCAATTGTCGGGTTTGTGAAGATCTTTTCTTCGATGCGGGTAGCTGCGTGGTCTATGGTAACAGTCATTCGGTTTGACTTCGCTCTTTCTTTCCTGGCCAATCGCGGGTCGCCTCGCCGATCTCGCTCTGATTGGCTGGTTTGAAATTTCGGAATGTGGGGTTTGCATCTCTGACTCAGAGCCGCTCTGATTGGCGATTTGAATTTTCGGCGGAAGGTTGGGGTGCTCGGCAGACTTGAGCCAGGTGCCCTTCCTTTCACACCGCCGCAAATGGCGTCCCTGAACTTACATCTTTGGCGCTGATGTCGCCCGCAACTTCCGCATTCCTCCGGGTCTTCCTTGTCGATTTTCCGGTGTAGTGGACTTCTTCCTCCTCTTCGCTGGTTGACTCACGATAGGTTTCTTCGTGGTGGACTGTGCTCGGCTTTGCGCCCGCCATCGGCGTGAGTCGCTTTGTAAGGTGTCTGCTGCATGGTTGGACATCTCATGGGCTCTGGCTTCGCCCAGAGCGTTTGCCAATGTCAGGTTGCTCTTGGCTAGCAACCGTCTCCTCAAACGGATGTCTCTGACCCCCGTATAAGTTGTTCCAGCAGCTCTTCGTCCAGATCGCGGTACTGCAATGCTTGGAGGCTTGTCTCAGGGCTGCCATGTAGTCGCTGATAGACTCGCCTTCTTGTTGCCTGCGCCCCCAAACTCGTACCGTCGAGCGTATTTGGACGGGCTGGTGCGTAGTGATTCTTCAGGAGGGTCTGAAGGGTCTGCCACGATACGGAGTGTAGCGGTGTTGGCTCCGCTAGGGCTTCTGCGACGGCGATGACTGCTGACCCACAGTGGCTTATGAAGTAAGCCCGTTTGCGGTTGTCGGAGACTCCCTGTAGCTCGTTTGCCTCCAGGAAACTTTCGAAACGGGTCATATATATTCCCCATGTCTCCTGGGCAGGGTCAAACGGAGTGGGTGGCGTGTAGCCGGTCATCGCTGCATTCGCCGTCACCTTGCTGGGTTTGATTCTCGTAGTGAGTTCAGCTCTGTTCTGGTGCTCTGCCTCAAGATCCCACCTTCGTCGCCAATGTTAAGTTTGGGTATTGACGAGGCAGGAGACCAGGTTAGTGACAACAGCTCTTTAATATAGTGTGACCCAGCAAAACTCTGGAGAGAAACCTCTCCTTATATACACTTCAGCCTGAGGCTGCATCCAATCAGAACCGAGATATTTCCCGCCTAAAACTCCCGCCAAAACTTACAGTAATACATTACAGTTTTTTTTTACAATTATGTCATTTATGTGAAAATTGTATGACAATTACATTATATTTAATGTAAAACAAGTTGGGAGGAAGAAGTAAACTACAATCCAGACGAATACTTTTTAAAAATAATGATAAGAAGTTTCAGCAAAGGATAAATGACAAAAAGACAGGATTAGGGAAAAGAAAGGTTAGAAATACAAAGCCAGGTGTGCAAAGAGAAAGAAAAAAAAAGAAAAATATATAATGTATCTCTTACTCTAAAATCAGCAATAAAGCACAGTAGTTCTATAATCCTAAACAATTCTGATTACCAAATCCCCAAAATTAAGTTTTCATTTATTTCAGTTCCTAGCAAGTGGTTTCCAAATTGAAACAAAGGTAGGCCTAATCTTTTCTTTAATTAGAGTCGTTAAGTTAGTCATTTCAGCCAATTTCATCCCTTTTTTCCATTGTAAGTCCCTCCATTTTTGTGCATACAAGGGTTTTACTGCTATTGTCATATATAGAAACAATGTCCCATATTTCCCTTTAATCTGTTTATCCATCAAACATAAAAGGGAAACCTCTGGTTTCAGCTGCATATTTATCATAAGAATTTTCTGGATTAAGATACATATCTGGTCCCAGTATTCTTAGCTTTGTTACAAAGCCACCAGGATAGTAAAAAAAACACCCATACAAATATTGAACTATATACTACAGTAGTTTCTTTTTTATTATATTCCAATCTAGAATAACTGAAGTATAAGACATCAATTATGCTTAAATTGGTTTAGACTTCCATCTGCAGCTTTTCCTTTCTTTTGCTTGATTATTCTGAAATGGCAAGCAACTTGTTTGTCTCAAGGTTTGTTTCAAGAGTTCTTAGTTTTTACTGTTAAAAAGTGTCTTGTAAAAACTTGTAAAAGTCAAGTACTTTTTTGCCACTTTCCTACCACTAGATGGTGTTCAAATGACTAACAAGTGCTTTTGGATCAAAGTTTGAATTATATGAGAGTGCATTAAAATCCATTCCAAACGCAAGAAAATAATAAAACCTGTCCCCAACTTTATCAACTAAAAGTACTCAGACATCTTTTTTTTTTGCCTCTAACAACCTTCCCCAATTGCTGAACTAAGATGCTCTCCATCCATTCTGAAACCATCAGAAAACTACTAGCATAAAATTTGCTAGCCCAACTGCTTATCTCTGTTATGCCTCAGAAATGAGGCAGTGAAGCAAACCCAACTTTATCTTTTCTAGGTAAGCTCTAATAAGAGCTAACTTGGGATGTGGAAATTTTTTCTTATCTTGACTGAAAACAGGAAAGACAACAAGAGCTTTAGAAATGTTCTCAGAGTAAACCAGAAGGGGAAAAAATAGATGAAAAAAAAAAAAACCCAAAAGAAAGGAAACTAGTGGAATCATTGCTGATAAAAAAACCTTTTGCATTCCCCCTCCTACACACAATTTCTTTTCTTGGTAAAAGGGACTGCGCTTTTCTTTTGGGCCCTATTGGAGTTTTTGTCCTCTACTTCACTTCCATTAATTACTTTATTGACCTCAAGAGAGATTGGTAGACCTATGATTGATTGATTATTTGTTGACTCTTAGCAATCCATAAATAGATTTTTTTCCATGAATTAGGCCTATAAAGAAACATTTTCTTCCAGGAGTTATTTCAGGCAAGCAGGATTGCACTTTTATTTTGTGTTTGCAAAATCATCGAATCATAGGACTGGAAGTCTATGGAGATTCTCAGTCATTGTCCCAAAAGTGCTTCTTCAAGAGGCAACTGCACTTCCTTGGTTTTTTTTTTTTTTTGAAGATGTTTTGCTTCTCATCCAAGAAGCTTCTTCAGCTCTGACTGGATCGTGGGGAATTGAAAGATTAAATTCCTTTCAGACAGCTGGTCATTTGTATTCTTTTAGAGAGAGTCATGAAGGCCACCTGGAGATTTATCTGTGTCGTCAGGGTCATCAAATGGGTTGGAGCCAGGGGTGAAATGCTTCCAGTTCGGACCAGATCGTCCGATCCGGTAGCGATGGTGGTGGGTGGTTCAGAGAACTGGTAGCAAAAATCCCTGCTCCCCACATGCCCACACGCCCATGCTCAGAGGTTTTTTTAAAACTTTTAAAAGCATCTTTTCTTTGGCTGAAAAAATGCTTTTAAAAGTAAAAAAAAGCCTCTGATGATCGCACGGCTCAGCTGGGATCATCAGAACCTTTTAAAAGCATTTTTTCTACAACCTTTTCAGCTGAAGAGGTTGTAGAAAAAATGCTTTAATTTTTTTTTTTAAAAAAGTTGGCCATGGCCACCCAGTCACCCTCACCAAGCCATGCCCACAGAACCAGTAGCAACAAATTTTACATTTCACCCCTGGTTGGAGCCTTCTTGGAACTGCTGACATTTGATGAAGGCTCACTTGGGATAAACATGTTTTGAAGGCTTCCTTGATGTGCGTTAGTTCTTTTTCTTTCACATCTTTGCTGGTAAACAGGCCTTCAGCTCGGTGGTGTAGGGTTCTGATGGCTCCCATTTTGCGCTCCAGTGGGTGGTGAGAATCAAAATGTAAATATTGATCTGTGTACGGGGGGGCGGGTTCTGTAAACTTCAAGGCTTTTGTCTTCCTTAAGAACAACAGAGGAGGGATTCTTAAATGATTCTATGTTTTTGAAGTTTAGGGGTTTGTGCAACATAGGCTTTATGCTTCTAAAAATGTTTGGGTGATTCCCATTCTGAAATATCCTGTCTTGAACAAGTTTTCTGCTTGTTTGTAAATGGAGCTGAACTTCTGACTTCCACTTTCTATTATCTCTAAGCACCGGTAGCTGTTTTCTTCTTACAAAGTTTCCTTTATGCAGCTGGCAGGGATGTGGAATGAGGCTCAAGCAGGTTCAGTGGTGAGTTGCTACTGGTTCACCCCGGATCCTGCGAATTGGTAGCAGCGGCAATGGGAGGCTCTGCCCACCCACCAGGATGCTTCTGCTCATGTGCAGAAACACCCCATGCACATGTGAGTGCGCACGCATGCATGAGTAAACCAGTAGCAAACTAAATTGAAACCCACTACTGGGATGGTTCCTTTGTTAGCAGCTTGATTTTTTCTTACTTTTCTGGGAGCCGTTTTGTATGAGTAATATTTTATTTGGGAAATGAAGAGGGGGGGTTGATTCCTTCCCAGAGCAGGTTAATGGGGTGGGGAGGGAATGGAGATTTTGAAGTAACCTTCCCCTGCCATGCCCACCAAGCCATGCCCACAGAACCAGTAGTAAAAAAATTTGAATCCCACCACTGGCTGGAGACCCCTGAGGTAGAGCATTTTGTAATAATTTGACAGGATACAATAACAGTCTGTATCATTGTGGCAAGATCTGAAATTTCTCAAAATAGGCTCAGGTATAAACATTAATTTTTCTACTGCTGGAACTTGATTATCTTAGAGAAAATGAATCTCGGGATAGTCTACATAGTTATAATCCCTATTTCTTGATTTGCTTTGTCAAATCATAAGAGTGTCTCTGCTTTGTCTGAGTTTCGGCTTCACTGCTTTCATTACCAACATCACATGTTAGTTTAATATGTTTAATAGCTTCCTTGGATTTTGGAGAAGAGGGATAAGGAAAGCTGAGAATGAAAGGAGACGTACTCTCCTATTGAACCTTTCAATTCTCCCAAATGAACTCTTCTTAGCACTTTTCGTGCATGTTAAATAATGTGAGGAACAAAATGAACTTTTAGGGAATATCACAAGTAGTCATAATATCAAGGACAAATTTCCAGAGATTACTTTCTGAAGCTGCCCTTCCAAGAATGGGAATGGTCACTGAAAAATTCCAGGAGATTCCCTTTTCTACCTTGCATAGCCAAATATCCAAAACCCTTCCGCCCCATATGTTTAAAACAGGATAGAATAGCTGGACAAGAATAGATTGCTCCATCTTCTCCATTTTCAGGTCTAGTGTGATACTATGCTGTGAATCCAGGAAGACATGAGATTTTTCCTTTCTCATCTTTCCAGTTCTCAGACAAGGTCAGCAGACTGAAGTCCCGGATAGCTTTTGTTTTCCCATTCACCAACTTTCATTTCTCAGTAACTTTTCCACAGGAAAGGCTGTTGGCAAAATCAGTGTGGACACAGTCTAGTAACAAGAAGCAGAATTCCTTGTTCCGGCAATGATTTGACCATTTTACCTGCCCTTGCCCATTAATATGAATCACAGCAAACATTTTCTCATTCTACCTGTCCCTGTAATTTTAAAATATCTTTTCTGCTATCAGACAATAAGCACTTTGGATTTGCTTTCTTTTAACAGAAATTAATTTCCAAGTTGCTTGTGTGGCATAGAATAAGCATTTCAATGTTGGTCTCTTATTAAAATATATTAGGAAATTCTAAGCAGGCAAGGGCAAAGTAATTCTAAAATATTTGGGAGAACCACAATAGAACTTACTCCAAGTACAGGAATTTAGAATTAAATATAAATGGGATGGGTTGGAATAAGGGTTGGAATAGTATCAACATAATCTAGTAAAACATGCTTTCATCACAGAAATGTTTATGCTGTGCTAATGAAATTTAATGTTAACATGCAAAAAAGATACATCAGTGAAAGAATCAAGTGAACAAAAATGGGTGTTAGCACATTAACCTACCAAAATATTTCATTATTTATTTTAGTCTTTAATTATTTATTTATATCCCGTCTTTACTATTTTTACAAATATAGTAACTCAAGATGGCAAACATACCCATGCTATAGTTTGGTATAACTTGACATCAAGTTATAAAAAGTAGAGAAAATAAAGATTTGTAAATAAATGGTATTTTGGCTTGGTTGAGTTGTAGGGCTTGAAAGGTCTGCTTAGGACATTCCCTCCCATCTGTGCAGCGATCCATGGTAAACATCCAAGAAAGAAACTACTTAGCCTCTGCTTGAGCATATCCAGTAATGGAAAGACTACCATCACTCTGCATAACTGATTCTTATTGTCCATTCAGAATTTATATTTCTACATCAGGACCATCATTTTATATGCTGCACATTAGGGAGAAGAGGAATTGATCTCTGTGACTTCATTCCGGATACTTCCCAGTTGACTGGGAAAGAAATGCTGCCATTTCTTTCTCAGTCAACTTTTCTCAGAATTAGAACTTCTTCCCTCTTTCAACATAAGGCTTAGCTTCTAATCCCTAATGATTACTTCCTGTGATTTGGAAATTATACTTGGGAGAATCAATTCTCACAATGTAGGAAACAAAATGTCTGGAACCACATTTGCCTGCTTAGTTCTGTATAATTTGCACCTTTGATAAGCATCCTCTCCATTTTTTAATCTAAATTATTGAAAATTAGAGGACCCAGAATTGGCAATTATAATATCCTACATTCTCTCAGTTTGATAACCGGAACCATTGATATGTATTCATTGAGTTTGAATTTTGAACTACTGTGTATCCATATCTATCAGTGTCTTCAGCTTATATTTACGGTAACTACCCTGTGGTAAACTTATCATGGGGTAGTTTGTCAAATACTTTGCTGAAGTTAAGGTATTCATTTTTCACAAACCATTGAGGAAATTCTCTGATTAAGAACGTGTTATGGGTAAGATTTGTTTTCCAAGCTGAATTCTAGTAATTATTACATTGTTCTCAATCTTTACTAAAATGGATGCTATGGTAACATTATGGGCTAAAAACTGGTCCTGTGAAGTTTATTATATGGCGTAATCATACCACTCTCAAAGACCCATAATAAAATTAATTGCTGACTAGGAAACATGCAGTGTATGTTCTCATATATGTTATCGGTATAATTCTCATCTCTAATTTTTCTAAATTTTCATCTAATATATTTTGCTTTCATAAATATGTTGATTAAATCATTTTAAAAGTCTTATTGCTTTTTTCCTGTTAGGTTTATCATCTGTGCATTGCTAAGACAATGATGGATATCAAACGAATGATCAACAATTTCTACTGGTTCTACTGGCAATTCCAACTGATTACAATGACACCTATGATGGATTCCTTTGAATGGTGGCTTTTTTACAGCCTTTTTTTTTTTTTAGTGATTCTGTTAGTATATATTTTTTATGTCATTGTGCCTATGCAATTCGACTTGGTTCTACAGACTGCTTGTCATCTATTTGGTTTACAATGCAAAAGTAGCAGACCAGCCATCATCTGAATTTGCTACACTTCACAGGGACTGTGTGATTGTGTGGATATTTTTCTTCTGGCTTATATTGTTGAGTTTCTTTTCAGACCAACTTTTGGAGGTTTTCTGGGATATACAAATTAAACTTTTTTGATCCATGAAAGAAATCTTGAGAAAAAAATAACCATATTTGCATTCAACAAGTGCCCAAACACCACTTTTCTGTATATGTAAGCTATTTGTTTAATGGCATGTTATATACACACTTAATTTTTCCAAGAAAGCTTATCGCTCACATTTTTAGATTGTTTAGGAGCGTCATCAGACGTTCATTTCCTGTCAGAATATTATTTTTATATACTTGTTATTATTAGACTTTTATTGCAATTCATTATGTAGAAATATTCTGTAACAAGCTGTAAAATAAGAATAAAATTGAAAAAGTAGAAAGGCCAATAAAGAAAATTTTGTCTGTAATATATCATAAAATGTTTAAATGTTGCACTACTGAATATAAATAAACCAGGATTAGGAATTAATACTACGCCAACATTTTAAATATTATCTCACTTCTAAGTGAATCTATATAATGAATCTATACACCGAAGCCCCAAAATGACTTTGTTCAGGTCAGTTTCAGGATTAACATTAATATAATTACATGTATTATATATATAGTTTAATTAGTTGTGCTTTGCAGGATATCAGTGGCCCCCAACCTTCTGGGCATCAGGGACCGATTCTGTGGAGATAGGTTTTTCTGTGGACCAGAGGGGGTGTGCTTTTGTGCGCTATCTGCAACCTGTGAATGGGGCTTTGCTTGTTTTTACAGATCAGTTTCTGGCATGCCGCAGACTGGTGCTGGTCCGCAGACCAGATGGGGGTTGGGGACCCTTGCTATACATGACATCAGCCTTGCGACAAGTTCACATAGCACTGGAGAAATAGTTCCTGTTAATTTCTATTCGTTGCATACATGGCAATCACATATTATATTTATTTGTATACAAAAACCTGATATTTTCCAGGCAATCAGTAAGAATTTACAAAATGTCGTATTTTATTAACCAAGTCCATGACTTTTAGAATATCATGGAATGATGTTCCATCCTATTATTACTCTTAATGTTAACTCTGACTTGTTTGGTTTTCTGATCTTCTCATTATATCAAGTTAACCTCATAAGAGTTAACCTCATAAGAACATGTTCAGTATTGACATGTTACAAGATTTATAGCAATCCATTAGTAAAGATCAGAAGATACTGCACTTTATCTGACTTTCTCATCTTTGTTACATATGAGAAAGCTTGCAGTTCAGGCCTACATCTTGGAAGTGTAGCATATTCTAGGACCCATAGGTGTATACTGTATACTGTCTTAATTCAGTTTGCATTCAATCATTATTCCCAGCTTTACATAGCAAAAATATATTGCGCATCTTTGCACAAAATTATAAGGCAGAACTCATGTATTATGAATTGTTGGTTGCTATGTGCAAATGTTTGCTCTCCTACTAATCCCAAACTGAAGTGGCTAAATTAATCCAGTAAAAATAACTTATTGTGTCATCCAAATTGTGTCTTCCTATCTTGAAGCAATCAAGGAAAGGCAAGTGAACAAACCTTATTTATGATTTTGCATCAGATGGACACATGGCTGAGAACATTAAAAACTTCAAAGTACAAATTTAATAATGTATGTATAATGTATGTATGAATTATGCATTTATTTTATACATCAAACATATTTCTGTAAGTGAACCAAATTATAGACAATACAAATATAAAAATGACATATATATCAGGATATTCAATTTTCACCAAAATAGCTAGATTTTTTTCTAATGGATTTTATTTCTCTGAAATTTTCTGGAGATTTTATATCTGTAGCTCACACGACAAGTTCACATTGAGCTCTAAGCCAAATTCAAACAAACATATCTTATGGCTGAAGACAAAGCATGAAGTGTCTTTACTTTGCTACAGGAAATTTAAATATATATGCAGCACTTGCCTTCGGGTTGTGTTTAGCATAACAAAAAGTCAAACGATCATAAGAAATTGGGAGAAAACAGAATCACTGTATTTTAATGATAACTTGTCTGCTGATATCTATTTCCATAGACAAGGAGAATTCAGAGTTAAAATGTAAAAAAGTCCAGAATTGAGACCCTGCCACAAGATATTGGGAAATATAATTTATTGACGTTCTTGAAAACTACTGAGATAGAACAACTTATTGATCTGATTTTGAAAAAGGTGTTTTGCATCACCCCATTGAATGAGCAAATGAAATAATATACAGATCTGGCAAGTGCCTCATCTAAACAGTCCATTAGAATCCTCTAGAACAGGGGTCCCCAATCCCTGAGCCTCAGCCTACTACTGAGTTGTGGCCAGTGGTAGGATTCAATCGGTGTAACCACCGGTTCGCAGAGCGCTCGCTTCACAGTCCATTTCAAAACACCATTAAAAGTTACCTTCCACTAGCTCTGGAGAGTGAAACAGCTGAAGTGCGGCAATCTGCTCTGCCACGCCGATCAGCTGGGATTCAAATGAACAAAATAAAGATAGGTATGAATGCAGGGGTGGGTAGGGGTGGGTAGCTGACTGTCGGAGTGAACCAGTTCACACTCAGCTGAGCGTTGGAGCAACTGGCTCACACGAATTGGAGCGAATGGGCTGAATCCCACCCCGGATTGTGGCAGTATTGTGGGCCCAGTTGTCAAAAATAAAGCTCAAAACCGTATTGGTTCAAAGCATGCGGAAGAGGCCTTCATGGATAGACAATGGCTTAAACGATGATGATGATGATAGTATAATGATAATATTCTCATTCTTTTTTTAAAGATTTTGTTGACCTATCTTTTCATTTTTCACAGGCCTTGATAAAACTTTATCCATGGGAGTGAGATAAGGCGTCATTGCAAGGAAGACTTCTCCTTAGATAAGTGTATATTTAGGAAGGAAGGAAGGAAGGAAGGAAGTTTCTTATATGGAATAATGCTGAGATGAGAAATGTGCTGGAAGTAGGGGGCCCCTGCAGCGGTCCATCTAACGCTTGCTGTTAATTCTCTTGTGTATAAAGTAAAGAACTATTTCATGAAATTACCTATTGTTTCTTTGATCCCCACTCAGAAACAAGCTTGATAAGGAATAAAATTTCAGCAGTCGTATGCATCAACATTTCTTTCTTAAGCCTCTTTTAGCTAAAGTTCTTCCTCTCTCTTCTTTTTCTATTAATACCCACCAGGTAGAGGTCTTGCACCTTTTTTATGTTGGGTTTTGTCTTGCTGGGCTAGTATATTACTTCTCTTCTCTTTTGGATCCTCCACTCTTTCTGAAGACTTTCTGAAGACTTTTCTTTTGTTTGGCTGTTGTACTCTGTTTGCCAGTGGCTGCAGAGCTCTAAAATACAGGTTCCTTCCTGTCTCCTCCCACACCTTTGTCAAGATTGCAGGTTTATTGGCAACTCTGCTAGGCTGATGTGGAGGGGAGGAGGTTCAGATGGGAGGGAAAGAAGGCAGCCTGCAATTTTTTTTTCAAGCAGCCTGTTCTTCCACAATTAAGAACAGGTTAGGTGAAGAGGGTATTTTTCACAGATGGCTCAGGAATGCATGATGGGAACAGGATTGGCAAGGAAGCTGTCAAATGGAAGAACCTGAAAGTAGTAAGTAAATCAACATTGCTCAAAGAGGTGTGGCAAGGATATGATGTATAGAAGCCCAATTTTCCAAGACATTAACCACACACTTTCTCCCATGATAAAATCGCTCTGTGGGATAGGATGAAATCAGAAGTTCCACCACAATATTTTATGAGTGAATTTTCTCTGTAATTGGCAAACTCTGTCAATTAAACCCAGTTATGTCTTGCAAATATTATTCGGTTACAAGTCTTGTCATCGCGGTCAAGTTGATATGATTGGAACCAAAGTCCAATTACTTTTGGTTCTCCTTTCTGCTCTTCCTTCACAGTATTTTGCAACCCATTAAAAGGTTGCAACATCATATTAGAGTTAGCAAGTCCAGCTGTTGAGACAGGAAATACATAAGAAATATTCTATGTCCGATGTTCTTCATACCACCTTTTAATAATGAGTCCCACTGAAAATGTTTCTTTTTTGAAATTTCTAAAAGTAAAGCAACGTCACAGGAGGTCTATTTTAATCAAGATTAGACACTTTTATCATGGTAGCTTTAAAAGGTAAAGGTTCCCCCTCGCTAGTCATTGCCGACTTTAGGGGGCGGTGCTCATCTTTGTTTCAAAGCCGAAGAGCCAGCGCTGTCCGAAGACATCTCCATGATCATGTGGTGGGCATGACTCAACGCCAAAGGCGCACGGAACGCTGTTACCTTCCCACCAAAGGTGGTCCCTATTTTTTCTACTTGCATTTTTACGTGCTTTCGAAACTGCTAGATTGGCAGAAGCTGGGACAAGTAACAGGAGCTCATCCCATTACACGGCAGTACTAGGGATTCGAACCGCCGAGCTGCCGACCTTTCAATCGACAAGCTCAACGTCCTAGCCCCGGAGCTTTAGTTTTGCTCAAATGTAGGATTCACCCAACAATTCAATCAACTTTGTTACCTAAATTAGGCAATGCCAGGTTCCAGCAATCATTATATTAACCTTTCAAAATGAGAAATTGGTCTAAGTAAATCATTTATTATTACAATCTGTCCAGAAAATGTGAAATGATAGCTGACAGTTCTTTAGCTGGCTTTCATACACTGAGCTTTTCCTAGGAACCTAGGATATTGTAATGGATAAGATTAGTTTATGTGTTGATGCAAGCAATGTGGCCTTTTGCAATTGATTTCTGGGAATTTTGTCCATCTGCAGATGTTTTAAAGTACCATCCAAAGAGTTATTTTTATGGCATTCTTTGGGACCACCATAGACAGTTTATGGCATAATTTTTCAATTTCTATTTTCAGATGTTGATGCTTGTGACTTTCTCCAATTCTTTTGTCTTCTACACCATGGGTCCCCAACCCTCAGTCCATGGCCCGGTGCTGGGCTGCAGCCTGTTCAGAACCTCTGCCAGTCTGCAGAGCCGGAAAGGTTCGACATTGCTGTTCTATGCTATTTTCTCCTGGCATGGCCACATCAATTATCCACACTTTCTTCTTTTCAACCACAAGTATTGTATGCAGTACTGTACTGTGTGCACTAAGACTTTGCCATCTGCCAAGATTTTATCAGCCTTTATTCAGAAATCCCACAACATTTCGACCTGTTAATTTTCAACTACAGGTAGTCCTCGACAATTGAGCCCCAAAATTTCTGTTGCTAAGTGAAACATTTATTAAGTGAGTTTGCCCCATTTTATAACCTTTCTTGCCACAGTTGTTAAGTGAATCACCATAGTTGTTAAATTTTTGTTTTATTTTGTTTACATTTATACCCCGCCCTTCTCCGAAGACTCAGGGCGGCTTACAGTGTATAAGGCAATAGTCTCATTCTATTTGTATATTTACAAAGTCAACTTATTGCCCCCCCCCAACAATCTGGGTCCTCATTTTACCTACCTTATAAAGGATGGAAGGCTGAGTCAACCTTGGGCCTGGTGGGATTAGAACCTGCAGTAATTGCAGGCAGCTGTGTTTTAATAACAGGCTTCTTACAGCCTGAGCCACCACGGCCCTTCATTAGGTCAAATTAGTCAAATTGTTGCCAAGTGAATCTGGCTTCCCCATTGACTTTGCTTGTCAGAAGGTCACAAAAGGGGTTCACATGACCCCGGGACATTGCAGCCATCATAAATATGAACCAGTTGCCATACAGCTGAATTTTTATCACATGACCATGGGGATGCTACAACAATCGTAAGTGTGAAAACCGGTGATAAGTCACTTTTTTCAGTGCTGTTGTAACTTTGAACAGTCACTAAATGAACTGTTGCAAGTTGAGGACTACCTGCCCTTTTCCAACTATATGTTCTCAAAAATTTGTCATTACTGGTATGCGATCTTTTTATAGGCATTCAAGAGAATAATTTTGATGACTGTTATGTTTGATGATGTTGTTTATAAGCAGTGGTGGCAGTCTTGCACAAGTTGCGTATACGATCTACTGTTTCTTCTGTTGCTTTGTAAAATCTGTACTTTGAATCACTTGATGATTTTGCAGTGACGGGAGGCAAACAAAATTAATAAAAACAAAAGGAAAGAATCTTTCAATTCTGTCCTTGATTACGATTGGTTGCACAGTCAACCAGATGTTATCGATTGGATTTGGCATTTTTATTGATTTGCCACCTACTGAATCCTTCCCAAGGTCCTGAGCTAGGCAGAGGTTATTTTTTGATGGTATTAAAGGTATGGTTGCAGGATGTTGGCTAACTGTTTTTCTTCTCCCTTTCCACCCTTCCTTAGAATTTATTTATTTTATTTGTTATTTTATTTATTTATTTATTGGAATGTGTCAAACAAAAATGAGAACAAGAATAAAAGAATAAAAATACAATGTCAGGGACGATAGGCATGTTAGTGCACTTATGCACCTCCCCTAATTTCCTCCTTTGCAGAAGAAGAGGTTGCTTAAACAAGTTATTGCTTCCTAAATTGCTTTTCTTTGCCATATAAGCTATGCTTTATTAAAAAATACTAACCACATATTAGCTCACCTCTGTGATCTTAATTGGCTAATTGGCAGGCTTGCTATCTGAAATTGGTAAGATCCTAATCAACTTCACCCTAAAGAACTTATTTTATTTCCTTGCCAGAAGAAAGAAGGTTCTGCAAATGGCATCTGCTAAGGCATTTCTTTCTATGTGTATTTCCCATTATGTGCTTGTTTACTCTCTTGTAACCTGTTCCTTTCCAATGATTGCAAATGCAAACAATTTTCTATGTTGATTATCCCAAAACTGGGTGAAGATTCCAAAAGTGTATAAGATTTGCTTTTCCTTCCCAGCTTCCTGGTGAATCAAATTCCAGAACATGAACTTTTCCTGCCATTACGGCTCATCTAGATGATTGGCGTCATATCAGGGGTAAATTCACTTACCTTCCCTACTGGTTCGTAAATGTGCGCACACCGGGCTTGTGCTTGCTTCACATGCATGCGCAAAGATTTCTGCGCATGCCAAAGGCTTAAAATCATCGCAAAAAAACGATGTCATGATGTCTGCGTAGGTGGGCGGAGCCTCCTGCAGCCGCCACTATCGGTTCACCTGAGCCAGATAGAACTGGCTAAATTTCACCTTTGGGTCATATCCTCCTGATGTTGTTAAGTATTTAGGAATATTTTTTTAAAATAAACTTTTAAAAAGTGAATTAAAGTCCTGGCATCTCTCTTGGTATTCTTTCATATCCATCCTGCAAATTCTAAATTAAGCTGATATGCAGATTAACCGAAACACGAGTAGAGCTGCCTTTTGCAATTGACTGATGGTGATTTTGTCAATGCTTGAGGGTATTGAAGTGGTGCTCCAAATGTTTTAAATTTGCACCCAGGGTACCTATTACGATTTGTATTATCCTTGCTTCAGTGGTGAAATCCAATTTTTTTTACTACCGGTTCTGTGGGTGTGGCTTGGTGGGCGTGGCTTGGTGGGCATGGCTGGGGAAAGATACTGCAAAATCTCCATTCCCACCCCACTCCAGGGGAAGGATACTGCAAAATCCCCATTCCCTCCCCACTCTGGGGCCAGCCAGAGGTGGCATTTGCTGGTTCTCCAAACTACTCAAAATTTCCACTACCAGTTCTCCAGAACCTGTCAGAACCTGTTGGATTTCACCCCTGCTTTGTTTTCTTTTGTCACAGTCATTCTACTTCCATTTTCAGATTCATCTCTTCTGTTCTGCTTCTCCAGGTACTGCAACATCCACTCTCCAGACTTTTTTGTTGTATTAGCAATTGTTTAAATCTAGGGTATTATGTGCCAGGTGCTTGTCTGTTAAATTCTAAAATCCCGGAGTTCTTTAGCTTCTGCATTTTCTATTACTTTGTCTATTTTGTGGTTCAGCCAGTTCCTGCTCATTGTCTAGGTCCAATTGAATGTCTTTTGTTCGTTTGTTTGTTTGTGATTTTTTTTGTTTTTGGGTTTGGTTTTCTTTTTTTGCTTAGGCAAGATGTCTGGTGGTAACCACTACATGAAATAAATATTTTAGCCTTGTTTTAATTCCCACAGATTTTGGATGGAATCTGTGCCATGAAAGCAATAAGGATGATCCATTTGATTCTACTGTAATTATTTAGGTATTTCCATCTGCAACTTTTTTCTGAGTCATTTGTTTATTTGCTGCCAATGGTCTGGTTCATGGCTAATAGGTGGGTTCTAGACAAAGCAAACTACATTTACATGAACCCTCTGGGGTGTTATTCAGAAATTACATCCAGCTTTGCTGTTCCTCATCATATAAAACCTAGTACATAGAACCCTTGAAAAAGTTGATAATCTTGATATTAGTCTAAATTAAGGGAAAATTAAATCCAAACAAAGTGTTGCATTTAAGGTGAAAGCTAGATAATGTTCTGTACGGGTTTACATCCTGTCTAGAAATTTAGGATTGCGTTGAAATTCCCAGCTGTCTTTGGACCTGTAAATTCCAGTTCAAGTCTCAGCTCAAGTTATGATGTGGAAACAATGACTAAAAAGTCACCTGCAACCCTTCCCGAGATACTTACACAAAGCAATAGTTATTCATATCCTGTCTTGACTGTTGCAATGCATTTTACAAGGGGTTGCCCCTTGAAAAATGTGAGAAAATGGTAGTTGGTAGAATACTACAATAATAATTATAATAATTATAATATAGAATATATTATAATATAATAATAATAATAATAATAATAATAATAATAATAATAATAATAATAATAATAATAATAATAATAAAATGGACCAGATATCAATAAAATATGTAACATCATTTTAAATTACAATTCATCCACCTTCCACCCTAGTGAAATAACCAAAGTCTCCAGAGATAGACCTGAATTCAAAAACAGTGATGGCTCAGTGGCGCCTAGAGTCATCTGCATAAATGAGATCAGCAAACAAAAGTTCATTCATACTATAAACACAATTGCCAGAACTAACCCCAGCCTCAACAAACTTAGAGCAAGACCTGACCTATCATTTCTGCAATGACTTCGCTCCTGTGAACTTCGCACAGAACTCAAACGACCGCAAGACGAAGGCGAAACCAACCTTTACATTGACTACTGTGCTGACTGCATAAAAAGAAAAACCTACAGTCAATTGGCCAACACCCAAACTCACTTCAATCAAAGCATCCAACCCTCCGTCGCACTAAACTTCAAAACATCCACCGTTCAGAACCCTCAACCAACCAACATTCAACCAACCAACCTCCAACCACCCGTCGTACAGAACCTCCAACCATCCACTGTTCAACCATTGTTCAACCAACCGTTGCTCAACCAACCATCCTCCAACCACCCATCGTACTGAACCTCCAACCATTCATTGTTCAACCATCCATTGTTCAACCAACCGTTGCTCAACCAACCAACCTCCAACCACCCGTTGTTCATAACCTCCAATGAACTATCATCCAAAACAAGGTACGCTTGCCCCTTACTTCTTCTACTCCAAACACTGCAGATCTTAAATGCAAATTGATAAATGCAAGAAGCATTTAACAAATTGCCTGAATGTATCCTCTTGTTAAACAATGGCACATTTGATATTATATTTGTTTGAGAAACATGGCTGAACTCATCCCTCCCTGAATCCATTATTTCAGACAAAGAGTATCATGTTTTTCGGTCAGATCGTGAAACCCGCAGAGGAGGTGGAGTGGCTATCTTTTACAAAAAGTCACTGAATCTAAAAAATATTCAAGTTGCATATAAACTTGCTCTTCCTGAAACTATTGTATGCGACCTGTCCCTTAACATCACACTTCGATTCTTACTACTGGGGAAGCTGCCATGCAACCACACTCTCTACAACCTTCGCCACAAAGCGAAGGTTGGAGACTGGACGATAATTTCCCAAAATAGCTGGGTCCAGGGAAGGCTTCTTGAGGAGGGGTCTCACCACCGCCTCTTTCAAGGCAGCGGGGAAAACCCCTTCCAACAATGAAGCATTTATAATTCCCCGGAGCCAGCCTCGTGTCACTTCCTGAGTAGCCAGCACCAGCCAGGAAGGACACGGGTCCAGTAAACATGTGGTTGCATGTAACCTCCCCAGCAACCTGTCCACGTCCTCGAGAGCCACAGACTCAAACTCATCCCAAACAACCTCAACAAGACGTGCCTCCGTCATCCCACTTGGATCATCGCAATTTTGGTCTAAACTATCCCGAAGCTGAACGATTTTACCATATAGATAACCGTTAAACTCCTCAGCACGTCCTTGTAAGGGGTCATCCCGCCCCTCCTGATGAAGGAGGGAGCGAGTTACCTGAAACAGGGCGGCCAGGCGGTTATCTGCCGATGCAATGAGGGTGGAAACGTAAGAACGTTTCGCCTCCCTCATTGCCACTAGGTAGGTCTTAGTAAAAGATCTCACTAGTGTCTGATCAGCTTCGGAACGGCTAGACCTCCAAGTACTCTCTAGGCGTCTTCTCCAGCGTTTCATCTCCCTCAGCTCCTCAGAGAACCAAGGAGCCAATTGAGATCTACGCCGGATCAGAGGCCGCAAAGGCACAACACGGTCCAAAGCCCCAGCCGCGGCCTGTTTCCAGGCCACAACTAGTTCTTCAGTCGTGCTGTGGGGAAGATCCTCAGGGAACGGCCCAAGCTCTTTCCAGAACCTCTCAGGGTCCATCAGGCGCCTGGGACGGAACCAACGCGTTGGCTCCGTCTCCCTGCGGTGGTGAGCGGCGGTCCGAAAGTCCAGGCGAAGGAGAAAATGATCCGACCATGACACCGGTTCCGTCACTAAATCTCCTAATTCCAGATTATTAATCCACTGTCCAGAGATAAAAATCAGATCTAGTGTGCCTCCCCCCGTGTGTGTAGGGCCATCAGTTACTTGAATCAGGTCCATGGCTGTCATGGAAGCCTGGAACTCCTGAGCTACCGTTGATGACAAGCCGGCCGATGGCAGGTTGAAATCCCTCATGACCAAAAGTAAATACTGGGAAGTTTTCCTAAAAGGACTATAAAGGTGTGCATAAGAGCACAAAACTGCCTACCGTTCCTGTCCTATTGTTCCCTTCATTATATCAAATTAATATAGCTGATGCATATTCTTTACTTATATATATATATTTTCTTCATATGTTTTTTTTTATTTATGACAATGTTTGTGTGTACTGTTGTGACAAAATGAAATAAAAAAAAAGTATAAGGGAGGATCTTCTTTCAGCTGCTTCCTCCCTACAAGCAATTTAAGGCTAATTTCACACCTCCCTTCAGCTCAATACCAGATTCCAGCACAGCCAATTACTTACTTAGCATATGTAGCACAAGGCATGACCAGTGGTGGGATTCAACCAGTTTGCACCACCTCGGGAGAACCGGTTGTTAACTTTCTGAGATGTTTGGCAAACTGGTTGTTGGAAGAAATTATTAGGGCAGAGAACCGGTTGTTAAATTATTCAAATTGCACCACTGTGCATGACTGTTAAAGCTGTAAATGACTTAGCACAGTGGTTCTCAACCCTTTCTTCACATGGACCTCCTTTAAATACCTTTTGTGGCCATGAATCTTGGCCACGGACCCCCCAAGTCTTACTTCAAGATTTAAATCATAACGTATATTGATGCTTTCGCAAACCACCTGTGACATTGCAGCCCCTCAGGAGTCTGCGGACCACAAGTTGGGAACCACTGACTTAGGACATTGAAGGTGTAAAGACTTTCTAAAGAAAAAACATATTTTACAGAATCGTATTTGACTTCTTAAGTCAGCAGGAGAAGCCCTCTTAAAGAGTCACCTTCCAACCCCACTGCCAGAAGATTATCTGGCAGTTAGAGGGAGCTCTTCTATGGAATAACATCCTGCCCAAGGATGTGCACTTCACCACCGCATATTGTATTCAAGGAAGAAGGCAAAAAAATTCATCTCTAGTTAGCTCTATAGGGTGTACCAGATTAGGAAACCAATGCCATATATGTCTAAACCAGCAAACAAATAATAAATATTTCATTGGAATTGCTGTAGTAATAGACCCTTGCAAATCTGACCACATTTTCCTCCTCCCAGATTTTATCTTCATGCCAGCTTGGGAGCGGCCTGATGTTGGTTGCCTTAATACAGGATTTTACCAGAATGGGATGATTCCTTATGCCATTTACATTTCTCTCATCAATCAAGGCAGGAATGATATCAACTCAGTCAATTATTTTGGGAAAGATGAATATGATAGGAGGCAATGAAAAGGGTCCTGCACAAACAGAACAGAAATCTGTACAGGAGCCTTCTCCAAACAAAGAGATATGAACTAAATCTATTTTTATCCTGTCTTTATTATTTTTAGAAATAACTCAAGATGATGAATGTATCTAATTCAGCTGTGGTGGTGCAGTGGTTAGAGTGCGGTACTGCAGGCTACTTCTGCTGACTGCCGGCTGCCTGCAATTTGGCAGTTCAATTCTCACCAGGCTCAAGGTTGGCTCAGCCTTCCATCTTTCAGAGGTGGGTAAAACGAAGACCAAATTTGTTAGGCGCAATATGCTGACTCTGTACATCTGCTTAGAGAGGGAAGTAAAGCACTGTAAAGCGATATATGAATTATTGTGTCTGCATCTCCATAACTGTCTGGTTTGGCTCTGCAACCAAACAAGACAAACACAGACTTCAACAGATATTAGAACTGCAGAAAAAACAATTGCTACCAACCTGCCTTCCATTGGGGATCTGTATACTGCACGAATCAAAAAGAGGGCTGCGAAAATATCTACAGACCCTCATATCCTAGACATAAATTGTTTCAACTTCTACCCTCAAAATGACTCTATAGGGCACTGGATACCAGAACTAGACACAAGGACATTTTTTCCCCGAATGCCATCACTCTGCTTAACAACTAATTCCCATAACACTGTAAAATAATTTACTAAGACTGTATTAATATTATTCTTTTCCTTACTAGTAGATGATCTCTTCCCACTTATTACTATAACCATGTTCCTTGTATCTTTCAATTTATATTGTTTTTATTTGTTTCCTAGTACAATTTGATAGCTTATTAGTAACCTTGACTATCACTAAGTGTTGTATCTTTTTATTCTTGATGAATGTATTTTATTCTCCTTATGTACACTGAGAACATATACACATAAGACAAATTCCTTGTGTGTCCAATCACACTTGGCCAATAAAGAATTCTATTCTATATTCTGGGCATATGAAATGCTTTTGAAAACTATGATTTTAGCATCAGCATATCAGCATAATCAGCATCCCCTTTGGTGATCTCTTGGAAAAATTCAGCATGTTTGACATTTATGCTTAAAATTCATAATGTAAGTGAGTCTTGATAATAGATTACTTAATATTCATTAAGTTGAGTTAAATAGTCTCAGCATAGTTATCCATTTATGATGCATTCATCTTGTCCAAAGTATGCTAAAGGTTAAGATTCCAGAAGCTGAGCTCAACTTTTAGTGACTATATTTTTGATAATAATATAAAAATAGGTTTGCTATTGCCTTTTTCCTGAATGTGAATGAATTAAGAGACTACTAGAGAAACCGGCCAGTCTCCAATCTTCGCTTCACGGCGAAGGTTGTAGAGAGTGTGGTGGCATGTCAGCTACCCCAGTACCTGGATGAAGCTGTCTATCTAGACCCGTTCCAGTCCGGCTTCCGGCCCGGATACAGTACGGAGACAGCTTTGGTCGCACTGGTGGATGATCTCTGGAGGGCCAGGGATAAGGGTTACTCCTCTGCCCTGGTCCTATTAGACCTCTCAGCGGCTTTTGATACCATCGACCATGGTATCCTGCTGCGCCGGTTGGAGGGGTTAGGAGTGGGAGGCACCGTTTATCGGTGGTTCTCCTCCTACCTCTCTGACCGGACGCAGACGGTGTTGACAGGGGGGCAGAGATCGACTCCAAGGTGCCTCATGTGTGGGGTGCCGCAGGGGTCGATTCTCTCACCCCTCCTGTTCAACATCTATATGAAGCCGCTGGGTGAGATCATCAGTGGCTTTGGGGTGAGATATCAACTGTACGCTGATGACACTCAGCTGTACTTTTCCACCCCGGGCCACCCCAGTGAAGCGGTCGAAGTGCTGTCCCGGTGTTTGGAAGCCGTACGGGTCTGGATGGGGAGGAACAGGCTCAAACTTAATTCCTCCAAGACTGAGTGGCTGTGGATGCCGGCACCTCGGTACAGTCAGCTGCAGATACGGCTGTCTGTCGGGGGTGAGTCATTGGCCCCGATGGAGAAGGTACGCAACTTGGGCGTGCTCCTGGATGGTCGGTTGTCCTTTGAAGATCATTTGGCAACTGTCTCCAGGAGAGCTTTTTATCAGGTTCGCCTGATCCGCCAGTTGCGTCCCTTCCTGGACCGGGATGCCTTGTGCACGGTCACTCATGCTCTCGTGACCTCTCGGCTGGACTACTGCAATGCTCTCTACATGGGGCTCCCCTTGAAGAGCACCCGGAGACTTCAGCTAGTTCAGAATGCGGTTGTGCGGGTTATTGAGGGAGCTGTTCGGAGCTCCCATGTAACACCTATCCTGCGCAGACTGCACTGGCTACCTGTTGTTTTCCGGGTGCGCTTCAAGGTATTGGTTACCACCTTTAAAGCGCTCCATGGCTTAGGACCGGGCTATCTACAGGACCGTCTACTGCCGGCCTCTATCTCCCATCGTCCGGTGCGTTCCCACAGAGAGGGACTCCTCAGGGTGCCGTCAGCCAAACAGTGTCGACTGGTGGCCCCCAGGGGGAGGGCCTTCTCTGTGGGGGCTCCGACCCTGTGGAACGAACTTCCCCTCGGACTTCGACTACTACCTGACCTTAGGACCTTTCGCCGTGAACTTAAAACCTATTTATTTCGTATGGCTGGACTAGCTTGATTTTTTATCTTTAGATTTTAATTGAATTCGATGGGTCTTTTAAATTTTTATAATTTTATAGGGGTGTAAGTTATTTTAATATTTGGGCTAATTTAATCAGTTTTTTAAGGGTTGTTTTAATTATTGTGTATATTTGTATTTTACCTGCCTGTTCACCGCCCTGAGTCCTTCGGGAGAAGGGCGGTATACAAATTAAAATATTATTATTACTATTATTATTACTAGGAAATGCCACAGATAAATTCTACTTTGGGTAGAATTTATCCATGGGATTTTCTAGTAGTCTCTTAATCCACTTCTGAAGGAACTCATCAGATCACTGTTTGCTTCTGATTAATGCCCAGAAAGTCATCAAGTGAATCTTCAATGTTCTCTTTATTTAATTATTGAGATAAAGCAATAATATATAACATAACATAACATAATAACAGAGTTGGAAGGGACCTTGGAGGTCTTCTAGTCCAACCCCCTGCCGAGCCAGGAAACCCTATACTATTTCAGACAAATGGCTATCCAACATTTTCTTTAAAGTTTCCAGTGTTGGTGCATTCACAACTTCTGCAGGCAAGTTGTTCCACTTATTGATTGTTCTAATTGTCAGGATATTTCTCCTTAGTTCTAAGTTGCTTCTTTCCTTGATTAGTTTCCACCCATTACTTCTTGTTTTACCCTCAGGTGCTTTGGAGAATAGTTTGACTCCCTTTTCTTTGTGGCAACCCCTAAGATATTGGAACACTGCTATCAATGATCTAAGTGCCAAAGCCCACTGCAACTACATAGCAAAAAAGGCTCTAAGAGTTGTAAACCTAATTTTGCGTAGCTTCTTTTCCAAAAACTCTACACTACTAACCAGAGCATACAAAACATTTGCTAGACCTATTCTTGAATACAGCTCACCTGTCTGGAACCCATACTACATCTCTGACATTAATACAATTGAACGAATCCAGCAATATTTTACAAGAAGAGTTCTATGCTCCTCTGTAAACAACAAAATACCATATACCACCGGACTTGAAATCCTGGGATTAGAAAATTTAGAACTCCACTGACTCTGACAAGACCTGTGTTTAACACACAGAATCATCTATTGCAATGTCCTTCCTGTTAAAAGACTACTTCAGGTTCAATAGCAATAATACAAGAGCAAACAATAGATTCAAACTTAATGTTAACCGCTTCAATCTTGATTGCAGAAAATATGACTTTTGTAACAGAGTTGTTAATGCTTGGAATACACTACCTGACTCTGTGGTCTCTTCTCAAACTCCCAAAAGCTTTAACCAAAAACTGTCTACCATTGACCTCACCCCATTCCTAAGAGGACTATAAGGGGCGTGCATAAGTGCACAAAAGTGCCTACCGTTCCTGTCCTATTGTGTCCTTTCATTGTATGTGCTTGTATATAATGTTGTGACAAAATAAAAAAAAATCATGTCTCCCCTAGTCCTTCTTTTCATTAAACTAGACATACCAAGTTCCTGCAACCGTTCTTCATATGTTTTAGCCTCCAGTCCCCTAATCATCTTTATTGCTCTTCTCTGCACTCTTTCTAGAGTCTCAACATCTTTTTTACATCGTGGCGACCAAAATTGAATGCAATATTCCAAGTGTGGCCTTACCAAGGCATTATAAAGTGGTATTAACACTTCACGTGATCTTGATTCTATCCCTCTGTTTATGCAGCCCAGAACTGTGTTGGCTTTTTTGGCAGCTGCTGCACACTGCTGGCTCATATCTAAATTGTTGTCCACTAGGACTCCAAGATCCCTCTCACAGTTACTACTATTGAGCAAGGTACCACATATACGGTACCTATGCATATATATTTTTTTGCCTAAATGTAGAATCTTACTTTTTTCACTGTTGAATTTCATTTTGTTAGTTAGCGCCCAATGTTCAAGTCTGTCAATATCCTTCTGTATCTTGAGCCTATCTTCTGGAGTGTTGGCTATTCCTGCCAGCTTGGTGTCATCTGCAAATTTGATGAGTTCCCCATCTATCCCCTTGTCCAAGTCATTGATATAGTGTGGATACTTTCATCTTGAATGGTTATTAGAAGATAAGGACTTTGGGTTCCTAGGCTCTGATATGGAACACCAACCCAAGATATTTCCATCATTTTAAAGAACTATTTTACTCCCCACCCCAACTTGCCTTTTTCAATCATGTATGATTCTTAGAAACTGCTTGGATACATCCCTGCACTTTTCTCAGCAAGGATTTTTCAGAAATAGTTTTTCATTGTTTCCTTCTTTGGGCTGGTAGAAAGTCCATGGTCACCCAGCTTGGACACAAAGGCAGGACTAGAACCCAGCCTTCCAGGTTTCTAGCTTTATGCCTTAATGGCTACATCAAACCTGATCTCTAATCTCTAATTAGCTTTATTAGATATTTTAATATTTACTTTGTTTAATATTATAAAGACAGGCAAATTTGCACCTACTTTTTGCTCTTGTTGGTTTTCAGTTCCTCCTATGGGAGATTTTCCACTTAGTAAGAGTACAGTAATATTATTGTGCAACTCACAATAAGTTTTTCATGCACTACTTAAGCATCAATACATATTGCTGAAAGAGGAGATTTCTGTTAAACCAAGTGGATTTGATTCCCTCTCCCATCTACAGTTAGGAATTGAATTATTTTTGAAAACTGATAAAGTATTTATTATATTGCTATTTACTGATCCCGGTCCTTAGCCTTTTCTATTTAGGTAACAGAAATGAAGTAAAACAAGTTTCTTTATAACCATGTAGTTATGTGAAACTAAAGACTCTTAATTTTTGTAACGATAATATAACATTTGGGACTCAAAACTTTAGTAGGAAGTCATCAAGCTTGGAATAACATGTAGGTCAACATTGCAATAATTAAATGGAAGTCTTCTTAACTGTGTGGCCTTTAGGTTGAAATGACTCATGCCTTCAATTTAAAAAAATATGTTTAGATGTAGTTCCATATAGTTCAGGGGTTGATTGCTAACTTCTTGCTAGCTGATCAGGTGGCAGGGATTTCAGACAATTTTATGTGCAGAGTGATGATTAAACATAAACAACTTCTCCACGTAAGGTAATGCTGAGCCTTAACTAGACTTCCATTACTGGATATATTTTCTTTTCTTTTTTCTACTTTCCTCCATCCCCCTTTCTCCTCCCTCCCTTTCTTTTAAATATACACATACAATTCTGTTGTATTTACTATTTTTTTGTTATAATTGGCTGGAACACAATGTTCTTAATTCCAACAAACTCTAGCAGGGCTTCAGCAAGTATTAGATGTAACATAATTTATCGTAGCCCTATATTCTTGTAGGATTTTATAGATTCTAGTACTACTTAGTCCTGTTATAGTTTTTTGACTTAGTTTATAGCATTTAGATTATTCATTATAATATTTATTTTTAGCTTTATAGTATTCTGTAATTTGAATAGTATATAATTTTATCTTAAATGTATTTTTACTTTATTTTATTATATAAATATAACTTTGTATTTTTATACCCATTTTATACCCCAGCATAATTGTCATGATGGTCTAGATTAAAATAAAGTTGATTATTTCAGTGGGTTTAAGGGTCACCCTGTGCTTTTTCTAAAAAAAAAACAACCTCTGAAAGTATGTAAGTCTATTACATCCTGAGTAAATTTTATTTTAGTTGAAAGATTTTCTTCCAAGTAGGTACTTGTAGGACTACAGCTTGTGAAACCACAGCTATACTTAAAGATGATCCAGATCATCTTAGTAAACCAGTAAATACTTCGTAGAGGTTCCTTACACAAAGATGAAATCTGGATTTAAGCAAGCTTGAAGTGGGCGTGCAACTAGGCGTGTAGAGCAATTTTAAACTTCACGCTCTTGAGAGTGTTAATGAATGTCATTCCTTGATTTTCATTGGGCTGTCTTGCAGCAACAGACACTAGGTGAAATCTCTTGTCTGGATTCATAATAAGGTGAGGGTCCTTAAAGTACTATTAATATAATGATTATTAATTAAAAAACTTCACAAAATGAGCACTAGAAAGTTTTCTCCCTTTTTTGTTTGTGTAAGAAACATAGTGCATGTTCTGGAGCATCTATTTCTTTTTCTTTACTTTTTCTTTCTGTTTTCTTTTTTAAAAATATGCTTTCTTTTGGTAGTCTCTTGGTAAAGCAGAGGTAATTTATTATGTGATATCACAATTCCACCCCCACCCCATTTTACATTATTAACAATGGATGGTTTGTAAAGAAGTAAGGCATATTAGCAATTGCATGGAGATATCTGTATCAGTCTCTTATCAGTATAAGCAAACAGAGACTCTTCCAAGTTTCAGTGCATCCTGCTCCCCTCTTACTTCAGTTTCAATTACAGCTTAGCCTGAGTTCTCTAATACAATTCAAAGTTCTGTCCTCTAATCACTGCTTGATTATTATTTTTTTGTATTTTTAGAGGGACAGTGCAGGCATCAACCTCCTTGACAATTCAAGATTTGGCTAAAATTTTGGGATGCTGAGTGCGTGGTTACTTTCATTACTTTATTTTTCTTTCTCCAGATTTAATAATAATATCCGAGAAAATGATATATACAAAATATAGACTCTGGAAATTCTATACAATTTGGGAAATAATTTAAAATAGAGGAGGCATATTTTACTCAAAGCAAGGAGTTTGCTTTTTTTTCAGATTCAAATGTGACGAGTATTCCACAAGAGAAAAATGAAACAGTGCAGGAAAATTCTCTTTGGTAATATATTCTGTGGGCATCATTTTGGGATAATATGTTTCCAGATGATGGAGTAGGGGTCAATTCTTCACAATTTTATGTATAATTGATAACTATAGTTTTTATTTTCAGAGAGTCATTTTGGGAAGGAGATTTAAAGGAACATTTTTTAAAAAACCAATGAACTTGATCACAAGTAACATATTTGCCAAATTTGATTGAAAGAGTGTTAAAAAGAATCAGACACATTTTGTTATGGAAATGGGACAAAATAGATGTGCAAACTGTAAACAGTAAATCTTAAAGATTTTCTGCAAGGAAAAATGTTCTATTACACTTTAATTGTTAGCACAAAACTTCATCTTTTTTTATATTGTGTAAAATTGTTGGAGAGTCCATACAGTTACTTATTTATTAAATTTATATGTTGCCCATCTCATTATTGAGAGACATGACCACTGTAGAATTTAAGAAAATTAAGAATATTAATGTCAGTTCAATTTTATCTTTAATTTAAATAAAACTATCATTTCCATTTCTTATTTGTCTGCATTAACAAAACTGTATCGTCCAGATAATGGAAGGAGAAATAAGATATCCAATTCTCTAAAAGAATAGTTGTTAATGCTTTTCAGTGGGGATAAATAATGCAGTAAATATATACAGTTTGCATTTTTTCTTTAGTTATTTTTTTAAAGGAAATCTTTGTTTCAAAATTGCAGCATTCAATGCTATAATCTGATGTAATTTCAGAATTAGGCAAACATTTCTTACATTTAAACATGTCAACATTGTGAAATGATGTAGTTCAGTTTAGCAAGAGATTACTGGTACTGAAATACCAGTACTTCTGAAGTTTCACAGGGTAGCAGTTGTATTGTCTCTAGTATCAGATAGATTAGATAGATAGTTTTTTTCCTGTGTAGATCTATTTGACATGAAAAAAAAATTTTTTGTCCAGATATTTGCATGACATTTCTGTTAACAAGAAAATATCAACAAATGCACAATTTTTTTTTACTTAAATCTTAGTAGAATTACTTTCATTCAGTATGTTTTGTAATTTAATAAATATGCAGCTCATTTTCCCAAATAATATTGCTTTTGTAAAAGCAATATCTAAGACATACATTGTAAAAATAATAAATGTAAATATGTGGGCTGGTTAAAAATTACCTATAAGTTAAAACAAATATTTAAAAATATCAGGAAGTCCAGAAAAGGATATTTCAAAGAACCAGGGCAGTTATATTCCTCTTTCATGAGGACTTTAATGGCATATATCTGGCTAAATGTTGCATAAATGAGCATAGCGTTTCTGTTTTATTTGGGCAATTGCCATAACTGAGATAATGAGTTTCATAGGTAGGAAGTACATGCAACCTCAAATTGATGTTTGGGGTAATAATCACAAAAGAATTATTAAGAAAGAAAACTCACCAGAGACTATTAAATAAATATGTTCTCATAACATAAAGGGAAGATTAGGTCTGTGGGTAAACATTTAGCATCATTTGTGGGTAGTTTTGATACATGCTTTCTTTCACATAGTAAATCATAAAAAATAATATTTTAAAATCATGAATTCAAGTGTAATTTGATCTCAAAAACAGTACCGTTATGAAACTTATTGGAAATATATAAGAAAAAGAAGTATTGTTTTCCAAACTAGCATTTACAGAAAAGACCATGATTTAGATAACAACGTTTCTCACCTCCTTGTGATCAAAACATTACTCGTGACTCTAAAATTGTATATATAAAATATTCATTTAGATGACAGGTAGTCCTTGACTTAGAACAGTTTAGTGACAGTTCAAAGTTACAACACTGAAAAAAGTGACTTATGGTCATTTTTCATACTTATGACTGTTGCAGCATCCCCATGGTCACGCGATCAAAATTCAGACACTTGACAATTGATTCATATTTATGACGGTTGTAGTGCCCTGGAGTCATTTGATCACCTTTTGCGACCTTCTGACAAGCAAAGTCAATGGGGAAGCCAGATTTATTCAACAATCGTGTTACTAACTTGTGATTCATTTAAATCAGGGGTCTCCAACCTTGACAACTTTAAGACTTGTGGACTTCAACTCCCAGAATTCTGTCTTAAAGTCTTAAAGTTGCCAAGGTTGGAGACCCCTGATTTAAAAAATGTGGGAAAAGATCATAAAATGGGCAAAACTCACTTAACAACTGTCTCGCTTAGCAACATAAATTTTGGGGTTTCTTCCTGTTGACAAAGAAGTGGGGCATTGGGCAATATCAGGGGAAAATTGCTGACTTTTCTCAATGAAAAGAACAGGAGAGGCAAGGTATAGATGAGCACTTTTGAAAGACTAATTCTTTTATTGATTTGTCATAAGAGTTTCCCTTATTTTCATATTGTGAAATTAGTTTCTATTCTTTTTTATGCAATTTTACAAAGGCATTTATCTTTTCCCTATTGTCCTTTTCTTCCTCATCAACGTCAGTATACTGATGAGCCTATGAAATGTGACTTCTTTTCTTCCCCCTTAGTATAGCCTTTGTAAATTCATGTTACTAAACACTAAGTTCATGATAGGAATTTACAAAACTCTGCTACACAGAGATGGGAAAATAAGGAAAGAAAAATAAGTGTAGCAATTGTTCCATTGCTACATGGATGAAAGATAAACTATGAGCTTACATATAGAACATGAAGGAACCTCAGCTTGTTCAATTTCCTTGAGTTATCTCTGAAGAATTTATACTGAAGAATTTAATTTACACAACATGCTAAGGCAGACAATATAGTTTACAAACCACAGAGGCTGATTCATAAAAGACAGGGCCATAAATGAGCAAGCCATTTTGAGATGTAGGCCGATTTGTAAAGCTAGCTGTTCATTTCAATTGAAGAGAATATATGTAGATCAGATTGAACTATGGGCTCCTTGATGCTCTCTGGCTGTTTGTTTGCTTGCAGGTATCTTATTACCCACTAAATAATGTCATCAGTATTAGTAAGTTTGGGATTTACTCCAGGGGTGGGTTCTACTTACCTTTACTACTGGTTCACATTGTGCCTGCGCGTGTGTGCGCTCGCTGTGCTTGTGCGCACTCTTCTGCGCATGCGCAGATCACTTTTGATGACATTCAGGTCAGTGGGCAGAACATCCCGCCAGATTTACTAACGGTTTTATAGAATCGGTGTGAACTGGGGGCAAGCCACCACTGATTTGCTCCGTTTATATACAACAACTTGTCCTACCAGTGTTGGTGGGAGATTGGTTTTCTCCTTGGTAGTTCCTTGATTTAGCGGTATTATTTTCTGCTTTGTTCTTTGTCTTGTGTTAATCCCTGCTTATGTAAGTGTAGTTTGGTAGAAAGGATGTGTTCTGGTCTTTTTGTATTCTTACGTTTTAATCATATGCTTTGAATGGTATGTTAAATGTGGTCTTTATTGATGGCTAATATGTTTGAAAGCTTCCAGGAATTTTATGAAGGGACACGGTGGCTCAGTAGCTAAGATGCTGAGCTTGTCGATCGAAAGGTCGGCAGTTCAGTGGTTCGAATCCCTAGTGCCGTGAGCTCCCTTTACTTGTCCCAGCTTCTGCCAACCTAGCAGTTTGAAAGCACATAAAAAATGCAAGTAGAAAAAATAGGGACCACCTTTGGTGGGAAGGGAACAGTTTTCTGTATGCCTTTGGCCTTTAGACATGCTGGCCACATGACGACGGAGATGTTTTCGGACAGCAATGGCTCTTCGGCTTTAAAACGGGAGATGAGAAGCATCCCCTAGAGTCGGGAACGACTAGCACATACACAGTGGCTGTTACAGTCTTTATGCTATGTTATAGATGACTCTTCTTTTTAATTCTTGGACTACTTTTAAAAAAATTACTTTTACAGGGTTTTAGCTGATTTGTGAACTGCGGTGATACTATGTGATTGTACTGTTGATAGTTTATGAGATGTTTTTGAAATATGGTAGTTTTATCCTTTTCATAATTTGTGTTGGTTGTGCTGTGATGGGTTGAGTGTTCAGGCACTTTTTGATAAAGTTGCCTGGGTATCTCTTTTGTTCGAACATGTTGTGTAGGCAATTTTTCCTTCTTTTGGTATTTTGGGTTCTGGTGTGTTTGTACTATTTGAATAATCTTACACAGCTCCTCTTGAGTTGGTCTTCTGGTAATGGAAAAAAAGGAAAACACCACAGCCCCACCAATACCAGCAGCACAAACTACTGTATATAAATGGAGCAAATATCACTCACTGGGATTGATTTTGTTACCTAGTTGGGTAATGAAATGTCTGCAAACAAACTACAATCTCAGTGCTAAGAATTGCATTGCTGTTTATTTGCAAAAAAAACACTTGAAGGCACACCAAAGTTCACATAACAAAGGGGTTGCAGTCTCTCTCCTATAAGGCAGGAGAATGAAAGGTAGTTTTACTACCCATGACTTACCTTGATGATAAAGGTAATGAAGTTTTCCTAATGAAGTTGTACCATTAAAGGTAATTACTTTTATCTGTATTTCATTGAAAATATTACCTAACCTAGTAACAAAATGTTTGGAAACCAACCCACAAGCCCAGAGAGTGAACCTCTACCCTCATCCTACACCTGAGCTACAAATATTCACTGCTATTGCAAATCCAGGTAGATGAAACAGTGTGAGCTTCCCTCAGGACTGCCTCACTAGAATTTTCCAGTTGGATATGCTACCACAACTTAACTAAGTTTGAACAAGCTTAGTCTTTCATTCTGATTGTCCTGCTTTTCCCCCCTACTTATTTCTCCTATTTTTCAGGTCTGTTATCTGCTCACATCACTGATGGTATGAAAGTTGGGAGTCCATTATCAATCAGACTTTTTAAAGGCCTTTCAGGAATACCACCAAAAGGACTTGTAACTTTCATATTCTGACTATCTAGATCAGGGGTGTCCAAACTTGGTCCCTTTAAGACTTTTAAAGGGACTCTGGGAGTTGAAGTCCAAAAGTCTTAAAGGGACCAAGTTTGGACACCCCTGATCTAGATAATTTAGCCATTTCACCTGCATTTTTTAAAAAAAATATTCTATAACCTGTACTTTGGCTGGGTCTTCAGGAACATTACCAGTTCAGACTGCTGGAGCTGACCTTTTTGGGGTATTTTATCAAGGAATGCACAGGGTATTTTTTTTTTTAAATATTGGTTACACTTTGTGTTCCTATGTACTTTGATGTAAAATGGGAATTACTTAGTTTTCTCTTGTCTCAACACATCTCATGTTTTAGAAATTTCTGCCAGATAGTTCCTATATGCCATATAGTTCAGAATCATTTCCTTTTTGTATTCAGAGTGATCTTATAAGGTTTAAAAAGGCTCATAAAACGCTTATTTTTTCAGGTTCTTGATAAATTTGAAAGACCTTTTCAGTAGCAATACTTGTAGGACTTAAATTATGGCATAGGTTGGATTAAAGCTTTAAATTATTGAATAATTTTATTGTTAAATGTTCGTTTATATTGTATTGTTAATTTTATACTATATTAAAATAAAGAAACAAATGAAAATACTGAACATAATTATGACACTATCAGTTCTTGTATATCACTGGCTAGGCTTCTCCATTGTTTCCTAGGACTGGAGACAATGACTAATCTCCAGGAAATCATCACTGGATACAGGTAATAATGAGCTTACTAATTATAAATACACACATTAAGTATAATGAAGCAGTTACTTTAGATTGGGATGTGTAAGGGGTGATGAACTGAAGTAAATACCTCATGTCACGATGTCATGTTAAGCTGCAGCCCAGAGCAGCATCACTCTATATATGGCAGCTATGCATGTTGTGATTGTGACTGTGGTATCTTTGGGTCCTGGGATTTCTGTGGCACCTCATAATTCATTACTTTGAGAGGCTTTCAAAATGATGTTATTAAATAGGGAGCTGAATCTAGAAAGAATGCTAGCCAACTGCTGAGAAAAGGAGGGAGTGGTGGATCTTCAGGTGGAGGTTGTCTTTCAGATTGTCTGTCCATAACCACCTGGAAACAGTCTTGTGCAAGACTTGTCTTTTTATGAGTAACCCATCACTCAACATAAATTCCCTTTTCTCTCCAGCAAACTACTTTAAAGAAATACGTCAATAAGAATCAAACTGCCTAAATTTCCCAGCCTTTATGGCCAACATTGTGGAAGCTACCATTCTAACATATCTAGAATGCTAAGTTGATGAAGTATAACTGAGCCTTTGAAATATTTTGGATCCAAGCACTACTCAGGTGCTCATAAACTACTAAATGTACAGAACTGATAGTTATTACTGCTAAGTGCTCTTCATGTTATCTTATTAATCTTATCTCAGAAGTAGCATTGGAAAAGGAAGATGCCTTATCCCCTTCTTATGTTTCTGTTGCCATCAGCAATGAGAAGATAGCAAGCAACTTTCTGCTTTCTAACTAGACGTTAGAACAAAGTTGAATGGTTTCCCAAGAGTTCTAGATTACAGAAAGTGCAGCCTACAACCATGAAATACCTCACTCAGAGGAGAACCAGAAGCAGTGAGACTGGCTGGAAAATAGCGGGCTCCAATGAGCCCTGGGAAAATCCAGGCAGAAAAAACGCTGTCGGGGAGGTCTTTAAACTGGATCCGTCCTGTAGAGACGATGAAGAAGAAATGGCACCTCGGACAACCAAGAGGAACAGGCAAGTTCCTCAGAAGGTTGGAGGAAACTCTTCGATCTGGTTGTGGGGGCGGTAGCCATTGCGGCCATCATGAAGCTGGGGCAACCGGAGTAAGTTTTGTGCAGGAGCGGTGATTTGGATGGAGTATTTGTACTGAGTGAGCAATTGGCCAACTCACAGGTAAAAAAAAAGTATTTTAAAATTTTTAAAAGAAGTCCCGGCAGGAACTTAGGAAATATCAGCTAATTGGCATTGAGGAATGTTAATGGAGAGAGAAGAACAAAACAGAAGTTAAAGCACTAAAGCCCAGAATGGAGCTTGATATTTGGACTGGAAATTGGATTTGGAGATATTAAAATTATTATAAGAAAAAGAAACCCGAAAGAAAATAATTATTAATAAGATTGGACATAATTCTAAAAGTTTTAAACTTTGAAAAGCAAAGAAAAATTCAAAATAGAAAAGCCCTGTAAAGGAAACTTTTTAATTGGATTTGAAATTGGATTTTAAACTGGAATTGGGATATATAAAATTAAGAAGAGAAAGAAGAAACTTGACAGTATTTGATAAGCGGATTTAATACACAATTGGATATTTTGCAACTTTGTTGATTTGAGACTTGTGGATTGGGGAGAGACATCTGCTGGCAGAAAAAAAGCACTACAACAAACAATTTGAAATCTGGAAAAATTACAGTGACCTTGAGCTACAAGAGCTGTGAGAAGTTTAAAAGAGGATTTGTTTTCTTTTAAGCTGTTTGATCTCGATCTCGTGGAAAATAACAAAACTGCAAATTGGAGTTAAAAACAAACCAGAACGTCAAAATGTGGCAGGAACTAATTGAGATGGTCAAAATGATGCCTGTATCATTTAATCTTGATAGAAAATGAAAAACTGTGTCAGAACATATTCAATTGGATAAAGAGGTTAAGAATGAGAAGCAAGAAAACAACACAGAAGATAAAGACATTGATGATGAAAAACTAAATGATTACATTGGGAGTAACAATGAAAAAAGGAGAAAGGATAGGAGGAAACAACATATAAAAAAGAAGCAAACTAAGGGAAGAAAAGGAAAAATTAGAGGAAAATATTTTTAATGATTACACTGGGATTAACGGTGGCAAAAATAGAGAGGATAGGGCAAAGCAAGAGAGGGAAAAAAGGATTAGGCAAAAAAAATTTAAATGATTACACTGAGATCAACAGTGGGGAAATAAGAAAAGTGAGAGGAGAAAAGGGAAATAGCTCAGATGGGAATTTAGGGCAAACTGTATGTATTTAGAAGGGGTTAAGATATGGAAATTCAAATGAAATTGAAATTGAATAAGATATCAATAGAAATTAAGAAAAATAAGATGATTAAGAGATTAAGATGTTTGTACTTGAAAAAGCTGGTGTGAAAAACAAATCTGAAGAAATATAGTGTGTTTGGTAAAATTGTAAAATGATTAATAGGGAAATAAGAAATGACAAATTGGAAAATAATTAACATTAAGAGACAAATGTGAAATATCAAGCTAGAATAAAAAAATAGAAACTAAGGATAGAAATGACTAAGTTTAAATTAAAGGGTTTCAAGAGAAATAAGGAAATAAGAGAAAATAAATTGATGATAATTTATAAATGTGGTGATTTTGAGAAATATATGTAATAAATGGAGAAATAAGATAAAGAAATAAAATAAGATTATGATTGGAGGACAGGGAGGATGGTAATATTGATTATATATTAAATATTATGTAGAGATAAATAATAAAAAAGTAGAAAAGAAAGAATATTATGGCAGAAATTGAAATATATAAATTACATTTGGGAAGTTATAAGCTGTATAAATTTTGACTCGGTCCAATACTCTATTCAGAAAATATGTATTGTTTGTTTGTATGTTCGTTTGTTTTTAAAAATAAAAATAAAAAAAAGAATACCTCACTCATAGGGTAAAACAACTTATAAACTGAAGGTCAATTATGATCAATGTAGGCTTCCTTCTCATCCTTTGCCTTCTTTATAAACCTGTGATGGCGAACCTATGGCACATGTGTCACAGGCGGTATGCGGAGCCATATCTGTGAGCACATGAGCATTGCCCTAGCTCAGCTCCAGCATGCCAGCTGATTTTCAAGCCTCCCGAGCCCGCTGGAAGTTGGGAAACGGGCTCCAAAGAAAGCCTTTGGAGCCTGGGGAGGGTGAAAAACAGGCCTACTGGTCCCACCATGCCATCATGTGCCAAAAACGGTGGGGGTTGAATTATGGGTGTGGGCACACGTGTGTGTGACCCCCCCCCACGTTCCCCGTTTCTGGCATGCAATGGCAAAAAGTTTAGCCATCAATGTTATGCAGTCTTCCCAACTGTTTGGCTAAGCCAAAAGGAAAATGGTGATCTACAAATAAAAGAGATGGCAATGCAATGTATCTTCCCCAACAAAAAATTGCTAAAAAATATTGTTGATACATGAAATTGCTATACAATCAGCATAGTTATGTTTCAGTGAATCTTCTTCAGCTAAACGTCTGAAGACATTTTTGTTGAATTGTATTCTTTTATGAATTCGGTGGAAATGAATAATCCTGCAGAATTTTCTATGATTTCCTCTACTCACAATTTATACTATCTGTGTTTGGTTGATTCTAATAGGACAACTTTCCAGAAGCAACGATTCATGGCAGCAGCAGCTATGAAAAGAATGAAGAATTATTTCTACTGGCTTTATTTTCAATACATGATAATTACCTGCTCCATTGACTTCGAATATTGGGAACAAATAGTGATCCACATTTTTGTTACAACTACTTTTACCATGCTGGCATACACAGCTTATGTGTTCATTCCTATTCATCTGCACCTGGCATATCAGTTCTTTCTACAATTTTTAATCAAATAGCAAAGGAGGACACTGAACTATACCTATTGCAACCAAGGCTGGGTGCTTTTGTGTATTTTTGCTTCATCTGTGTAAATAGAAAATTTAAAAACATTTAATATCTTTCCTTCCTAAATTATTATATCAACTGACACCCTTAGATGTGTTAACTTGGAGGAGTTGCTAAAATATATTTTACCACATTTAATTTTTTTTAATTTTATTATCAGACAACAAAATGAAGTGAAACTAAAAGTGGATAGAGATAGTAAGTATCAAAAATGTATAGAAACTGATAAACAAAAGAAATGGAAAAATGAGTTTGTCTGATATTAAAGATGTAATTTAAGACTTATAAACTAAAGCCTTCTGAACCTGCCATAAAATGTGTTAAGAGAAATTTTTATTTGGCACTTTGTTTCACTGCTAATATTTAGAGATCTGTTGTTTGTCTTGGAAATTGGTGCTGATATTAACAGCAATGCTGTATAACAATCCATCAGATTGGAACTATGACACAGAGTGTAAAAAGTCTGCCCTTGATATTATTTGATAATACAGTATAAAAATATGTATCTCATTGTCTGTGAAATGATTGGGATATGATCATTTACCAAATGGCCTGATTTAAATATTAGAGATGTGCATGTGGTAAATTAATTCCTGATTTTAATACTGGCTGGAACATATCCAAGATGACAAATTTCAAAAGGCAACCATGTAGTTAAATTAATGTAATAGGCTTTCAATAGAATTTAACTGAAATGGATGGCAATGATCTCCATATGGAAGATAACTTTAAGTCATGATTAGTGGTATCATTGTTAAATATCTTCTGAAGTTGACTCCAACCAGTGGAACTAAATATTAGAATAATATGCTGAACTTCCCTGCCCATGGGAGAATTACAGTCAACTGTAGGAGAAGGATAAACTATTCATTAGTTTGGGTTGGTACTGTGCAGATCTTTTGCCCTGGGCTCCAGGCCATTCTTTGCTATGGTGTTGGTAGCCATATGAAGTTACTGAACAATTTATGGAATGAAGGACACGAATGGTAAACAGGTGATTTTCCTACTTTACCTTGTAGCCATGACCACCAATCTGAAGGTCTATGTGATGGTGAGTTGCATAATAAAAGGAGGATACAGTGAATTTTATGCCAACTTTTTTTCTGTCAGCTGAAAGATATGTAGAAAGTATTACAAGTGGGCAGTGGGGAAAGCCACTAGATTTCTCTATTGTTGCTTTAATTTTTTGATGAAATTGTTGCCTGAGCTTGACTTCCTTTCCCATGAATCGAAAAACGTGGGGAAAATACTAGATAATATTTGAAGATACTTAATCTTAAACCACACAGAAATATAACGATGTGTACTGTGAACCACCCAGAACTGGTTTGGACACGGGTGACGCCTACATTGAATTAATTTTCAAAGCTGATTTTTTTTCTCATATTGCAGTACTAATGCTTTCCTAATATCATAATAATGGCACTTGAAAGGAAATGTTAATCTCATTAATGTTTAACCTTTATCAAGAGTTAAATACAGTAGTAAAGACTACATGTTAGCACTTGAAAGTTTAATTTACCAATGTGCTTGGCTGGTAGCTAAACATCTAAATATGTCAAGATTGTGAAACAAATATCGTAATTTCTAAAATCTTATCTATGCATTGTGCATACCATATTTTTTGGAGTATAAGACACACCTTAGTTTTTGGGGAGGAAAATAAGAAAAAAGCTGATTGGTGGGTACAATACCCCCAATCAGCTGTTCCCAGAGGTGAAATTTAGTAACAGGTTTGTTGGTTATGAGCTCTGTGCCTTGCTTTTTTTTCTGCCTCTGAAACTTCTGAAACTCTGTTTCAGAAAAAACTTTTCTGTCTCTGAAAGCGTCTGAAACAGAGCTTCAGAAAAAAAAGACTTTTTTTCTGAAGCTCTGCTTGGAGGCTTTTTTTCTGAAGCTTCTTTCAGAGGCTTTTATTCCGAAGGACTATCTGTACTCTGTTCAGTCTCCTTTCTTTGGTATTGGTATATAGATTAACCTCTTCCGATCTGTTGGTTATTGTGTCATTCTCCACATTTGGTAGCATAGTTTGGTTAGAACCTTTACTGATTCTTCTTTTGTTGCTTGCCATATTATTTTAGATAAAAGCCTTTTTTTCTGAAGCTTCTTTCTGAGGATTCTTTCAGCCTCTGAAATCTCACTTTGTGAGGCTGGGCAGGGCTACACTCGGAGTATAAGATGCACCCAGATTTTCACCCTCTTTTTTTGGGAAAAAAGGTGGCACTCTGAAAAATATAGTAATTAGAATGTAATTTCTTAGAACTATAATACTTCAGCAGAAAGGAGGGAGTCTGAAAGTATTTGCATATGTAGAATTACAATATCAGGAAAGCTATTTCTAAAAAAAATATTGTGAAGAAGCACTGTGCTTTGAAAGAATTAAAACAGGACCTATCCTAATAGAGATATGCTTTTGTATCTTCCTATGTAGCCTGTCTAATGGTATTGCTCTGCAATAAAATAGAATCCCTGACAATAGGAAAAAATTCTGCAGCATCAGAAAAACACACATACACAGACTGATACTAAATGGAAAGCTATCTCACTGCACTAAGTCATTACTTTGAGTTTCTGTTAAATAACTAAGAATAGCAAACTAAATGGAAAAAAATAGGAATATATATTTCTTCTCATATGGAACAAAAATCATAATAGGGAGGGCATTAAAAATACAACTTTTAATGTGTTTTAAACTTTAGGGAAAAATAAAAAAAAATGTTTTCAAATATTACCATTGCTGTTATGAAAATGTGTCACAACTATTACTGCAAAATGTGTCATGGCTATCAGTGGATGGCCTTCAGTGATTTTTCGGTAGATGAATTTTCTGTATTTATGTTTTCCATTTTTGTTTACCTTAACCCTTAGGGAGACACAAAATCAAAGCAAATAAATCCCATTCTATACTCTCTAGAAACCCTGCAGATTTCGCATTTAATCCTGCAATTTTTATAGTTGTCTGTTCATTTCGTCATAACAGAGCAAAATATTTACTTAGCTGGCCTATTAACAAATGTTATGTGTTGCGGATATAACCATACATTATGAGTTATATGTAGGTGTTGTGGTCCACCAGCAGCCTGGGGAGCTGGCAGCAGAGTCGGACAGTGAGGAGGCTGCGGAGGACCATGGGCCAGTCCTGGAGTCTGGAGAAACCACAGACGAGGGCTCTGCATTGGAGGCAAAGAAACGGCCATCTGAGAGGTTTGTGCTGCCTCCGGGACCTCCAGAGTCAGACCTCAGTGAGGCAGAGGAACAGAGGGAGCCTGTTCCCAGTGCACGCATGCAGAGCTGCCAGAAGCAAGAACAGCTAAAACAAAAGGGATGACTCAGGAATAGGGCTGGGAGATGATTGGCCTCTCCCATAAGACTTAAAAGAGGAGCAAACGTGGGCCGTTTGTTCATTCAGTTCAGCTTAAAGCCTGAAGCTTTGTTTCATTCTGTACTTCGTGTGGCTTTGCCAATTAGGTCTTTGGCAGCATGTCAAGGGACATAAAGATTAGTGATTATCCCAAAGGACTTTTCCCGAAGGACTCTTTATAACTAATTGGGACTCATTTGTGAATGAACAGAATTCACAGCCATTGCAATAAAAGATGTTTTTGGGACTACTCCTGTGTTTTAATGACTCAGGAAGCCTAGGTCAGAACAGTAGGCTGCCTTTGCATAATATATAAGTACAATTTAATGAGTCATGTCTCATTGAATTATTGCAATTGTTATTGTTCACACAACATAACTAAAACACATACTAGCCTATCACATTTTCATCAAGTGTTTGTGTGAATGTAACAGATAATCCACATGTAGTGAACACATTTGGGATTGGCAACTCCATTGGTAGATGTTGCAGTCACTAAATATAAAGTGCAATTTTACCTTTCCTTTTTTCGCAAAGCAACAATGCAATCTAAGGAACATATAGCTGAGATTAATTATGCTTCAGTGCTAAGAACGTTTTCATAAATACGTTGTAGAGACTTTGATGAAAATAAAATGGATCATGCAGCATTGATGAAGAATAAAAATATTCATCTGATTAAGCATGTACAAGATGAGATGAAATTGAAACCTAGTTATCAATAATGATGAATCTTGAGATATTTTAATGAAGAAAGGTAGTTATTACCAAAACAGTGAAACAGCATTTACAAATTCATTGTAAAAGTAGCAGTGTAATTTCTGATTCTTCTTTGATGTAACATCTGCTCTACAAGTAACATCTGAGTGAAATCTTATGGAGATGTAAATACTATCCCTCCAAATATCATTATATGGATTGAGAAATGCATTTTTTTACTACAAAAACTCTTTCAGTAATGATACCATTTCTATTTAATTACTCTGAAAAGAGGTATTATATACCAATCCTGTATAAAATCATTTTATGGCGTGTTGTCTTTATTTAGGGGAATTGTTCATTTTTTTAATCATTGAAAAGCTATTTGATACTGCCTCAACTCAACTCAAGGGAGAGATCTTGAAATGCAACAGAAAAAAAATTGTTTGTGCAGATTCCTTAAGTTAGCTTCCCCAAACTATGCCACACCTGTAAAATAATTGATTTAGCAAGGACAAAAGTTCTAGATTTCCCCATTCTGCTTTCATAAACACAGGTGTCACACTTTCTTACACGTCTACGTTTTAGACAACTACTTGTGAAATCTTGCATAATTAAATGGTATCTGTAATCATGAATTAGTACTCTAAAAACTGTGCCTGAGCATGTATGGAAATAAGGAAAAAAAAAGACTTCTTTGTGTTCTTTAAAGATCAGCTGGAACAGATGATGATATATCAAGAAAGCCAATACAAAAGCAGTTATCATTTTCTATACCATAAAAATATTGTCAGCTTAATACAGCATATATTTAAGAAATATTTTTATATGATTTGTGTCTACTTCTAACTTCCATCAATGAGAGTATGTTGTGCAAAATAAAATAAAATAATTTTTCTGACCTGTAATATGATGCACCTTTTTACCTCATGAACATATTTCTAACCTCAATGTAAGGTTGAGGAATCATATCCTGTTGGAGAAGTTAAACAGAGTTTATGCCAGCCTGACCATTCTCTACCTGTCTGGATTTCAACTGCCATTATTCTGAAAGAACTGAAGGACACAAATATACTGGTGGGGAGGTGTGGAGTGCTGGCTCCCCACCAGTATTTATAGAGAGACGGCAGCTCCGACCACACTTTGCTTGCACAAGCAGGAAGCCAAAAGCATCAATCAGCCTGAAGATGGCACATGGGACCTTGTTGAAACGTCGCCTAGATACTTTTAACCTTACACAGGAAAAGACCCGAATACGCCAAGACCTACATACCTATACCCGTGAAAACCTACATACATACATGCATTTATTTATTTATTTATTTATTTTCTGAGGTTTTCACGGGTGTTTGTATGTAGGTCTTTGGTTATTCGGGTTTTCTCCCACGTAAAATTGGAAGTGTCTTGGTGACATTTCGACGAAGTCTCATTCAAAGCACGAAGCTGTAAACACCAGCCTGAAGATGACGAATGAGACTTCATTGAAACGTCGCCAAGACACTTCCAATTTAACGTGGGAGAAAACCCGAATAACCAAAGACCTACATACATATATGTGTGTGTGTGTGTGTGTGTGTATGTATATGAAATTGGTATATTTCCAATTCTTATATATTAAGATATATATATCTTAAAAATCTATTATTTTTTCCCTCTTTTTTATTAGCCATTATAATTACACCTTTGGGGAGCATTTGTTTTTTATCCTTGCAAATCTTTTCAATATTATTTATTTTTCATGTCAAGAATGCCTATAACAGATTTCTTGGGGACTATTTTTCAAGGAACAATAAAATTCAATTAGCAAGACATCCTAACTTATCCCATCAACATATTGGCACCTTCTCCCCCTGTAGCATCTTCAGATATCTGAAGGTCTTCAAGCATTTCAGTGAGACTGATTTGGGGAATGCTCTCATCATCTATTTCATTCTCCACTGGTATCACTGGATCTAAAATATAAGAACATAGCATATAGTCTACAAAGAAATTATTACAGGATCAAACACCAGGACTCTCTGCACGATATAGAATATTACAATCTAAAAGATTGGTAACTTGTGTATTTCTACAAGGTTTTATTTTATTTTATAAAATAAAAATACTGTGCTATCTTTGCATTATCTATCATATAAATGTTTATGAAGAGAACCCATAAAATAAACTAACCAATGGTAAATTCTCACAAAGCCTTGTTGCCAAATTTATTATAAAACAAAGGACATAATCTTAGAAATGGATATGTGTATAATAATATGTGTTTGTAATTTGCTCTCTGTGGACGCCCATGTCTGGAGAAACCCATGAGAGAAACCCAGGAGCCAATGTATCCTTATTGCTGTTATAATCTATGAGTTAATCCTAGCGTCTGGTGACTGCAGAGACAAGTATTTGAAGGTTTTTTTGCCAATATTTTCAGAAGTGGTTTGCCAGTTCCTTCTTTCTAGGACTGAGTGACAGCCCAAAGTCACCCAGCTGACTTTCACGCCTAAAAGAGATTAGAACTCTTCAGTATTCCAGACTCTAATACAGCCTCTTTAACAACTATGTCAAATTAATTATTTTAATCCTCAGACAGTTTAAAAAATGTTGGCAGATCAAATAGAGGTAGGCAAATCACCAATAATCAAACATGTCTTAGCAATAAAGCTAATTTAAGAAAAATATTCCACATGAATTGCAGTTTCTATAGATGAAATATTCTCTAATGTTGCAGTGTTCAAGAAGAATGAAATGATTTCAGGTGGGAAACTTACTTTTATAAATATTGACATTTTTTCTAATTGTTTCATCTTCTTCTAGATCTTCTAAGAAGTCTTGGTATTGTCTGTAAAAAATATCACATTGGAAATAAACATTTTTTTTCACTCGGAACAATTTTTAGATTAATAACATGCACATGCAAATAACATGAAGAAAACCAAATATTTGGCTCAAAGGCATGTTCTATAACTGTTACAAATATATTAAATTCCTGTTCCATATGAACCTATTCTATGTATATGGTGTTCAGAGAAAAACCAGTTTCAAAAATTGGGCAGGAAAACCAAACACGATGTTGGTGATTTTCAGTGTTTAACTTAGTTACATCCATCAGCTCTTAAATCGAGTTTATATACATGCTAGTTTACACTACACTAAGCCACAATTTGTTTCAACAGTGGCTTTATACTAAACTACAATTGGCTAATAATAACTGGTGAATTAGGAATGGGTACTTTGCAAAATATACTGCTGCATATGAAGCTGCATCTTTGTGTGACTGTTCTGAAAACTTTTTATAGCTCTCTCTGATTCTAGGCATAGAAAAATTTCCTTTGGTAAAGTAATCAAGTGAAAAGGTTACAACACAAGTATAATGATGATTTAATGGTAATGATGATTTAATAGCTGATGAGCTGTAAACCAAGATGATGCAATGAGAATGAGTCAGTTTAAGAGGTTATCACTTTAAGAGGCTGTCTATGTAAGAGAGGCTCTGTGGGGGCAGTCTCTCGTTCCTCATGTTCTATCTCCATTGTAGTTCTCCGTGTATTACTCTCCATGTAGAGTTGAAGATTGATTGATTGCCTGGCTTTGCTTAGCACGTGTATGTATATAGATATGACTTGTAGCTAAACCACTGTTTGAAAGACAAAACCTCTGTATATGGTATTTTGCTCCTGAGTTGTATCAAACTAGCAGTCACACTGCACACTCTGACAACAAGCAAATAAACAAGACAGCCAGAGAAACCCCTAAAAACAGTTGTTACCAATCTTCCAAGATGTTTTCCAAGATGGCGCCACTGAAAACTGCCTCAATGAAATGCTCTCTAATGGTTTCTTTATTTTTAATTATTCTCTGTGACTCACTACTGATTTCTTACTCAAGAGACCATCTGCTAAAAATTAAGCAACACTTCTTTAAAGAGCAGCTTTCTGTGATCTCACCCTACCTGTCTTTATAAACACGGAGGAGATTCTAACACATGGATTACCCAAAAAACCCAAATGGAAGCAGAGAAAGAGAGGTAAAAGGGCAGGGATTTTAAACAGATTAATGAAAAGGAGAAATAAAACTCCTCTGCCTTCAATTTTCCTAACCAACATACGTTCACTTGCTAATAAGATGGATGAAATACTCCTTTTAAACAGATACAATTCTGACTTTTACAATTCAGCAGCCCTATGCTTCTCTGAAACCTGGTTAAATGAATCAATTGATGATAGCAGCCTGCATATCCCAGGGTTTCAGATTCAACAATCAGACAGAATTGCAGAAACATCTGGTAAAAAGAAGGGAGGAGGATTATGTTTATATATCAACAACAGCTGGTCTCAGGATATAACTATAATATATAAATTCTGTGATGAAAACTTAAGAGACATTAAATATCAACTGTAAACCACACTATTCGCCACATCAATTTTCCTCATTTCTTCTAATTGCTGTTTATGTCCCACCACAAACAAGACATTACGAACTCTAGCTGACCAAATTATTGAGGCTGAAGCCAAATACCCCGATTCACTGGCCATTATTTTGGGAGATCTAAACAAGGCAAACTTAAGGAAAGAGCTACCAAAATACTTCCATCATGTCAATTGTCCCACTAGAGGCAAGAATACTTTAGACCATTGCTACACAATACTAAAAGTTGCTTATCGGTCCTTACCACAAGCAGCTGTGGGACACTCTGATCATTTCATGATTCACTTTGTACCTGCTTACAGGCAAAGACTTAAAACCACAAAACCAACAGTTAAATCAGTGAGAATCTGGACGGAGAAGGCAAAATTAAAGCTACAGGCCTGCCTTGACTGCACTGATTGGAATCTTTTTGAAAGTACCTTTGCAGACTTAGATGAACTCACAGAGACTGTAACATCATATGTCAACATCATATGTCAACTTCCCACCAGGAACTTGCAAATATATAGTAACAACAAACCTTGGTTCACAGCTAAACTTAAGCAGCTATGTCATTCCAAAGAGGAAGCCTACAGAAAAGGTGATAAAATGCTGTACAATCAGGCCATAAATGTATTAACAAGGGAGATCAGAGCAGCAAAAAGAAGCTACTCTGAAAAGCTAAAGAATCAGTTCTCAACAAATGAACCAGCAAACATGTGGAAAACACTTAAAAATATCACCAGCTATGAAAAACCTCCTTCCCAGGCTGAAGGAAATCAGCAACTGGCAGATGACCTGAACGTGTTTTACTGCAGGTTTGAAAGGAAACTACAGCCATCTATCTCCATAATCCCCATCTCAGAAACACCAACAACAGCCAAGCATCCTACAACTGATCCCATCCCATTGGGTTCACAACCCCTAGTGATCCAGAAAAGGAAGTGCAAGATCTATTTCACAGACAAAAGCCAGGAAAAGCTGTAGGCCCAGACAAGATAACTCCTTTTTGCTTAAAAGTCTGTGTTGACCAATTGGCCCCCATCTTCACCCATTTCTTCAATAAATCACTAGAGATGTGCTATGTTCCTTCTTGCTTCAAATGCTCTACTATCATCCAGTGCCAAAGAAGCCCACCATAAAGGAACTGAATGACTACAGACCAGTTGCTCTAACATCTGTAGTCATGAAAACCTTTGAAAGGCTAGTGCTGTCCCACTTAAAAACTATTGCGGATTCACTGTTAGATCCCTTGCAATTTGCATACCGAGCAAATAGATCAACAGATAATGCTGTTAATATGGCTCTGCACTACATCCTACAACATCTTGAATCTCCAAAGACCTACACAAGGGTCCTCTTTATAGACTTTAGTTCAGCATTCAATACTATCATTCCAGACACTCTTCTAAGCTAAACCAGTAAGTGGATCATAAGCTTCCTAACGAATAGGAAGCAGCAGGTGAAGCTAAGCAGAATCACATCAGATACCTGTACAATTAGCACAGGCCCCCACCAAGGCTGTGTGCTCTCTCCATTTCTCTTCTCTCTGTATACCAATGACTGCATCTGTAACAATCCATCTGTTAAACTACTGAAGTTTGCAGATGACACAACAGTGATCGGTCTCATTCGAGACAATGATGAATCTGCATACAGACGGGACGTTGAACAACTAGCCTTGTGGTGCGACTGGAACAATCTGGAACTGAACACAATCAAAACCATAGGTGGTAGTCTTTAGGAGAAATCCTTCCATACTTCCACCTCTTACAATACTAGACAACACAGTATGAACAGTAGAGACTTTCAAATTTCTAAGTTCTACCATATCACAAGATCTAAAATGGATAGCTAACATCAAAAACATCATCAAAAAAGCACAACAAAGAATGTTCTTTCTGCACAAACTGCCCAAGGAGCTGCTGATACAGTTCTACAGAGGAATTACTGAGTCTGTCATCTGCACCTCTGTAATTGTCTGATTTGGTTCTGCAACCCAACAAGACAGACACAGACTTCAGAGGATAATTAGAACTGCAGAAAAAATAATTGCTACCAACCTGCCTTCCATTAAGGATCTATATACTGCATGAGTCAAAAAGAGGGCTGTGAAATTATTTACACAGCCTGGACATAAACTGTTTTAACTCCTACCCTCAAAATGACTCTACAGAGCACTGCACACCAGAACAAAAAGACACAAGAACAATTTCTTCCCGAACGCTATCACTCTGCTAAACAAATAATTCCCTCAACACTGTCAAACTATTTACTAAATCTGCACTACTATTAATCTTCTCATCGTTCCCATCTCCTTCCATTTATGACTGTATGACTGTAACTTCGTTGCTTGTATCCTTACAATTGATATTGTTTCCTGATTGCTTATTTGTACCCTATGACTATCATTAAGTGTTGTACCTTAGAATTCTTGATGAACTTATCTTTTCTTTTATGTACACTGAGAGCATATGCACAAAGACAAATTCCTTGTGTGTCCAATCACACTTGGCCAATTAAAAAAAATTCTATTCTATTCTATTCAAAGGCTAGAGTTACTTTAATACGTTCAGGAGTGCTTTGTGTCAATCCTTTGCAAAGGGCTTTGCTTCTACCAATGTGCTTTGCAGGGTGCTCTTTTCAAAAATTTTGCTTACTGACTAGATCAATTTATTTCTGAGTAAAAATAATTGAATGTATGATAAGCTAAGCAAAAACCAGGCAACCTAAGTTCAACATACAAATTCAATCAAAATGGAATCAAGAGATAGGACAGAGGTGAATAAGTTCTTTCCTGGCATTTGTGTTTTTGCTGCTCTAACTTTGAAAAAAAACAGCACAAGATTCCTAGATTTTCCCATTTTATGCAATTGTAGCTCAAATACATTAACTTAAATTTTTATATTCTTTAAACTTTGTGAGACTTCATTTATAAATACATATATCATGTAGATAGTTCTCACACAGATCTTCTGCAAGCAACTTAAACTGGAAGCACAAGTTTTTTTTAATTTGCATTTATATCCCACCCTTCTCTGAAGACTCAGGGCGGCTTACACTATGTTAAGTAAGCAGATTAAGATGGTAAAATAAGAACGAAGCATAAAAAAGGAGGTTAAAAGAATTAATAACCTTTCATCATCGGTATCCATGTTATCTCGGTCTCTTTGTAATTCTTTCAGTTTCCAATTTCTGCGACGTTGACGCTTGGTGCGATCGTAACTTTTTTTAATCAAAATCTATGAATGGAGCAGGGGAAAAAAACAAGCCCTAGATCAATACAGTCTACAGAATAATATTGAGATCTCCTGGAAATCCATGCTTTTATTAAATAGTACATTTTAAAATAATTTGACTAAAACTATTATTAGAATTGACACTTTGGTTCTTTGCAGTGCAAAATGCAAAGCCAATTGTTTATCAAAAGCAGATGTGACAGGTAGTAGCAAGCTTGTTAAACCTATGTCTACACAAGTCTATTCTATACCCTTAATTCTGGAAAAAAGAAATGACTTAAAGTATAAACAAGGAGACAATGGAGTGCATTAAAAGCATTTAAAAAATAAACCAGAAGTGGGAACTTTAAAAATTACCCTTTGGAAACGACTATTCAAGATGTCTTAATCTAAGCTTTTTAGGTCATGTGTAACCTTGGGGACTCATATGCTTTCTCTTATACAACAAGGATATACTTGAAAGAGAAAGTATTGGACCAATTTTAATTGTAAATTAAATTAAATTTTAATGCGATTTTTTCATACAAACATGTAAAATTCACAGGCACTTCAGAGAGACAGAATGATCATGTTTCAGATGTGGAGAAATAAAAATAGATATAGTGCTTGTTAGAGAACTGGGGCACAAAAGAAAAACAAATATAATGTCTAAATCTAAGATAAAATAACATGAAACAAAATTAATTTCTTATGCTACCAACATATATAGGAAATAAAGACAAGTCAGAATTCTTGGTGTGGATTAAGATGTATTTTATATATACAATAAATTTTAGAATTCCTAGCCTATATGGGATTCTGTGCACTATAATACAACAGAACATATATTATTTTAATATGATTTTAGTATGTTTGTACTGTTTTTAAATTTAAGTTGCCTAGAGACAGTATTGTAAGACATGTGGCTATATAAATAGAACAGAATAAATCAATTAATTTAATAAGAGGCAAAACAAAACTAAAACTGTCAAATTTGAGACTGGAATCTTAAGCCATAATCTATGAATGTTTAATCTATGAATGTTTTTAATTTTAAGAAATAAATTGTTTAAAGAAAAAAAAATCAAAACCATACCACATCAGGAACACTATGGGGATTCATCTTATTTGCATATTCATCATTCAGATTACAATTAACCAAATCAAAGCTAGAAAACAAAAATATGAAAAACATGTATTAATTATATATTATTCTATAAATCTTAACAAAAATATTATTTCCATAACATTACTATAGAGTAGAATGGAGACCATTCACAACAGGATTAATTATCATTGAAAATTTTCATGAAAAATTCAAAATGTGTCATTATGCAAATAATCAGAATATTAACAAGAGGGGAGACTTGACAGAATCTGTATCTGTGAGTTTTCCAAAACATATAAAAATATTGAATCCCAATGTGCTTTGATCCAAGACTTTAGAGACCCATAAAGCTTTCTTTCGCTTTCTTTCTAGAAGCAAATGCAATTTCTAGCTGCAGCAAGAAAGGAGACATGTTTTAATGTAGGCTGTAGACATTGGAGCCCAAATGTGAACTAGCAAAAGGAATCTTGTATAAAAGAGCATTGTAATGTTTTCTATCTTTTACCAATAAGCATTCAATCGGGCACAATGGGAAAAACTGACTGGAATCCTTGCATAATTTGGCCACCCAATAACTTTTTTTTCAACTCTTCCCTCTCCCATTTAATTTTATCATGTGTATCAACCATAACATTGTATGTGCAGAGAAAGATGCAGAATATTACAAACCCCAATACAAGATCTCCAGGATTCAGAAGATGCCCCAAGTGAGTACGGCAGAAATACTGATGGTCTGTATTCAATTCTGATGTTTTCTGAACCCAGGCTTCCGCAAGGATATGCTTAGAAATTTCAAAATAAAAGTACATACATTAAAAGTAGCTCATTAACCGAAGCAAAACAATTACAAATTACTTTCTAGCCATATGATTCAATCTGTCTAAGCTACATTTAGTATTTTCACATGTAGATTTTCAAACAATACACATATGTTTGATGTTCATCATCCATTTAGCAATTGCTGCTGTACACATGAAATCCACTATATGCTGAGTGTACTTTCACATGTGGCTTTTCAAATAATATAACAAGGTCATTTTGTACAGTGAATTGTATATTAGGAATACTAAATCATGGGTCTTATTTAGCTTGACGCTGATCTGCAAACTAAAGTAATAAAATAACCACAATGCATATATGATTAACTTGTACATCCCAAAGTAAAGATTTGTTCGATCGTTAATAATCCAAGATGAACCCGATATGCTCGAGAAATCTGCGTTGTGGTTTTAACCCACAGGAAGTGAAGCCAAAACTTTTCCTTTTACAACTGGTAGTTCTCTGGGCAAACTTGGGAAAGATATGCTCTCTTGGCAGAACCTTGGGAAAGGGAGGGCAAGTGTTTTTTCCTAGAGCTATAGTGGCGCAATGGTTAGAATGCAGTACTGCAGGCTATTTCTGCTGATCACCAGCTGCCTGCAGTTTGGCAGTTCGAGTCTCACCAGCTCAAGGTTGATGCAGCCTTCCATCCTTCCGAGGTCGGTAAAATGAGGATCTAGATTGTTGGGGGCAATATGCTGACTCTGTAAACTGCTTAGAGAGGGCTGTAAAGCACTGCGAATCAGTTATATAAGTCTTAGTGCTATTGCTATTTCAGCACAAAGCTAGCTCTATCACTCCAGGAATTAGGCAAAAAGGGGCATTTTAGTGGTTGCTGAAGCTTTAGCATATCATTTTTTCCCTGGCCTTTGGCTTCCTGGGCATTCTGCCCTTCTTTTCTGTGGGTGGGGCTGCTTTATACTACGGTGCGCCCTTGGAACCTCCTGGCTGTTTGGACCTTCCTGCAGGATAGCTGCTTTTTCCCTGCTGTGGACGTTTCCTAGCATTCAGTCCTTTATTAGGGGGCCTGCTTCATCTGCTTCCCATATCCCTGAGGCAGTGTTGTGCTTGTTATTTGGGTCTCTCTCCACTTAATGACCCGTGATTTCATTTAATGACTATAAGGAGAATTGCCAGGATTGTAGTTGTTGAGTAAAGTTCTCCTGTAATGTATCACTTAATGATTGCTTCGTTCTTGTGGTCCTAACTGTGGTAATTAAGCAAGAAATACCTGTACTTACGTCCAGAATGTTATTCTTCAGTATAAACTTGCTTAAGTTAGACAAGAACAATTATAGTAATTTACAGCATGTCCCTTTTTAAGACTAATTGTATCATTTATTGTCATGACATCATTGAAAATAAAGTGTTTTCCTATATTTTTAAAGAAAGCAAGGAAACATAATTTCATAAATGCAAAGATTGTGGTACAAGTTGTTTTCCTAAATAAAAGTATTCTAATCACACTCCTAAATTATAAAATCCAAAATTTTTCATAATTTCAATCTTCTGAGTAACTCATCTGATCTTATTCATGATTAATTGCAAAATACTCTTCATTTTAAAGGATTTACCCTAAGTATAGTATGACAAATTTTGGATCCATCCTTTAAAAAAGCAAAAAAGTTTATAGGGATAATCCTGAGCATAACTCTGTGGATGAAATTATGGTCTTCATGGCAGTGTTACTCCACCTGCTGAATTTAATCCAAATTAAGTATGCCATAGATTAATATCTATTATTTCCTTGTTTGTGTTGTTTTTCTAGTTTTTAATATTTTTACAGTTAATGATAGCAGTTTTACTTAATTATTTTTAGTTTGGTTGTATGCTATCCAAAGTGACTTTTGGTGAGATAACTATATAAATTAATTATATAAAAATAAACAATATTTAAATCATTCTGAAGAAACAAGGACTTCATTGGAACTATCATACTTATATGCAATATACCTGCAAAGTGAAACAATGTTAATCAGGAATCAAGATTTACTCAAGCTTCTAGCAGAGAACCAAACAAATATGCTTACCTTATTAGATTTCATGCCTGCACCAGCATTTTGCTTCTGTTCATAGGCCCTACTGATATCCATTACAATAAATTCTTCTAACTGCTTTGGATGAAACAAGCTATTAAAAGGATGGCGCCAATAAGTATTTCCATCTATTTCTGCAACTGAAAAAGCAAAAGAAGAAAATAGGAACCAGATCAGATATTTATGAATCATTTCTGGATATACATGCTGATATGGTGTTCTGGTTAGTAACCTGATGTTAGTGAAGTAGTTTGTAGGCTTTGAATGGGGAAATAGAATGGACAAATTACGGAGGAATCACAAGAAAGTATTATTTCTACTTAACTTCTGTCTTGGAAACCTACGACTCTAGTTGCTAAGGGTAAATATGATGTCCAAATTGTTCATTCACAGCTTAGTTGTAGATGAGTAAGTGGATTTACATTTAATACCAAAACATGACTGGATGAATTCATTTCAAGATTTGCCTTTCTGGGTTTTGGGTCCTTTTGATGTCAAGAGGAAAACTCTTGTGAAGAATCTTGAATGACACCATGCCTATGTTCAGAATCTAAGAATCTGTTTTAATATAGCTATAAGGTGGTATCTAGTTAGCAGGTTTTCATTTATTAAATTACTTTATTATCAATTTACAGTTTTAAACTTTTGAAAAACGTGTTTTTAATTTTTTATATTTTCCTTTAAAAATTTATTTAGTTTCCTTGAATCCTAAATCATGAAAACAATATACGCATGTCAAAGATACACGTATTTTCAAACCTTAAAAATAGTTCAGTTTTTTTAAAAGGCTTTAGGACTGTATTTAAATGAAGATTCATGCCAAGTGTTTATTATTGCTATTAGAGTTTATAGAGAAAATATCAACAAACTTACTTTGAAGAGTACTTGGATCAATGATGTGAATGGCACTGGTTACCCGGATACAAATGCAAATCTGGCTCATATTACCAAGGCTTTGAGCCAGTTTTGGTGATAAACACACAACATTGTCCTGCAAATGAAGAACAGAAACAACAAATGGTATTTCAATTTTGCTATCTTAAACTGTTTTAATAAAATATTATAGTCCTGAAAGACATCTGGAGATCAGAAAGCTACACCGATATGTTTCCGGGTATTAAAGAATGATAGACAAAGAATTAATTAATATCAGTTCATTAATGCTAAATGGAGATTTAAATAGTATTAAAATAGATTTGTTTATATTAACTTATTAATCACTGCCTGCTAAGTTGATCAAGTATGTACATACACATCTCTCTCTCTATATATATATAATTTTTAAATTTTATATATTTGCTGCTACCGACTATATAGTTGGAAGAACATTCAACTGAATTCAATTGCGCTTACTTAGTAGTATCAAATACTGTACATACAAATACTGTACTGACATTAAGATGTAAGCCAGGAATGAAAAAAAATATATCTGAACTGGTAGAACACAGGTCCCATCATCTCACTCCTAGTTAATGTAGTCTGACTGAAATTAAACGGGAATCTTAGAAGAGCACAGATTATCCATCTCTGATAAATGCAAATAATTAATGCTTTTACAGGGACCCCCATATTCAGAGACCATTGGATAGCTCAGTTCTTTTTCTCTCATAGTGAATAATATCTAATATATGCTTCCCAATGTTGCTTAAAGCCACCAAGGTCACTTGAGAGTGAATTAAGTGACATATAAATGAAATAAATAAATACATGTGCAAGAATAAAATACAATCTCTAAGGAACATCCCACTCCAGGCAAAAAGGATGTGTAGTTTTTCAGTGCCTAATCCACAAAGATAGAAAATACCTTGCATACTGGAACAATCTCAACAGAGAAAGTGCTTTTGTAATTATATGTATTGCTGTGAATGTCATGAGAAATCAAACGCTGTGATGATTTAATTCTGAAATTAAAAAAAATGACAAACTCATATCAGAGCAAATAAAGCTATAGGTATAATTCATTTTAAAAAAAATACACCATGGTTTTCTGAACAAATCATGGTGGGCTGGCTTGTAGACAAAGCCCAGCCATAATGAGCAGATCCCCATAAATTAACAACAAACAAATCATATTTTGGATTAGATTTATAGATGAGTTAGATTTCACAATAAAAATCCCTCCCTCCCCACCCTATAAAATAAGGTAAGGCCCATTCACAATTACAAATATAAATCTTGGCTGTATTCCTTGAATCACTTCTAGTTTGTAGAAGTGAAAATTGAAAGAGGACATTTAAAAAGAATCAACATTCTCCAAAGATATAAACTATCATCTCCACAATGGTTAATACTTGAACAATTCCGACTGTTAAATATTCATTAAAAAGTAAAACTGCAAGGATCTCATTCTAATAGTAATTTTCAGAGTATAAGCTTTCCATCTTTTCAAAAGATAGAAGAAAAGCTTGAAAGATAAAATGCAAGAACGTGTATTGGATTTTGCTTCCATGATATGAAAGTATAACTTTATTTATTAAATTTATATGTCACTTGTAAGGTGACTCTCTCAATGTCTTATCTTGAAAGGAGAAGCCTTCTTCCAATTACATTTTACGGTTCTTGTTCGGGAGATTGTCAGATCTGGTGTTTCACTCTATTTCTATTCTCATTATTGGAATTGTAATACGTAAATCTTCATATACAGTATCAGGCAAAAAAGACTGTACTTGAATATGAGTATGTCTGCTATTGCTTATTAATGATGATCTCAAGTACATCAGAAACTAAACCAAGTGCATGGACTTTTGTCCCCAAAAGTTTCACAACTTGGGGTTTGTCTAACTTTTTTCAATGTGTATAATGCCTTAAACAGCTATGCAATTTGACAATTTAAAGAACAAAGACTTACCTACAAGGTACAGTACACTGAAGAAAGTCCACCATTTTCTGAGCATGCTGTTTGGAAGCAAAATAGAAATCCAGACCATCTGTAGGTACGTAAATGAAATTGAAATGAAGACTTATTTTATAAGGAATCTTATCTTCCTGGATTTTCGTGAAAAGCTGTTTTGATATTTTCATAGACTAACGTAAGTTGACTTCTTTATATAAACCTGTTAAGAAAATGTTAATTCTACCCCAAAAATAGTTAGGCAGCAATGTAAATTTATTTATTTAACAAACAAATAATAATCCTCAACTGACTTTCCTGTATGATCCAGTTTCTTTAAAAAGTAAGCATCCTATTTTTGAGTACTAGTAACTCATGCTATCAGTATTGAGACTCCAATCAGGAGCCTCTGGTGGCTCAACAGACTAATGCAGTCTGTTATTAACAGCAGCTGCTTGCAATTACTGCAGGTTCAAGTCCCACCAGGCCCAAGGTTGACACAGCCTTCCATCCTTTATAAGGTAGGTAAAATGAGGACCCAGATTGTTGGGGGCAATAAGTTGACTTTGTATATAATATACAAATGGATGAAGACTATTGCTTGACATAGTGTAAGCCGCCCTGAGTTTTCGGAGAAGGGCGGGATATAAATGCAAATAAAAAAAAAATATCACTCAGGCACAAAGAGCTTTACATAAAGAATGTAAAAGCATATTGCTTACCATGAATCTCTTTGATCCGAAGAGTGTTTTGGTGAAGCCTGTGCTTTAAAATTAATTGCTCCAAATAATAGAACGTCTTTTTATGTAGTGTCTATAAACAAAACAAAATTTATACATGGATTGTGTTTATATTCCTGCAAAGGGATTAAGGGCATTAAAAAAAAAGACTATGAGAGCTATTATTTCACTTGAAATCCAATACTCTGTAGCCCATACAAATTACGAAGGCAGGAATAAATATATAGCCCAAAATAAATACATTTTCTACAGAAACCTGAAATCAATTTGTTTATTTACAGCACTTATTTCCACTATTGGTTTGAAAGATTCCCAGAGTTGCTTACTGAGGTAAGGGGGAAAAACAACAACCAAGCAAGAATATTTGTGTTTGAGTGTATGTAGGTAAAGAAAGAGAAATTATATTTCAACACGTCAGATGAAATCCTAGCAGATGAACTGTGTCTTCTGCATTCATTATTAGTGATACAAATTCACATATACACACCTTTTGCCTAACTTGAACCACTGCTTTCCAGAAGTCCTTAGCTTCAACTCGATGGCAGTCTTCACACATTTGTGACTGAACAATATACTCTACTACAAAGATTTGCTGAAGAATTGCACCATTCATTACCTAGGTGAGAACAAGTAAGATTTGCCACCTTGAGTCAACTGGCAATTAGGTGGTTTTACAAACTCGTTGAACAAATAAATTTCTCCTTAAATTTTTTCCTTCTTCAAAACTTATCCGATATGTAGTTTATGGTTGTCATTTTTTAGTTCTGCTGGAAGAAGGCTTTCATAAAGCACAGATAAATGGTGAAATATCTGGAAACCATGTACTACAACAAATAGTTAATTTACCCTACGGAAGAAACAACTTTAGAGAAAATATCTTCAAATGTTAAACAAACTTCACCTATTATAAAGGGTGTTATATAGAAGACAGAGTGGATTTATTTTCACAGAGGACAAGACTAGAAGCAAGGCAATACTTTTCATAGAAGACAAGACTGGATTAAATCTACAAGAGAATACTTTCAGTCCAGACATTAGGAGGAATTTATTGATTCAGCATAACACAATGATGAGTTTTCTTTTGCTAAAATTCTTCAACCAACAGATGATTGGTAATCTGTCAAGAGATACTATAATGGAACCCTGAAGCAGACCTGACCGAAGCCATTTTGGAGCTCCACAATACTATGAGTGGGCATGCTCCCAGGTCTTCTCTTAAATATTAACTGACAGGAACTAGGAAGTGTGTCTTTTCCATCTAAGCTCCTACCCTTCTGTCTCCTAAAGTTTGGCAACCTGAGATAAGATTGGATAATTGCGGATTAGAAGGTTGACTTGGTGCCAGCTTGGTTTTAATCTGGTTTAATATATATGATATTATACATTGTCTTAACTTTTGATTGAGAGTTACCCAGAGTTAGTTAGAAGATGGACAGCGATATAAACATTTTAATTAAACAAATAAATTAGTAAAAAAATAACCAAACAATGTATGATAAAAGATAATATCTTTAGTGATGTATATGCAGATTGAGAATATTTACTCTGTTTGAATTTAAGATTGTGCGGAGGAATCTGGAGATGCTTATAAAATGAATCTACTACAAAGAAAGGATTCCTTAATGTTTTATTGATCATATACTCCAAATCTAAACATGTTTCTTGGGAAATGAGATGTTTTGTAATTTATTTGTTTAGAATAACATTTGTATACTACCCAATTTCAAAATACATTGCAGAACTGTAAGTACAATCTAAGTCCACCATCTACATAAAAAACTAATTGGAACAATTTGGCTTTCAGAGCTTCGTGAATCACAGACAAGATGGACATTCAGTGTACTCCCAGTATGAAGTGACCTAGCTCCTACATACTTAAATTGATATGAAATGGGTATCTTGAGAAGCCTCCTGAGAATCAGTGCACAGTGTGTGCCAGTTCTGGTTAGGAGAGACAATCCTGAATGTATATGCATGCCAAGCCAAGCCATGTATGATTTTAAACGTTAAAAATAGTATTTTGGAAGTTATCAGTATTCATTGCAGCAATTTCAATATACACATCACACAATTAAACTTACTCCCTCAATCAGCAGCCAAGCTGCTGCATCGAGACCCAACTGTACTTCTGAGTTATGTTTAAGGCCAGCCCCTTGGAGGCAGCTTTATAACAGTCCAACCACAAAGGTTATGAAATATACTGTACACTCCAAGAAAATACATTTAGTGCATGTAAATCATTATTAGACATTAACAAGTCATGAGCAAGAACACCCTCAAATTTCCCTAGCTAGTATAACTTGGGTTTTGGATAGGCATATTAATTCTCTCATTTTGGGGGAAAAAATTAAGTTTACTCGCCTCTTTTTGTATAGTCAACTTTACTTTAAGTCTTTTAGAGTGTGGTTCAGTCCATACAAATCCTGCATCAATCAACCGAACCTATTAGGAGAAAACAGCACGATTATCATATGAATGCTCAAAGAGGCAAAACATAACAGAGACGGAAACATATTGACTCAAGTTTAGCTTTTAACTAATGTTACCATGATTAGAAGTACATTAAAAAATAAACTCAGTGCATGTTATAATAACCCAGCTTAAATCATTTGTTTTCAAGTGTGTTGGTATACAATGCCTAGGAATTCTGGATTTTGGAAGTAGCAAAAAGTTGAAAAAAGGCTGAGAGATACTTCTGAGTACTGAATTTTTGTTCAAGAGTGATAGCAGTATCCAACCTTAAATTCATACAAAATTAAAATTCATACAAAAATAAACATATGCATGACTACCTTATTAAGAGAAGCCTTAATTTTTTTAAGGCATAATGAAAGAAGTTCTCTTGATTCCAAGGCACACTGTAGCCAAGCTGCTGGTGGTTGAAGATATCTGAAATATAAAGGGAGGGTGGGGAGGGTGGGAATCAACCAAATCATTTATTTTTAAGGCAACCCCCCTAACCCCAGCAGTCAGTTTTGATAACACAGGTGCATAACATTTTTTATTAAACATAAAAATATGTTTTAAAGTAATGGACATCAGCAGGACTTTTAATATGTAGCAATGACTAATTTTATTAATTTCAGTGGTAATAAAACATAATTTATAGTACAATCTTAAAAACTTTCACTGAATTCACAAAGTTTCTTTTATTTTTTAATTACATTATTTGAATCTAAATCCAACCAGTGATACAATCAACAGGCTTTTCTATCAGCAATATATCCCATTACATATTTGTATTTAAATTCAGAGAGCTTAATTTACTCTGGATGAATATGGTGATAATGAGGAAAATGATTTTTATTTAGTTGATTTGTTTGCCACCCATCTTGCTTTGAAGTGATTCATCATCATACCATATTTCTACTTGGCTTGAGGAAGCAGGACAAAGCTAGGAAATTTGAGAAATGCAAATGTCTAAACACAAAAATTCCAGGCATAAATTAAAGCTAGTTGTATTAAAAATAGGGCCTCTGGTGGCTCAACAGGCTAATGCAGCCTGTTATTAACAGCAACTGCTTGCAATATTGCAGGTTCAAGTCCCACCAGGCCCAAGGTTGACTCAGCCTTCCATCCTTTATAAGGTAGGTAAAATGAGGACCCAGATTGTTGGGGGGCAATAAGTTGACTTTGTATATAGTATACAAAATGGATGAAGACTATTGCCTGACATAGTGTAAGCCGCCCTGAGTCTTTGGAGAAGGGCGGGATATAAATGCAAATAAAAAAACAACAACAAAACAACAACAACAAAAAAACAACAGAGTGGTCCATTCCAGGACCGTATATCCATTTCAGGAAATACATCTTCTACAGCAGAAATAATCTGTGATGTTTTGAAAGCAGTTTCTAATTAGCTAATACCTATACTGACTAACAAATAGAAGCCTGGTGAAAGAGACTTCTGCTGCCCTTTTAAAGATCAAAATGTGCCTAGTATAAGTACACATGTGTTTGTAATTGATGTATGCATAAATATATTCTAAGGTTTTAAAAAATACAATCGTGATTTGAATTCCAAAACGTACAGGTGGTCTTTGCTTTGCAATCGCCTGTTTAATGACTGTTCAAAGTTACAATGATGCTGAAAAAGTAATTTACAACTGGTCTTTGCACTTAACGACCGTCACAGCATACCTGTGGTCATGTGATTGAAACTGGGTGCTTTATAACTGGCAGGCATTTACGACCAGTGCAATATACCTTAGTCACGTGATTGCACATTTCAAACTGGTTTCAACCAAACGAAATCAGTAAATAGCATGTTATAGTCATGTGACATCTTGCTTAATGACTAGTTGTGATTCACTTAATAATGGAAATGGAAGTGAAGTTATAAGCCTATTGCAGTCAAGTGATGTTTTGCTTAGCGGTGGAATTACAGGTCTCAATTGTGGTTGTTCAGTGAGGACTACCTGTTTCAGGAATACTGACAAACGGTGCCAGGTATGTTATGATTCAGCAGGAGTGAAATCCAAAACACACTGGCTGTTTCAGGTTTTCACCAAAAGAAAATCTGTAAGAGTATTATTGGCAATGCTTTCCTCTTCTGCATGTCTGATAAATCAATCTGCTCTCCTATTTACTAGCCCATTTCTTTTTTTCAGCTGCTACCAAATTTGGCTTCAAGCACGGTTATCATTCCAACCAGCCTATTTCCTCCTTTTTCAATATTTCCAATGTCTTCCTCTCTTAACAATCCCTTAGCAACACACGCTATTGTTGCTATCCCTGGTTTTTTTCTGATTCTGAATGAAAATTTCTGGCAGAATATGAGTTTTAGTCTCTTAATCAGATCAAATATGTTTTACCCTAGTAAAGATGAACTAAAAAACTAAATTTTCAACTGGGACCTCCTGAACCTACCTGTTCCATACATAGTAGTTTGTGCACAATATAGCTACTAACATAGCACCATCCGTATCAGAAATGTTTTAGAATCTGAGCTAACAATAAGAATTTCAATAAAAAAAAATACTGCTATTTCATTTCTTGATACAAGATTTTTGGTAATTTAGTAAATTTAATCAGAAGCAAAGGAAAATTAGCTATAATTATTCATTTGCACACAACATTAAACATTAAACAAACCCTATGATTTTCCAGATTCGTTACATGTACTTGTTGGCAAGTGGAACTAAGTGGGAGTGCTTGAGTAGCATATAATAGATTTACAATTTTAATCTAAATTATTTAAAAAACTGGCCTATCATAACATCCAAATATAACTGTTAATTTAAAATCTAGAAAGTAGATGGTACCTTTCACACTGTTTGCAGAAATGAACAGTGACTTGCTTAGGAATTCCCTCAGTGATATCCACTTGAGTTCTTAAACAGTCTACACACATGTTGGCTGGGTTTGGTGGGATTGCAATGCCACATTGGCAACATAAGCTATAACACATAAAATTATCATTAAAATAAAACACTTCATTTCTTTATTAAAAAAAGAAAATAATAAAAAATACATAACTTTGCTTTTTACGTAGTGCCAAGAGTGCTACACTACTCTCAGTACTATGCAATTTTGATTCAGACATTCAAATACCAGGATGGTTTGACTGAAGCCCCAAATCAAATCATATTTCTGAATCAAGACAGAAAGTCCCAACTGAATAAGTGAATCAAATCTGAATCACAAGTGATCAGTACATGCTTACTCAAAAAAGCAATTTTATCATTTTGTTACCATTTTAGTACAAATATAAAAATTTTGGAATACAAGTGCATTTTACATTGATAATAAAATTGAGTACGCAACATAAACATCTATGTATAAATAATGCTATTCCAAGGATTAAATCTGTTGCAGTGTAAATCTCATTTCCAGAATATTTTGTTCCACAAAACTTTATGCCACAGAATTAGTTTCTATTAGTATTAATTTCCAAATGGCTTATGTTCAGAATCATTTAAGAATATACTGTATTTTTCGCACTATAAAACGCTCCGGATTATAAAACTCACATTAGCTTTAGAGAAGGAAAACAAGAAAAAAAAAATCTGCCTCTGCCTCCCAGCCTCCATCTGGTATTCATCTGGCTAGTGTCCTTGCAGCAAACAGAAAACAGCTTGGTCAGCTTCAGCCTGTTATCGCAGCCCCAGCACATGGCTCGTCAGGGCTCCACTCTGTTGTATCCACCACTGGTCAACTGAGCTGAGCTGCTGCCACTGCCGGGGAATGTTGAAGCCTTCACTAATGAGCAGCTGATTGGTGGTTGGATCAGCCTCCGGGAATACCACCAATCAGCTGTTCTAGGCCGTGGGGATCGCCATCGCCACTGCCTATTGCTATCTGTTTGACAGCGAACAAACGGCGACAATTGGCAGTGGTGAATGGACGGTGGCGATCAGTGGTGGCGAACTGCTCCAGTGTTACCCAGCGGCGGCACCCCACCAACCCTTCCCCCACCGCATATTCACTTTTGGAGTGGATGGATGGGGAAGTGCGTCTTATAGTGCGAAAAATACAGTAATCCCTGTTCAAGGGATTCAATTCAAGATAGTAAGAAAAGATATTTAGGATGGAAAACTAAACCATTTATGCAGATACTTGATAGCCCTCATGGGACCGTACCCTCCTACCCAAATCAAAGAATAAAATTAAGGCCTTAAGTCAACATTGACATCTGGTTATTTTATTGATATGTCTTGGGACCAATATAGAGATAAGTTGTCACTTCATTTTTTTCCTTCAATTTTCCAATCTAGCCTACAGACCTGTGATTGCCATTGTCTACTAATAAAATCTATCCAGGTACTGATTTTTGCACTCCTTAAAAATCATTATAACACCCTGATTTAATATTGTCATACAAGCAAGTTTGTCACCTAACAATTTGTTTCAATATGCAATGATAGTCTCGATTATAGTGTTTTTGAATAGGCAATCCCCTGCATACATTTAATCCTAAGATTTCATATTTTCTGTGTGTTTAGTTTGACTATTAAAGTCATGTTACTCACATGTTTCCCTGGTGAAGGGGAGTATATTCTTTCATATATTCCATTTCTTCTTCCACATGTGATTCTCAAAAGATACAAACACTGACACCTAGTGGAAGAAAGTCAGACCTTGGTAAATGGATAATGATGAAGGCTAAATCTGTCACATTCTAAAATTCTTAATGTGGGAAGAAATGTGCTTCAATTTCAGTCAAGATATGGAGATTCAATAATTCCATAAAATACCAAGTGTCAAAAGTAAAATGTAAAAGCAATAATTACGGGGCTGGGGCTCCACACTATTAGAAACTAAATGAAGGAATTGAGTTATAGAACCAAATAGAAACAAACTACCACAATTCAGAAGCAGATATTGCTGCTGGAGAAGAGATGTTGGACACTAGTGTGCTTACAGAAATGGTCGATTTTTATTTTTTATTGCTTAAAACAGCATGTTAGCTTTCTGGTAAATTAGTATTTTTTGAATTTTTCATACTCTGCAGCAGTCATTATATGAATAGCAGTATTTTTTTAAGAACCCTTCAAAATTTATCCATAAAATTTCAAATATGTACTCCATTGCAAAATATTTATAAGAAGCAATCCAGATAGTCCTTGACTTATAACAATTTGTTTAGTGACCATTCAAAATTATAACAACACTGACAAAAAGGAGCTGTGGCTATTTTTCACACTTGCCGCTGTTGCAGCATCCCCATGGTCAGGTGATCAAAATTCAAACTCAACATTGGGCAACCGACTCATGGTGTGATGTCTCCCATGGGTGATGTGATCCCCTTTTGCAAACTTCTGATACGCAAAGCCAACCTTAAGTGCCACATTTGGGTTGTTATTAATTAGGGACTTTTCTTTCTTAGCTCAAGGGCAAAGCAGGCAGTAACAATGCTTCCGAATGTCTAGGCCGAATTTCTCCTATTCTGGGAATAGAGGTTTGGATTTTTGAACTACTGTGTAAGGCAGTGCTTTTGGCCGTTTTAAGATGGGCGGACTTCAGCTCCCAGAATTCCTCAGCTAACATGCTGGGCTGAGAAATTCTGGGAGTTGAAGTCCGCCACTTTAACATGGCCACGGTTGAGGCATATTGCTCTGTCTAAGCATGAAAACGATCCTCCCCAGAGCGGACTCTCGTTACACCCACCCTTCTCTATGCCCTCCTGAGCACAGATCCTGGGTTCAACTCCATCGCTACCTGGGGCTGGCGAAGGAAAAGGGTTCATATATCAGATCATCCCACCCATCTCCAACTGCACGTGGCAGCTTAGCTGTCGCGAGGACGCTAGTCAGCGGCCAGTCTGGCACGAGCGCTCTCGCCATACCTCCCTCCCCTCCCCTCCCCAATCGCGCGTTCCGCTCCAACCTGCAAAGCAACCGCTCTTACCTTCTTGATCTTACCTTACCCTTCCCTGACAAAGGAATACTTCACCCCTTACGCCAAATCCCAAAGAAACGAAGCAACTCTCGCGAGAACGCCAGTTACTCCATTTCCCCCCCCTCTTAAAAAAGGGGAAGTAGAAAGTTAGGTGCCCAGGGAAAGAAATATTCACTTCCGGTTTTCTCCCCCCATCCTTTCTAGGCAGGCAAAACTTTTATCACCCCGTACAGACCTCGTAGAATCTCCGACCTGTTGATTGAGATGCGAAAGTGTCGAGTTTTGTGTGCGGGTTTTTTGTTTTTTTTGAGATTACTTTTACCGAGTTTGAAAGGAAGGCTTGTGGAAAAACAAACACAGGGGCCAAAACCGTTACATAACCAAAAACTATTGACCTCACCCCATTCCTAAGAGGTCTGTAAGGGGCGTGCATAAGAGCACAAACTTGCCTACCGTTCCTGTTCTGCTGTTTCTTTTCATTATATCCAATTAATATAGTTATTACATACTTATGCTCACATTTATTTATTATTTATTTATTTATTATTTAAATTTATAAAAAATAAAAAATACCGCCCAAATAAATAAAGATGAAACAGTTTCTTCACGCAGCTTTTCCTCTTGGTGTCAGTCGATTTCACTTTTGAATAAGTAGCGTTTCTATTAGAAGGCATCCAAGCTCCCTTTCCAGATTCTACTCTACTCTACTCTACTCTACTCTACTCTACTCTCTATTCCCTGTTCCATTGTACAATGCATTGTAGCTGGTTTAACACAATTCATGTTAAATGGTAACAAATGCAAAGTTTTACCGAACCAAAATAATTGCATTCAGCATAATCTAATAACAGCTGATTTGCCATGTTCTGAATCAGTCTATGCTAAAACCATAACCCCCCCTTTTTTTACATCTTTCAGAATTCTGGAGTGAACTCTTGATAGTTTAATCACATAAACTATGATGTCAGTCTAATTAACAATGACAACCAGGAAAGAGAATGTTCTTAATATTCCATTGCTCAGTGATGGAACACTGGTTTTATTTTACAAGTACTTTGCTCCAAAAGTAAAAAGGAAGAATAAAGGCTTCCAATATTGTTGGCTTAATACACCTGGGAAAGCAGTTTGTGTCTGATCCAAAAGAGCTTCATTTCTAGTCCCAGAAGGGACAACTAGAAATATTTGTAGAAGTAGCTATCTGTGAGTATGTTTTAGAGATAAAAGTATTGAAATAAATGTGTGGAGGCTCAGGTTCAAATCCGCTTTTTGTCAGTGCCATTTCTTGTGTGCCGTTTCTTTGGAAAAGAAGAAAAAATAGGAACTGCTTTAAGAGGACTATATGGATGAATAACAAGTTCAGTGACAAACTGAGAAACCAAAATGAGATATACAAGAACTTGGAAGCAAATTAAGAAGGATTATCAAGTATAGTTTAAGCCTTATAGGAATAAAGTTAAAAGTTCACTAGCTCAGTGCAGCTAGTGAAGAATGCAAAGTAAGAGGGGATTTTGGGGGAAGGGGACATGGCATTTTTAAATAAATAGGTTGGGAAATTGTTCATCTGTTGCACAGGGAAGGTGAGGAAATATAATTGGAAATACACCATAATTCGTTCCATAACTTTGGTCGCAACCTGATTTGGCCGTGATTTGAGCCTAATTTTGGAAATTTGGCGCTTACAAAAAAATGGCGCAGAAAGGAAAATCGGCAAAAAAAAAATTGTGAAGTTTTTGGTCAGAACCCAATTTGGTTAGGGTCAGAAGTGTTTGTGACCAGACGGTCTACTGTAAAGAAAAATGAATGGTTTGATACTTTATTTGCACCTATCGACTCTTAGAAAAGGGAATGGGGTCTTATATATTGCAAGAAGTTCAAAACACCATTCAATACTAATAAAGATACACTAAAACCCCACATCACTTTTTTTAATTAATTTGTATCCCAGGACATTCAAATTAACATCTCGGTGTTGAAGGAGGCTGGCTGTCAAGCATGAGTCACAGTGATGCAGCAGCTAAAAATGCAGTTTTTAGCTCTTGATAGAAGCATTGCATCCAGATAATGGGAAATAATTGTTCTACTGTATTTTTGGAATGGGACATGGTGGCTCAGTGGCTAAGATGCTGAACTTGTTGATCAGAAAAGTCGGCAGTTCGAATCCTTAGCGCCGTGTAATGGAATGACGTCCCGTTACTTGTCCCAACTTCTGCCAACCTAGCAATTTGAAAGCTTGTAAAAATGCAAGTAGAAAAATAGGGACCACCTTAATGGGAAGGAAACAGCATTCCGTTTGCCTTCTGTGTTTAGTCATGCCAGCCACATGACATGGAATTGTCATCAAACAGCTCTGGCTCTTCGGCTTTGAAACGGAGATGAGCACCACCCCCTAGAGTTGGGAATGACTGGCATGTATGTGCGAGGGAACCTTTATCTTACTTTTGGAATAGTGTGTCCAGTTCTGGACACCAGATTTTAAAAGGAAAATGAATAAATTGGGGTGGATTTAAAGGAAGCTAAGGGCCCTGAATACCAGACAGTTAAAAGGAGCTGGGTACGTTTAACTGGCAAATGAAAAGAGAAAATATGATAATGGCCCAGATGCATGAAGAATCATGCATGTTTTTTACTGACTGAGGAACAGGCAAGAGTTGAAATTAAAAGAAAGAAAAGAAAGATTTGGACTGAATATCTTTTGACTTTAAAATCCGTTAAGTATACAAAATAATGCTTAAAACAATGGTAGATTCCTCTCTAGAGACTTTCAGATATTTCTAAATGGCCATCTGTCATACATATTTTAATTCCTGTGTTGAGAAAAGGATTGGATTAAATGATTCATATGGTTCTATTTGATTTATTCTGATTTTTAGATGGCCTGAGCAAATTAAGTAATATAAATGATCCCAGCAGGTGGCAGAATAAGGTTGTTTGAACAGACAAGTCCCCACTAACCCTTAAACTGATCAGAATGCTTTCTCAGCTGTTAGCAATGTGGATTTTTTTTACTTATATATTGCAAAGGTGTGTGATTGCCAGTCTTAAATGTATCTGCTCATTCTCACAGATGCCATAAATGTCATTCATCACCATCTACAGAATCTTTTGAACAATGCTCCTAGCGCATTACACCAAATAATGTTGAATAACCCAGGAAGGACTGAACAAGGAAGAGAAAAATTGAAGTAGGTGGAAAGATACTGTAGGAGTGTGCCCATTTGCCCATTTTATAATAAACATTACTAGGTTTGCCCATTTTATAGTAAACATATTTTTTTCTTTTCCTTGAAAGATTAGATAAAAATAGATTATAAAAAAAAATGAAAGTTATGCTGTAACCATACAGTAATATGGTTATATTTACAACTTTTTTTTGTCTTTTAATGACCCTATGACCCTTATATTCGGGTGGAGTCAGGGCAACTGAATGCTCAAGCAGAAAACCCTATATCCCTGATGGCGAACCTATGGCATGCGTAGCCATATTAGTGGGCACGTGAGCTCAGCTCCGGCACACATATGTGCACTGGCTAGTTGATTTTTGATTTCTGGGCCCACCAGAAATAGGGAAACAGGCTGTTTCCTGCCTCTGGAAGGCCTTGGGGAATGGTGAGGAAGGGCCGTTTTTCTCTCACCAGACTCCAGAACCTCTCTAGGAGTCTGGGGAGGATGAAAACAGCCTCCCCCCCCGAGGCCCTCCGGTGGACCAGAAGTTGGCAAACGGGCCATTTCCGGCCTCTGAAAGGCCTCGGGCAGGGGAGGCCGTTTTTGCCCTCCCAAGACTCCTAGAGAGGCCCTGGAACCGGGCCATCGTGTGTCAGGAGTGAGGGTTGGGGTTGGGCATGCATGCGTGAGGGCGGGGCACATAGAATTATGGATGTGGGCACATGTGTGTGCGACCCCCCCCCACTTGCTCCTGGCACGCAATGGCAAAAAGGTTAGCTATCATTGCCCTATATCATTTCAGACAAGTGACTGTCCAATCTCTTCTTAAAAACCTCAGTGACACCCACAACTTTTGAAGGCAAGTTGCTCCACTGGTTAATTGTCTTCACTGTTAGGAAGTTTCTCCTTAATTCCAGGTTGAGTCTCTCTTTGATTAGTTTCCATTTTTCTTGTCCTTCTCTCTGATGCTTTGGAAAATAAATTAACCCCCTCTTCTTTGTTGCAGCCTCTCAAATACTGGAATACTGCTATCATGTCCCCCCCAGTCCTTCTTTTCTCTAGACTAGCCAAACCCAAATCCAGCAACTGTTCTTCATATCTTTTTGTCTTCAGGCCTTTAATCCTCCTAGTTTCTCTTCCTTGCACTTTTTCCAAAGTCTCAACATCTTTTCTGTAATGTGGTGACCAAATACTGGATGCAGTATTCCAGATATGGTCTTACTAAGGCTTTATAAAGTGGTACTAATACTTCACATGATTTTCATGCTATGCCTCTATTTATACAAGCAAGAATTGTAAAAGGTTTTTTAGTTGCTGCCGCAGAATGCTGACTCATATTTAAGTGATCGTCCACTAGGACTCCAATGTCTCTCCCACGTTTTGCTTAACCTGTACTTGTACCTTTCGTTTTTTCTGCCCAGGTATAAAACCTAAATAGGTATCAACTCTATTATTTACTTAGGTTGGGAGATCCTTGAGAATTCTCAGGACTATAGGTTGGACTGTGAAGTCAACATTTTTCCCAGGTATCTATTTGGTGAAGTAAAATCCTTATTTTTCTATCCAGTCAGTCTTTGGTCTTCATGCAATTTCCCCCCAAATCTGGAAAACTGAAGCATCTGAGCTCTTGTCTTGATATGTTTTCATTTTAGGTTTGGCTCACAAGTAGGAATACACTAAACTTACAATTCAGGCAAAGACTGAAATATTCCATGTTAATTCCAAATCACACCAATATGGTCATCCTGGAAGTTTTCTGGTAGTTGAAAATGTTCAACTGATGTTCTTCATTTCGAAAAACAGAATATTTTGCAATTCCCAAGAATGTTGCCCCCAAATAATAGGTTTTGCACATAACTATTTATAAGCCAGTTTTCTTTCAAGAATAACTCCCAGCATGACTAACAGATCAGTATTAAAAATAATTTCACATTACTGATACAAAACAAGTAACTCTGTAAATGTATGACTAGACAATGTATTAAAATCCATAAAAGTCATTCAGCCATTCCCAATGGTATAGTAACAATCACAGGCAAATATCCAAACAGATTCTTATTTTTCAAAGCTACTAATACATTCCATAAATAGAATTAACTTTATGAAATCCCTGAAAACAATAAAACACTAAATATGCTAATAAAACCATGTATGCTCATAGGAATATTATTGTGATCCTGTCCGGGATGTGCATGAAAAAAACTGGACTGCAGATAAGAAAACAATACACCAACACCTTTAAAGATAAATTCAACCTTTATGATTTTTGCATATATGCTCAGATCTTTTCAATTGAGTTTGCTGGGAGAGATAACAGCACTTGCTTTTTAAAGTTCACAATCTAATGCCATCAGCACAAGGGACAAATATTTTATTATATGTAATTGTGCAGATATTGGATGCATACAGCTACTTTTATCGCAAGCTTTGTGAGCTGCAAGAATACACTGATAATGCAAGCTTGCTCTTTGGCATTCATATTCCATCTATACAAAGTACAACACTGGCATTTTTCAAGAATAAAATATTTGAATAAAGATGATTTTTCTGTTTTCTAAAAAGAAGTAGTACCATAGTGCTGAATCTTCTAGGTACATTCTTTAGAGCCCTTCCAATTATTAGAGTATTACTTTTACACACATTTGTGTGTGCATGCATTTCTCTCAGCTGAACAATAACAGAATAAAAAACAATTCTTGGCTAGTTTGCAAAAACATCCAAATAAATATTAGGTGAAAGTCTAAGATTACTTCTTGCAGAAAGCCAAGGCATCTTAAAATGGAAAATGTTAATATTTCAGTTGTTCTTTTTTTTTTGTATCCTTATATATTATTGCCTCTGTAGAACTAAAAAAAAATTAAGATACTGGAATTCAAGGTATTACTAATATAACAATTGATGATTGAGACAGATGGACACAATAGTTCTTCGGTCAATCCCCAGTGTCAAAACCAATTTCTTATGAGAATGGGAAAAAATGCGTGCATCAAAAGAGAATAGGAGAAAATGCTTTACTGAGGACAAAAGGTCTATCGTTGTTTATCTGCAACTGGTTGCGTTTCTTTTTAAAAAATTAAATACTTTTAAATACAATGAGGCCATCTTTCTAAAACTAAGTTCCCTGTTAAATTACTTCTTCAGATACTAATTTGTTATGTTGTCATAGGGAACATAGGGGTGGTAGGTGCCATCATAAAATTAAAAGTTATTGAATCTTTTGAAAGCCTTAACATATTTTTCCTTTTATTAAAATGTTTGCAGCTGTGTGTCCTTCCAATTAAAACATCAACTTACATAATGGGAATCCAGACAACTGAAAGGTAAAATGCAAGTCGATTGTTTCTTCCAATGGGGAACAGTGTTCAAAGATCAAATGCTTGCATTTGATTGCAAATCTGTCATGTGTGAACTCAATTCATGAAGCTAATTCCAGTGACTGACTCATGGTTGGACTGAAGTTGTGCAAGCATGCATTCCTGTGAGGACCAGCCTGATGGCATGGCTTTTTATTCAAGAGGAGGGGGCCGGTGGGGAATATGTGCATTTGAACCAACAGGCTCACAATCATATCCAAAAGAAATCTAGGCAGAGCTGAGTATCATAGTGTAGAGAAAGAGCATTTCCAAAGAAGGCAAAGCCCTTGAGTCAGTGCTGGAAGATCAAAGTGTGCTTTCAGTTTGGCTTCAAAGACTTGGGAAAAAATCAAAAGCCAAGCGGACATGGATGGGGATGAAAACATAGGCAGTGTATACCACCATAGCAACAACAGTAATTATGATAGTATCGAACATGGATCGTTCCCAAGGCTCCAGGGCGTAACTGCAGGTGACCAGGAGATACTGAAAATGCAGCCAGTAAATGTAATCCTTGATTTTCTTCAGATCCATTGCTGGCTCAAATGACAAGAAACCTAAGAGAAAATAGACAATGTAGAGTCATGGCGAAAAAAACTGGACTGCAGATAAGAAAACAATACACAAACACCTTTAAAGATAAATTCAACCTTTATGATTTTTGCATATATGCTCAGATCTTTTCAATTGAATTTGCTGGGAGAGATAACAGCACTTGCTTTTTAAAGTTCACAATCTAATGCCATCAGCACAAGGGACAAATATTTTATTATATGTAATTGTGCAGATTATTGGATGCATACAGCTACTTTTATCGCAAGCTTTGTGAGCTGCAAGAATACACTGATAATGCAAGCTTGCTTTTTGGCATTCATATTCCATCTATACAAAGTACAACACTGGCATTTTTCAAGAATAAAATATTTGAATAAAGATGATTTTTCTGTTTTCTAAAAAGAAGTAGTACCATAGTGCTGAATCTTCTAGGTACATTCTTTAGAGCCCTTCCAATTATTAGAGTATTACTTTTACACACATTTGTGTGTGCATGCATTTCTCTCAGCTGAACAATAACAGAATAAAAAACAATTCTTGGCTAGTTTGCAAAAACATCCAAATAAATATTAGGTGAAAGTCTAAGATTACTTCTTGCAGAAAGCCAAGGCATCTTAAAATGGAAAATGTTAATATTTCAGTTGTTCTTTTTTTTTGTATCCTTATATATTATTGCCTCTGTAGAACTAAAAAAAAATTAAGATACTGGAATTTAAGGTATTGCTAATATAACAATTGATGATTGAGACAGATGGACACAATAGTTCTTCGGTCAATCCCCAGTGTCAAAACCAATTTCTTATGAGAATGGGAAAAAATGCGTGCATCAAAAGAGAATAGGAGAAAATGCTTTACTGAGGACAAAAGGTCTATCGTTGTTTATCTGCAACTGGTTGCGTTTCTTTTTAAAAAATTAAATACTTTTAAATACAATGAGGCCATCTTTCTAAAACTAAGTTCCCTGTTAAATTACTTCTTCAGATACTAATTTGTTATGTTGTCATAGGGAACATAGGGGTGGTAGGTGCCATCATAAAATTAAAAGTTATTGAATCTTTTGAAAGCCTTAACATATTTTTCTTTTTATTAAAATGTTTGCAACTGTGTGTCCTTCCAATTAAAACATCAACTTACATAATGGGAATCCAGACAACTGAAAGGTAAAATGCAAGTCGATTGTTTCTTCCAATGGGGAACAGTGTTCAAAGATCAAATGCTTGCATTTGATTGCAAATCTGTCATGTGTGAACTCAATTCATGAAGCTAATTCCAGTGACTGACTCATGGTTGGACTGAAGTTGTGCAAGCATGCATTCCTGTGAGGACCAGCCTGATGGCATGGCTTTTTATTCAAGAGGAGGGGGCCGGTGGGGAATATGTGCATTTGAACCAACAGGCTCACAATCATATCCAAAAGAAATCTAGGCAGAGCTGAGTATCATAGTGTAGAGAAAGAGCATTTCCAAAGAAGGCAAAGCCCTTGAGTCAGTGCTGGAAGATCAAAGTGTGCTTTCAGTTTGGCTTCCAAAGACTTGGGAAAAAAAATCAAAAGCCAAGCGGACATGGATGGGGATGAAAACATAGGCAGTGTATACCACCATAGCAACAACAGTAATTATGATAGTATCGAACATGGATCGTTCCCAAGGCTCCAGGACGTAACTGCAGGTGACCAGGAGATACTGAAAATGCAGCCAGTAAATGTAATCCTTGATTTTCTTCAGATCCATTGCTGGCTCAAATGACAAGAAACCTAAGAGAAAATAGACAATGTAGAGTCATGGCGAAAAAAAGAAAACTGATTATCTGGTTATCAGTGTTCTAAAAGAAATATCCTTCACCTGATGTATTGCCAATATATCAGAGCTGCCCTAAATGAACAAGCCCACCATAAATACATCAAGCCAGGAAGTGGACAGAAATCTCTATCTTGAAATCTCAACTATATTGTATAGCAGCTCTTTCCTACTGTGGGAATGGTTGTGCCATAAAAGAGCATCTGTCCTGGACCATTGCTGATTTTGAAACCCCTATAACCATGATAGCAAACCTATGGCACATATCCATGGGCACATGGGCTCAGCTCTGGCATGCATGTGCGCACTGGCCTTCTGGGCCCACCAGAAGTCAGGAAACACGCTTATTTCCGGCCTCCGGACAGCCTCCGGTGGGTGAGGAAGGCCCGTTTTTGGCTCTCCCTAGGTTCCAGAGCCTTTCTAGGAGTCTGGGGAGGGTGAAAATGGCCATCCCATGGTCCTCCGGAGGCCGGAAATGGCCCGTTTCCCAACAGGTGAGAGAGAAAAATGGGCCTACTGTGCCATCACATACCAAAAGCGGGGGGAGTGTGTGTGTGGGTCACACGCACATGCATGGAGGGCACAGAATTATGATTGTGGGCACACGCGCGTGCGACCCCCCACGCTCCCCCCACTTTTGGCACACAATGGCAAAAAGGTTAGCCATCACTACCCTATAACCTTTTCCCTCCCAGCAATATTTGGTGATTGAATCACTGGACACATCCAGAGATACTGAGCTTGAGCCTCTCCTTCCCTCAGTGTTTGCAGGGTGCAAGCGTCTGCTGCAATTTAGGCCAGAGGAAACATTACTGATGTAAAGTGTAACTTCCCTTTAGGATAGTCTCAGGGGACAAGCCACAGCAGGAAGCAATAACAGAATAACAGAGTTGGACGGGACCTTGGAGGTCTTCTAATCCAAACCCCTTCTCAAACAGGAAACCTTATAATATTTCAGACAAATAGTTGTCCAATCTCTTAAAATCCTCCAGTGTTGGAATACCCATATCTTCTGGAGGCAAGCCATTCTGCCAAGTAATTGTTCTAACTATTAGGAAATTTCTTAGTTCTAGGTTGGTTCTCTCCTTGATTAGTTTCCATCCATTGCTTCTTGACCTGCCTTCAGTTACTTTGGAGAATAGAATCCCCTTTTCCTTGTAGCAGCCCCTTATATATTGGAACAATGCTATCATGTCACCTTTAGTCCTTCTTTTCATTAAACTAGATATAACCAATTCCTGCAACTGTTCTTCATATGTTTTAGCCTGTTTTAGTCCCCCGATCATCTTTGTTGTTCTTCTCTGCACTCTTTCTAGATTCTCAATTTTTTTATATATATATCATGGTGACAAAATCTGGATGCAATATTCCAAATGTGGTCTTATACCAAGGCATTATAAAATATTACTAACACTTCACGTGATCTTAATTCTACTCTTCTGTTAATACATTTCATTCAGTATTCACGAAATAATACTGTTAATAATGAACAGTATTCACTATTCCATTCAGTACTCACTTTCTGAGTCAGTACCCAACTATTTCTGAATCAATCTTACTTCTATTATACACGTAAACTGGCAGGTTGGGAGAAAGAAGGTTGGGTTAGATTTCCATGGGAATTCCACGGACCCAAATTAAGTATGGGTTCCCAGTTTAGTATTTGTTCCCAGGAGATAATTCAATCTGACCTCTTGCATCAGACACATTACTGAATAATAGAGTCATTCTTCCATACAGAGGCACTGCCACAACGGAATATTGTCAGATGCAAGGAACCAGAAATGATACAAGGAGCTGATTAGGGTAGTATGTTTATTGCTACTTGCCTGTAGACAAGAATCTTGCCAGACTAAAGTAATCACTATACAACTACTAGATAAGCAGATTTTAAGAGGATTTCCTTCATCCTCTTCTTTTCCATCAGTGACTCAAGGCTAGCCAGCCTTCTCTTCCCCTCAATGGAGTTCCAGACTACCACAAATGCCAAAGACCCACCTGATATTTATGTTATGTATATCATTTATTGCTATGAAGCAAAAACAGTTGTTTTAAACTATTGTGAAACTGAAAGGGCATTACAATCCCTCTCCCTGTTTCACTATCGCACTTATAACATCCCTCAAAAATATTTTTCTTGAAGCAAAACATAAGGAAAAACCTGAAAAACAGCTTCACCTTCTTCCATCGAAGACTGGTTTTTCTAGCTCATTTGATACTTGGCATATCTAAGTTCAGTCTTTAGAGATAAAATCAGAGGACTTGTTCCCAATGAGAAAATAATGTTACTTACATAAAAGCAATAGCTTAAATGTAGAAAACCTATGTTGTTTGCAGATGTTCTCAATTTTAGCATCCCCAGCTACATCTCTGAAATATTCCTGCTAATCAGTATGAACCAAATTGTTACATGGAACAACAATCTTGCTGTATATATGCGTTTTTCTATTTATACTTTTTTCAATATTAAGAGTATCCAAAGAGCAGACTGTTAAAGAAAGACTTTGTTAGAACTGAATATTTAATATGTGCCAAAATGAATGTCAAATTTAGATAACGGTTGGAAAAAAATATAGATATAACTCAAGGAAATGATTCTAATACTCTCAAGCAGCATGTGTGTTAAAATCCAAGCCAACATCAATTGTTTCTTATGGAAGGAACATTGTAATAGTAAAGCTACCATCTAATTAACATTATCTTAAGCTGTTCCCTAAGTACATTGAAGAAGAATAGAATTTTATTGGCCAAGTGTGATTGGACACACAAGGAATTTGTCTTGGTGCATATGCTCTCAGTGTACATAAAAGAAAAGATACGTTCATCAAGATACAACATTTACAACACAATTGATGGTCAATATATCAATATAAATCATAAGGATTGCCAGCAACAAGTTATAGTCATACAGTCATAAGTGGAAAGAGATTGGTGATGGGAACTATGAGATGATTAATAGTAGTGCAGATTCAATAAATAGTTTGACAGTGTTGATGGAATTATTTGTTTAGCAGAGTGATGGCCTTCGGGAAAAAACTGTTCTTGTGTCTAGTTGTTCTGGTGTGCAGTGCTCTATAGCGTTGTTTTGAGGGTAGGAGTTGAAACAGTTTATGTCCAGGATGCGAGGGGTCTGTAAATATTTTCACGGCCCTCTTCTTGATTCGTGCAGTATGCAGGTCCTCAATGGAAGGTAGGTTGGTAGCAATTATTTTTTCTGCAGTTCTAATTATCCTCTGAAGTCTGTGTTTTTCTTGTTGGGTTGCAGAACCGAACCAGACAGTTATAGAGGTGCAAATGACAGACTCAATAATTCCTCTGTAGAACTGAATCAGCAGCTCCTTGGGCAGTTTGAGCTTACTGAGTTGGCACAGAAAGAACATTCTTTGTTGTCCTTTTTTAATGATGTTTTTGATGTTAGCTGTCCATTTTAGATCTTGCGATATGATAGAACCTAGAAATTTGAAGGTTTCCACTGTTGATACTGTGTTGTTTAGTATTGTGAGAGGTGGAAGTATGGAAGGGTTTCTCCTAAAGTCTACCACCATTTCTACGGTTTTGAATGTGTTCAGTTCCAGATTGTTTTGGTTGCACCACAAGGCTAGTCGTTCGACCTCTCGTCTATATGTGGATTCGTCATTGTCTCGAATGAGACCAATCACTGTTGTGTCATCTGTGAACTTCAGTAGCTTAACAGATGATCATTGGAGATTGCACTCATTGCAATCATTGCAAGTCCAATGATTGCAGTCATTGCAATCATTGGAGATGCAATATATACTTTTTCAAATATAGGTATTAGTGATAACAAAGGATAAGAGCAAAATGCATACAATGCAATTTGCTTCTGAACTGGGGATTTTTAAATATAACTTTAAGTGAAATTTATTTGTTTTCTCTTCTCAGTATTAATGTTCATTTAATTGTATTGTGATTTGAAATGGAGAAAAAACACACTTTTTTTACAGTGTATTTTTTATATATGAAAAACTACAAGAAATTGTCTCAGCACTATGAGTGTGAAAAAAGCCGATGCAATGCATTAGCTACATTTTCAAAGCAGTACTCCCGTGTACATTAAAGACGATCAGTTTTCCACTAATAGCAGCAGTTCTGACTTTATTAAATACACAAAGTTTTGATTAACTGCAATACTACAGCACAGGTAATCCTTGACTTACAACAGTTAATTTAGTGACTATTCAAAGTTACAATGGAACTGAAAAAAAATGACTTATGACCATTTTTTACACTTATGACCGTTGGAGTATCCCCATGGTCATGTGATCAAAATTCAGATCCTTGGAACCTGGGTCATATTTATGATGGTCGCCCTGTCCCAGGTCACATGATCACCTTTTGTGACCTTCTGATGAGCAAAGTCAATGGGGAAGCCAGATTCACTTAACAACCATGTTGCTAACTTAACAAGTGAACTGATTCACTTAACAATTGGCAAAAAGATTTTAAAATGGGGAGAAATTCACTTTCCAACCCCTCTTGCTTAGCAACATAAATTTTGGGCTCAAAATTTGTAAGTTGTAAATCAAGGACTACCTATATTTAAAAAGTAATATTTCTTTGTTTAATTTTTTTTTTTAAAAAAATCTCCCCTCCTCTTTCATTTTTCAAGCCCGTTTCTCTGATGTCTACAAAAATATAAGGTATTTGAAACTATGAAATAGAAGGCTAATTAATATAAATAAAAATGTACGCTCTGTAGATTATAGTTATTATCTCTAAGTGGGGAGAAAGAATAGTAAAAGAAGCAAAGAGCGAAGAACACTAAATAAATTGCAGTGAACAAAATGGAAAATAGCAGAGCTAGCTAGCTAGCCTTATTAGTAAGATGAATGTGGTTGATAGTGCCACATGACTGAACATCACAGTATATACAGGGACACGAACAATTTTTGAGACAAATGAGCACAGCTGATAACAGTTGTTTCTGAGTGGTGTAGAGATGATATAGGAAGCAACCTGTCTTACAATGAGACTCACAATTTAGCTTTCTGTCCGACTATTGTATTCATTTTGGAATTCGTAAGCACAAACAGAAATGGGGAGTTCATAGAAGTACAAGAAGTTGAACTTAAAAAGCTATCTGAACAGTAGTTCAGAGAACCGGCAAATACCACCTCTGACTGGCCCCAGAGTGAGGTGGGAATGGAGATTTTGCAGTATCCTTTCCCTGCCATGCCCACCAAGCCACACCCACCAAGCCACACCACGCCCACCAAGCCACACCCACAGAACCGGTAGTAAAAATATCACCACTGTGTCTGAACCTTGTGATACAAGGAAAGACTGGATTGTTTCTGGAATTTGGGGAAATTAACAGTGGCCCATTTAGTAATTAAGAGAGTTCATAATTTAAATTTACTTTAAGTAAAGCGCTACAATTTTGGAAAATTTGAAACAAATTTTGAAAGCTTAATTTTTTCTGCAACCAGAAATATTTCTATTAAGTATTACTGAACCATGTGTTTCTTGAAAGCTTACTGAACTAGCTTAATTTATACTGCAGCAAAGATATTATATGCTTTCCACTAGAAGATATTCAAGCCCTTCCTTGAAGGAATGTCTAATTAAATAATAGAATAGAATAGAATAGAATTTTTATTGGCCAAGTGTGATTGGACACACAAGGAATTTGTCTTGGTGCATATGCTCTCAGTGTACATAAAAGAAAAGAACTAGGCTTTGATGTCCTCAATAATCTCATATTTAAAAAGTAAATTTGATGTATAATTCAATTCTACCTGGAAACCTTTCTTGTATTATTAACTACTGCATGGATTTATACCACATTCTAAATTTCTGCTTTTTTTCCTTCAGAGTTTTTACTTCAATTTTGTAAGAAATTAAATTCCTAGCATTGTCCTAGTTTTTCATAGCCTATAATTCTTGTTTGTGATGTGGGCAGTTGTAAACAAGATATTTTAGTCCGCAACTTAACTTAATCATGATGTAATATATGTCACAACTTTATAAATAACTAAAGATGTATCAAAAATGGCAAGTCCCATGACATTTAATCCCTATATATTATATAAATATGTTATATAAGTATATAATATGTAATATTAGAAAACTTTTAGACTAGTATTTTCCTGCTATGGTATTGCTAATAATTTATTTCTGTTTTTAGTAACTTATTTTTAAATTTCCATTTGTTGCTTTGAGTTACTTGCAACTAGGTATCTTATACATTAAATGAAACAAATCCATAAATTAAAAACCCAGCCTCTAGCATAGGAGCATCAAAGCATTTTTAACGATCAGTTTCGCCATGTCCCCTTTTTCCACTTTGCTGTGTAATTTTGAAGCTATTTTGCTGACAGCAAGAGTTGCCTTCCATCTAGTAAAACAGGAGTTTTGAAATCCAGATCCATTTCCATAGATTAAATTACTACTTGCATCAATTAGAACTTTTTCGTAGTCGGCTTCCCAATTTTTTTCTGTGTCAACACATTTCTCCCTGGCAGTTTTATCCTTTTGCTGGCTTGGATGTACTGATTCTATTGTCTCTCCTTTAGTTATCACCTCTGGAATGTGGTCACACCAGCAACAAGAGGGGTGGGGGCTGTTAATCTGAATAGCTTTTGGACTGCTTCAGAGGTAACATCATATCTCTCTGCTTGGTTTTAAATGCAAGTTTTATATTCTCTGCTAATTTCTTCTCAACACCTCTACGTGTATTAAAAGCTCCATCACTAATTATATGTTTTCATTTTCCCAATTTTTAGAACAGGGATGTTCAACCTTGGCAACTTTATAGACTTGTGGACTTCAACTCCCAGAATTCCCCAGCCAGACAAGATTCTAGAGCTTTCATTTCTTCAAGGAGGTTCCATAGGTTGTTTAACATTAATCCAATTAAGACTATTTCATGTTCTCATGAGGTTATCAACTGGGCATAATAACTCTAGCATTTCATTATCATATATAGACAGCCTCAGTTTTTCATTCTTCCTCTTTGTATAAGACATTATACACTTTTATAAAATGTCTTCAGCATTTATTCATCTCCTTTGGATTTCTATTTATTCCTTAAATGAATCAAAACCAAATTGCTTACTACTAGAAAAACCATTCTATTTGTTTTTTTCATCAGGTCTATCCCAAGTATTCTATTTGTAATAAAGGGCATAAATTTCTTGGCTTCTCAAAAACATGCCCATTTTGAAGAACCACTGTTCAGATTCAGGTCCTTCCAGTTTCTCAGTAAACTGAGATTTCGATCCCATTTCTTTGCTGAATTCTCTCTTAAACCTCTTTATTTATCTGTGAAATTTATATGGCTGTCCACCCCACAAAAAGTGACTCTGGGCAGTATATAACAATTAATTAAAACAACAGATGTATAAAAACAGTGATTATTAAAAAAATGTAAAAAAGAAAACCCCACCTCAATAGGAACAAGTGAGAATGAATGTTAACTACAGAAATGGATCAAGATCTCACTAGTTCCCTGGGACCCTGGCCTAATGACATAAGATCTAGATGGACTTCTAGAACGTTAATAATGGACATAACCTTTATTAATCAACTTTAAATTATTTAAATTGAATTCTTCCATGGAACCATCTTTCCTAGAAAAAAACATTAAATTATAACCTGTTGTGGTAAAAATCACCAAGAAAATCAACAAACTGGAGATATAAACCATCATTTTATTAGTCCAAAGCTAACTTATGCTGAGTCTCTTCCACCAATGCATGTCAATAGTAAGACCCACAAGATTACAGGAGTCTAATATAGCCAGTTGCTCAGAGTCATACTTAGCATGTGTTTGAAATCGCAGAAGATTCCATGAAATGAATTGCTTTACAACCAAGAAGGAAACATGATAACTATAATCATAGAGTGATGAAACAGGATTTCACGGCATGAAAACTTTACAGAAACATTGCTAGAAATGCAATCAAGCAGTTTTGATATGTAAATTACACCAAGGCCCTAATTATTATTCTAACAAGCAGGAAGAGATAGCTAGCATATATCATTGACTTCTGCCTGCTCTTTAGATGTGACTAACAGGCATAGATTAGCCTAGTAATGAACATTCCATTCTTAAGAACGCTATATGAAAGGTATAGAGAAGATGCCAAGAACTTAAAGAGACATACAGCAATAGTATCCTTATATAAATAAATATACAAATTGATTTAATCTGAGCTTTTTATTCCAACCATGGCTAAAATCCTCCAGTTGATCTGCAGGGATTTGGAATGAAACCCCATTCAGACTCTATTTAAACAGTTCATCACCTCACAAGGTAGCTTGCTTCAGCTTTTACTCTTAGGATTTTTTCCCTGATGTCCAGTTGAAAATTATTTCCTTGCAATTTATATTCATTCATTCATTCATTCATTCATTCATTCATTCCTATTTCATGTTTCTAAGCCACCCGTCTCTTTCAAATCTTCACTTATTTTGTTTTTTGTGGTAACTCAGAATAATTTGTAATGTTTTTTATACAAATTAAAGATTTTGTATTTTTCCTTATTGAAATTATATCTTGTTGGTTTCTGTTTGTTGTTCAAGCTTAATAAATTCTTCTGGTTCCTATTTTTAAGGTGTTTGTTATTCCCTCTGGCTTTGTGTTAGCTGAAAATGGGATGATCCTATTTTCAAATATCTCATTTAAGGCATTTATGATTATGTTGCACAACTGAACACTATATCCACCACATAAAAGGTAAGGTAAAGGTTCCCCTTGCACATATGTGCTAGTGGTTCCCGACTCTAGGGGGCGGTACTCATCTCTATTTCAAAGCCAAAGAGCCAGCGCTGTCTGAAGACGTCTCTGTGGTCATGTGGCCGGCATGACCAAATGCCAAAAGTGCACTGAACGCTGTTACCTTCCCACTAAAGGTGGTCCCTATTTTTCTACATGCATTTTTTATATGCTTTCAAACTGCTAGGTTGGCAGAAGGTGGAACAAGTAATGGGAGCTCACCCCTTTATGGGGCACTAGGGATTCGAACCGCTGAACTGCTGACCTTTTGATCGACAAGCTCAGCATCTTAGCCCCTGAGCCACCACATCCCTCATATATCCTCTACATACGTGTCAATTAAATAAACTGATCACTTTGTTAAAAAAGAAAGAAAGAAAGAAAAGTAAAGAACACTGGGTTAGTCTGAGATTATTTTTTCTGGATAAGACCAATCTAGCTGCTTTAAGAAATTCCTTCTTGTCTAAATACGCTTAAACTTAAGAATTTGTTTTAGAGTTTAGCCTATTATAAATATGCAATTACTTGAGTTCGCTTTTGAATACAGGAATAACATTTGGTCCCTTTGGTTTTCAGTCTTTAGAATCGTCTTTCTCAAAAGTCCCAGAAAGGTACTTCAATATTGTATTAAAAACTCTTTCAACGCTTTTCAGTGTCATTGTTCTAGTCCTGAAGATTTCAGCTCATTTATGAGTAGAGTACAGTAGAACCTCTTGTCCAGACCATAATGTATTCCATAATTTTGATTGCAACCTAATTTGGTTGTGACTCGAACCTAATATTGGAAATTTCGTGCTTACCAAAAAAAAAAAAAAAAAGGTGTGGAAGGGGAAATCGTGAAGTTTTGGGTTAGAACCCAATTGGTCGTGGTCAGAAGTGTTCATGACCACAGGTTCTACTGTAAGATGCTCTCTAACTACTACTTTACTTATTGGATTGACACTCCTTTTTAGCTGTTGTTCTGCTTAGGGCAATCTGAATGATATGGAGCAAAGTAGGAATTTGAAGGTTTGGTGCTTTAACGTCAGCTAGTGAAAGAACTGGTTATGTTACAGGCTACTCCATATTGAATCACCTATTTCAGTGGTGATTCAGCCGGGATTCAGCCAATTCTATCCGGTTCGGGTGAACCGGTAGTGGCGGTGGCAGGAGGCTCCGCCCACCTATCTGGACATAATCATGTCCCGTTTTTGATACTCTGTGCATGTGCGGAACGTCCTGTGCATGTGCACGCTCACATTTGCGAACCGGTAGTGAAGGTAAGTAAATACCACCCCTGACCTATTTGTGTTAAAATATAACCACCTGAGTCTGACAAACTAAGAAACATTCTATCTACTAAACTTTAGCAACAAAACAAAAGCTTGCTAGCAGAAAATGATAATGCTAACCACAGATAAGAATTAGCAATGATGCTTTCTAGAAACTGCTAAAGGCTTAGACCTTACATATAGAAGGTATTAGTTTGATGAAGAGATATGGTTGGTAAACAGTTCTAAGAAATATTGTAAGTAGGCCAGTTTTTGAGAAGTAATTTGACACCTTGCAGCTATGGACAAAATCTGGGCAGGAGTCTGGAGATAAGAAAAAGTTCATCATTATGGTATAGTGTCTTTTGACTGAGCAGGGGGTTGGACTAGAAGACTTCCAAGGTCCCTTCCAAATCTGTTATTTTATTATTCTTTTACCCTGTGGGAAGCCAACCATCCTCCTAGAAGAATGAAATATTTTGAAGAATATTTTAAAAAGGCAGAATTTCCCAAAGGGAGAAATGGAGAAACATGTTTTTTAGATGCAGAAAGCAACACCCATGTTCCTTAATAGTCCCAGCAGATACCGAGCTCAGCTTTTAGAAATGCAGATTTGGTAATCCATTCAAGACAGGATGTTTTGGAACAAAGGCAGAATGGGAGGAGTCATCATTCAAGATCCAACACAGGACATGCCATTAAGCCACAATAGGAATTATTGCATCACCCTCAGAGCAATCCAAACTTCAACCAAACTTAGTTCAGACAAACACCTAGAATTTGTACTTTGCCTATAGAGCCAGCTGTGACCCCTACACAACCCCTAAATGGCCTCATGGGAGACAACAATAGAATACATGTTCTTGTACAGGAAAAAGGAAGCTCAAGTGCAAAACTCAAAGGTATAAAACCCCCTAACTCTCAAGTCCATTTTGTCAGCTGCACCAGAACCGTGTGCTTGGTGGTTCTGTTCATCATTAAACCATCTTTCCAATCAGCCTCCAGGTTTCCAGTGTCTTTCTCCTAGCCTGGAACTGAACCAGATGGATATTTTCTTCCCACACCCCTAAGAATTTAAATGAACAACTTAGAGCCAGAAAGTGATTAAAAACCAATGTGTGAGATTGTAACCTTGTTCTTCTTTGCAAAAAGTATAAAAGTTTAATTTAAACCTGATTCTTGGGTCCTCTTTCTTTTTTCTGAAGTTCACTGAAAGTGTCAGTAGAAGTGCCATCTTTGCTTCTGTGCAGAAATAAAGTGTTTGAATTCCACTTTCCTTGACTCTGTGTGAATAATTGGTTCATCGCACCAGGTAAACAAATCACTTTCCATAACAGTTATTAATAATAGCAATAGCACTTAGACTTATATACCACTTCACAGTGCTTTAGAGCCCTCTCTAAGCGAATTACAGAGTCAGTATATTGCCCCAACAATCTGGGTCCTCATTTTATTGACCTTAGAAGGATCGAAGGTTGAGTCAACCTTGACCCAGTCAAGATCAAACTGCTGAACTATAGTTAGTTAGCTGGCAGTCAGCATTGCTACATTCTAACCACTGTGCCACCATATCTCAATACTATTAAATAGTATTAATGTGACAGAATGGAAAAATTGCAAAATAGCAGCCAGGGAAATAAGAAGTAAATATTCAAGAAACTGAGTAAGAAAAATGGATTGGCTTGTTTATTGTAACTAAAATCAAATTCTATATTTGCAGAGGATGGGAAAAATCTGAATACTTCTATTCCAGATTTTCTGGCTAATGAGAAAAGCACTCACATGGGACAATTTTTAGGGTGCTTCCCTGATTGTGCTGTCTAAGAGGCTAGCAGCATAAGAATATAGCTTGGAAATTAACACCCAAAATGTGAAATTCTAGAAAATCTTCCCAAATCCCATAATCTATTAAGCCATATTGCATGGATGGTTGCAGCTGCTGCTTCAGCTACATCTGTTTTTAATGAAAGTTTATCAGGTGTATCTTAATGAAGAAAAACATAAGTTTCCTATTACATAGAAGCGCTGTTAAAAAAACCACTGCTTATATATTATGAATATTCCTAGATTTGCATTAGATTATGTACAATTACACGTCGCCAAGACACTTCCAATTTTACGCGGGAGAAAACCTGAAAAACCAAAGATCTACATACAAACACCCGCGAAAACCTCAGAAAACAAATGTGTATATCTATATCTATATCTATATCTATATCTATATCTATATCTATATCTATCTATCTATCTATCTATCTATCTATCTATCTATCTATCTATCTATCTATCTATCTATCTATCTATCTATCTATCTATCTATCTACACAAATACATAAACACCCTGTTTCCCCCCAAAGAAGACATCCCCTTATATATAATGCAGGATTCCAGAATTTCCATTGTAAGTAGAAATTGTCATGTGTTTCTTAAGCAAATCACATGGTCATTAAGCAAATCCAGATTCCCAAAGGATTCTTTTTGGAGGAAAACAGTAAAAAAGAAGAAGAAGCCCTCTTTGGACCCAGCTATTTTGGGTAATTACCGTCCAGTCTCCAACCTTCGCTTCGTCGCGAAGATTGTAGAGAGTGCTGTGGCGCGACAGCTACCCCAGTACCTGGATGAATCCGTCTATCTAGACCCGTTCCAGTCCGGCTTCCGACCCGGATACAGCACGGAGACAGCTTTGGTCGCATTGGTGGATGATCTCTGGAGGGCCAGGGACAGGGGTTATTCCTCTGCCCTGGTCCTATTAGACCTCTCAGCGGCTTTTGATACCATCGACCATGGTATCTTGCTGCGCCGGTTGGGGGGATTGGGAGTGGGAGGCACCGTGTATCGGTGGTTCTCCTCCTATCTCCCCGACCGGTCGCAGACGGTGTTGACAGGGGGGCAGAGGTCGGCCGCGAGGTGCCTCACTTGTGGGGTGCCGCAGGGGTCGATCCTCTCGCCCCTTCTGTTCAACATCTATATGAAGCCGTTGGGTGAGATCATCAGTGGCTTCGGGGTGAGATACCAGCTGTACGCTGATGACACTCAGCTGTACTTTTCCACCCCGGGCCACCCCAATGAAGTTGTTGAAGTGCTGTCCCGGTGTTTGGAAGCCGTACGGGTCTGGATGGGGAGAAACAGGCTCAAGCTCAATCCCTCCAAGACGGAGTGGCTGTGGATGCCGGCATCCCGATTCAGTCAGCTGCAGCCGCAGCTGACTGTTGGAGGCGAGTTACTGGCCCCAAAGGATAGGGTGCGCAACTTAGGTGTCCTCCTGGATGAACGGCTGTCGTTTGAAGATCATTTGACGGCCGTCTCCAGGAGGGCCTTCCACCAGGTTCGCCTGGTTCGGCAGTTGCGCCCCTTCCTTGATCGGGATGCCTTGTGCACAGTCACTCACGCGCTCGTTACCTCTCGCTTGGATTATTGTAATGCTCTCTACATGGGGCTCCCCTTGAAGTGCACTCGGAGGCTTCAGTTAGTCCAGAATGCAGCTGCGCGGGTGATAGAGGGAGCTTCGCGTAGCTCCCACGTAACACCGCTCCTGCGCAGTCTGCACTGGCTACCTGTGGCCTTTCGAGTGCGCTTTAAGATTTTGGTTACGACCTTTAAAGCGCTCCATGGCTTAGGGCCTGGATACTTACGTGACCGCCTGCTGTTACCGCATGCCTCCCACCGACCCGTACGCTCTCACAGAGAGGGACTTCTCAGGGTGCCGTCCGCCAAGCAATGTTGGCTGGCGGCCCCCAGGGGAAGGTCCTTCTCTGTGGGGGCTCCCACACTTTGGAACGAGCTTCCCTCGGGCTTACGCCAAATACCTGACCTTCGGACCTTCCGCCGCGAACTGAAGACACATCTTTTCATTCGCGAGGGGCTGGCTTAAATTTTAAATTTTATAAATTTTACCGATTTTAAATTTTTATTAATTTTAAATGGGGTTTTTAGTTTTTATAAATTTTTAAAGTTTTAGGCTAATTATAATAAGTTTTTTAACTTGCATTTTAAATTGTATATTGTATTGTTTGTTTTTTACTGTTGCCTGTACACCGCCCTGAGTCCTTCGGGAGAAGGGCGGTATAAAAATCAAATCAAATAAATAAATAAATAAAAAAAAAAAAAGAGAGATGGGCAGTTTAGAAATAAGAAATATCAATCAATCAATCAATAATAAAGATCACAAATCGTGATCAGGTGACTGCAGAATGCTGCAATCAGTCATAAATTCAAGCCAGTTGTCAAGTGATCAAATTATAGTCACATGATCAAGCGATGATGTAATAGTCATAAGTGCGAATAAAAGTTGCAAGTCACTTTTAGCAAAACAATCATAAGCAACGAATCACCGAACACCTAGAAGCAAACAAATAACCAAAAGCCTACATGGGTTTGTCAAAAACAGATCATGCCAGACTAATCTTATTACATTCTTTGACAAAGTGACAAAATTAGTGGACCAGAGGAATGCTGTCGATATAATTTACTTGGACTTCAGTAAAGCATTTGATAAAGTAGACCATAAATTACTACTAGATAAAGTAGAAAAATGTGGGTTAGACAGTATCACCACCAGATGGATTCGTAACTGGCTGACCAACCGCACTCAACGTGTAGTCCGCAATGGAACTGCATTTTCATGGAGGGAAGTATGCAGTCGAGTACCCCAAGGCTCTGTTTTACTCTTCAACATCTTCATCAATAACTTGGACAAGGGCATAGATGGGGAACTCATCAAATTTGCAGATGACACCAAGCTGGCAGGAATAGCCAACACTCCAGAAGATAGGCTCAAGATACAGAAGGATCTTGACAGACTTGAACATTGGGCACTATCTAACAAAATGAAATTCAACAGTGAAAAAAGTAAGGTTCTACATTTAGGCAAAAAAAAAAAAAAGCACAGGTACCATATATGTGGTACCTTGTTCAATGGTAGTAACTGTGAGAAGGATCTTGGAGTCCTAGTGGACAACCATTTAGATATGAGCCAGCAGTGTGCAGCAGCTGCCAAAAAAGCCAACACAGTTCTAGCCTGACTAAACAGTGGGATAGAAACAAGATCACATAAAGTGTTAATATTAACTTTGAACCGCCTTTAAGTGAATGGCCATAAATCAAGGACGACTTGTAAAGGCAAAACAAATCCTTTAACAGTTCAGGACAAACAGTGCAATATACTGTAACTGTTTTTTTAAAGAATGTTTTCCCATAATTGAAAGAACTGTTCCATTCATGTCAGATCCAGGAAACTACAGACCAATCAGCCTAACATCAATACCTGGGAAGATACTGGAAAAAAATAATAAAAAAACAAACCTGTGAAGATCTAGAAACAAATAAAACTATAACTAGTAGCCAGCATAGTTTTGTTAAAAACAGATCATGCCAAACCAACCTTAGTGACTAAATTAGTAGACCAGAGAAATGCTTCAACTTTAGCAAGGCATTCAATAAAGTAGAGCACAACCTACCCTGTTTTCCCCCAAATAAGACATCCCTGATAATAAGCCCAAATGGGCTTCTGAGCACATGGCAATAAGGCCAAGCGCTTATTTCAGGGTTCAAAAAAATATAAGACAGGATCTTACTTTCTGGGAAACATGGTACTTCTTGGTAAACTAGAAAAATATGGGATAGACAACATCACCACCAGATGCATTTATAATTGGCTGACAAACCATACTCAATGAGTAGTCTTTAGTGATACTACAGATACATGGAAGGAAGGAAGCAGTGGGGTACCACAATGTTCCGCCTTAGGCTCAGTATGCTTCATATCTTCATAAATGACTTAGATGAGGGAATCGAAGGGGAACTTGGGGAGGCAGAGAATTTGCGGGTCCCATCCCCTACGAAGATGCATCTGGTGGGACGCAAAAGAGGGGCCTTCTCCGTTGTGGTCCCCTCTCTCTGGAACATCATCCCCACAGAGATTAGAATCACCCCAACTCTAGCACTCTCCCAGGAGGTGCTGAAGACCTGGTTCTGCCAGCGGGCCTGGGAAACCCAGAGCGGGATGGATCCCATTAAATGGCTCGTGTGAGGTGCTGTTGCCGCAATGGGGTGTGTGATTTTAGTATATTAATTTATTATACAACTCTTCTATTAGTTTTATTGTTTTTATATGGGGTTTTATATTCTGTAAGCCACCTTAAGTCGCCATATGCGAATAAGGAATATAAATTCCTTAAATAAATAAATAAAATAAACTGATCAGATTTGCAGAGAACACTGAGCTGGCAGGAATAACCAACACCCCAGAAGACAAGTTCAGGATCCAAAAAGATCTTGACAGACTTGAACAATGGGCTTTATCCAACATGAAATTGAATGTGGAGAAAAGCAAGGTTTTACACCTAGGCAGGAAAAATCAAGGGTACAAGTACAGATTAGGCAAAACCTGGCTCAAAAATAGTAGCTATGAGAGGGAACTTGGAGTCCTAATGGACAAACACTTAAACATGAGCCAGCAGTGTATGGCAGCAGCCAAAAAAGCTAATACAATCCTTGGTTGTATAAACAGACACATATAATCAAAATCATATGACGTATTAGTACTGCTTTATAAAGCCTTAGTAAGACCACAACTAGAATACTGCATCCAGTTTTGGTCACATAACAAAAAAGATGTTGAGGCTTTGGAAAAAGTGCAAAGAAAAGAAACTAAGACATGGATGTCAAACTCAACCGCATGACATGACATGACATATTGTGACATATTGTGACATTTTTTTGCCTTTACGGAGCCAGGATGGGCGTGGCCTGCCAGTGAAGCATCTGGCCGCCAGTTTGACACCCCTGAACTAAGATGATTAAGTCCCTGGAGACAAAAACATAGGAAGAACAGTTGCAGGAATTGGGTATGGCCAGACTAGAGAAAAGAAAGACTACAGGTGACATGATAGCAGTATTCCAGTATTTGAGAGGCTGCCACAAAGAGGAGGGAGTCAGTTTATTTTCCAGTGCAGCAGTGCAGCACTATTCTGATTATTTTATATTCTAATCTTTTGTTTATATTAAGATGCTGGAATTACTTTATATTTGCAACATGTGGATTTGTTTATGGTTTACAATTGAGACATGGCATGTTTATTTAAATGGAATATGTTGCTATTTGATGTGGGGGTTTTGGGAATTGTTGGTATTTGGAATGGGATAAATGTTATGTTGGAGCTTGTCCTTTTTTTGAAAGAGAACTGGTCTCTTTTTTCCTGAAACTTTAAGTTTAGTTTGTTTACACTAGGATCGGACCATCTTATGCCCTTTAAATCGAGTTTTGCTTACAGCTAAAAGTTGAGATGTGAATGCTGAGTTTTATATTTGCTAATTAATCAATATTGTCAATATTTTAGAGCTCTTTAGACTTTTTGTCAATAATTGGGTAAGGAGAAGGTGGTAGCTGATTTTCCTAGTATTAATAAGTGGATTATTGGATGAAAAATTTTATATTTGTTAATTAAAAGGAGGTAAAGAGATTATGAAATTGCTTATACTGGTTGTGATGAAAATGTGATGAGAAGTTGTTTTCTTAATTGGGAGGTCCTTTAACAGGTAGCCTTGACTTACAGGTTAATGACCATTTGAAGTTATGATGGATCCCCCACAAAATATTTATGAACCAGTTCCAAAGTTTTAATGTTTGTGCCCCACTCCAATGGTCACCTGACTGCATTTTGGGCACTGGCAACTAGCCCACACTTAAGGTTCTTTGTAGCACCCCATGGCCACATGCCCGTGATTTATTATGTTTTTTTCTGGAAGTTGGTGTTTACTTCTGGTTTCCAGAAACCCCCTCTCCCCCCATTCCACAGCAAACAATGGATTTGCTTAACAACCATGGTGTTTACTGCTCAGTTTGCTTTACGACTGCTGCGGTCTACTGTGTTTGCTTTGCGACTACCGCATTTGCTTAATGACCACTGTAAAAAGATCATAAAATTGGGTCCGGTCACATGGTGACCCACTTTATGACTGTCACAACTTATGACTGTAGCTGTGGGGCTCAATTATGGTAATAAGTCAAGGATTACTTGTACTTTTTTGTTTTCTTGCACATTTTTCTATTACTTTCTTTTTTCCTTCATATTTTCTTTTATTCTCATTTTCTAAGCAGCAGCAGCAGCAGCTTCTTCTTCTTCTTCCTCTTCTTCTTATTCTTCCCCTTCCCCTTATTATTATTATTAAAATAAAGTTATTCTAATGAGAAAGTTCTTGTACCTAACCCTTTCTTTAAATCTTTAAGCGTCTCCTTTTCTAATTAGGAGCTAAAAAGTGAATGGCATGTTTTGAAAACTTTTTAGGTGAACAAAAGAGCATTGAAGACAACTAAGCTGAAATTGCTTCCATCTTGCTCCTGAAAAGGCTCAATTTAGTCCTACTACTGGTAGAATGAATCATAAGTATAGATACCTATAGATGCCGGAGTGAGCTCCCATTACTTGTCTCAGTTTCTGCCAACCTAGCAATTCGACAGCATGTAAAAATGCAAGTAGAAAAGAATGGATCACTTTGGTGGGAAGGTAACAGTGTTCCATGTGCCTTCGGCATTTAGTCATGCCAGCCACATGACCATGGAATCCAGTGGTGGGATTCAAAAAAATTTACTACCGGTTCTGTAGGTGTGGCTTGGTGAGCATGGCAAGGGAAGGATACTGTAAAATCTCCATTCCCTCCCCACTCCAGGGGAAGGTTACTGCAAAATCCCCATTTTCTCCCCGCTCCAGAGGAAAGTTACTGCAAAATCCCCATTTCCTCCTGATCAGCTGGGACTCGGGAGGCAGAGAATAGATGGGGACAGGACCAGTCAGAGAAACCAGTATTTACCAGTTCTCTGAACTACTCAAAATTTACACTACTGGTTCTCCAGAACTGGTCAGAACCTGCTGAATACCACTTCTGATGGAATTGTCGTCAGACAACCCTGGCTCTTCGGCTTAGAAACAGAGATGAGTACAGTCCCCTAGAGTCAGGGACGACTAGCACATATGTGTGAGGGGAACCTATACCTTTACGTATAGATATCTACCTGAAAAAGTTTCTGTAGGAATATTGGATCCTGCCTCTGTAGAACTGACCTTCCTTCCAGACTTTTTCTTGGTGGGCTAAGTACCTCTTCACTATTTTAATTAGAACTCTTTGGGTCTAAGAAATAGAAATTACCTATTACCTATTATGACTTATCAGTCATAAAAAGGTTACCCTATTAACACCAATTAAATAGACAGGAAGAAGTCAACAAGTTTTTGAGTTCCACCAAGGCTCTTTATCTGGCTGGATGCAAAAGTGGAGGTTGGAAAGAGGACAAGGAAAAAAAAAGCTGGCTTATTATTACAGGGCAAAATTGGGCCTCGCATGTATTCATACTTTTTAAAAAACTTGGTCTTTATTGAGACAGCTGATTTGATGTTACTTGGAAGAATCTGTATTCCGTAAAAATGTACAGACAACTTTATGCACAGATATGCATCAGCAAGATTTTTAGGTCCAAGCGGCACCCAAAGGATCAGAGCCCAACATAAAAAATTGTAAAAAGAGGTCCTGCATGAAAGAGGTACTCACCTTAGTGTTTCAAAAGGGAAATAGGTGATGCTGGAAACTCCTTTGCTAGCTGGAGTGGCTACTAAGAGTTCAGTGGTTTGAGAACTTAGCCTGGTTTCTCCCCTGAGCTATAGCTCCACCCTGCCACAGTAAACTCCCTTCTGCAGCCAGCCCCCTTCCAGAGATTTGGTCATTGATAAGGGACGAAAAATCCTATGGCTCTGCTGCCTTTTTTACAGGATGGGAATCAAGAGCAAATACAAGTCTGGCCACCACCTCCCGCCTTAGAATTCAAGACTGCTGCGGGTGCCCATCACCATCTCCAACAGACGCGCTGCTCAGGTGCGCTTCTGCTGCTGCTGCTGCTTAAATTCCAGCCCGGGAAGCCGCCGCTGTTACTTCTGCAGTGCCGCAGTGCCGGGAATATTTTAAAAAAGGTCAACCCGCCAGGGCTGGGCTGGAGTGGAGTGGCGAGGAGAAGGATTATTCCCCCCCCCCGCCTTTCCTATTTAGCGATTTCTTCCTTCTCAGACCGTTAAGGTATTTTTTTCCCCTTAAAAACGCTTTTCCATTATGGGAAGCTGCGGGAAAAAAAAGATCTCCCCTGCCGCCAGTCCGCCCTTAACGATGCGGATAAAGGCGCAGCCCTCCTGCCACCGACTGAAGAGGCTCATGCATTTAAAATCCGGGTTCGCCATAAATTGCGGGAGGCGGGGGGGGGAGAGATCCAAGGATGGGGAGATCTCTCGACGTAAAATGCGCTTTTTTACGCGAGTCTGAGCTTCGCCGGCGTTTCCCCCCCCCCCACTTCCGAGCGAAGTGTATAAAGGGAATAAAAAACACAGCGGCATCGGTGCGCAGGACCTGGTTTGTCATTCCTTGCTTGACAAGCGAAGGAGAGGGGGGAAAAATAAATAAATAAAAAGAAAAAAGAAAGCAAGGAAAAAAACAACAACTACCCACCCACACCAGTATCTGCAGCCTGAAAGAAGGAAGCTTTTTATCCCTTCTCAGGAATCGCCCGTTTACCCTGTTTAGCTTTTGACGCATCTTAATAATAATAATAATAATAATAATAATAATAATAATAATAATAATAATAATAATAATAATAATAATAATAATAATAATAATAATAATAATAATAATAATAATAATAATAATAATAATAATAATAATAATAATAATAAACAGAAAGAGAGAGAGCCGGGGACGGGGGAAGGTCGGAAGCAGCGCAGAGACGAAAGGCGCCGAGGCAATGCGCGCAGAAGCCGGCCGGAGAAAACGCTGAGACCGCGGAAGCGCTGCGTGCGGCAGAAGGGGCGGGGAAGCCAAGCCTTGCCTTTCCCCGCCAAGGATGCCCCACGCGGCCGCAGATCCCTGACTTACCACCGAGAGTTTCCGCCCCACGCTGAGACACGAAAATGCTCACCGTTCCCTCCCTCCCGCCCAGCCCTCGGGAACTTCCCGTTCGCGCTTTTGGAAAGAACGAAGGAATGAAACTAACCGGGAACGCGCTCGCGCGCTCTCTCCTTGCAACGCGTGGGCCGGGGCTCGGTTTCTCTCCCACCCCACCCGAGTCAGATCCGCAGTGGGGTGGACTTAGGCAAGTTGTGCAAGGAGACCAGGGCGAGCTCTAGTCCAGATCTTGAAAAATAAAATAAAATAAAATAATAAATATTATTCCTCCGCAGAGGAATAAAAGCGTGTCAGCGAAAGATTTCTCTTCGCGCCAAATCTCACGCGCTAAAACCGCGTGAGATTCGCCGCAGTACAACGAGGAATCGCCGCGGGCCGGCTTGCAGAAGGGGACAAAGATCAACCCGCAGTCCCGCTTTTCCTTGGATGCAACTTAGGGTGCAAAACATCGACACCTCTTACAAAGCCTTCCATTTCTCACGGTCTTTTCAGAGCTGAGAAGCTTCTTGGGTGAGAAGCGAAGCGTCTTCAAAGAAAAAATGCAAGAAAGTCCAGTTGCCTCCTGAAAAAGCACTTTTGGGATGAAGAGCAATTAATGGCTTGAATTGTGGATTGCTGGCCCATCCATGCTGCGTTGGAAGTCTGGCTTCCTTTATTTACCGACTTGACTTTACGAAAATTGTTGATTATAGGGCTTCTTTCCAATTGTGAAGCAGTTTACACTCACAACTCAACAAAACTATAAAAATAAGTTAAAAGCAGACTGGAACAAAATATTTCATCTGTTTATAAATTTGCTCACTTAGATCCTGCATGAAATAGATTGGGAATCTGTCTACTGTCTATCCACTGTTCCCCAAGGTTTGACTCTACCCACCTGAATTTCGCCTAGCCTGTGAGAAAATATAAACTGCTAGCTGTTTCATGGTCATTACATGGTACATGAGGGAATTCAGCTTTTCCAAGTTTCTTTTACTGCAATATATAATAGTTTTAGTTGCCACACTTGTATTTTAATATTTAATTTGTATATTATATTTACCTTCTATCTTTTGTCAAAGAGAGCAAAGACATGTTGCATCCATTTCCAAATTAACCCAACAACAATTCCGTAAAAAAATAGAATTTTTTTTGGATGAACTATTGGATCCTTGTTTGCTCTCTGAGCTTGGTGGTTTTCTTGCAGAGGTTTCATTAACAAACCAGATAATATTATCAACACTAGAAGGGAGTTGGATTTGCTCTTATTTTTATATGCTAGTGACTTGCCCTGTCAGTGTTCGAGGGCATGGTCTTGGTGGCTCCTTGATTAGGCTGTGGTTTACTGCTAGTTTACCAATGTAGGCAAACAAGTTAACAGTAAACAGTCTAATTAAGGAATCACCAGGAACATTATCACCAACACTGAAGGGGCAAGCTAGTAACAGACCCCATATAGGTTTATGAATACTGTGTGTTCTTTATTAATAAAAACACTACATTTTTGAAACCTTATAATTATATTTTGAGCAAGAATGAATTAGTGTATTGCCTGACTGATCATGAATTATTAGCTGTTATAATGGAAGGTTCATGGAAGACTGGTTTCAATCACCTGCTGACTAAAAGACATAATTACACGATCTATACAGCTGGCAAATAGGTTAGTAAGGCCTTCATTGTACATATATATCAGAGGGGAGAAAAGTACTTGAATACTCATAAGAGGAACCATCTTATCTTATGCGAGAGTGACTTTAAGTCAATGGTAACTCCTATTAACTGCCTGGATAAGTCCCTGTAGTTTTCTGGGCAAGATTTCAGAATCGTTCGCCATTGTCTTTTAGCCAGGGCGGAGGGAACTTGCGTGGTCCAAAGTCACCCAGTTGGCTTTGTGCCTAACGTGGTCTCCCAGTTTCTAGCCTGGATTCTTAACCACTACACCAAACCTCGCAACCTCAAATGTAAGCCACAAGAAATAATTGAAATTAAGGCAGTGTTTTTTTTCTCCCATGCATTTGCTCTGCATGAAAAAGAATCCAACCTTTCTAATCTACGATTGTTTGAGCATCCTTTTAACCACCCTATTTGCATGGATTGTGTAGAAGAGCCATGTTTTGTCTATGTAGACAAAAATCAAAAGGAATTTGGTGGCACCTTTTCAAACCAGTATGTTTTATTATTGTAATGGATAATAAAACAATATTTTAGAATTTAATATTTATGTTATTATTATTTTACTATTACTTATCTGCTGTTGAGCAGGGATGAAATCCACTTATCTTCGCTACTGGTTCGCAAATGTGAGTGCCGCGCCTCCTCCACGCATGTGCAAAGGGTCCAAAATGGGATGTGATGATATCCGGGTGGGTGGGCGGAGCCTCCTGCCACCGGTGCTACTGGTTCGCCCAAGCCATATAGAACTGGCTGAATTTCAACATTGCCAGTGAGTATCAGTAGCATTTTTTTCAAATTCAGTTAAAAGCAGATTTAGGGGTTGGATATTTGCATTGTGTATATGGTGAGGTCTTATTTGATTTAATTAAATAAATAAATATCCACATTTTCTACCTTTCATTCATACACAGAAGAAAAGCCATTAATCAAACTAGAGACTAAATTCTACAACATATATCCCTGCATTTGCTATAAATTAAATGCATCTTTTTCTTTGCTAATCATTTTTTTACGTTTTTCACAATTTAGTTTCATACAAGAGTCTCTCTCTTAGCACAGTCTTTCTCTGTCCTTTTAATACCCCTTTGATATTCTTTCTCTGAAGCATTTAAAGTATATTTCCTGTCTCCTCTCAAAAATCTTCCTTCTCATTCTTTTTAAAGCAAGAAAAACACAGGTTTGACATCAAATTAATCATTTTTCAGCCCACATAAATACCAGTGATGATCCCGCTTGACAGAAGGTAGTTACTGCCTGCAGCTTAATGTTGCAGTTTACCATGCTGTAGTAAATTTTGGTCATAAAAGTGATTTGTAGGAAGGAGATGGGACTTGCAGATTTTATTTCACAATGAGAAGTTTTCTATAAAAACCATCAAATCTACTATGCACTTGTAAGAAATAGAAAATATGAATAACATATACAGGCAGAAAAGCCTAATAGGCTTGTAACCCTATCAGGTGTTGGTCTAAACAGCAGGAGGAAGATGATTAAATGTCTTTATTTTTTATTAATAATACAAATTAAAAACAATGGACATGGTTTGACGTCTCCGGTTTAAACATTGTCATCAAATTTTACCTTATATAAATAATACACTTTCTTATTTCTGTACAAATTTACACTACTTAGTACATTTCAAATATTTAAATTATTTCCAGCTACATCAGTACTCAATACAATCATATCTAGCATAGAAAATTAACATAAAAATTTCTAAACATTCAGCAATCCTTTATCCCAGCATTTTTCCTCTTGTCCAACCATTCATAAAATTTAGTCCAGGCTTCATAGTACACTGATTCACTCTTATCTTTAAGTTCCAACGTCCCAGAGTGAAATCTAATTTTCTGTTCTGTGGGTGTGGCTTGGTGGGGAGGTCATGTGACTGGGTGGGCGTGGCCATATAACCATATGACTAGGGGATCATCAGAGGGTTTTTTTTTTACTTTAAAAAGCATTTTTTTGGCCAAAGAAAAAAATGCTTTTAAAAGTAAAAAAAAACCCTCTGATGATTGCGCGACTCAGCTGGGTGTTGATGGGGGGGGGCAGAGTTTTTTATTACCAGTTCTTTGAACCACCTGCTGCCTTCGCTACCGGCTCGGGAGATTCGGTCCGACCCAGGAGCATTTTACCCCTGGTCTGTCCATTTCTGCACAAGTAAGGATTTTGGCTAGCTATTCTTCTGTGGGTCTCCTTGTTTTTCCATTTTTGAGCAAAGGCCAATCTTGCTGCTGTTAATATATGTAATAGATACATTGTATTCTTGTTATATTTGCCTTCTATAATGCCTAATAAAAAGAATTCCAGTTTAGGTTCTATATTTAGCGTTAATATCTCTTCCAGCCAATGTCTTATTTGATGCCAAAATTTTATAGCCTTTGGGCATTCCCACCGTATAAGGTAGAAGGTCCCTGGGACTGCTTCACATTTCCAGCATATTGAAGAGTATTTTTTACTTATTCTTGCTAGTCTTGCGGGTGGAAAATGCTACCTGTAAAACATCTTATATAAATTTTCTTTGTATGAAGTTGCTAAAGTAATTTTTATGTTTCTTTTGGATTGTATCAGGCCAATTGTCCATGATTAAATGTCATTTTTTTTGCTTGACTTGGTCAGTGTATGCAAATAATTGAAAACACATGGCAACTACTTTGCAGTTCCATGTTTTCAAACTCCTATCTATACAATATTCCCATGCACTATTAAAATATCAGACAAACATATTGTGCAACTTTCAGCAGCTGATTTTGAAATGATTGTTATCCTAACATTTGCTTTTCTCAGAGCTCCCAGAACATTTTCACCACCCAAACCCACCCACACACACATGCCTTGATGCACAAAGGCTGTGTTCCCATGGTGCGCCTAGTGAAGTCAGAGATACAATAGCTGCAATTGCTCAATTTGCCAAGATTGGTTAGTGTGAATCTTGATTAGTGTTCTGTGTTTGTATATATGTATAGGTGTGCATGGCGTACTTAGTATATTTGTATGCCATACTATGTGTACAGATCTAGTCCATTTTCTTAATCCATAGCTCATTATATTGTGTAAACCAATGGGTTAATGTAGTTGGTGGCTTATACAAACCTGGGAAAATAGATGAATTTAGGGCAAATCCAAACTTGGTTCCTTTCCTCTAGCTGGGTTTCTATTAAATGGCTGATGTTATGCCAAAGGTCAGCCCAGCTAGAAGAATTAATATTTTTTTTCTTTTATGGCTCTCTCTCTCTGTGTGTGTGTGTGTGATCATCATCATCTTTTAATGAACCCATAATCCCTTGCAGGATGGAATCTGGACAACTGAATGGAGCAGAGTGTTTACTGGCCAAATGCCCTTCCTGTCACCAATGCTATGTTTTTTCAACAGATAGAGACTCATTGTGCCCAGAGAGAGAAATACCTGCTTCTACATAAGATCAAACCCACAGCCTCCTGATTGTGAGGCGGGAGCTCTACCTCTAGGCCATCCAGAGGTGGGATTCAGCCGGTTCACACCTGTTCAGGCGAACCGGATATTAATCAGATGTTAACTGGACACATCGTAAAATCTTGTTGTTGGGACCATTGAGTCAGAGAAGAAAAAAACTTCCTTTTATTTTGTCTCCATTTGAAGGTGATATCCCTCACTGAGCATCTAGCTTTGAATTGTCCATCCCACCAACTCTTTATTTCTTCTGAAGAGAAAATGTGATGTCCATCTCTAACTAAAGACACTCAAGGCAGAACCTGTGGAACTAGCTCCGATTTCTCACCCTCCTTGCAGCCTTTTGTTTCTTGCAAGGAAACTTTTCGAATCCGTGGGACTTGGACTTAACCAGAAGACCATGAAGCAAGCAGAGGCTTCTGAGCTTTAAGTGCAGTTACAGCACATTGCTAGTTTTTTAGAAGTCACTGCCTTCCCAGATCCCTGAAGCAACCCTGATGACCTGGGATTTCACAGTGTGGAAGGGTTTCACCTCAGCATTTGGATCCAAATCAGAAAATTAACCCATTTTAGGAGTCACCAGCTCTAAAAGGATTATGAGTTCTGGAAGTCAAGAAGCATGCCAAGCTTCTTGGCCTGCTTTTTCTTTCACCCTCGTTTTTTGTGAACCAACACTAAGGCACTTCTGTAATATTCATGTATTCATTCCATTTTGCTCTTTCCACTTCTCTATTGCATAGGTTTATATAGGCATGCCTTGGGCCTGGTTTCATCCCCTAAAAGATGCATTGTGTGTGCTGTTTCTTTGTTAGCTGCCAGGTATTGTTCACTACTACTCTATCACTACTGCTTAAATGCTATTTCCTCAATGAATGCTCCTTTTCCCCTTCAATGCTTCTTCTTCCAATGCGTGTTTTAGGAACCATTTTATGTTTCAATTTATATTCCCTTATCTGTCCCAGTTTCAAAGCCCTTTAAATGCTCTTTCCTCAATGATAGGTACCTTCTTTTACTATTTACCATGGCCATGCATGCCATTGTATTAATTACCCTATCGCCAGGAGAGGATACAGAAGGTTTATTTTTATTTATTTATTTATTTAGATTTTTATACCGCCCTTCTCCCAAAGGACTCAGGGCGGTGTACAGCCAAATTATAAAACAATACAATATACAATTAAAAACAAAAACTTAAAACAAACATATTCCATAAATGGCTGAAATTTAAAACAATCAAATTTAAAACCCTTAAAATTCATAAATAGTAACCCAATTAAAATTATTTAGGATTAAAAATTTAAGCCAGTCCCGCTTGAATAAATAAATGCGTTTTCAGCTCACGGCGAAAGGTCCGAAGGTCAGGTAATTGGCGCAAGCCAGGGGGAAGTTCGTTCCAAAGGGTAGGAGCTCCAACAGAGAAGGCCCTTCCCCTGGGGGCCGCCAGCCAACATTGCTTGGCGGACGGCACCCTGAGAAGACCCTCTCTGTGTGAGCGTACGGGTCAGTGGGAGGCATAAGGTAACAGAAGGCGGGGCCGTAAGTACCCAGGCCCTAAGCCATGGAGCGCTTTAAAGGTGGTAACCAAAATCTTAAAGCGCACCCAAAAGACCACAGGAAGCCAGTTCAGTCTGCACAGGAGCGGTGTTATATGGGAGCAACGTGTGGCTCCCTCAATCACCCGCGCAGCTGCATTCTGAACTAGCTGAAGCCTCCGGGTGCACTTCAAGGGAGCCCCATGTAGAGAGCATTGCAATAATCCAAATGAGAGTTGACAAGAGCATGAGTGGCCGTGCATAAGGCATCCCGGTCAAGGAAGGGGCGCAACTGGCGGACCAAGCGCACCTGGTAAAAAGCTCTCCTGGAGACGGCCGCCAGATGATCTTCAAACAACAGAAGGTTGTAAGGAGGTTATAGGGAAATTGGAAGACCTATTACAGATGAGCCTGTGAGATGAAGCTCTGTTAAGGGGATCAACCAACCTTAAAGCAGGCATGGCCAACCAGTGGCCTGAAGGTCACAATGAGTCCCTGGATAGCAAGTAATGTGGTCCCACAAGATTGTAAGCTTCATTATGTGGTTTTATATTATAAAACTATATTACATATTTTATATGGGGTCTGAGACAATTCCTCTTCACCAGTGGTGGAATTCAACTTTTTTTTACTACCGGTTCTATGGGTGTGGCTTGGTGGGCATGGCAGGGGAAGGATACTGCAAAATCCCCATTCCCTACCTACTCCTGGGGGAAGGATATTGCAAAATCTCCATTCCCACCCCACTCTGGGGCCAGCCAGAGGTGGTATTTGCCGGTTCTCCGAACTACTCAAAATTTCTGCAACTGGTTCTCCAGAACCTGTCAGAACCTGCTGACTAGCATCGCTGCTCTTCACTCGTTGCAGAGCAGGCAAGCCAAATGTTTGGACGCTCATAAAGAAATGCAAGACTATTGTCAGTGAGACGAGTATTAGCCAGCTAGATAATAAAGGCTATGGGTGAAGGGACCCACAGTTATAAAGAAAAAAATATCTCTGAACTCTTAACCTTCCCTGAAAACCCCCAGGGAATATTGGTACAATTTGTTCATCTTACACCGGGTACATTTCCACATTCTTGTATGCCTATAACTATTACCACTCCCTTTTCTTCCTTGTTATTTCAGATTCTTTCGCATGTCAATACCAAAAACTTGTTCTCCTAATGCGAATACTTATATCAATTCATAAGGTGAACGTTCAAGTGATACTTTATCTTTTCATGGGTGGAACAGCTTGGGACCATATGAATTTCTTATCAGTTTATCGAGCTTTTGTGTGTATTGTACTATAAGGAAGAAGGTGGGGTAAAAAATAAACCCATTTAACAAAGTGTAACCATTTTACCGGTTCATTGACAATTCTATTCCTACAATAAAGCTTAAGTCAATATTTTTGTGAAATAATAATTCCACACCCAATGAACAGAGAAGACTCATTTCTAAAAAATAAAAATTGTTAGATACGATATTTCAGGTTGTAGCCTTCAGAACAAGTACCAGTTTAAAAGTTATCAATGCATGTTACTGACTTATATGATGGAATGTTAGATCATTGCATCTATACATCTATATATATTTCTTATAAAAAAGCTGACTTGCAATTTTAAAAACATTAAGTTGCCGTTTTTCCATGTTGAAATCTTCTTGACACATATACTAAATTTATGATAGTTATTTCCTTGTCCATGACTCACTTATGTTGAGGTCTTTAATTTGCATGTTGAGAGGAATTATTGAGTCTGTCATTTGCACCTCTATAACTGTCTGGTTCGGTTCTGCAACCCAACAAGAAAAACACAGACTTCAGAGGATAATTAGAACTGCAGAAAAAATAATTGCTACCAACCTGCCTTCCATTGAGGACCTGTATACTGCATGAATCAAGAAGAGGGCCGTGAAAATATTTGCAGATCACTCGTATCCTGGACATAAACTGTTTCAACTCCTACCCTCAAAATGACGCTATAGAACACTGCACACCAGAACAACTAGACACAAGAACAGTTTTTTCCCAAAGGCCATCACTCTGCTAAACAAATAATTCCATCAACACTGTCAGACTATTTACTGAATCTGCACTACTATTAATCGTCTCATAGTTCCCATCACCAATCTTCTTCCACTTATGACTGTATGACTATAACTTGTTGCTGGTAATCCTTATGATTTATATTGATATATTGACCATCAATTGTGTTGTAAATGTTGTACCTTGATGACCGTATCTTTTCTTTTATGTACACTGAGAGCATATGCACCAAGACAAATTCCTTGTGTGTCCAATCACATTTGGCCAATAAAATTCTATTCTAAATTCTAAATTCTAAATTCTAAATGAAAGGTTTAAAGTAATCATTTTTGCTTCTTTATCCTTTTCAAGACCTTCAAAATGAAAACAAAAGAATACTCTTCTATCCATATCTCCACTTGACTTCATTCTTTGCATTTCTAGCTTAAACTATATTAAATTACATTTTATCTAAAAAGCTGTAACTTAACAAATCATAATTTTATTTTTGGCTGTTTAGATACAGTAAAACATATTTAAAACAATCACTTTGGACAAAAGAAAAAAGCATTGAGCTAAAATTAAAATTAAAAGAGAAAGAAATGCTTTATGATCTAATAATATAAAAATAAGGTGCAGGTATTTGAGTTTCATCTTCAGGATCTGACCTTCTAAAGAGCACTCAGGGTTCATCTCCTCTAGAACTGACCGGTTTGATCGCCTTGCAGTCCAAGGGACCCTCAGGAGTCTTCTCCAGCACCATAATTCAAAGTCCTCAATTCTTTGGCACTCAGCCTTCTTTATAGTCCAACTTTCAGTCTCATACATTGCAACTGGGAAAACCATAGCCTTGGGAAAACCTTCTTTTTATACTAAGCTGCTAATTTTAGTTTCAAGAAATTATCAAAGCTGGCTGAGGAACTCTGGGAGTTGAAGTCCACAAGTCTTAAAAGAGCAAATTTACAGACCCCTGTCCTAGAGCATTAAAAAAACAGCTATGATTTTTCCCACTATAATTGGATCCAATGGTTAACCTATCTTACCTTAACCTGAATGTTTTTTCAGGTATTCAACAAGTAGTGGCAAGACTTAGCCAACCTTCTCTGGACTCAGTAATTATACTTGAGAAGGGAAATCAGTGAGAAATCCTTGGGCGGAGGACTAGACAGGGAATCTGAAAACATACATCTTGGAAACAGGCAAAGACAAATAATCTCTATACTATTGCCTGGAAAACTTCACTGATGTGACCACACAGTCACCAGCAAGGCGTTGTCACTTTATTTCAAAAACTTCAGGAAGTCATCGGAGAAGGATATTAGCATCAAAAGTAATATTACTCAGTCTAACACTGAGAAACTTTGTATCACATTTCTTCAAACCAGACGGTCAAGTAACCCCAGGCATTGCATTCATATCTTCCACTTATAAGGACCTCTAAAATTTTCAAAATACAGTGCAGCCCTACGTTTTATTGAGATGAGAGTGTAGATTTATATTCTGACTTTCTTACTGACTTGAAATTTTGTATCTCTCAAGAATTGTAGCCAGATAAGAAAAGGCCAGACAACCTACATATAAGTACAACAGTAGAGTGGTGAAATCCTCCGCAGATTGCCATTGGTTTGCTGCCCGTGCTGCGTGCCAAAAGCATGCTGCATGTGCACATGCACAGTGCGCGCCAAAAGCACACTGCGTGCTCATTCACAGTGCACACCAAACATGTGCTTCGCAGGGAAAAAGGAGGCTTGGGAAAGTAAGTAGAACAGTGAGGGGGGGGAAACAGCTGTGCTGCACGATTTAGCTTCGCAGGATTTCCTGCTTTCTAGCTAATATAAACCACGCAGCACAACTGATCATCAGAAATACCGGTTCCAATGAACTGGTAGCTTTTTTTTACTACCAGTTCACTCGAACTAGTAGTTTTTATCACTACCTGTTTGCCTGAACCAGTGCAAACTGGTAGCATTTCACCCCTGCAACAGTACAAGTGATTCCAGGATTGGATGAGAAGTAGGCTCAACCTCTTTTTAGGTGTGCACAGACACTTTTTCTGTGTATTGACTTTTGGATTATTATACACCTGACATTTCACAATAAACTATGACAAAAAGAAATATAATACCATCAATCTGTCAAGAAGTGCAACAGTACGGTATTTGCTACCTTGCAGTGAACAGTTCTCTGAAAGCTTATGCACTTCAAATAAAAACTAAGGATAAAAGACCAAAACAAAAAAAGCTGGGACTTGGAATTACCATCTACAATAATTGACAGCTGGGCAGTAGCAGACCATACAGGTACAAATCATCTGAGGTCTTGTATCTCATCTTAAATAGCAACAAAAATTATTGCTTAAATTTGCACTTAAGCAGTTTGCAATTTGCTGGATAAATCTGTTTTTCAGAAGGTGAGTTCATTTGTTTGTTTAGTTTGTACTTGTTGATTTGGAGGAAAAAAAGGGGATTATACTTAAATGGTCCAGCGCAAGCATATAATCAAATTAAAGAAATTGGCTGCTATCCATTGGGACCTGGGAATACTTCTCATGCACTTCCAATAAGTACATGCTGGCAAAGTGAAGCCTTTTCTCCCTCTTCTGTTGTTTGATATACTGCAAGAATGGAACTTAAGAGAGAGCCACTGTGTGTTGTTATACTGCTAGATATAGGATCAGGAAGATCTGACTTCAAGTGCTCTTTCAGCGGTTGACTTTGGGCCAGTGACACTCTTTTAGTCCGAACTGCCTTACAAGATTGTTGTGGAGTCCTTGATGCTGAGCTCAGTGTTTTTCTTGCAGACATTTCTTTACCAAATGAGGTAGCATCATCAGTGCTAGAATGGTGTGGGGTTTGCTCACACACACACACACACACACACACATACACATATACATACATACATACATACATACACTAGCTTGCTATATATATCTATATATCTATATATCTATAGATATAGATATAGATATATAGATATATATATCTGTTACAATGCAAGGGGATGAAGAAAAACCCTGACAATACCAGAGGCTTTAATTAAACTTTCTTTATACAGCAGAAAAACAGGCAGAGTGAGGGAAGTTTCTTAAGTACTAAAGGAAGCAACTTAGAACTAAGGAGAAATGACAGTTAGAACAATTAATAAGTGGAACGACTTGCCTGCAGAAGTTGTGAATGCTCCAACACTGGAAATTTTTAAGAAAATGTTGGATAACCATCTGTCTGAGATGGTGTAGGGTTTCCTGCCTGGGCAGGGGGTTGGACTAGAAGACCTCCAAGGTCCCTTCCAACTCTGATATTATTATTATTATTATTATGTAGTCCTCGATTTACAATCTCAACAGACCTATCCATTGCAGTTGTAAGTTGTGACGGTTCACAAAATGATCACCCACTTTTTTTGTGGTGATTTTTAAGCGAATGTGGTAGTTGTAGAGTGAATGCCATGGTTAAGTGCATGTTATGATCATTAAGTGAACCCATGGATTGCCATGGAACGTTTTTGCTGAAAAGCAGAAGCAAATGCCTTTTTTTGACAAAAACATTTTAAAATGACAGTCATGTGACTTCAGGATGCTGGAAACACCTATAAATGCGGGCCAAATGCCGAGCACCAAAATATGATTACATGACTGCAAGGGGGTGGCTATCAGAACTGGGTTGGGGGGGTAAGTACCGGTCGGGGGAAACTATCATAACTTCAACCAGTCTCTAATCAACTAGTTTTAAGTTGAGAACTACCTGAACGTGAGTGAACCACTTATATGAGCTTCTTATAAGCATATGTTGAACTCTCTATCATGCTGTGGATAGTCATACAGATAGTCCTCAACTTACGACCACAATTTAAACAAAAATTTATGTTGTTACGTGACCCAGTTGTTAAGTGAACTTTGCCTCATTTTATGACCTTCCTTGCCAGAGTTATTAAGTGAATCACTGCAGTAGTTAAACTAGTAACATGGTTGCTAAGTGAATATGGCTTCCCCATTGACTTTGCTTGTCAAAAGGTTGCAAAAGATGATCGCATGACCCTGGGAAAATGCAACCGTCATAAATATGAGTCAGTTGCAGGTGCCTGAATTTTGCTAAGGTGACCCTGTGGAGGCAATTGTTGTAAATGTGAAAAACAGTCATAAGTCATTTTTTCCAGTGCCATTATAACTTGGAACAGTCACTAAGTGAAGTGTTGTAAGTGAAGGACTCCCTGTACTTATTTGTGATTTTCAATTGGGCTATTTCTTTACTTGTGGATAGGGCTGTTTCAGAAAACCGCTGTATATGTAAAATATTCCAGTGGACAATGGACGCAGTGCAGCTCTGTTGGGCAACTTGAGGGGTGATTAAATACACTGCTCTAAACTCTTGCCTGCACTTGCCAGGAGGCATCCCACCTCATTTTAAAGGGGTTAAAATGATTAGTGGTTGCCTTTTCTGCCAGTAGCAATGGTTGGTAAAAGGACAAATGAGGCTGGAGGAAGCCTCAATCATTTTCCTTCACGTATTATCTTAAAACAAGAAAGACCTTGTTACTGTAGTGGAGAAGAGCTGACAAATCAGGGCAGAAAGTTTTTTATCCAGATCCTTTTCTGACAGCCGACAGAAGTGTAGCTCTTTATATGTGACGCTCCGGTTGTGCCCAAAATCAATCTCATCAGTCTGTGAAATCAACCAGAAAGCTCTGGATACAATGATTTCTTACTCTTGATCATTCTAGGAAAGAAACCCTTGAATAACAATATTTCAATTCCCACACAGCATCCCACACTGGTTCAAAGAGTTTAGCTAGTCTGGTAAGGAATAGATGAAGATGATAGTCATAACTCCTCCCTTCTGTGTGGGATAAATGGACTACATCTAAGCATAGAAATTTGTAAAGGTAAAGGTTACATTTTTTTTACTCCTCTTTCAAACAATAGCAGCTGCATCCTGTAATACTGAATTCTATCTCAACTTACAACTATTCATTCAAAGTTGCAAAAGCACTGAAAAAGTGACTTATGATCATTTTCCCCACTTACGACCATCGAAGCATTCCCATGGTCGTTTGGTCAAAATTCAGGCCTGGAAACTAAAACATATGAAAAACAGTTGCAGGATTTGGGTATGGCCAGTCTAGAGAAAAGAAGGACCAAGGGGGACATGATAGCAGAATTCCAGTATTTGAATAACTGCCGCAAAGAAGAGGGAGTCAACTTATTTTCCAAAGCACCAGAGGGCAGGACAAAAAACAATGGATGGAAACTAATCAAGAAGAGAAGCAACCTGGAAGTAAGGAGAAACTTCCTAACAGTGAGGACAATTAACCAGTGGGGACAGCTTGCCTTCAGAAGTTGTAGGTGCTTCATCACTGGAGGTTTTTAAGAAGAGACTGGACAGTCACTTGTCTGAAATGGTAAGGTCTCCTGCTTGAGCAGGGGACTAGACTAGAAGACCTCCAAGTTCCCTTTCAGCTTGATTCTGATTCTGATTCAGGCAGTTGGCAACTAGCATGTATTTATCACAGTTGCTCTGTCCTGAAGTCATGTGGTCACTATTTGTAACCTTCCCACTTGGTGTTGTGTCTCGCTCGCTTTCCCCGCAGCCGGGCCCCTCTTATCTCCTCCCGGACACTGAGGAAAGTCCTGGCATGCCTCCAGGCCCCAGCCCTGGCACCCTGCCCAGACAGGCCGAACAAGACGAAGGGCCTGAAGTGCCTCCAGCCCCCAGCCCTGGCTCCATGCCCAGGCAAACGGAGCAACTAGACCCCTCCCCCTCCCCCACAGCATGTGAGCCTGAGGAAGGTCAATTACCAACAGCTGGAGCCTGGAGAGATCCTCGCTTCAGGAGAATTGATAGGCGGCGGCAGCAGAAGGGGCAGGTCTGGATAAGTGCTGAGTCATGGAGCCACACCCCATGGCCTATATAAAGGATCTGCTTTCTGGCATTCTCTGAGTCAGGCAAAGTCTACCTTGGTTTGCTGAAGTCACTTCCTAGTCTCCTGCCTGCCTTGAGAACTTTGCTAGGACTTTGGCAGAGCTGCAGGGCACGCCTGATTCGGACTTCCCCGACCTGGCCGTCAGTGGAGGAGTGGGACATGACACTTGGCTTCTGATAAGCAAAGTCAATGGGGGAAGCCGGATTCGCTTAATGACTGCATGATTCATTTAACAACTGAAGTGATTTGATCAACAACTGTGTCCAAAAGGTAATAGAAAACACATTTCTTCTAGGCCTCTCCAACCCAGCAATTCTTAGTCAAAAGAATGTGAAGAGGCCCATCTTGCTTGACAACTGGGCAGAAACAATTCTTGATCCTAAGCTATGAAGAGCTTTAATAATGACAGCCAGCATTTTGAATTACACCAGAAGCACAAGGGCAATCAATGCAGCTCATGGAACAAAGGTGTTACATGTGTAAGGTGACCAACTTTTTTACAATGAGAAGGAGGTCACAAATAAATTGAAGAAAAAAAATATTGTAAATAAAAGAAACATTTTATTCATTGCAACAATAATGTAGAATATACTATAAATGCATAATAAAAAACATTTGTAACAATAACATTTTATATTATAATTATGCTTATATGCCTATTATTATTTAAATGAGTAGTTTCCCATTGAATAAATAAATGTAAATAAAATTATACATATTTGGAAATTATTAAATAGATATGTGGTCACCTGTGTATGATTGAATATTCACTGAGAAAGAAGTGAGTCTAATGCATGCGTGTGTGCTGTGTCGTGTTTCGGTAAGAAGTAAACAAAGCCACTTGTGTACAGCGCACTCTTGCACGTGGCACATTCTCTCAAAACAATTCTCCTGTGCGGAGCGCATGCATCTCATAATCGCATCTCGCTGCACTGTACCGAGCCTTGACGAATCATCATGTCAAATACAAATACGTCACATCATATGTAACGGATCGGATCAGCATCGATCAAATATGGAAGTTTACAGATTAGTCTTCAAATATCGAAAAGGAGGACATGTAGAAGGACACTTTTCAAGAGAGGACAAAAGAAGGACTATCCTCCCTAAAGGAGGACGATTGGTCACCTTATACATGTGCCAAATAACTGCTGAGTAACTGCAACATCCATGATGTTGTATGTGTTAGTAAAATTCAGGATATTATTCATCTTATTGTATACAATTGTATGATTCTTTGATTTTATTTGAAACACATCTGTATGTATGTATGTATGTATGTATGTATGTATGTATGTATGTATGTATGTAATTATTTAAAAACAAGTGTTATATTTATTTCTTGCCCAATCCTTGCTCCAGTGAAATTCATTCATTCATTCATCTTAATTTATCACCCTAAGTGTCTCAGTTTTGTATTTGAGAGGCATACCTTGTAAAAATCAAAGTTCAATGTGACTAATGGCTTATATTTGCTATATTAGTTAATTATACTAATTATATTAGTTAATTCCAATAAGAAAGAAAAAGAAAATAATTCTTGTTACATAACATGTTTTGAAACACAGGTGCATGTTATATCCATGTTTGTCATCCTTACACTATGTTCATACAAGATAAAATCGAATGAGCCAGGAACTGGTGACTTTGGGTCAGTCACTTTCTCTGTCAACTTCACTGGGTTGTTATAGAGAAAAACATGAGTAGAAGGAGTATTGTGTATGTTTGCCACCTTGAGTTACTGTATTTATAAAACCAATAAAGATGGGATATAAATAAAGTAATAAAAATAAATAACTCAGTGTTTATACCACCAGGCAAAATGAATGCTAAGGTATTCAAATAGATTTGCATTATACCTATACGGTAAGCATGGAATAATGGCAATAAATTTTACTGTGTAGGGATAATTGCCTGCTGTACAACAAAAATATTTCTGATAGTTTAAGGCTGCCCTCTGCTGGATAGCATTCATTATTTAATGTTGAATCTGTCTTCACAAGAAGAAAAAGAAAAGAAGTACATTTTAAGGTGATGATCTTTGTGTTGGGTTGAGAAATCACAGTCAGTTTCTTAAGCAGGAGAATAACTGTTAGAACTCTTGCCACTGAACTCTACAGGAGCTTCTAACCTAACAGCAATTCATCTGGATTTTGACTTCCCTTTGATAGTTTGAAAATGTGCTCATTTCCCTTCCCAGATGGACATCAATAAATTAATTAAATTATACCCTAGAATGCCTGCAACTTTTAAGTGTAATAATAAAGTAGCAAGAGCGGAAAATATCTGAAACTCAGGACTGAAATATTGCATTGCTGGTGTTTGCTGATGTGTGGTTTTCTTCTTGAAGATGTTTGCATCACTTTTGAAAAAAACCCTTGCCAGCTAAACTGCAGAGATCAGTCCAGACACTTGCTAGGAGTCAACACTGACTCGAAAACACATACACACTACTGCCAAATGATGCGGGGAAGGTTACAAGTTTAAATGATTTTAAAAGGCACCAATGACATTAATGGAAGATCAGGCACTCAGAGGCTACTAGTCTTGATCTCTGTGAACTACCTCCATAATTATGAGTGACGTGCCTGGAATATCAGTGAAAAGCAGTGATCATCCTGAGCCGTGGTGACACAGTGGTTAGAATGCAATATTGCAGGCTACTTCTGCTGACTGCTGATTGCGCTTTGACAATTCGAATATCACCGGTTCAAGGTTGACTCAGTCTTCCATACTGATAAAATGAGGACCCAGATTGTTGGGGTTAATATGTTGACTCTGTAAACTGCTTAGAGAGGGCTGTAAAGCACTGTGAAGTGGTATACAAGTCTAAGTGCTATTGCTATTCCTGTCTTTGAGGTTCTTGTATGTTTGGCAGCTAGTTGGGTAACGAAGAAAGCTGGTGCTCTTTTTATTTTTAAAATAAAATTAGCCAAGTCAGAGAAAAGTTGGGGGTTAAATGAGTCCTTTTAAGTATATCCTTAGTTGTTGTATTCATGAATTCCAGTGAGCTTCAGCACATTCCTTTTTAACATACTGTTCCCTGCAAATGGAGTATCACAAAGGGAGTTTAGAAGTTTCTTGTGTGTGAAACTAATTTGTCTTTTTTACAAATGCAGCAAATTATTTTAAGTAGGGAGTGAAACCGAAAATGAAAGCTTCACTCTGGTCCAAATTAAGTAGAAGAAATTAGCATGCCCGCCACTCATTGGTCTACATATATATTCCCTTCATATCTGTTCGAATCCTATCTACTCCTTTCTACTATTTCTTATAATATTTTATTTACCTCCCCCCACTTTTCACTTTATTTCTAATTCTCTATCCCTACATTCCTCCTTTTCTCTAGCCATTTATAAAACATATTCCAGGTTTCATAGAATTCCGATTCATCTTTATCTTTGAGCTCCATTGTTAACCTGTCCATTTCTGCACAGGTCAATATTTTATTGATTATTTCTGCCTCCTGTGGGTTCTCTCTGCATTTCCAATTTTGTGTGAATATCAATCTTGCTGCCGTTAATATGTGTACCATAAGGTATATATTATGTATTAATACATAACCTACATGATCAAAAACTTAAAGATGCAATAAAGTTATTACAGAATCAATTTAATATGATAATGGCTGATCAAGTGGCAACAAATATACAATATGCCAAACATAATACTTTTTGTAATGCAAATAGACCTGGTAGATGGTTAGCATACACCTTAAGGAAAAGACAAAAACAACGTACTATAGAAAAAATAGAATATAAAGGCAAAGAGAGATATCAACAGGATAAAATTAAAAAAGCTTTTTTAGAATATTATACAAATTTATATCTTAAAGATAATATATTGAATAGGGATATTGATAATTATTTGAAGGAATATAAGGTTAAAAATTTAACTTTAGAACAAACGGATGAACTGAATCGGCCTATAACCTCTGAAGAAATTATTTTGGTAATTAAACAATTAAAATGGGAAAACTCCTGGTACGGATGGGCTCACAGTTAGTTATTATAGGAATTTACAGGATGAGATGTTAGGTCCACTTAAGGAATTATTTAATCAGATACAACTAGGAGAATTCCCCTCATGGAGAACCTCTTTTATTTCATTGATACCAAAGAGGAACAGGATTGTTCTAAACCTGGGAATTATAGGCCAATCTCACTTTTAAATAATGATTATAAGATTTTGTTAAAATAATAGCTAATAGATTAATGTTGATTCTGCAGCGAAGAATTCATAATGATCAATCTGGATTTATAAAAGGGAGACAGATGAGGAATAATGTTAGGCAGATTGTTAATTTACTGGAGTACTTAGAAAAGAAAAATTTTATTCCAGCAGCATTTATTTTTCTCGATGCAGAGAAAGCTTTTGATCGATTGCATTGGGATTTTTTATTTAAATTAATAGAAAAGATGCAATTTGGAGATGGTTTTTTAAGAATAATTAGGGCAATTTATGGAGAGCAAACAGCACAGATTATAATCAATGGTAGCTTAACAGAACCTTTTAAGATTGCGAAAGGAACAAGACAGGGATGTCCTTTATCACCATTATTGTTTATTTTAACTCTAGAACCATTATTGGATAAAATACGAGAAGTAAAGGAGATAGAGGGAATTAGAGTTAGACAACATGAATATAAGCTAAGAGCTTTTGCAGATGATTTGGTGATTACTTTAACAAACCCTATAAATTCTAGTAAATCTTTGTTGGAAATAATTGATCAATATGGGAAGGTTTCAGGGTTTAAGGTAAATCAGAAAAAGACAAAAGTGATAATAAAAAATATGGCCAGACAACAGAAAGAAAAACTAGAGGAAATAACAGGATTTGAAATTGTAAAGAAGGTTAAGTACTTAGGGGTTTATATTACATCGTCAAATGTGAAATTGTATAAGAATAACTATGAGGTTTTATGGCAAAAAGTTCAGAAGGAGTTGATTGTTTGGAAAAAATTGCAATTATCTTTGCTGGGGAGAATTGCTGCTATTAAAATGAATGTTTTACCTAGATTTTTATTCCTCTTTCAAATGATACCAATAATTAAGAAAGATAAGAATCTTGAGGAATGGCAGAAGGGAATTAATAAATTTATATGGGAAGGTAAAAAAGCTAGGGTTAAAATGAAAATAATTCAAGATTCTCGGGAAAGGGGAGGTTTAAAAATGCCCAATTTTAAATTATACTATGAAGCAGCTGCTCTCTCTGCAATAAGTGATTGGTTTAATTTAACAGAGGAAAGAATTTTGAATATAGAAGGTTATGACTTGCTATATGGATGGCATGCATATTTAATTTATGACAAAAAAGTGGATAAGGCCTTTAAAAATCATGTGCTAAGAACTGCCCCTCTGTGTTTGGAAAAATACTCTTATAAACTAAATTATAAGGTTCCTATATGGGCAAGTCCTAGACATACAGTAGAAAATATAAACATAGAACAGAATCAGGAAATGATTACATATAAAGATCTTTTGTATACTGAAAGAGGTAATTTGCAGTTAAAATCTCTGCAAGTATTAAGAGAGGAAGGGAAAAATTATACTTGGTTTCAATATGAGCAACTACGTGCTAGATGGAAGGAGATCAGAAAATTGGTATAGAGCAGAACGAGGGAAATTTGGTAAAGCAAATTAGAAATCAGTCTCAGGAGCATATAAAGAGATTGTATAATGTGTTACTTGAAATAGATTCTGAAAGGGACTTGGTAAAGGACTGTATGATAAAGTGGGCACAAAATTTTCAGGAGCCAATATTATTGGAAACGTGGGAAAAATTTGGGTTAGAAATGTTAAATTCACGCAGGCACAGAATCTGAGGAAAATTTTTATAAAATGTTTTATAGATGGCATCTAGATCCTAAAAATTATCGTATGTATCCAGAAATGCAAGCAAAATGTTGGAGATGTAATTGTGATGACGCTACATATTTTCACATTTGGTGGACTTGTAAGGACATAAAGGCCTTTTGGATAAAAATTTGGTGGATTTTACAAAATGTTTTGAAAAGAAGATAAAGTTCCTGCCAATTTTTTTGTTGGGAAAAATACTCTTATAAACTAAATTATAAGGTTCCTATATGGGCAAGTCCTAGACATACAATAGAAAATATAAACATAGAACAGAATCAGGAAATGATTACATATAAAGATCTTTTGTATACTGAAAGAGGTAATTTGCAGTTAAAATCTCTGCAAGTATTAAGAGAGGAAGGGAAAAATTATACTTGGTTTCAATATGAGCAACTACGTGCTAGATGGAAGGAGATCAGAAAATTGGTATAGAGCAGAACGAGGGAAATTTGGTAAAGCAAATTAGAAATCAGTCTCAGGAGCATATAAAGAGATTGTATAATGTGTTACTTGAAATAGATTCTGAAAGGGACTTGGTAAAGGACTGTATGATAAAGTGGGCACAAAATTTTCAGGAGCCAATATTATTGGAAACTTGGGAAAAATTTGGGTTAGAAATGTTAAATTCACAGGCACAGAATCTGAGGAAAATTTTTATAAAATGTTTTATAGATGGCATCTAGATCCTAAAAATTATCGTATGTATCCAGAAATGCAAGCAAAATGTTGGAGATGTAATTGTGATGACGCTACATATTTTCACATTTGGTGGACTTGTAAGGACATAAAGGCCTTTTGGATAAAAATTTGGTGGATTTTACAAAATGTTTTGAAAAGAAGATAAAGTTCCTGCCAATTTTTTTGTTGGGAATTATTACGGATTGTACAGTAATTGAGACTAAATTGATTTTAAATCTAATAACTGCAGCAAGATTACTAATAGGACAATATTGGAAGAAAAAGAAGTACCTACAATAGAAGAATGGATATTGAAAGTTGCCAATTTGGCTGAGATGGCGAAGATATCAGCCTTTTGAAAGACAATACGCAAGAAAGATACTTAAAGGAATGGAAAAATGGATTGACTATATTCAACGTAGATATCAGACTAAGAGTTATCAGACTGTTTTGAATGATTATGATGTATTATTTTGATTGTTTTGGGGAAGTTAGGAATTGATGATTGTAGGGTATAATTAAGTTGGGATGAAATTTTTAGCATATGTTTGTTTTATTTTAACTATACCTTGTGCCCGTTCCGGGAAGTCGGGGGGGGGGTTGTGAAGGGAGGGGAGAGGAGGGGGGGAAAGGGGGGAAAATTTTTGAAAACTTTTTGAATTTAAAAAAAAAAAAGGTATATTTCTTCTTTTTTGTAATTAATCCTTACTATACCCAGAAGGAAGAGTTCTGGCGTCATATCTATTGTCTGGTTTAACATTTCTTCTAGCCACTGCTTTATTTGGAGCCAAAAGTCCTTGGTTTTCGGGCATCCCCACCACATATGGCAGTAGGTGCCTAGTGTTGCTGTGCATTTCCAACATTTCGGTGAGCAATTTTTGCATATCTTGGCCAGTCTTGTGGATGGGAGATGCCAACTATAAAACATCTTGTATTGATTTTCTTTGTATGCTGTGGCTAGGGTAAGCTTTCTATTTCTCTCCCATAGTTTTTGCCAGCTATCTAGATCGATGCCATATCCAAAAGTCTTGCTCCAGGTGACAAGCTCCATGTTCATCATCAGGAGCACAACTCCCTCTATATAATAATTACGGTCAAAGTTTCTGAATGCTGATTGATGAAAAGCAATTTGTTTTTGGAGCCAGTCTGAATCTACTTCACCACATCCAGATTTAACAGCTTCCAAGAACAAGTTTCAAGCTTTCCTTTATGTTATAGGTGCACATTTGGAAATTATAATTTAAATAAAATGTAATACTTTACACCTGAGTGGAGAACTTTGTGATGATATTATCTCTCTGTGTATGTGTGTGCACTAAATCAGGCATCCGGTTGCTCACTGTGATAGGCAATTTCAAAACTTTTATTCCATCTTTTTATGGTTCATTATTCTTAAACAAATGTTAAGTCTGTGCACTCTATCAAAAAGGATAAGGCCTCAAATGGAGACAGTCTTCAGAGTGCTCTCCTCTTCAAATTAGAATATATGGCTGCCCAATTTCCAGTTCATTCAAGGATATGTTATGTAAAGAAATAATATGTAAGAGGAAATGAGTTTGATTTAATGCTGACAAGTACTGTTTTGAATGTTGTGATAATCACAGTCCTGTCATTTGAATGTCATGATTGGGAAAAAATGATTACTGTGATTGACTTTGGTTCCAAGGATTAATGAATGGAAATACAGAGAAAATAATTTCATCCTAGTTCTCTAAAACTCCTTGTTATCTGAACTCGTATATCCTTCCTATTTGTTTTCTCTGACTGTAGCCTTGTAGAAGGATAACTCCTCTGAATGGTATATTATCAGGTGATGTGGGCCAAGGAGGTAAATGAAATGTGGACTGTGTGATCTTTCTTAGTATGGTTAATTACACCAGGATGGACTGGGTAGATGAAAAAGTCATCAATATGTCTACATTAAATAAAATAATTCTAACATGGGAGACGATAGTATAGTTGCTTTATAAAAAGTTCCTTAGAAACCTGTGGATTGATGTAATCTACTTTGACATTAAACATATGTTTGCCCTAATGGACTTTTTTTCTCTTTAAAGAAAGGAGGAATTTAATAACCACATTAATCCACCTCAATCACTTTGTGACCAGTGTGGTATTCATCGGAATCAAATTTATCAGTTTGGGGTATAGAGGTATATTGATGCTGTTTTATCTGTACACTCAATTTGAAAGGTAGGATTGAGGAATATTGATGTTATCTCAAACATACCTTTAAGGGATCTTCTTCCATCAGAACTAGCACTGATGATGTTATCTAGTTTGGGTAATGAAACATCTGCAAGCTCAGAAACATTTGCAAGCTCAGAGAGTACCAAGGACCCCTCATTTCAACCCTGAGTTACAAATATTCTCCTTTTTTGATATCTGTAATTTTGCAGCAGGAAGCTCAACTCATTGAGTTTCTGTGTTTATGTCCCTCTTTTTTATTCCCCTGGACTTAGAACATACTGTGGAACATAGAATAATAGAGTTGGAGGGACCTTGAAGGTCTTCTAGATGTCTTCTTGGATGACAGGTATGATGAGATGCCAATGTAGGCTCCAAATCACCTTTTCCTATTTTGAATCCAGATTGCTGACTAGCTTTGAAACATATACAATGGTGTATATTTTTAATAATATTACTCCATGAAGACACAATAGATGGACTTTATTAAATATAGTGAAGAGGTGAACTTACTAAATATTCTGTGCTCAGTTCTCTTCTACTTTTTATCAGCTGTTTTACTGATAAATGCCAGTTGTTTTCAAACATATCATTTAAAATTGTTTAATGATAGGGGCAATTTGGCTGCTTCACATTTTGGAACTTAACCCTTTAAAAATTAAGTGTTTTTTTTTTCTAATAATGCCCTCTTATTCCAAATGATAGATGTTTGGAATAATCACCAAGGTGGACAGATAACATATCATTTCATATATACCAACAGATTATTAAGAACAAGGTTTTTTTTAATGAAGATACAATAAAGAACAAACTGAATGTCCTCTTCAACCTTTCTAAGAAATGTTAATTTATACCAGACTGTCTAACTCCTCCTGCTCACGTTTCTGATTGTGCAAAATATGTGCTTTTGTTTTCATTTTTAGTATTTAAGACAACTCAGCTTGCTTTTTTAGTGTCATGGATGCACTGGAAAAGTCTTTCCTGTATTTGAAGACTTTTTTCAGGTAAATCTTATTTCTGTATTTACTACATATGTTTCTTTCCCATTTTCATTGGAACTCAGCATTATGTTTCCATGGAAGAGAATTGCAGAATTAATTCAGAGGTCCATCTGTCTATTGTCTTTCCATGTCTAACATAGTTTCGAGAAAGTAACCAAGAGGGCAGAATGCAATTTTGTTTCCTGATGGTTTATTGATAATATCATGCACAGATTTGTTCTTTATACACTTTATAAATATTAGTAAGACCACTTGGACCACATCCAGTTTTGGCTTCCACAAAAAATGGCAGAAGATGTTGAGATGCTAGAAAGAGTGCAGAGAAGAGCAATAAAGATGATTAGGGGACTAGAGGCTAAAATATATGAAGAACAGTATCTAGTTTAATGAAATGAAGAACTAGGGATGATATGATAGCTGTGTTCCAATATCTAAAGGGCTGCCACAAAGAAGAGGGGTGTCAACCTATCTTCCAAAGCACCTGAAGACAGGACAAGAAGCAATGGATGGAAACTAATCAAGGATAGAACCAACCTAGAACTAAGAATAAATTTCCTTAGTTAGAACAATTAGAACAATTCATTGGTGGAAAAACTTGCTTCCAGAAGTTGTGGGTGCTCCAACAGTGCAGGTGTTTAAGAAGAGATTGGAAAACTATTTGTTTGAAATGCTATAGGGTTTCCTGCTTGAGCAGGTGGGCTGAATTAGAAGATCTCCAAGGTCCCTTCCAACTCTGTTATTTTATCATCAAGTTATTTAGAGTTCTGGATGATACTCAGCTGTTTACCTTCTTTCTACTTACTACTAGGAGAAGCTGTACAACTGCTTGACAGTTTCCTGGAAGCTATAATGAAATGGATGGCAGTCAGTAAATTGAAACTAAATCCACATAAGATAAAAGTACTATGGTAGGCAGTTGTCTGATTGGAGAATTGGGAAAATAGATAATGGACAATGTAACATTCCCATCAAAGAAGCAGATGTATAACTGGTGGTTTATCCTTTAGTCAAGTCTATAACTTGAGGTACAAATGAGCTCAGTGATGAGAAGCCCTATATCCACATTTGCTGGTGTGTCAGTTATGCATCTGCATACTGATATCATCTCGTTTCAGTAATTCATGTCAAATAAACTCTCAATTGAGTTCTTACAATGTACTTTAAATGGAGTTGTATTTTGGTTTAAAGTTGTGGTTTTTGTTACTTTTTACAATAATTTTGCTGTATAAATTAAACGTGAGCAGAGGGGTTCCGGTGGTATAAATAGAACTCTCTTGGGCCCAAAGCAAACCTCTCAATTGCCTCCTTTCTAATATTAGTTATCAAAAGTTGATGGCTGTATTTGAGAGAGCATACTTGTTCTGGTTTTGACCTCATATATACAAGTGATTCTTGGGGGCAGAAGGAGAGCAGAAGAGCAGCCTAGGATGGTCTTGAGTGGTGAAGCAGTGCCACTATGAGAGCTACTAAATCTGGCTTGCAAAAACATAATGATCAATAGATGTCTAGAAAGAGGGCTTCTTTGTATACCTGAAGGTATACAAAGATCTTCTGCCTATGGTTCTGTCCTATTCCCATGCCGTTCTGGCAATTGCCTAGGTTTCTCTATGGAAGTGTGGTTTCTTTGCAGCAAACCATGGCCAGAGTTGAGTTGTGAAGGCTTGGCTGGAGCGCCTGGCTGCCATCCCTCTCTTGACTGTGTGTGACTCACTGATCTTCATGGCAGACGGTAGCAGTTTCAGCTCTAAGCTTGACACATAATATATTTTCTATCAGGACTTTTGTTAGCCTGAGGCGACTGTGTTTCATACACTTCTATGAATCAGCGTTGCTCAAAATCCCTGGTTTTGTTCCTTTTGCAACTTGGTAAATTCATACATACAAACAACCTTCACCGCAGCTTTTCTATTTTTGCAATTTCAGGCATGCTGTTCTTTCCTTCTAATTCAAATTTTGCTGTCTATTGTCTCTTGGGGTCCTGTGAATATGACAGCCATCCTTAGCTTTTCTCCGTACCAGCTGTTCACAATGAAGTCACTCAGCAGCATGATTGAAACCGAAGTCCTTAAACAAGCCTTCACTGTTCCCTCTGGTCAGGACCCAGAGAGAAATGAAATTGAGCCAGTCACAGATGGTGGGAGTCAAGCAAGTTCCCAGATTGTCATAACATCACTGGCAACCCCTTCCTTTAACAGAGCGGATGGAGTGGTAAATAAGAACCTTCCAGAACCCAGCAGCCATGACTGCTGGATCCAAACAACAGATGGCTTTCAAGCTGTTCACAGCTGCAAACACGGGACAGGCCTTTCCTGGAAAAGGTGATTCTGGAGATGAGAACAGTGGTAGCACATGTTTGCCATTTGCTGGAACTAACAAAGGCATTACATTTGACGGCTACTTAGCTCCTGCCGTCTCACATACACCAAAGGGAAATGGCAGTGACCCAGAGAAGCACTGCTTTTGTAAAATTCCAGGAGCAGAAGGACAAAAGAGAGATCAAGGTTAAAAAAAAAAGAAAAAAGAAAGCAGGTAATTTTATCACTTAATGCCTTCAGGTTTTTGAAAACTTCTTTATTTTTAACGAAGACCATTCATTTATTTCCCTAATTAAAAACAACCGGATCAGTATCGTATTGAAAATCCTCCAAATCCAAATTCTCTGGGCAATGAAGTAAAAAGATATTCAGGAATAGTAAATGAACAAATTGTGTTCCTTGCAGTAGGCAAATCACCAGGGTTCAAAACTCAGAATGTCTGCTAATGTCTACTAATCTGCGGGTTGCCTTTATCCTTTGTGCCCAGCTCTTCGATCACATGTCTGACCCATAGCACTGTGGGATAATTCTCATAATCCGCTAGAGCTTTGGTTATACTGTATATTGTTTGCAGCTATATAAAAAGTCCAAACATTCTGTTTACCCCAGGATCTATCTGCAAACACAGCTTGATTTGGTTTGAAGTAACTGTAGTCCGAGGCAATTGAAAGTAAATACATTTTGAATGTATCCTGGGAAGCCATGGGATTACTTAGAAGTTTAGCAGGAATAAACTGAAAAGATAAGAATTTCCCCCCTAAAATGTACAGCTGTAATAATGTTGGATATTGAGGACAATTATGAGATCTAACAAAACTGGTCAGTTCTTTGAGTGAATTATTTAGGTTCACAATCTCAAACAGTCCCATAAATTCTCAAGATGGCCACACGAAATCCTGGGTAGAAATGTTTTTTAAAAATTGACAGAAACAATATGATAAATGAAATGAAAGCGTATCTCTCTCCCCAGGTTAAATTAAATTTGATTTTGAGTGGTCGGATCATCTACTGCTTGCTGATGTACATATATTGCTCTTGAAATTCAAAGAGTGAACTTTGTATGGTATTTAAAACTTTGCAATGAAATAAGATGAGATGACTTAAGTAAACTAGCTGGGCTGCATGTTCTTCCCTAAATTGAGGCTTTTCAGATGTCATGGATTTTACATTCAAAATTTCCAGTGATTATGGCCAACAGCTGGTACAAATTATCACATTGAATGGATTCTAACAAAGCAGTATTTTGATGTTTCCATAGGTTCAAAGGTAAAAGCATTCAACAGGGATAAAGTGAAGGGTATAGAGCCAAATAATCAATGCAGTCCAAATGCACAGCTGACTTCACATTATCCTCTTTTGCCAATTTATGTTCCACATTGCTAGCTGCTGTTGGCAGGAGATGGAGAAATACTGGAACATCATTAGAAAAATCTGCTGGGTACTGTGGAGTAATATTCCATATTATCATAACCATTATTTTGTTTCCTTCTGGAGTAAGAAGCGTTATGTACAGTGCAGGAAGAATGTAAAGAAAGGAAAGAAGATAAGGAAAAGGAAAGGAAGTATAATTAGTCTACTTTTGAGCCACACTTTTCATTATTTATTTCTTTACTTTTCTGTCCATTTTTGTTTCTACCACATAATGATTTAGAGATTGCCTTTGTACTTTAGGCTTCTCACCTTTTCCTTTTAAAAATCTTATTTCATCAATTCCATCCAACCGTGACATTTTTAAAAAACTTTTTTTTATCCTGCCTTTATTATTTTTATAAATAATTCAAGGCAGGGAACTCCTGGCTCTATTTTCCCCACAATAACTATCTTGTGAGTTGAGGGGAGAGGGAGAGCGAGAGAGACAGAGCAAGAGAGAGACACAGAGAGAGAGACAGAGAGAGCGAGAGAGCGAGCGAGCGAGTGGCCCCAAATCATCCACCCTTCTTTAATGACTAAGGGAGGATTAGAAATCATCATTTCTTGCTTTCTAGTCTGGTGCTTTAACGACTAGTTAATTCTCTATTTTCCTTCTCTTTCATCTAAGCTTATTAATGTTTCCATCATGGAAGCATCAATTTTGCATCCCTTGCATACATCAAGCCAATCAAAACTCATAAGCTTGGAAAGATTTGACCAGAGAACTTGTTTGGTCTTCCTGATACAGAATTTAGTAGACTTTTGAATATAAGGAAACCAACATCAGCTTTCTTCTAGATTGTATTAGACCTTGCTGTTTCCTTATTGTTTGCCATTGAATCTGTTTTTATAAATTAATGTCTCCGCCAAAATATTTTAGGAACGTCACCATTTTCATTATGGTCAAAAGGTTGAAATCATATATTCTCATGATTTCTGTGAACAGCTTTGCTCTTTGGTGCCATTATGCATATGGTAGGATTGGCCCTATCAACAGTGACATTTCTAATTAATTACCTCTGAGAAATTATGTTATTCCTTTCTCTCCAAAGATGAAAGTGATATATGCCACCCAGTCTGTACTACATACTGTATGTTAAAATAACCTGATGTACTCTCTTTATTTGATTTTTCCATCCTTGATTAAGGCATTTCTTTCAATCTCTTTGATAATGGATGAATGTGTTCTTCTCTTTGGTTCTAGATATGGCAAGACTAGATAGAAGAAAAGAAAAACTGCGACATTTGACAGGCATTGGACAAGAGCTAATGGCAGAAAGGGGGGATTCCATTTCCAAATTACTTAGTGGTCAGACAGAAGAACATGATTGGTCTAATAATTCTACTTGTCAAAGAGGTGAGAAAAGTGAAGTTGGGAATCGTGGCCTCAGAGGCTTTCGAGGGGAGAAAGAAGACAAAGGACAAAATGGTGAATTAGGTTCAAAAGGGACTTTGGACTAAAAGGGAATCCCAGAGAGAAAGGACAAAGAGGTCTTATGGGTAGAAAAGGAGCAAAAAGCTTAGCAGGGTCACCGGGATCTCAAGGGGCTCTTGGTCTCAAAGGAGATCCAGGAAGACAAGGAAAAATGGGTTCTTCTGGAATCCAAGGAATGCCTGGTCTTCAAGGTCAAAAAGGAGAGAAAGGGGAAAAGGGGAACTGCAAAGCAGTTGAACCCATTGCATTTTCAGCTGGCCTTCAGAAAAGGAGAAGTTTCCCACTGCCAGGATCTCCCGTGAGATTTGATAAGGTTTTTCTGAATGAAAACGATGGGTTTCCTGCAGAATCTGGCAGATTTATAGCCACCACTGGAGGTACCTATTATTTCAGTTATCACCTCAGCATTTGTAGCAAATCACTGAAAGCTGCACTTTTTCATAATGGCCAACAAATTCAGCAAGTGTCTGGTGTAAGACAGTCCCCACATGTCATTAGTCAGGTCTCTGGGTCAATGTTGGTTCAACTTTCTGAAGATGATGAAATTTGTCTTCGAATTTTGAATGCCTCTCAAAATGGCCTAGTGGCTGATAAAAGTATTGATTCAGTATTTTCAGGGTTTTTGCTATACCCTGATTAATAAAAGAAATGAAACATTAACATTAATGGAAATACAATATTATCACTTAAAGTTGGACACAACGTCAGTTTATTTAAATCAATAGACTTTGTGTCTCCAATTGCATTTATTCCTATTTACCATACTAATGGTATTTTCTCATTTTTCTCTATTGCCCATTTTCAAATGCATTGCTAAAATTGATTCTGCTAGTAGCAAGTTCTTATAATTAACCTAATAATTTTTTTAAAAAAAATCAAGCCTGACTTTGTGGATACTAGGAATAATTTCCCATATACTTGTCTCCAAACAATACAAAACTAGTTTGTCATTACTTTCCTCTGGGATTTTTTAAAAAAATTCTTAGTTTAGCTTACATAGTTGGTAGTTCCATACAAGTGCTAATCAGGCCGTTAATGCTGCTTTCAAGTTCATATATGATTGGCCACTGGCTACCACTAGAAACTCTAAAATAAAGTTACTGATACTGTACAGTACTGTTTTAGATTTCTAGTTCTTGAATGTTAAGGATAAATCCCTTAGTTTTTAATTGACAATAGCTTTATCGACATTTTAATGGACAATAGTTTAATAGCCTATAGTTTTCTGATTAGCCTGTAATCTCTATGCTTTGCAGATCAAGAAAAGAATCAATTAGTGGTCAGTGATTTAGACCAGAGCAAAAAAACCAAGGTTCAAATATCCACTTTTTCATATTATTCACCAGGCATCCTCAGTCTTGTTTCCATCTCTTAGCCTACTGTTTCTCACAAAAATGTTGTCAAATTGAAAGAGAAGAGCTAGGTATACCAGAACTACTATGGGGAAATGGTTATAATGTGTAAATAAAAAATGAAGATATTGATTTGATTAAGAGTTGAATATGATTAGATGTGATTTTGTTGAATAATTCTAGGAAACAATTTTTTTCCTTTATTAAAAAATCAAGCCTGACTTTGTGGATACTAGGAATAATTTCCCATATACTTGTCTCCAAACAATACAAAACTAGTTTGTCATTACTTTCCTCTGGGATTTTTTAAAAAAATTCTTAGTTTAGCTTACATAGTTGGTAGTTCCATACAAGTGCTAATCAGGCCCTTAATGCTGCTTTCAAGTTCATATATGATTGGCCATTGGCTACCAATAGAAACTCTAAAATAAAGTTACTGATACTGTACAGTACTGTTTTAGATTTCTAGTTCTTGAATGTTAAGGATAAATCCCTTAGTTTTTAATTGACAATAGCTTTATTGACATTTTAATGGACAATAGTTTAATAGCCTGTAGTTTTCTGATTAGCCTGTAATCTCTATGCTTTGCAGATCAAGAAAAGAATCAATTAGTGGTCAGTGATTTAGACCAGAGCAAAAAAACCAAGGTTCAAATATCCACTTTTCCATATTATTCACCAGGCATCCTCAGTCTTGTTTCCATCTCTTAGCTACTGTTTCTCACAAAAATGTTGTCAAATTGAAAGAGAAGAGCTAGGTATATCAGAACTACTATGGGGAAATGGTTATAATGTGTAAATAAAAAATGAAGATATTGATTTGATTAAGAGTTGAATATGATTAGATGTGATTTTGTTGAATAATTCTAGGAAACAGTTTTTTTCCTTTATTAAAAAAATCTAAAATATGACTTTTGATTCTAATACCTTTTGAATTGTAAGGGATTATGTAATGTAAGTTATCAACTTCTTCTGCGCATGCGCGTTATGGCGGCGCTCTGAGACTCCGGCGGAGACGGCGGCTAAGAGTCCTCAGGCCGCAATGCTGTTCTATGGGCTGCCAGGCTGCCTGGTCCTCGGCTCCGGGTATGCGATCCTTCCGGCAGCCGAGAGCGAGGTCTTTGGACCTCATTGAGCTCTCGGCTGCTGAGTACGGAGCCGAGGTCCTCTATAGCAGCGGACGGCGGCGGCCATGTTGGGGGGGGGCGCGAGAAGACGCCCAGCCTGACTCAGCTGTTTGTCGGCCGTTTCGGCCGACGATGTAATCAATCGGCTGGGGAGCGGCCCAGCCATCGACGGCGGTATGCTGGTATGCGGTATGCTGAGTCTTGGGTGTTGGACCGCAGGTAACATCGGTGGCTGGAGTGGGGCCTGCACGGGCATGATTATTGCCCCTCCCCCTACCCTTCTCTTCTCACTTCATGGCCCGGAACATGGCCTGGAATATTCTTCCCCCCCACTGCTGACTTTTACCATGGCCTGCCTAGAATGCCGTAATTTTATCTACGGCTTACATCTTAGGTCGTGTTTTCCATCGGCGACTGAGAGGTGGCTTGGCCTGGTTAGGTACAACAGCGGCACTGTGTTGGACGGCAATGACGGCACTGACGGTACTGGTGACATAATTTCGTCCTGATTAGCATGCCTCACGGGTTTGTCCCATGATGGTACGCTGCCGGGAACCCAAGGGATACTAGCCCGGCTACTGACTTTTCCATCTTTGTAGCCGAGGAAACAACCAAGGGGAGGCTATTATGCCAAGCCTTGGTTGTCTCTGGACCCATTTGGACTTTCTACGGACTATGATTAATATCTCTGCCCGAGTGGCCAGTAATATGCCTAACATCGGGTTTGACGATCTACAGGTACGACCAGAACATCTTCGCCGGTCAGGAATGGACATCTTGTCGCTGTTAATGGACTATTTCCCATGAGATACTCATTCGCCGAACTACGACAACTGCGAGGTTCCCCGCCTGCAGGAATGGCCCTCAAACTATCAAGGGCCTCCCTTAACGAAGGGTCTTGGGACCCAGAAAGGTGGCATGCGGCCAAGAAGAAGGTGTGGGTTTTTTTAATTGTTTTTTTAAATAGGGGCTTTTAAGGGGGGGGGAGGGATTTGGCGGGTGGGGGTCAGAACCCGCCGGGGAGGGATCCAGCCCCTGTGCTAGTTCGCGACACTATTCCATCTTGTCTGAAGGCAGGGGGGGGGGACGTTCCAGGTTTAGAGGGTTACTCAATCTGTACGGTAAGTGGGAGAGGCAGATATGGCGGGGGGGAGGGGCCGTATCGTGTTGAGGGAGCACGCGTTCGATGTTTGAGAGCGATCGCGTGCTCCGGCCCTCAGTCCCGACCCGTTCCCCGGGTGGCCATGATCCTCAGAGCTTGGACCTTCGGCTGATGTTATGTAATGCTCGGTCCGTGGTTAATAAGGCCCCCCTGATTTGTGATCTTATTCAGGGGGAGTCCGCGGACCTTATGGGTATTACGGAAACCTGGTTGGGCCCAGAGGGGGGGGTCCCCCTTGTCGAGATGTGCCCGCCAGGTTTCCGAGCATTCCATCAGCCGAGGGTCCAAGGTAGGGGTGGGGGGGTGGCGGTTGTCATTAGGGAGGATCTAGAGCCGAGGGAGACCACTGTTCCTCAGATTGCCGGCTGTGAATCCCTCTATGTGCGATGGGGCTATAGGAATCAGTTGGGCTTGGTGATCGCGTACCTGGCTCCTTGCTACGTGACCACAGCCCTGCCTGAGCTGTTGGAGGTACTCGCTGCTGTGGCGGTCGAAACCCCCAGACTTATAGTCATGGGGGATTTTAACCTGCCATCAGTTGGCTTGTCATCGACGGCAGCTCGGGAGTTCAGGCTTCCATGACGGCCTTGGACCTGATTCGAGTAAATGATGGCCCCTCGCACTGGGAGGCACGCTGGATCTGATTTATATCTCTGGGCAGTGGCTTAATGATCTGGTGTTAGATGACTTAGTAACAGAACCAATGTCATGGTCGGATCATTTTCTCCTTCGCCTAGACTTCCGAACCGCCATTCACCACCGCAGGGAGACGGAACCTATACGGTGGTTCCGTCCCAGGCGCCTGATGGGCCCCGAGAGGTTCCTGGCGGGGCTTGGGCCATTCCCTGAGGAACTGGCCCATGGCACGACTGAGGAACTGGTCACGGCCTGGGAACAGGCGCGGCGGGCCTTGGACCGTGTCGTGCCTTTGCGGCCTCTGACCCGGCGGAGATCTCGTCCGGCCCCCTGGTACTCCGAGGGGCTGAGGGAGATGAAACGCCAGAGAAGACGCCTGGAGAGCACCTGGAGGTCCAGTCGCTCCGAAGCTGATCGGACACTAGTTAGGTCCTATTCTAGGACCTACCTAGTGGCAATGAGGGAAGCGAGGCGTTTCTACGCCTCCACCCTCATTGCGTCGGCAGATAACCGCCCGGCCGCCCTGTTTCGGGTGACCCGCTCTCTCCTACATCAGGAGGTGCGGGATGACCCGTTGCAGGGACGAGCCGAGGAGTTTAGCGGTTATCTATCGATAAAATCGCTCAGCTGAGGGCGGTCTGGACCGAAATTGGGATGATCAAGCGAGGAGAGGAGGCACGTCTTGTTGAGTCCATTTGGGATGAGTTTGACCCTGTGGCTCCGAGGGCGTCGACAGGTTGTTGGGGGCTGCGGCACGACATGTTTACTGGACCCGTGCCCTTCCTGGCTGGTACTGGCCACTCAGGCGGTGACACGAGGCTGGCTCAGAGGATTATCAACGCTTCTTTATTGGAAGGGTTTTCCTGCCGCCTTGAAAGAGGCGGTGGTGAGACCCTCCTTAAGAAGCCCTCCTGGACCCAGCTATTTTGGGTAATTATCGTCCAGTCTCCAACCTTCGCTTTGTTGAGAAGGTTGTAGAGAGTGCCGTGGCGCGACAGCTACCCCAATACCTGGATGAAGATGTCTATCTAGATCCGTTCCAGTCCGGCTTCCGGCGGATACAGCACGGAGACAGCTTTGGTCGCATTGGTGGATGATCTCTGGAGGGCCAGGGACAGGGGTTATTCCTCTGCCCTGGTCTTATTAGACCTCTCGGCGTTCGATACCATCGACCATGGTATCTTGCTGCGCCGGCTGGGGGATTGGGAGTGGGAGGCACCGTATATCGGTGGTTCTCCTCCTATCTCTCCGACGGACGCAGACGGTGTTGACGGGGGCAGAGGTCGACCGCGAGGGGCCTCACTTGTGGGGTCCCGCGTCGATTCTCTCGCCCCTGTTGTTCAACATCTACATGAAGCCGTTGGGTGAGATCATCAGTGGTTTCGGGGTGAGATACCAGCAGTACGCTGATGATACTCAGCTGTACTTTTCCACCCCGGACCACCCCAATGAAGTTGTTGAAGTGCTGTCCCGGTGTTTGGAAGCCGTATGGGTCTGGATGGGGAGAAACAGGCTCAAGCTTAATCCCTCCAAGACGGAGTGGCTGTGGATGCCGGCATCCCGATTCAGTCAGCTGCAGCCGCAGCTGGCTGTCGGAGGCGAGTTATTGGCCCCAAAGGATAGGGTGCGCAACTTAGGCGTCCTCCTGGATGATCGGCTGTCGTTTGAAGATCATTTGACGGCCGTCTCCAGGAGGGCCTTCTACCAGGTTCGCCTGGTCCGGCAGTTGCGGCCCCTTCCTTGATCGGGACGCCTTATGCACAGTCACTCATGCCTCGTTACCTCTCGCTTGGATTACTGTAATGCTCTCTACATGGGGCTCCCCTTGAAGTGCACTCGGAGGCTTCAGTTTGTGCAGAATGCAGCTGCGGGTGTTAGAGGCACCTACCCGTAGCTCCCATGTAACACCGCTCCTGCGCAGACTGCACTGGCTGCCTGTGGCCTTTCGAGTGCACTTTAAGGTGTTGGTTACGACCTTTAAAGCGCTCCATGGCTTAGGACCTGGGTACTTACGGGACCGCCTGCTGCTACCACATGCCTCCCACCGACCCGTACGCTCCCATAGAGAGGGACTTCTCAGGGTGCCGTCCGCCAAACAATGTCGGCTGGCGGCCCCCCGGGGAAGGGGCTTCTCTGGGGGGGGTCCCCCTCTCTGGAGCAGGCTTCCCCCTGGTTTACGTCAAATTCCTGACCTTCGGACATTTCGTCGCGAACTGAAGACCCATCTTTTTATTCGCGCGGGGCTGGCTTAATTGGATTTTAAAAGGGAATTTTACCAATTTTAAATGGGATTTTAATTGATGATTTTTAATATCAGGCTAATTTTGAATAAGTTTTTTAGGGGTATTTAAATTGTGTATATTTGTATTGTTGTTTTTATTTTGCCTGTACACCGCCCTGAGTCCTTCGGGAGAAGGGCGGTATAAAAATCAAATTAAATAAATAAATAAATAAATAAAATCAAAAGACTGATTAAAGATAGTTATTAAAGTGTAGACACCAAGCTGGCATGAATAGCCAATACTCCAGAAGATAGGCTCAATATACAGAAGGATCTTGACAGACTTGAACATTGGGCGCTATCTAACAAAATGAAATTCAGCAGTGAAAAAAGTAAGGTTCTAGGCAAGAAAAACATAATGCACTGGTACAGTATATGTGGTACCTTGCTCAATAGTAGTAACTGTGAGAGGGATCTTGGAGTCCTAGTGGACAACCATTTAGATATGAGCCAGCAGTGTGCAGCAGCTGCCAAAAAAGCCAACACAGTTCTGGCCTGCCTAAACAGAGGGATAGAATCAAGATCACGTGAAGTGTTAATACCACTTTATAATGCCTTGGTAAGGCCACGCTTGGAATACTGCATTCAGTTTTGGTTGCCACAATGTAAAAAAGATGTTGAGACTCTTGAAAGAGTGCAGAGAAGAGCAACAAAGATGATTAGGGGACTGGAGGCTAAAACATATGAAGAACAGTTGCAGGAACTGGGTATGTCTAGTTTAATGAAAAGAAGGACTAGGGGAGGCATGATAGCAGTGTTCCAATATCTCAGTGATTGCCACAAAGAAGAGGGAGTCAAACTATTCTCCAAAGCACCTGAGGGTAGGACAAGAAGCAATGGGTGGAAACTAATCAAGCAGAGAAGCACTAAGGAGAAATTTCCTGACAGAACAATTAATCAGTGGAACAACTTGCCTTCAGAAGTTGTGAATGCTCCAACACTGAAAATTTTTAAGAAGATGTTGGATAACCATTTGTCTGAAGTGATGTTGGGTTTCCTGCCTAAGCAGGGGGTTGGACTAGAAGACCTCCAAGGTCTCTTCCAACTCTGTTATTCTATTTTAACACATATATAATGGATATAATAATAAATGCAAACAAACGTAACTATGTAAATGTGTTCCAATCAATTAAATTTGCTGAATTTAAGATATTGTGCTATCATTTTTACTTGATAGTACTTACTAAATAATTCTAGTAGACCAGATTAAGCATTAACTAATGGTGTGTATGAAGAGAGATAGAGTGACTAGACCACAGGAAATCACTGTCAGTTTATGGTGTATTAATCAGGCCCACTTTTCCTTGCTACAATACATGAAGAATGATGAGGAACTGGGAAGAGTACAGAGAAGAACAAAACAAATAATAATGAGGGGCTTGAAGGCTTAATCCTAAAAAGATCAGTTAACTGTTAAAAGAACTATACATATTTAGCTTAAAGAAGAGAAGGTGAAGAGGATGATAGTCTTTGAATACCTGAACAGCAGTCATAGAGGTATAGATTATTCTCCACAGTTCCTAAAGGTAGGACAAGCACCCATACTGGGTAGAAGTTTTACACATAGAGCAGGGGTCTCCAACTTTGGCAACTTGAAGACTTGTGGACTTCAACTCTCAGAATCCCTCAGCCAGCAAAGCTGGCTGAGGAATTCTGGGAGTTGAAGTCCACAAGTCTTCAAGTTGCCAAGGTTGGAGACCCCTGACATAGAGAAACTATTTGTCTGGGATGGTCTGAAGATTCATTTCCTAGGCGCGGGATTGGACTAGAAGTCTCTTCAAACCCCATGGTTCTGCAAAAGGTCATTAAACAAACAAATAAACCCCACCCTACGGTCTTATCCCTTTCTGCCTTCAAAACAAAAGCTTCCTTTTTTTTATTATTGAAAGAGTTTTAAAAAACAAAAACATTTTCCCCCCTTTTTTCCCCCCTCCCTCCCAAAAAACCCCCTTCCATCTTCCCGGGTCAATCACAAGGTATTGTTATACATAAACCAAACATAGAATAAAATTTTCCCTTCCAATCCAAATAATCACATCCAAAGCTTTTAATCTCCCAACCCCCTCCCCATTACATAAAATAACTTTCTAATTATTCAAAGGCAATCTGATATTTCTTAATCTGATATCTATTTTGTAGATAATCAATCCATTTTTTCCATTCAATTAAATATCTTTCCTGCGTATTGTCTTTTAAAAAAGCTGAGATTTTAGCCATCTCAGCCAAATTAATAACTTTCAGTATCCATTCTTCTATTGTAGGTATCTCTTCTTTCTTCCAGTATTGTCCAATCAACAGTCTTGCTGCTGTTATTAAATTCAGAATCAATTTAGTCTCAATCCCTGTACAATCCGTTTGTTCTGTTTCCCTTCTGAGCTGCTGATCCAATTCTACAGAGGAATTACTGAGTCTGTCATTTGCACCTCTATAACTGTCTGGTTCGGTTCTGCAACCCAACAAGAAAAACACAGACTTCAGAGGATAATTAGAACTGCAGAAAAAATAATTGCTACCAACTTGCCTTCCATTGAGGACCTGTATACTGCACGAATCAAGAAGAGGGCCGTGAAAATATTTGCAGATCCCTCGCATCCTGGACATAAACTGTTTCAACTCCTACCCTCAAAACGACGCTATAGAGCACTGCACACCAGAACAACTAGACACAAGAACAGTTTTTTCCCGAAGGCCATCACTCTGCTAAACAAATAATTCCCTCAACACTGTCAGACTATTTACTGAATCTGCACTACTATTAATCGTTTCATAGTTCCCATCACCAATCTCTTTCCACTTATGACTGTATGACTATAACTTGTTGCTGGCAATCCTTATGATTTATATTGATATATTGATCATCAATTGTGTTGTAAATGTTGTACCTTGATGAACGTATCTTTTCTTTTATCTACACTGAGAGCATATGCACCAAGACAAATTCCTTGTGTGTCCAATCACACTTGGCCAATAAAATTCTATTCTATTCTATTCTATTCCCCCAATACTCCCAGCAAAGAGTCAGTCAGAGGCCTCCTTTTCTGATTTATTTACATATATATAAATGTCCTGGCTACGTCTACCCACGGGCCTGCCAAGTTTCTGGAGATAACAAGGAAATTACAGATAAGGCCAGAATTACTCACGAATATATTCTTCTCTCCGTTGATACAGATTGCCCGCCCAAATTCATTACTTTGTCCAAGACAAAAAACCAGGAAGTCCCGCCTCCTATTTATAGTCTCTGCAGATGTCACTGCATGACAATTATGACTTGGCTTTGTCCCAACTCTTCCGCTGCTGCACGCGATCACGCCTACGTAACCTTGCATCACTCCAAAACTGTTCTTGGGGCGTTGCCAAATCAGAAGGAGGCTCCATGGAATCAGGCTTTGCCGGCCCCTCCTCCTCCCTTTGAGTGGGTGCCAGGGAGGGAAAGGGCTCAAGAGAAGCAGGGCTGGCCAGGTCTTCTCCCTCACTTTCTGAATCATCCGAGTCCAGGAGTCCGGGTCCAGGAACCTGGGTCACAACATAACATAACATAACATAACATCAGAGTTGGAAGGGACCTTGGAGGCCTTCTAGTCCAACCCCCTGCCCAGGCAGGAAACCCTATACCATCTCAGTCAGATGGTTATCCAACATTTTCTTAAAAATTTCCAGTGTTGGAGCATTCACAACTTCTGAAGGCAAGTCGTTCCACTTATTAATTGTTCTAACTGTCAGGAAATTTCTCCTTAGTTCTAAGTTGCTTCTTTCTTTGACCAGTTTCCACCCATTGCTTCTTGTTCTACCCTCAGGTGCTTTGGTGAACAGCCTGACTCCCTCTTCTTTGTGGCAGCCCCAAGATATTGGAACACAGCTATCATGTCTCCCCTAGTCCTTCTTTTGTTAAACTAGACATACCCAGTTCCTGCAACCGTTCTTCATATGTTTTATCCTCCAGTCCCTAATCATCTTTGTTGCTCTTCTCTGCACTCTTTCTAGAGTCTCAACATCTTTTTACATCGTGACCAAAACTGGATGCAATATTCCAAGTGTGGCCTTACCAAGGCATTATAAAGTGGCACTAACACTTCACGTGATCTTGATTCTATCCCTCTGTTTATGCAGCCCAGAACTGTGTTGGCTTTTTAACAGCTGCTGCACTGCTGGCTCATATCTAAATGGTTATCCACTAGGACTCCAAGATCCCTCTCACAGGTACTACTATTGAGCAAGGTACCACATATACGGTACTGGTGCATTTTGTTTTTGGCCTAAATGTAGAACCTTACTTTTTCACTGTTGAATTTCAGACATGATAGCCGTGTTCCAATATCTCAGTGATTGCCACAAAGAAGAGGGAGTCAAACTATTCTCCAAAGCACCTGAGGGTAGGACAAGAAGCAATGGGTGGAAACTAATCAAGCAGAGAAGCACTAAGGATAAATTTCCTGTCAGTTAGAACAATTAATCAGTGGAACAACTTGCCTTCAGAAGTTGTGAATGCTCCAACACTGGAAATTTTTAAGAAGATGTTGGATGACCATTTGTCTGAAGTGGTGTTGGTTTCCTGCCTAAACAGGGGGTTGGACTAGAAGACCTCCAAGGTCTCTTCCAACTCTGTTATTCTATTTTAACACATATATAATGGATATAATAATAAATCCAAATAAACGTAACTATGTAAATTTGTTCCAATCAATTAAATTTGCTGAATTTAAGATATTGTGCTATCATTTTTACTTGAAAATTCTTATTAAATAATTCTAGTAGACCAGATTAAGCATGAACTAATGGTGTGTATGAAGAGAGATAGAGTGACTAGACCACAGGAAATCACTGTCAGTTTATGGTGTATTAATCAGGCCCACTTTTCCTTGCTACAATACATGAAGAATGATGAGGAACTGGGAAGAGTGCAGAGAAGAACAAAACAAATAATAATGAGGGGCTTGAAGGCTTAATCCTAAGAAGATCAGTTAACTGTTAAAAGAACTATACATATTTGGCTTAAAGAAGAGAAGGTGAAGAGGTCTTTGAATACCTGAACAGCAGTCATAGAGGTATAGATTATTCTCCACAGTTCCTAAAGGTAGGACAAGCACCCATACTGGGTAGAAGTTTTACACATGGAGCAGGGGTCTCCAACCTTGGCAACTTGAAGACTTATGGACTTCAACTCCCAGAATCCCTCAGCCAGCAAAGCTGGCTGAGGTCTGGAGTTGAGTCCACAAGCTCTCAAGTTGCCAAACTGAGACCCCTGACATAGAGAAACTATTTGTCTGGGATGGTCTGAAGATTCATTTCCTAGGCGCGGGATTGGGCTAGAAGTCTCTTCAAACCCCATTGTGCTTTGATTTATTGTGATTTTTCTTTGAATGATAAAAGTCGCACAAAGGATTTCTACAGATTGGGCGAAACAGTACTGACTCAAAAACAGTAACCTTGGAGGCCTAATGTACAATCATTTAAATATGAGCCAGCAGTTTTGCAGCAGCAGCCAAAAAAGCTAATACAATCCTTGGTTGTATAAACAGAGGCATAGAATAAAAATCACGTAAAGTATTAGTACCGCTTTATAAAGTCTTAGTAGGACCACACCTGAAATACTGCATACAGTTTTGGTAACCACATTACCAAAGAGATGTTGAGACTTTGGAAAAAGTATAAAGAGCAACTAAGATGATTAAGGGCCTAGAGACAAAAACATATCAAGAATGCTTGCAGGAACTGTATATGGCCAGTCTAGAGTAAAGAAGGACTAAGGATGACAAGATAGCAGTATTCTAGTATTTGAGAGATTTCCACAAAGAGAAGGGGGTCAACTTATTTTCCAAAGCACCAGAAGGCAGGACAAGAAACAGTGGATGGAAACTAATCAAGGAGAGAAGCATCATGGAAGTAAGGAGAAACTTCCTAACAGTGAGAACAATTAACCAATGGGAATAGCTTGCCTTCAGAAGTTGTGGGTGCTTTATCACTGGAGGTTTTTAAGAGGAGACTGGACAGTCACTTGTCTGAAATGGTACAGGGTCTTCTGCTGAGCAAGAGGTTGGACTAGAAGACATCTGTCCCTTCCAGTTCTATTCTGATTGAACCATAATCTCCTACTCCCATTAAAAAAATATTTTCTTTTAGTCAAGCATCACAACCAGTTTCATTTTTTTAAGGGAAACTGTATCTATTATACTTCTATGCCAAGCTTTTATCATGGTTAATATGGTACTTTTCTGTAGTTCCAGTTCCATTGGAAGAATGGGCGCTAATAACTGTGGTTGTCAGGTGTGCCTCCTTTCAGTACTCAAGAAAGAAAAACCCAGCTCCATTGTTTGTAGAGATAGATACTTTTACTGAGTATGAACTGAAAGCAAACAAAACGAAAGCAAGTTCTGAGGTATTTGGCGTGGAAATTACATATAAGAAATATCCCCGAAGCCCTCCTCCCTTTGGTCTGGTCAGCCTTGTCCAATCCCCATTCCCTTAGAGGGACACGTGGTGTGCATCTTCAGATGGTATGTTCTCTCTGGTACGTTCGGGCCGTTAACCTTGACTGTTATTAGCCCACCTTCCAACTGCCGAGCAAGTTTGAAGAAAGCCCTCTAATTCACTCCTTTACACAGTCTCTCTTCCAGTCTCTCTCTCCTCCCCGCCCCCCCTCCAGTACCATGACAGCCGTAGCAAGCAGAGCAGTAAATGCATAAATCAGAAGACAGACTACCCAGCGTAATAAAGGAATAAAGTTGTAGGGAGCGGCTACAGTAGTCTTGGTATAGAGTGGGTGGTAGGGCTGGAAAAGGGTTGTGTGCCCACTGCTTATATAAACCAAGGAAGATTTTAATGCAACGGATGTCAAAACTGGTTTGAAACGGACTAAATGGATTAAATTCAGTTTCCTGATTATGCTTTCTCTAGTATAGTTACTGTAGGTCACAGCAGATTTTGAATGAGGATTTGCTTCTGCCCAGGAGCTAGAAGACACAGTGAAGGAAAATCAAAGTCTCACAATGGCAAATCAGCCTCCTTATTGCTTTGATTTGAAATAAATTGCAAAAATGGCAATTCAGCCCTCAAAACAATTCAGTGTCATAGTGATGGGTAAACCTGGAACTGATTCAGGAAAAGAGCAAAGAGTTTGTACTAAAGGACTATATATGAATAAATATGTGTTTGCTGATGAGAGAGAATAAATAAAGTATATTTCTAATTATATTATTCTAATTCTTCTTATTCATTATTCATTCCTACTCATTATTAAGAATTCTATTCTTATTCTTATTCTATTTTTATCAAGTGTAAGTGAAGAAAAATAATGAACATTCTTTAACCTGAATAGTGGTTCTAGCAAATATGCTGAAGTAGGTGACCTTTAAAATTGCACACAGGCCAAAACACAAATTCAGAGAACTAGGGCAGCAAAAATTAGAATAAGATAAAGATGATATCAAAACAGTTGGGTTATATCATGTAGGGATGAACTTTTTGATTGTTTTCCATCCAATAGTGTGAAAACAGATGGCCATAAAGCTATGAGAGACAGTATGGTATAGTGATTGGAGAACTGGGTTATGATAATATAGGCGTAGGTTTGACAGCCAACAATTCCTGCCTTTCAGATTAATTGAAACTAATATATCTCTAAAAAGATTATATAATGAGAACAAAGGGATCACATACCTATCCCTAAAATCTGCTGAGGAATCGTAAAATAAATATATTAAAATGAATTGTAGCAATGTATGGCAATGTATATAAAATGTTTAGAATTTCCCAAAATTATACCCTTTCAGGCTCTAGGTGAGTAATGGATAATTTATTTGAATGTTATCCACTCAGTAAAATAAAACTAGGAAAATCTAAATAATAGTCCAAAATAATAGTTCCACTTCAACTTTTTTCCTGTAGATTTCTCTGTAGATTGACTATTTATGCATAACCCAAATAAGGATGAAATGCATATCTGCAAAAAAATTGCACACCTAATTTATAACTATACAGATAAATTTATGTCCTACACTTCATGTAAAATAGTGGCATTCCAACTGCCTGCAGAGAGTAGTGTTTATTAAAAATACAATATAATATAAATATAAGATTTAAAAACACAAAATAGCATTAATTGTATACTTACATTTTGTGTCTATGAAAGATTTTTTAAAAACAGTAATTAGCATTTAAAATAGGTGTTGGAAGAAATATCCATCTAGTTCAGAAAGACACTGGAAACATGAAAGGTGATTGGAAAAATGGTTTAATGGTGAAGCAGAACCACCAAGCACGTGTGATTCTGGGTAGCTGACCACATGGAGTGGAGAGTGAGGGTTATTTATACCCTCTCTTGGGCCTTGCCCTTGAGCTTCCTGTTCCTGTGCAAGACATGTATTCTATTGGCTGTAGTCAGATTCCCGTGGGGCCATGCCGAGGTCATAGCTGACCTTGTAGGTTTTCTGAGTCAAGCTTGGTTGAAGCTTGCTGGGTGATGCAATGTCCCCAAGTGATTTTGTAATGCAGTGAGCCTAGCTGCTAGATAATCCTATAATGTCCTGAAGGGTCATGTCTTAATTTCATCACCCTGGAGCTAAAGATCTTTTGTTTTGTAGATAGGCTGGCCCAGTCTTTCTCAATGGGCACCAAATATCTGCTGGGGGCAGTGAGCTGAAGCCTGAGTTTCTGTCTCCCTTAAGATTTCTATTTTTTCTAGGGGAAATATAATATCCTGTCTTTTTAAAATAGTTCCTAAAACATTTCATTTTTCTAGGAGAGGGGTGGGTGCTTTCTGCAGAGGGAACCATTTTAATTTTCCTAACTGAATAATAATTGAGGTAGACTGTCTACTACCTAGCAATGGATATTTACAGTAAGTTGTCTTGACTGTGATTGGGGAGGAAGTACTGCTATTTGAAATAGTTATCACTCTGGTAACTTTTTTCCCCATGAATTTCCTCCAGTTCTTCTTAAAACTGCCAAAGTTAGTGGCCATCACCACATTTGATGGCAATAAATGCAATTTGATGTATCTTTGCCGGTTGTTTTGGTAACATTTTTTCAGCTTTAAAACGATTATTGCATTTTATTTGAAAAAACCTAAAGTGAATGCATGCATGAATAAATGAAATTGAGATGACCCAATTCCTATGGATTACTTATCTGCATTATGTCCTTAAACTGAAGAAATAGAACTGTGCATGTCTTCTCTAAGGTAAACAGGAAACACCTGGATTCATCAACTGTAGTATTTAAGGCAGAGGTGTCCAAACCTGGAAACTTTACGATATGTGGACTTCAACTCCCAGAATTTCTCAGCCAGTTTTTCTGGCTGAGGAATTCTGGGAGTTGAAGTCCACAAGTCTTAAAGTCTTAAATACCTGGCTGGCATTGCTTGGGATCCGAAGTTAAGCAAAGCCAAGCCTAGCTAGTACTCATATGAGAAAATCCAAGGGGCTACATAAAAATATCCCAGAATAAGGCAATGGAAATTCACTATTGTTGTTAGATTCGGGCAATAACGAGGCAGGAGACCAGGATAGTGACAACAGCTTTTTACTATATGGTGAACCCAGCAGCCAGTGCTGGGAAAAACCTCTCTTTATATACAGTTGGCAGGCTTCAACCCAATCAACAACGTGCTATTTTCCCACCAAACTTTTAAAGATACATTACACTCCTTCCTCCCAGAAAACACTTTACCAATATTTGCATAAAATTAGCATCTTATTTTCTCGTAATCACGAGTAGACTGGGCGTCTCCTGACTCTTTCGGACCTCGCAATTCACTTCTGGGAGTGAGTCGAGCTGACCGGAGGGGCTGTTTGTCCCTCTCAGCTCCTCCTCTAAACCATCCGGCCCTGGATTATTGTAGAGTCGTCCCTGCTGTCTTCAGGATGGGCGGTTGGTGTCGCTGGACCTTCTGGAACTCAGATAAGTCTTGCGTTTGCCACGGTTTGAGTCAGTTGTGGATTCATTCGTTGGGTAGTCAGGGCCTGTTTCGTCTGTTTCTGATTTACCGGTTATGCGTTTCCTTATCTGGTCTATGTGGCGCATCCATACCCGGCCATCCTCTATCTCTACTAGATATGATTTTGGTGCTGTTATCTCTAGGATTTTCCTGTTACCAGGTCGGACCCTCGCTGTAGTTGTGTGCCCACACTAGGTCGCCTACTGCCATCCCTCTTGTTTTACCCTGTACCCCTTTGTAACCGTCTGGTGTGTAGTTTGGGTTTAAACGGTCTAGTGGGCACCTGAGCTTCCGACCCATTAATAGCTCTGCCGGGCTTCTGCCAGTTGTCCATTAAGGGCCACCACACATAGCTTCTCGCTAAACCCTTCATTCTGACGATCCCTGGGTGGCCTTCGTGAAGGAGTTCCAATACCTTTTCCCTCAATTTCTCCGGGATCACCACTCGATCCCCCCATAGCAGGCAGGCTGGAGAGTTCCCACGTTTTTACAAATTCTTTGAAACTTCGCCGGTAGCGGCCAACCTCGTGTACCCAACCATTTACAGTCCTTATTGTAATGTCCTTGTACGAAGCCCGAGCCACCTCCTTGGATGTGACCGGGCCAGAGTCCAAAGAGTCAATTAGCAGAACTGGTATCCCCGGAGTGGGGTCTTCGATAGTCTCTGGTAACGGGCGTCTGCATGCCCTAATTCCTTTCCCGGCCGGTGTAGTAATTTGTAGGAATATGCCGCTAGGAAGATAGTCCATCGGGTCAGTCTGGGCGAGAGTGCCACGGGTGTTGGGCGGTTGCCTGCCAACAACCCTAGCAAGGGTCTGTGGTCCGTGATGATTTCGAATTCACGACCAAATACATATTCATGGAATTTCTTTACTCCGGAGACTATAGCCAAGGCTTCCCTATCAAGCTGGCTATAATTCCTTTCAGCTGATGACATGGTTCGGGAGTAGTATGCAATAGGGGCTTCTGTGCCATTTGGCAACCGGTGGCTGAGCACAGCCCCCACCCCATAGGGAGATGCATTGCAGCTTAATACTAATGGCAACGTGCCATTGTACTGAATAAGGAGGCTATCGCTAGATAGGAGATTCTTTACCCCTTCGAATGCCCTAGCTTCCGCCTTTCCCCAAGACCACGCAGCTGTCTTTGCTAGTAGTTTGTGCAGTGGTTCGGCAATTGTTGCCTTATTTTTTAAAAATACCGCGTAGAAATTGACCAGACCTAAGAATGCCTGTAACTCCGGTTTGTTCTTTGGGGCTGGGGCTTTCCTGATGGCCCGTACCTTGCTCTCAGTGGGGTGAATCCCTTCCCTGTCTATTCGGTAGCCCAGGAATTCCACAGATTCAACCCCGATATGGCATTTGTTCAGTTTAACTTTTAAACCGGCAGACCGGAAAATGCCCAAAACTTTTCGCAGCCTTACCCCTAATTCCTCTAGGTTCTCAGCGGATACCAATACATCGTCGAAGTATGGTATCACCCCTGGTAGTCCTTGCAATAGCCGCTCCATGAGGTTCTGAAATAACCCTGGAGCCACACTAACCCCAAACTGTAACCGGGTGCACTTAAAAGCCCCTCTGTGAGTCACAATTGTCTGTGCTTCGGCTGTGCTGCTATCTACGGGTAGCTGTTGATAGGCTTGGGCCAAGTCTAGCTTGGCAAAAACTTGCCCTTGCCCCAATGAGTGCAGTAAGTGCTGTACCACCGGGCAGGTAAGCACTCTTTGCAATGCTTTGTTGGCGTTGCCTTGTAGTCAGCGCAAATCCGGACCGACCCGTCCGGTTTGACTGGGGTGACTATAGGGTCTCCCATTTAGCATGGTCAACTGGCACTAAAATTCCCTGGTTTACTAGTTTGTCCAGTTCGGTCAATCCTGGGCTTTAGGGCGACGGGACCCTCCTAGCCTTTAAGCGGATAGGGGCAACTTGTGGGTCTAAGTTAAATGAGATAGGGGTCCCCTTGTACTTGCCCAGGCAGTCTCTGCGTCCCCAAATTCTTTCATGAGTGCGTCTTTGAGGTCGACTTCATTTCTGAAGATTCCAGTCACTCCCATGCCCAATGCTCGGAACCAGGCCAGTCCCAACAAGCTTGGCAGGGTCCCATCGGCGATGGTGATGGGCAGAGTTTTCTTGGATTGTCCATACTCGGCGGGGGCGGGCGTTACCCCTCGAACAGGGATGCGATTCCCTTGGTAGTCTTGTATCTTTAATTTCTGTGGTTGCAGCTTGCGCTTTGCGATGGCGGGTAAGGCTCTCACGAGAGTGTCCCAGGACATGATCATGATCGATGAGCCGGTGTCCACCTCCAATCGGCACGGCACCCCCTCAATCTTTGCTTTCGTAAAGATTTTTTTCTCTAGGCGTGTTGATGCGTGACCCACTCTCACGACAGTCTGATTCAACTTCGCGCCTTTTTTGAACTGACCACTCACGGGCCGCTTCGTCGTTCCCGCGCTCTGATTGGTCGGTTTGAATTTTTGGCGGGAAGGTTGGGGTGCTCGACAGGCCTGTGCTATGTGCCCCTTCCTTTCGCACCGCCGACAAGTCGCATCCTTAAATTTGCATTGTTGTCGTTGGTGTTGCCCTCCACAACTCGCGCATTCACCCCGGTCTTCTTTCTCCGGCCTCCCGGTGTGGAAGACTCCTTCCTCTTCCTCACCCTCCGACTCGGCCTGGACCTCTTCGTTGTGGACGGGGTTGATTTCGCACCAACCGTTGGTGCGACCTGCTTTTGTAGGGTTTCCGCCGCTTGGGTAGACATCTCGTGAGCCCTGGCTTCGTCCAAGGCGTTTGCCAGCGTTAGGTTGCTTTTAGACAGCAGCCGCCTCCATAAGCGGATGTCCCTGACCCCAGCGGATGAGTTGCTCCAGCAATGCCTCATCAAGTCTCGGTACTCGCAATGTTTTGAGGCTTTCCTCAGGGCGGCCATGTATGCGCTGATGGACTCGCCTCTTGCTGTCTCGCTCCCGAATTCGAACCGTTGCACATACTTGGACGGCGTTGGTGCATAATGGGCTTTCAATAAAGTCTGCAGAGTTTGCCACGGTACCGACTGTACGGCGTTGGCTCAGCCAGGATTCTGCGGTGTCGAAAACTTCTGGACCGCAGTGGCTCAGGAAATCGCTCGTTTCCTGTTGTCTGAAACTCCTTGAAGTTCGTTCGCCTCGAGGAAACACTCGAAGCGAGCCATGTATGACCCCATTTTCCTTAGCTGGGTCGAATGGCGCTGGCGGTGTGTAGCCGGACATCGCTGCTTTCCGCCCCTTGTTTGCTGGGTTCGCGTCTTCCTGGTGAGTTCAGCTCTTTTCCTGGCGCTCTTAGCCTCGAGATCCCATCCTCGTCGCCAGTGTTAGATTCGGGCAATAACGAGGCAGGAGACCAGGATAGTGACAACAGCTCTTTACTATATGGTGAACCCAGCAGCCAGTGCTGGGAAAAACCTCTCTTTATATACAGTTTAGCCGGAGGCTTCAACCAATCAGCAACGTGCTATTTTCCCGCCAAAACTTTTAAAGATACATTACAATTGTATTTGCCAAGAAAACAGTAAGGATGTATGTACTCATGAATTAACCAGGAACTGAATTCAGATTGAAGGGTATTTTACTTTGTATTTTACTAGGATTACAGACATCCATATTCATGCAGTCACTCATTCTTGGAAGTTTATTTAGTCATTTCTTTCTCATCAAACTTATGTCATAGTGTTGTCATACAGATAAGCTTGTGAAGAAGGATACTGTAGAACAGGGGTCTCCAACCTTGGCAACTTTAAGACTTGTGGACTTCAACTCCCAGAATTCCTCAGCCAGCTGGCTGAGGAATTCTGGGAGTTGAAGTCCACAAGTCTTAAAGTTGCCAAGGTTGGAGACCCCTGCTGTAGAACACATGAAGGTTCTTTCGGAAAAGTCATATAAATCTAACATTTTTTTAAAGAATCACATCGCAGTTGCTTAATTGAAATCCACTCATCTCTCAAGTACCTGACTGAAGAAACCTATCACATAACTCAGATCTGTGAAAGGCATTGAATTTACATTTTCTCCAATTTCAGTGTCACACTGTTGACTTTCTGAAAAAGTCACCAATCCGAGTTCTTCTTTGATTTCTTCATTCTCTCATTGGCCATTATTAAAGTAATAAAAGAAACAAAATAATCCACTACCCACTGAAGATTAAGACTGGGTACTGCAATGTGCTCTACAGAGTGACTACTCTTGATAAGAATATTCTTAAGGTAGGAGATAATGAGCTTTCTTTTTTTTAAAATGATGTCTGTATTTCAAAAAATATTGGGTCTTCTGATGTTGCTGTTATTTGAAGCCAATTCACCAAAGCAATTATACAAAAAACTTTTGAATGACTGCAAAAGATAATCCACTTTTTCTGGAAAAATTCAAGATGGAAGTTGTCAGAGCGAAGTTAAAAATAAACGAACAACAACTCTGATAATTTTCTGTTGAAGACAAATGCAACAATGGAGTCATCCAATCCACTTTAATATCCATATTAAACCAGAACAAAAAAGAAGACACTGAAGCTAAATAAATATATATATTGGGAATATAATAACAATAAGGCATTTTAACAAAATGTGTTTATAAAGTATAGATGCTTAATATTTTATTTAGAATATTTAGGTCATTTTGTTCACTAAGCACTTCAAGTGCAATGCAGTAAAAGTAATATGGTATTTTATACAGAGTATATCAAGGGCTGAGGAAAATAAATATGGGATGAAGAAATAGAAAACGGATCACTCCAGATCTCAATGAATTAGGAAGTTAGGAAACCGTTTTTATCACCACCAGACATCTAAAAAAAATTTTTTTTTAACATTTATATCCCGCCCTTCTCCGAAGACTCAGGGCGGCTTACAGTGTATAAGGCAATAGTCTCATTCTATTTGTATATTTACAAAGTCAACTTATTGCCCCCACAATAATCTGGGTCCTCATTTTACCTACCTTATAAAGGATGGAAGGCTGAGTCAACCTTGGGCCGGGCTTGAACCTTAAATCACTATTCTTTGCATTAATTTGTAGCAGTTAAATATCAAATGAGAGACCTTCCAAGTCCTATATGGACATGCAGAGGAGATGTCACTAAGGAAAGAAAGCAAAGGGAATAAGAAGAAAGCAAGAATAATTTGTTCAATCTGAATGGGATGCATTCATTACAATTATATCATTAATTTGAGCAGCTCTTCAATATGAAATCTAAGATTGAAATCCAGAATTTAGTTCCAGATTTATAGATTCAGTCACACTTTTCTTTAAGATATGTTCACTCCCTTGAATTATTTGTAAAAATAATAAGGGAGGGATATAAACAAACAAATAAATAGTCTGACTACTTGGTTTTAAATTAAAATGTGGTCAGAATCTCATATGATTTTGAAATGTGCCAATACCTATTTTTAGATGGTAAAATAGTCATTTCTGTTTGTTATGGAGTTCCCATGTTTAAAAAGAGATGTACATGCTAATTATCTGTAGATATTCATCTGGACAGATCTATTGCCATAAATATTCATCTCTCAGCTTATGATATTATCCCATTCATATCAGAAAGTGCATGTGGTGGGCCACCTTTGATAAAGGACATTCCAATATCTCTGGCTTGAAAGAGCTCACATGGACTAGTATTTGGACTCAGCATAAGGTAATATTTACAAAATTTTGGATGGAAGCATTAAGGATTAAAATGTATTAAAGACCACAAAATGCTGGAAGCTCAGGTACATTCTGTAATTCTACAAAATCCAGGTAGAATCTATAATTCTTGGAGTTTTAAAGTAAAAGAATGTTGGTTTGAAAGTAATAGAGAAATTGTCCTGGTATTGACACTCCCAAAATTCTAATTGGCCAGTTTTTTGACAGAGATTGTGGGAGTTGTTGCCCAATGCATCAGGAAGAGTGCAGAGAAGAGCAACAAATGATTAGGGGACTGGAGGCTAAAACATATGAAGAACAGTTGCAGGAAGTCGGTATGCCTAGCTTAATGAAAAGAAGGACTAGGGGAGAAATGATAGCACTGTTCCAATATCTCAGAGGTTGCCATAAAGAAGAGGGAGTCAAACTATTCTCCAAAGCACCTGAAGGTAGGACAAGAAGCAATGGGTGGAAACTAATCAAGGAGAGAAGCAACTTAAAACTAAGGAGAAATTCCCTGACAGAACAATTAATGAGTCAACAACTTGCCTTCAAAAGTTGTGAATGCTCCAACACTGGAAATTTTTAAGAAGCTGTTGGATAACCATTTGTCTGAGATGGTGTAGGGTTTCCTGCCTGGGCAGTGGATTGGACTAGAAGATATCCAAGGTCCCTTCCAACTCTGTTATTATTATTATTATTATCTTGTCTAGGACTGGTACCATTGAATAGAGGATTAAATATAAATATAAAGTATACATATTGGTATATAAAACAATCTATTTCATAAAGAAAATCAATGAAACAAATTGTAGGTCTTCTCTGGAAAAATTGTTCATTATGAATAAAAGAAGGTATACTGTACCCCATCAGGCTGCTGATTATCTAATTACAAATTCTAACTTTGACTGACAATGGCTTTCCAAGCAAATTCCTGTTTGTTGAACGAGCATTATTACTGAAAGTCTATGGATGTGTGCGAGCTGTGGGAATTGCATCAATGCCCTCATTCAGCTAATAGTATAGAGGTGTGCATGATTAAGAGCAATTTGTGTTTTTAATCATAGACACATACTGATCTTATATGAATGGGATAAATCATGCATAACCATCATGTAATAAATAAGCTATAAAATTAAATACTGATGGATAAAACAACAGCCAGTTAAGGATGCAGAGATGCTCTTTCCCAAAAATATTACTTCATTTAGAGCAAGGTTTCCCAAACTACGAGGCATATGTTTCTTGAGAGGGTGAAGCGCAAGGCCAGGGGAGGTGTGAAAAAATTTAATTTTTATATGTCTTTATTATAAACTTCTTTTCAGAAAGTACTGCTGGTGCTTTAAACTTCTCCCTTCCCACTGTTAATCATGTATTGCTCAGTTCTGTTTACTAGAGGTTAGACTTTGATAGACACAAGTCTATCTGAAGGTTCCTTCCTGAGTGTTTCTGTTGGCGTTCTGCTTCAGTAAAACCCACAGGCCATCATTACCTTGCTAATTGTTTGAGTTATGGAACTCTTACAATGCAACAGATTGTCTACAGTTGTTTGGAACAGAACATACCAGAGCAGACCTGAATAGGAGACTGACCACATAACCCTTCACATCTTGTTTGAACCCACCGTCAGCGTCTTTGAAACAACCTCTCTCTTGTTTGTCTCTTGGCTGGCCTTAAAGCTGGGGATCCTGAGGTTGGTGTCTTATTATCAAGTTTTTTTTGGCAACACCATGTTGGGGACAAAGTACTCTCTGAAGTGAACTAGTCATACTGTAATGATAGCGAAGTAAACATTACTGTTTTGCTCCTAAATTCAAATGCATTAAAAATACATGCACACAAAGACATTTCCCCCCCCAAAGACAGCAGCAAAAGAAGAGAACGGAATTAGTGCTATGCTATTTAGGCAAAACCATGTAGCACTGGACAAATATAGTCGGGCTACTATTGTCCTGCAGTAAAGGCTTCCTATTGCATTCAATCATACTATATTTGAATCAAATGGTAATTCACTAGTGTTATTCTGCAGTTTTATAAATGTGAAGAGATGGTCACTATTACTTGGGACACTGAGCTTTACATAATGTGTGAGTACCCAAGCAGAACTTTTATCTTTTTTCCCCTTCTCTTTGCTTTTGCTCTCTTCTCCCTTTCCCCTTGGCTAATCTGTGTCCTGTTTTGTCCCTCCCCACCCCCCATTCCTCTTTCTTTTCAGTTCTTCTAATTTTTGTTTCCTTCTTCTTCTTTCTGTGGTTATGTGAGAAAGATAACCATTTGTCTATGGGAGAAGCTGAGTATTATATAGGATTTTTGTATGTGCTTCTAGTTTTTTTTTCTAATTTTCATGTTTGGGAAGATTGTCTTTACAACTTTAATTTCCCTCCTTCCTTCCTTCCTTCCTTCCTTCCTTCCTTCCTTCCTTCCTTCCTTCCTTCCTTCCTTCCTTCCTTCCTTCCTTCCTTCCTTCTTTCCTTCCCTCCCTCCCTCCCTCTCTTCTTCCTTCCTGAGTCCCAAGGTCATGTGTTCACTTTTCCAAACTTTTGACAAGCAAAATCAGTGGGGAAGACAGATTCACTTAACAACTCTGACTAGGTGGCTCAGTAGCTAAGATACTGAGCTTGTTGATCAGACAGGTTGGCAGTTTGGCAGTTCGAATCCCTAGTACAAGTCTCCTGCATGAGAAGTGGATTGTACTAGATGACCTCCAAGGTCCCTTCCAACTCTGTTACTGTTAACTATGTTACTAACTTATCAACTGCAATGATTCACTTAACTACTGTGGCAAGAAAGGTTGCAAAATGGGGCAGAACCAGAGGTGGGTTTCAGCAGTTTCTGACCAGTTCTGGAGAACCGGTAGCGGAAATTTTGAGTAGTTCGGAGAACCGGTAGTAAAAATTCTGATTGGCCCCACCACCATCTAGTCTCTGCCTCCCAAGTCCCAGCTGATCGGGAGGAAATGGGGATTTTGCAGTAACCTTCCCTTGGATTGGGGTGGGAATGGAGATTTTACAGTATCCTTCCCCTGCCATGCCCACCATGCCACGCCCACCAAACCATGCCACACCCACCAAGCCACACCCACAGAACTGGTAGTAAAAAAAATTGAAACCCACCACTGGGCAGAACTCACTTAACAAATGTTTCACAACAGACATTTGAGGCTTAATTGTGGTCGTAAGTCAAGGACTACCTGTAGTTTGAAGACATCACCTGCACATGGGACACTATAGCTATATGGGTCCCTCTTTCTGACAAGAGGAGGAGGGGACAGCATCGAGTCCCGTACAGTTCACATTTATATTTTCACTGATAATGTGAGTGGCTTCAAATGGACATTTTGGCTCCACTCGGAGCATATAGCTAGGCTGCTCAAGGCAGAATGAATCTGGAAGCCTCAGAAAGAAAGATTTAAAACAACACATAAATTTCTTTTCCAGATCGTTCGAGATGGAAGTATGCACTGCATTTCATTTGAATGAGGAGGCCCCAGTCATAGGTGCATTTAAGCCAAATGAGTTTTACTAAATCTTTAAGCCGGAGATGATTTTGAAAGAAACAATTCCCCAATGATATGTTACCATATAAATGGGTAACACAGTCTATTGGCTGTGTGAAACTACTTTTTGAGATTTTGTTTTAGTTAACCAAGGGGAGTCTCTGGAAAGCTCATGAAGCAATATGCTAGTTATTTGGTTTGGTCTCACAACACCCATCTTGTAATAAGCAAATCTATATGAAATCTTATGAACATGCAGAATAAGTCATAGCCCAAAGAAAGGTCTTCCTATTGCATTGAGTTACAAGCATCTAAATTTGCTTCGTATTAAAACCTTTTAATGTGTGTAATTGAGCTTGACTTGATAGTCATTATGAAATCATCTCACAGTTATTTAGCTCTGTAGAGCTCTGAATGAGCTACTTTGAAATATTTTTTTTTGGCTCTCAGAATGTTCCTGCTCACTCAGGCTTATATAGCAGAAGAACAAGCTCCCACTCATCCGTAAAGTTTTTAAAAATTGTTATTGGTAATATTAATATTTCATCACCAGTAGATAACGGTTGGATTTTTGCATTTGATCTTGCATAGGAGAAACATTTCTACTCTACTTCTGAGAAAGAACATTTGGACAGATTATGCATGCCTTTTCCAGAAAGATATGAAATGGTTTCCTTGTGAAAACCTGTGGATTTCTTCATTCAGTTTTAATCTTAAAGCAAAGATATGGAAAGTCTGTGTTTGACACAGAAGAATGTTATTTTGATAAAAGTGTCCATTTAGCTATTTCTGTGACTGTGTTGTGTATGGGGACTCGGTGTCTCAGTGGCTAAGACACTGAGCTTGTCAATTAGAAAGGTTGGAAGTTTAGCGGTTTGAATCCCTAACACCGTGTAACGGAGTGAGTTCCCATTACTTGCCCCAGCTTCTGCCAACCTGCAGTTCGAACCTAGCATATAAACATGCAAGTAGAAAAATTGGTGGGAAGGTAACAGTGTTCCGTGTGTCTTTGGCGTTTAGTCATGCCGGCCAAATGACCATGGAATTGTCATCAGACACAGCTGGCTCTTTGGCTGAGAAACGGAGATGAGCAGCACCCCCTAGAATTGGGAGCACATATGTCTTTATCTTTATCTTTATGACTGTGTTGGTATAGGAATTGCTATAGGAATTCTTGTCACCAAAGAGGATCATCTGAGAGGATCCATTTTGAAGGGTAGTGAGTATTATTGCATCCATATCCCCAAATAGAATGGGATTTGAAGTCTTCCAGCCTGCTCAAGCCTGCCTTCCTTGCTTTTGCTTAGAGATTCTATGTTATCTTTTAGTGCTGGGGTCTCCAAGCCTGACAACTTTAAGACTTGTGGATTTCAACTCCCAGAATTCCCCAGCCAGGACATGGGGAAGTCCATAAGACTTAAAGTTGTCAAGTTTGGAGACCCTTTAAAGTTTGGTTTAATGTAAGACTATATGGTCTTGTTACTCAAGACTACAACTAGTCTTTTCTGAGGCATGGACAACTCACTGAAAGTTAGGACAGGTTTGCCTTGGGCATATTCTATACTAGTGTGATACAGATACAGACAAGTCTATTAATGTCTACCACCAAACCAATTTTCTCTTCTGATCATTTTGCACTTATTCTCAGCCTGATTATGCTTCCTTACAATAATGATTTTCTATGCGGTTAGGGAGCTTGTGAAATAGAAGTTTTGATTACACGGAGAGTTCAAGCATATCTCAATATATGGACATCACCACTCCATTGAACAGGTAAAGGCCAGAGGTAAGAGTTGGTGACTGTTGATTGAAACCCAAAAATACAAGATAATAACAAACCTTCAAAAATAATCTCAGCTTTATTCATTTCACCATTTGCTGTACAGTATTGGTTCCATATTTTCTTTCCATAAACAAGTGGTTCTCAACTTAAAACAGTTTGTTTAGTGACTGTTTGAAGTTACAACACACTGAAAAAAGTGACCTATGACCATTTTTCACACTTATGATGGTTGCAGCATGGTCACATGATCAGAATTTGGATGCTTGGCAACTGGCATGTATTTATGACAGTTGTATTGTCCCGGGGTCATGTGATCATTTATGACAGTTCTAGTGTCCTGGGGTCATGTGATCATCTTGTGCAATCTTCTGACCAGCAAAGTCAATGGGAAAGCCAGATTCACTTAACAATCGTGTTGCTAACTTAACAATTGTGGTGATTCACTTAACAACTGTGGTAAGAAAGGTCATAAAATGGGGTAAAACTTAACAACTATTGCATTTAGCAACAGAAACAGCCACATAAATTTTGGGTCTCAAGGATTAACACTTTTCTATTTCTCTCTGTTCAATAGTGAACATAAACTTGACGTGTAATATGGCAGTCCTGGATTTATTGCTCTGAATGTGTCGAATTTTGATTCTTTGCTTTGAGGAAAACATGCCCAATTGACCAAATGCCGCAGTAACAGCTGAAATGAGGGTGGCACGTAGACTGGAATTCTTATGGGAGGGAAAATGGACCAGGTTAAAAATAATGCTGAAAAGGAAGTCAACATATGTGGTAGTTAGTGATTATGCCATTCATCACCTTATGGAAGAGTAATTCCATAAGAGCATGAAAAAGAAAGATGAGTAATCAAGTGAGATGTCACTGTATTACTTTAACTGTTCCCAGCCACCTGCTTAGGTATGGGACATTATTAGAGATGTAGGAAGCATGTACATAAAGAAGAGAACAGGTACTGTTTTAATTAGCTGGAATTGCTTGGCATACATCATTGGTGTAATATTACTGCATTTTCTTTTAAGAAGAAAATTGGATACACAGCATGTATATCTTAGCTGGTTATTTCATTGAAAGATGTAAAAAAATAAAGAATTTGAAAGACTGTACACTAAAAAACAAATTAAATAAAAGAAAATGGGGGAATTGTACTCATGCACCCAATTGCACACATTATTTTTATTGGAAATACACTTTCAGATTTAAATGAGATATTTTACCGTAGCTTAGCTCAATTTTGCATAACAAGGATTCTGACCTGTGTATTTAACAAAAAGAATCACCCTTATTACCCTTATTGCCATTTCTTTTAATAGTTTTCTTAAGAAATATATATATATATAAATATATATAAAAATATATATAAAAACTATAAATATTAGGTGTTAAATTTGTACCCTATGACTATCATTAAATGTTGTAAATGTTGTACCTTGATGAAGGTATCTTTTCTTTTATGTATACTGAGAGCATATGCACCAAGACAAATTCCTTGTGTGTCCAATCATACTTGGCCAATAAAAATTCTATTCTATTCTATTCTATTCTATTCTATTCTATTCTATTCTATTCTATTCTATTCTATTCTATTCTATTCTATTCTATTCTAAATATTTACATTATGATATACTGTTGCATTAATTGTTCCTACAGCTGCAAAATGTGGTGTCTGATTTGGTCCTGCATCTTCCTACTAACGAGAATTGCTGATCTTACTGTTGAGGGAAAAAGCACTCCATTTCCAAAGTTCACTAAAATAAAAGCTATTGAGATGGAAACCACCAAGAACCCAGATGCTTCTGATGCGGCCCCTATGGAAGACAGCCTCCTCACCCAAATACCTGAAAAGAATGACATCACAACAGAATTGTCTACGCCACACTATACCTTCAGAACATCCACCACACTCTTCCCATTTGATAACTTCACTTTGGACTCTTCAGACTTCTTTTTTAACTGCTGTGATTGTTGTACTTTATCTCCAGGGGAGAAAGGGGAACCTGGAGAAAGAGGATTGCCAGGTAGAGAAAAGTAACTGGAATCAAATCAAATCAAATCAAATCAAATCAAATCAAATCAAATCTTTGCTACAGTCCTAAACCAGCATAAAAAGCAATTGTTTACTTGTGGAATTTCTCACTTTCAAGTTTAATGATGTCCTTTTCAAATTTAGCAATGACTTACTAATTTAGATATGCTAAATTGGACAGGAGAAACAGATTGTCAGCAGCTGCTAGCCTTAACGAGCGCACTAAAAGCAAATTGACTTCAATATCAGCTGATAGGAAGCAATGGTAGAAGTGGATGCTCAATTTGATTCATTTAGGAACTTTCTTTCTGAATGCATCCTGATGGATTACGATATCATCTAGAATGCTGGATTAGATAGGCCACTGGCCTGATATAAAAATATGCTATATTCAGGTCAAGCAAAGGCGTTTCATATCCAGCACAGCAGTTGGATTTGACTGCTTCTTAAAGGGGCTGTGACTTTTCCTGAGCTTGCACATAAATCATGCATGCTCTGGACAATAGCCATAGCACTTAAACTTATATACTGCTTCACAGTGCTTTTGCAGCTTCTCTAAGCATCAGGATATTGCCCCCAACAATATGGGTCCTCATTTTCCCCACCTCAGAAGGATGGAAGGCTGTGTCAACTCTGAGGCTGGTGAGATTCGATCTCCCAAATTGCAGGCAGCCAGCAGTCAGCAGAAGTAGCCTGCAGTACTGCAATCTTACCACTGCGCCACCCCGGCTATTTTCAATACTAGTTTGAGTTAAGGAGGAGTTGTAGAAGAGGGACAAGATGCAGCCCCCTGCTCTGTTATCACTCCTTAACTCAAACATATATTTCTTGAGCTACCAAGTAAAAGAATTTATTCTTTTGGGAAGCTGCCAGGGAGACAGCCAGGATGCCAATGCTGAATCAGAAGGCCCTAAACTACTATAAAATCAATCTTGATTTAGATTGGAAAAGCAATCTGTTCTTAGATTCTTTTCAAGGAAAATCTAAATCAACATGAATATGAAATACTGTAATGCATCTACAGTATTAGTAAGATATGAACCAACTGTCTTCCCCCACACGTCTTTGGCATCAGGTGGAGGCATGAATATGTTTTAGAACTCTGTGTAGGTCCTAGAATGGGTGGAGGGAAGAAGCACCATAACAGCAGGTAAAGTGGGTGACTATTCAAAAACAAAACAAAGCTCACTTGATCCTCTTTAATTTGAGCAGTTTTTCATGGTAAAAAGCCTATCAGTAGCTTTGAAAGTTTGTTGTTGATTTTCAACAACAGTAGCACATTATAATTACTTTCATAGGCAGTCTTCCTATTCTATAGGTAGCAAATAACAGTAGTGTCAGGCCTGGAAGCCATCTTTTTCATTGGGCCTTCAGGCCTGCCACATTTCCTACTGTGGGAAACTGGAAAGGAGGAATTGTGTGGAGCCAGTCATATATATAGTCATAATAACATTCCTTTCTCAGAGAGTCAAGGACATCTTGTCCTGCACCTGGTCAGCTGGAAATGGGAGGCATCTCCAGTTGGGAGGGTGCTTGGATTGGACCATGTAATGGATATGTGGGTGTTGGGCAGGGACCTTAACTTTCCTTTGAGTGGGGAAAATCTGGAAGATGTGCCAATATGATATTTCTAATAAAATGGAACTTTGAGGGAATTCAAAGACTTAGGATAGAAAAACTAAATAACAATACTAAAGAGATTGTGACATATGAATCTTTTCAAATAATGTATTTTCCTTGTTTTTTAAAAATAGGACTTAAAGGAGAAGTAGGAGAAAAAGGCCGTCCCGGACTACCAGGAACTCCTGGATTACAAGGATCAAAAGGATTCAAAGGAAACAAAGGTAAGAACTATGTTATAATTCTTAAAAACAACCATCACCACCACCATGGACTGGATTGATTTAGCAATATTTTCCAAATATAAAAAATGAACGTTCATGTATTTAGTTGACCTATGGAAGGGATAAAGAAAGCAGAGCTCAGATATGGGATGAGGAGCCCTAATTAGAATTAGTCTCCCAACAATTTAGGGTGAAAATCTTCCAAGGAAACAATAAAAACAATCTTTGATTTCTGACTTTGGTCATCTTCTCCCATTTATTTATTTATCAATCTTATATGCTGCCCATCTTGGCAAAGGCAACTTTAGGTGGCATACAGACAAGGAAAAAACTACAGTATAAACCATTGAAACAATAAATAGAGATCTTAAATTTAAAAATTCAATTAAAATAAATCTAATTAAAATAAAGCTAAGGAGGATGGAGATGGAGGGAACAAACTGTCCCTCCTCTCTCTTTCTCCCCCCTCCCCCCTCCCCTTTTTCTCTCTCATTCTCTCAGTCTCTCTCTCCTCCTCTTTCTGTCTCTCCCACTCATTTGCTCTCATTCTTTCATCTCTCTTTCTCTCTCCCCCCTCTTTCTCTCTCATTCTTTCTCTCTTTCTCTCTCCCATCATTCTCCTCTCTCCCCCACTCTTTCTCTCTCCCACTTTCTCTCCCACTCATTCTCTCTCATTCTTTCTCTCTCCTCTCTCTCTCCCATCATTCTCTCTCTCTCTCCCACTCTTTCTCTCTCCCACTTTCTCTCCCACTCATTCTCTCTCATTCTTTCTCTCTCTCATCTCTCTTTCTCTCTCCCCCTCTCTCTTTCTGTCTCTCTCCCACTCTTTCTCACTCATTCTCTCTTTCTCTCTCCCACTCTTTCTCTCTCTGTCTCTTTCTTTGTCTCTCATTCTCTCTCATTCTGATTCTCTCTCATTCTCTCTCTCTCACTCTCTGATTCTCTCACTGATTCTCTCTCATTCTCCATGAGTCCCTTTCAGAGCCAGGTGGCTTTGAGCAAGAGCTGCGAAGACAGCGGCCCCCAGGGTGACATCCCTGGGGAGGCGGGCAAGCTGGGCGACAGAGCACCTTTTGAGTTTTCCCTCTAGCTGAGTAAGCAGCCCAGAGACTCTGGGAGGAGGAGGAGGCAGGCAGAAGTGGGAGGGGTGCAGCGGAGTGCTCCAGAGAAACAAGGCGCACTGGGAAGGACCACTGCCTGCTGTGCCAACCTCGCAAAATTGAGATGGGGGGGTGTCGATACTTAATGCAAGACATCCCCCTTCAGCCCCCCCCGCACTTCTTCCAAGAAGGCGGTGCACTGTCTCTCTCTTATTCTCTCTTATTCTCTTTCTCTGTCTCTCATTCTTTCTCATTCTGATTCTCTCTCATTCTCTCTCTCTCAGTCTCTGATTCTTTCTCTGATTCTCTCTGTCTCTTTCTTTGTCTCTCATTCTCTCTCATTCTGATTCTCTCTCATTCTCTCTCTCTCACTCTCTGATTCTCTCACTGATTCTCTCTCATTCTCCATGAGTCCCTTTAAGAGCCAGGTGGCTTTGAGCAAGAGCTGCGAAGACAGCGGCCCCCAGGGCGACATCCTTGGGGAGGCGGGCAAGCTGGGCGACAGAGCACCTTTTGAGTTTTCCCTCTAGCTGAGTAAGCAGCCCAGAGACTCTGGGAGGAGGAGGAGGCAGGCAGAAGTGGGAGGGGTGCAGCGGAGTGCTCCAGAGAAACAAGGCGCACTGGGAAGGACCACTGCCTGCTGTGCCAACCTCGCAAAATTGAGATGGGGGGGTGTCGATACTTAATGCAAGACATCCCCCTTCAGCCCCCCCCCCGCACTTCTTCCAAGAAGGCGGTGCACTGTCTCTCTCTCTCATTGTCTCTTATTCTCTTTCTCTGTCTCTCATTCTTTCTCATTCTGATTCTCTCTCATTCTCTCTCTCTCAGTCTCTGATTCTTTCTCTGATTCTCTCTCTGTCTCTGTCTCTCTCTCTCTCTCATTCTCTCTCTTTCATTCTGTCTCTTTTTCTCTATTTCATTTTGCGTGGCATCAGCATTCCACCTTGGTATATTTGCGCCAGCCAGTGGAGCAAAGCAGCCCTTGTCTCTTGCCGCTTGGGACTTGGGCATCTGATCAGGGGAGCAGCCGGATTTTGCTCTCCATTACCAGACTGGCCCCCTGCAAGGTCTCATCTCTCGAGGAGCCTGGCCGAAGTTTCCCACGCCGGTTCAGCGAGCGCTCCTCGAGAGACGAGAGGCCGATCTGGCATCTGCAATAGAAAGCAAAATCCAGCTGCTCCCCGGACCAGTCGCCATTTACAGCTGCAAGTCACAAGCGGCAGGAGACAAGGGCTGCTTTGCGCCACCCACTGGGCAAATATACACAGGCGGAATGCTGATGCTGCACAAGTGCAAGTATTGCTTTGCTCCCACAGCTTTCAGCCATCACAATCGCTGCTTCAGCCTGCTTGCGCCGCAGCTCCTCCACCAAGGTAGACTGGCAAAAATATGAAGATTTCTCCATGGACCACCAAAATTTCTTGCGGACCACCAGTTGGTGACTGCTGGTCTAGAGGGCAGGAACCATGGCAGAAAATGTTCTATTTCTAGACCTTACCAGCTGAAATTCCTTGACTCATGGGTTCTGTAGCATGCCCCTTAGGGCCTGTGCAAGTAGAGCAGGCCAATCCTTTTGGGATGACTCAGTTTATCAATTAACTTGGACCCAAGCCATGAAAGGCTTTCAAGGTGATAACCAACACCTTGAATTGGATTCAGAAGCAAATTGGCAGCCATTATTTCTTGATTATTTTTCAAAGAGTGGGAAGTTAAAAGAAACTTATATTTCCAAAATGTCCTATCCCTGCAAAACAAAGAGCTATAAGCTTTTTTGTAGTATCTCCTAGGTGAGGATGGTGATGATAAGGAGGAGGAAGAGGTAGCATTGAGAGGGCCCATTCAGAACAACTCAACTTTTGCTTCGGGTTTGACTTTGAGAAATTATTAAAAAAAATGTCAACACTGAGTTGGTAAATGTGCATTAACAGTTATATATTGTGTTTCCCCGAAAATAAGACCCCGTCTTATATTTTTTTGAACCCCGAAATAGGCACTTGGCCTTATTTTCGGGGAACTCTTATTATTTTGGGGTGCATGAAGCAAGATGGGGCTCCGCTTGATGTCTTACCTGATTTCCAGCTCTGCGTTTAAATATTTTTGGGGAGGTTTTATTTTTTTGGGGGGGAGGCTTATTTTAGCGCATGCTCTCAAAAGCCCTATTGGGCTTATTATCAGGGGATGTCTTATTTTTGGGAAAACATGGTATATATAATATTTTGGAACAATGTCATAGGAGATAAAGGAGAACATGGTGATCAAGGAGCAAATGGACTCCCAGGATACCCAGGCAAACCCGGAGACCCAGGTATGTTGCATAAAATCTGAGAAAAAACAAGGAAGTAAAGTACCTATGAAGTATGAGGTTCTCTTTCTTTGTGATTATAATTATATTTCAGCATAATGATGGTTGGCTGAGAGCCACTGCAAGGAAACCTACTTTTATTATCTTCAACTCTAAATGCCTTGGAAGTACCATTATTATGAGATTATCTTTTATCACTATTATTATTATTATTGTTGTTGTTACTATTATTATCATCAACACAATGGGTGGATAGTTTTTTTCTCATATAGTTGGGTATGTATTAGTTACTTTGAAAAGGCTTTTTCTGTATTCAGGTGCTTGTCTGACATATACATTTTAAAATTGCACAGAAATATGTCATATTTAAATGTAGTCCATGCAATTATTAAGACATTGGACTCCTTCCCATAGTGGAGGACTACCTGGCTCCAGCACACACTGATTCCAACCAATAATTTCTTCACAGATATACTTGTATATTTGCATGCCTCCTACCCATATCTACATAGTATTCTTCTTCTACATACTTTGTGAAAGGGATGGACTCTTAAAAACCCAAGTCATTATGGTGACGGGAAGGAGCAAATTCCATTTCTATAAGAATATTAGAGCTAATGCATGAACTGGAGCATGATTTTGCTTGACGTTTTTCCTTCTAACCTTTTCCTTCTGTCTTTAATATTTCTAGGGGAAGTTGGATTTAAAGGAGATAAAGGAAACCATGGTCTTCCTGGGGTCAAAGGACAAAAGGGCTCTAAGGGGGAAAATTGTGAGAATGGCACCAAAGGAGAGAAAGGAGACATGGGGGAACTGGGGTTACCAGGTGTTGATGGGGAAAATGGGGAAAAAGGAGAAAAGGGGGACCTTGGCGAAAAGGGCTATTTGGGGGATCCAGGGGAAAAAGGAGAAAGAGGAGATAAGGGTGACATTGGACCAAAAGGAGAAAAGGGCGTTAAAGGAGACATCGGAGTAGGAGGTGGACATGGGGAGGATGGGCAAAAGGGAGAAAAAGGACAACCTGGAATTAGGGGTGACAAAGGTGACCAAGGTCCAATTGGTTTGATGGGACCTCCAGGGGTGAAAGGAAGTCTTGGTTTCAAAGGAATCAGAGGAACTCCTGGTAAAAAAGGTGCAAGAGGCCCAAAAGGTCCAAAAGGGGAAACTCCAACCCTCCCCAGATCAGCATTTAGCGTTGGTCTATCCAAACCTTTCCCACCCCCAAACATGCCCATTAAGTTTGATAAGGTACTGTACAACGACCAGGAACATTATAATCCATTGACAGGGAAATTTAATTGCAGCATTGCTGGGGCTTATATCTTCTCCTATCACATGACAATACGAGGGCGTCCTGCCCGCATCAGTATTGTTTGTCAGAACAAGAAGATGATCAGAAGTCGGGAGACGCTCTATGGCCAAGAGATAGACCAGGCTTCCTTCCTTACCATTCTGAAGCTAAATGTAGGGGACCAAGTATGGCTAGAAGTCACAAGGGATTGGAATGGGGTTTATGTCAGTGCTGAAGATGACAGCATATTTTCAGGCTTCCTCTTGTATCCTGATGAAATATTTGAGACTCTGCTATAAGAAAAGCATGTAGGTATGAACCCAATGCCAAGAAAGATCTCCCTTCTGCCTTATTTATCATAAAGAAACATATTTCACTATCCAACTCATGGTCTTAACTAAGCTAATTAGTTAAGACATTAACTAACGGAAGTAAATTAAAACAAGGAGCATTTAATCCGTGATAATCTGAACTTCTTTGTGGGAAACTGTTACAGAATTGCACTTGGGCAATGGACAGGAAAATATCTCCAGAAAGATTTCATATTTTATTTCTATGGTCATTAGCTGATTAAAATTGCACCATGGTATGCATATAGTTTTGATAAAGATGATATTATTTTAAAATAACCATAATACCCTTTTACAGTGGTGGGATTCAAGTAATTAAACAACTGGTTCTCTGCCATAATGATTTCTTCCAACAACCAGTTTGCCAAACTGCTCAGAAAGTTAACAACTGGTTCTCCCGAAATGATGAGAACTGGCTGAATCCCACCACTGTCTTTTATCCAGAAGCACCTGTAATTAATAGCTAAAATGTTAATAAAATATTTATTTCTATCAGTCACTTCAGTGAAATTAAGATTGTCAATACAAGATTAAATGGTAGCTTAATGGAATGAACATTTGCTGTAGAAATTGAATCAGTTTATTAAAGAAAGAATATATCTACTTTTCAAACTCTGCATTTAAATAAATTGTATCCTGTGGGGTGGTATATAATAAAGTAAAATGACTGCTTGTACTTTTTCATGTGTAGCAATAAATGTGAATCAAATCAATTGGAAAACGGTGATTTGAAATATAAATGTGTGGACAAGTCTGTATAGATTTGGGAGGCCTGAATTACTTTATTTTATATAAAATACATTGTAATAAGTGTTGATAAAGTTTTATGCACACTTGTTATGTATAGTTTTGTCAAATTTACTTTCTGGTTCATGTGAAATGTTTGTTTCCATGCCTATAAACTTTGAGTTGAACTAATAACCAACATTTTTTTGTTATTCTGATTTTTCCAAAGTTTACAACTTCTTCTGAAACATCAGTGGTTTAATAAATATTGCTGCCTTATGTAGCTGTGTATGTGTATGTGTACCCTATGTATTGTAGCTATGTACTGTACCCTATGTACTGTAGGACATGGTGGCTCAGTGGCTAAGATGCTGAGCTTGCTGATTGAAAAGTTGGCAGTTCGAATTCCTAGTGCCATGTAATGGGATGAGCTCATGTTACTTGTTCCAGCTTCTGCCAACCTAGCAGTTCGAAAGCACATAAAAAATGCAAGTAGAAAAATAGGGACCACCTTACCTGCTACCTTTGGTGGGAAGGTAACAGCGTTCCGTGCGCCTTTGGCGTTTAGTCATGCCAGCCACATGACCACAGAGACGTCTTCGGACAGCACATATGTGCGAGGGGAACCTTTACCTTTATGTAGCTGTGTATTTTGCCCCAAAGACAAAGGAAGTAAGATGAAAACTTACACATGATAGCTTGCTTACATATGATTGATTATCATACCAACAGCTTTCTCCAAAGCTTTCTGTGTCACTTAAATTTGTTTGACAATAAATCCCATCATTCTCAGAAAGCAGATGTCCGGCTCTTAACCTCTCCGATAAACTAAAATTGTTCCTTTTCCAAGCACAGTTCTCACTAAGTATCTTTAGCAAGAGGCACTAAAATGAAAAAGGATGGAATTCCAAGAAGCCCAGCAATTGAATAATTTCTTGGGTACAGCAATATATCACCAACATATTGGAAGAAGTTGTCCTCATTTTCTTTTTTTTTTATTGTCTTTGTGTAAACTAGCAGGTAATTCTGGTGGGTCTGTTCACTGATAAGGATGAACCTTTCAGGTGGCTGCATATAAAACTGTCCCCTGAATCCTTATCAATGTGGGAACTGAGATTACATCAGCAATAAATGGACAAAGAAAGTCTGCTCCATTTAAATCCCTGATAAGAGCAAAATGCTCTTGGTGGTCAGCAGACCTGGGCTTTTTATTTTTTTAAAGATAGAAGGATTTTATATAGTAAGCTAAGGGCACCCTTTAAATATTGCATCCAGTTTTGGTCACCATGACATAAAAAAGATGTTGAGACTCTAGAACAGGAGTGTCAAACTCAAGACCTTTGGGCTGGATGTGGCCCGTGGGGTGCCTAGACCTTGCCCATGGAGCCGCCCTGGAAACAGTGAAGAACCAGCCTGCAGTGCCTCTACCAATAAAAACGGCCCTCGGGAAGGTCGTTATGGCTGGCAGAGGGTTGCAGGAGGCCATTGCAGCCAAAAATGGAGCTCATGAGGGCCGTGCGCAGCCCTGCCAAACTCTGTTTTTGCTGGCAGAGCGCTCAGGCCACCACAGGCACTCCCGACATGAGTGATGTCAAGCTGGCCATGCTCACCTTGGCCATGCTCACGTCGGCTCCCCAGAGGCCAAAGATAATCCTCAATGAAATCGAATTTGACACCCCTGCTCTAGAAAGAGAGCAGAGAAGTGCAACGAAGTTATTTAGAGGACCAGAACTTTTCTTATTGGGACTTATGGATAGGAAATACTTATGAAAGGCAGATGTTATATATGGTAAGTGCATTTTTCTACAATTATAATACGTGAAAAAATGGGAAAAAATTGAAATACCTACAATGGAAGGACAGGTTGTGAAGATGGCAGAGTTGGCAAAATTGGCAAAACTGACTTGCTTTATAGATGTTTTGCTGAAAATGGAAAAAGGTGAAATAGTAATTTCTAATTTTGATGATGGAATTAAATAAGAGGCTGAAGGAATTATTATCATGCTAAGGATGGAGAAAGGTGATTACTTTATTTGCTTTAAAGAAGGGCAGAAGTCATTTCTTTAATTATTAACAAGTGGATTGTTTTCTGCATTTTTTATTTTTTCTTATTATTCTCTTTCTTCTTTTTTTATATATATATTTTGGTTTTTGTCTTTTGTGTATATAAATATTATGTAAACATTATTTGACACCTCCCTTTCATAAAGTTCTCATTTGACATCTTGTTTCTCATTATTTAAGGCAGGGGTCCTTCAGCACTGTGACATCTCCCACTGAAGTGACAAATGGATTTGTTTATCTCCATGAACAAAATTAATAATTTAATTGAGCCTACGTTTTGCCTAGAGTTTTTATTTTAATAATTAAGAACAAATTTTAAATATTTAAAATAAATATTTAAATAATTAAAATGGTATATAAATTAAAATTCAAGTATTTGAATTTTAATTCAAGTACAGGGTAATGTTTAATTATGACAAATTTAAAGAAAACTAATAATTATAATTCAATCGGTACTTCACAGGGATTCTCAAAGTCATCAGTATCCTCAACTGTGCAATACAATACAGGTTTCTACAAGCAAAGAAGTGTGGAGATAAACTTGAAACTGGTTTTGAACATAAGCCCATTTTGCCTGTGCAAGTTAGATCCATTTTTTAAAAAATGTAATCTCCATCACTTATGGATGATTTTAATTCCCAGACTGAGGATATTTCCTTTGAGGATCTCCCCTCCTTTCATCAAAACCTTTCCACTGAGAAGTCCTTTCGGTTGAGATGCAAACCATGAATAATGGTTGACTTTAATAAGTCTATTTTGGCAACTCTACGGGCAGGTGGGAAAACAGAATTTTGTCTCAGTGAGTGTAAAAGTATAAAAGGACTATTTTTATTTTGGTTAGGAGGTGAAATAAACAAATGATACTCTTTTTTTTAATGGAATCCTTTGTGTATTGGTGTGACATGTTGGGAGGTCTATATAAACTTCCATGGTTCAATAATAGTTTATTGAGTTTCAGAGTCTCCATAAATGTGGAATATCTGATCAATCAATCTACAGCAGGTGTGTCAAACTTGTGGCCCGTGGGCCGAATGCATCACACGGCCATGCCCATGCCTGGTTTAGCAAGGGGTGGGGGAAGCCGCGATACATCACATGACGCCGCTGTGACGACGTGAGATTTACATCCGTGATCTACAGCCATGACTCTAAGAAAATTCTAAGAACAATGTGAGATGGCCTTCTAAGGACTTCCTCTGGGCAATCAAGAGACAGCAACTAGGTTGGAAAAGAAACCTCTCTGAGAACTAAATGCCCAATGAAATGGGTGCACCAAGCAGTGATTTGGAAAGGGTTTTCTCTCTAGTTCATGTTTTCCATGGTCCACCCCTGAAACAGCTGTGCTACACTGCTACACTGTACCTGAAAATGTTGGCTTTACAAAATGGCTGACTTTACATACCATCCTAAGTAAATGAAATCAAATATGAGATAGCCCAAACTGGTTAGCCTCTCATAGATTGTTTTATAAATACATGTTTTGTCACAGCATTTACAAATTTCTCATTAAGTGTTCATCTTGGCACTACAAACTATACTTGAAAACAACAACAACACAATAGAGTTAAACTTTGAATGGAAGTGACCCACCATTAGCTGCAGACATGGGCAAGCAATGTTTGTGACCCTTCCCCATCGAAAGGCTTCATTCCCTTCCCAACCAAAAGGCCATTCCTTTTTTTTAAAAAAGAACTATTTATATGAGAACCTGTAAGTACTAAATAAGAAAGAAAGAAGCTGACTGTTCTGAAAAGCAACATTAGTTAGATATCATCTAGCTGGGTCTGACTCTTGGTAACTGAATGGGCAGATGTCCTCTAACTTTATCTATACCTGTGACAATCTGCAGTTCTTCCAAGGACATTCAAGGGATGTGTCTAATATGTCCATCCATCTCATCTGTTGCTTCTCTCCTCTTTTTTTACAGCTCTCAGGTTTGCCAAGCAGAACTGACTTTTTCCACCCCTAATCCATCACCTTCTAATAGCCCATGTCTGAAGTTTATGAATTTCTGCTTGCTGAACATTGTCTCAACTGTCTTTTATTTTTTTCTCAAGGTCTATTTATTGGTTCTTCTTGCAGGCCATGGTACAACATTATCAGTAACAACTCCAGATTTGTAACTCAAAGGTGTTTTTTTCAATCCTTCTCAATAGCCAGCATTCACAATCATAAATTTCTTCTGGGGAAAAATTGCTTTTAGAATTCTGATCTTTGTTGTAAGTAGAAATTTCTTTATCCTTTATCATCTTATCTGTTAAGATAAGATGCTTATTGCTTTTCTCCCCTAAATTTAACCTGTTTCTTATTTTTCCAGGGAATTATTGTTATTGTAAGAGCATGGTGGTAAAGTGGTAGAATGTAGTACTGCAGGTGACTTCTGTTAACTGTGGGCTGCCACGCTGGCTCAAGGTTGACTCAGCCTTCCATCCTTCAAAGGTTGGTAAAATGAGGACCCAGATTGTTTGGGGCAATACAGTGGTGGGTTGCTACTGATTTGCCCCAGATTGGATGAACCGATAGCGGGGGTAGCGGGAGGCTCTGCCTGAATGTCTCTGCGCGTGCCCACAAGTGAACTGGTAGTAGCTGAATTTGAAACCCGCTACTGGGGCAATATTCTGACTCTGTAAACCGCTTAGAGAGGGCTGTAAAGCACTATAAAGCTGTATATTAATCTAAATGCTATTGCAATTGCAAATTGTTCTTGAGTCCTATAAAAACAAAACTATATACCATCTGAACGCTTTCATCATCAGTTGTTAATTTACTGAATGCCATCATCTAACTCCATTATTATTTACAGATATATCTGTTCTTAGTCATAGGAACTCTGTGATATATCTCTTATGCTTATACTTAGAGATATTAGATTGATGAAACTCAGGCTCTAACAGTACCCTGTGTCAATGTTCCGACTGACAAGCACGTTCGAGACCTACCAATCTCTGAATGCAAAACTTTATTGAGTACATTCATTTTGGCACTGATGAAGGCAAAACCAGCTCTACCAAATTCCCATGACAACCCACATAATGACAGTATAGATTTCTCCTGCCCCCTTATTATTGCATGTCACATTGTCCAATTGAGTGTCATTGTATTGTTATGAGAAAAAGTCTCATGGTCTTGGCAAACACCTGCCGGAGTGTCCTTGGCTCTCACGGGTCATCTTCTTGACGTTGGGAGCCTGCATTCCATCTCATCCTTCCCTCCCCGCTGGTTCTTTGGCAATTGAGAAGCGATAATGGTTGCAACAGCAGAAGTGCCCTTTGAGCTTGACATCCTGATAATGAAATTCTATATAATTTCTTGATAATCCGTTCTTTATAATTCCTTCTTTACAATCTTTTAAGTGTTTTTATTGTTCTGCTTTACTTTTTATAGTTTTTAAAGTTTCTTTTTAATTGTTCGTTAATAACAATTCAGCTACAAATTTCACTAGTATTATTTTGTGTTACTTATTTCCCCTGAATTTTGTATATATTTAATGCATTCACTCAAGAGAGAAATGATGGAGAAATATCCTCCCCCTGACTAAAAATTGATGGTTAAAGAAGGAGATAAAAGTTAGTCCCAATTTATTTGCTACATTAATTTTTCTGAATATAGTCTAAACATAATTGAGCCTAAAAAGTCTGATTCCAACTAATTTATTTCTATCTGAATGAGTTTAAAAATATTTAGCTTTGTATTGAATTCTGCCTTTGATGTGTAGTCCTTCGCATCGATAGACAGAGTCTTCAACAGTTTTAATAGTCTTAATTTATTCTTTAGCACACAGATAAAAGTTTTGTTTACTGAGTCTAGCCATGCTTAAATCTTCATCCCAATGTTTTATTGATCACAAGGTAATTTACTCTTAAGAAATCTAGTTTGATTGAAAACCATTATATCAATTTCAATTAAAGCAAACATAAATTACAGATGAAATATAACAATAGCACTTAGCAATAGCACTTAGACTTATATACCACTTTACAGTGCTTTACAGCCCTCTCTAAGAAGTTTCCAGAGTCAGCCTATTGCCCCCAACAATCCTCATTTTACTGACCTCAGAAGGATAGAAGGCTGGGTCAACCTTGAGCCTGGTGAGATTTGAAGTGCCAAACTGCTGGCAGCAAGTGATCAGCAGAAGTAGCCTGCAGTACTGCACTCTAACCACTATGCCACTGCATTATTTAATTATAATTTATTTAAAATAAATGCAAGAACACTGTACTTAATTTATTTCATTTAAACTTCCAGAGGAAAAAAAAAAGGAATACATATTTCCTGGATATTATGAAGACTTAATAGTCTAACTTCAATGATGTCATCTAGAATTTTATTCTGGAATGTTGTGGAAATATATCATTTTAAAGTGGGTCGAAGCAACTGAATTAAATACATATTTTTAGAAAGGGTATGTTGATTTTGCTTTTCAACAAGGAAAAATGCAAATGCCATCGTGGATAAATGCATCACTAAATAAAGATTTATTAGTGAATTGATATTCTGCTGTTTAATTGGTTAATTAATTAATGTAAATAAATTCCTATTTTATCTGAAAATAACTGCATTGCAGGAAAGCTATAAGTCACATTTCATTTAAATTGCTTCTGAGTGTTTTGATAGCATTTTATTTAAAATATGAATTTATCTCCCTTTTGATTTTCATAAAGAAGAATAGTTGTATATGTTCTATTGTGTTGATCTTAAGCTTTAAGAAATAGCCAGTCCTTCAAAAACACAAACAAACAAACAGAAAAAAACCAGCTCTTTTCTGGAGAACTCTGGTACAAGATATGACACTGCAAATGACTGTTGGTAGTCAAATTGTTTTGGCTTGTATACCATGATTTCATGTGAATGTATTATGGTATCATTCTATTTGCTGATATATGACATACCGTAGTTTTGCAATCGTAGTTGTGTCGATCGGAAGGTCAGCAGTTCAGCGATTTGAATCCTTAGTGTCACATAACGGGGTGAGCTCCGGTTGCTTGTCACAGCTTCTGCCAACCTAGCAGTTCAAAAGCACGTAAAAAATGCAAGTAGAAAAATAGGGACCACCATTGGTGGGAAGGTAACAGTGTTCCGTGCACCTTTGGCATTTAGTCATGCTGGCCACATGACCACAGAGACATCTTCGGACAGTGCTGGCTCTTCAGCTTTGAAACGGAGATGAGCACCACCCCCTAGAGTCGGGAATGACTAGCACATATGTGCAAGAGGAACCTTTACCTTTATCTAGTTTTGCAGTGGAGTTGATATAAAGTCATACAAATAAACACGCAAATAAATAAATGGGAGTAGGCAAGGAGAAGGAAAGGAAGTAGAATTTGCTATTTTCAAAAAAAGAGAAAACTTCTAAGGACAAGATAAGCTTTTGTTTGTTTTAAGTGCAAATCCTTTTTGGGATATGTCAATCCACTGTGTCATTGGAGCCTTAATCAGTGGCTTGGTAGGTTATTATTTTCCTGACAATGCTGCAATTTGAATGTCACTGGTTCATGAAAGGTTAAGGAGGGTATTATCTCAACTTTTCTTTCTAAAGGATGCCTCTGGAATGCTGCATTATGAGCCAATATCAATTCAAACAGAGGAACTATAGACAGTGACAGTAACCTGCTAAGATATTGATTGCAATTCTACCAATCACAGCAGCAGCAGTGGAATTCCATTTCAGTTAAAAACATTCCTTTAAAATCCATCACCATGGCCCCCTTCTCCTTTCAGGGAAGAAAGAAAGAAATATTTATCACCTTCCCCTCCAAATCCCACTCAATGGTTTCTTACTTCCACTATCTATGAAATAGTTTAAAGGTAGGAAACTGTTTTAGCCCACCTCTTCTAAAACAGAAAGAAGAACCTGAACAAATGAGAAACAGAATGAGTACACATCATGAAACAGATTCCTCTCTAAAAGCATTTTCAACTCTTTTAAGAGTGATTTTCTATCTCTGTGAATAATAAACAAGAGGTACTAGGTATTATTGGATGGAAACTTATTTGTAATCTTTGCTTTTCTAATCAAAATTACAATAACATGCTTCTGTGATTCCTCCACCCTCCCCGCTAAGATTTAAATAAATGGGCCATGCCTGACTATTTCAATTGTGGCACCTTCATTTAAGATGAAAATTAAAACTTTTTCAAAATATAAATTGATTAATCTACCAATTAAATATTTCCAAGCTGGTAGTCCCAGTGGAATAGAATCTACTGTATCCTGAAGAAATTAGGAAAGTATTTTGCTAAGCAGAAAGGACGGAGGAAGGAGACCATAGCAGAAAAATGCACAACCAAATTTGGAAAGTTCCTGTTCTCTAGAAGAGGAAAATTATGGAATTAATATCTAGAACAGGGTGTCAAACTCATGTGGTCACGGCAGTGTCACGTGACGTATTGGGACTCTTCCCCCTTTGCTAAACCGGGAGTGGGTGTGGCCAGTGTGTGACACATCCCGCCCGTGGGCTGGGAGTTTGATAGCCCTGATCTAGAATAATCAGCAAAGTAGATCTGATTTGATATTCAGAATGGATTTAGTAAGTATCCTAACAATTTTTGCAAAACGTCTGCATAAACCAATCCAAGGCAACTAAGGATTGATTTACTAAAGTGGAAGAATGCTCATCATCTACTAGTTTAATATGAGCATGAAGGCTATGCTTGTAAGGTTCTATGCCCAACCAGCTGGAAAAAAAATGCAGGTAGTATATGCCTTTAAGCAGAGATTTTCCTCTGCTGGAAAGAAATAAGCATTTCTTTCTGTTGGTTTGTAAATTGGCTTCTGAGAGCTGCAAAGGCCATGGACATTACTGAGCACAGTGGTTGAATGTAGCCCAGGCATTCAGTTTTTTTTAAGGGCCAGGTTGAGGGGTTGTCAAAGAGCAAAAGTGAATGCATTAAGCCTTATCAATTTTGCACCAATTTTCTTCTTTGACATCCCAAATGAGAAACTTTTTTGAAAAGGCACTTATTCAAAACTTTGATAACTTGAAAAAAGGGGCCTATTAAACTTTGATTGCATCCAATTACTTTGGAATCCTGCCATTGTTTTGAGGAAACAGACCTTTGAAAAAGAGAAGTTTAATAAAAACGTAATACATAATTAATTCCAAATTATGGTGAGGTTTATAAGCCAACATGTATTTCCAAATCTGGAATGTATGACGATTATGGTTTTATAGGGTTAGTTGATTTAAAAAAAATGCTAGAACTTGTCTGAAGTCAACCTTTTTTCCAATTTGCAGGCTCGTTTTTGTTCCCTTTTTACTGTATTTACTTGCAACTAGAGAAGAATGGAGAATCTTTCCTTATTTGACTGCAATTGAGACTATTTTCCTATTTTTAGGGAAAAGATACAAGATTGATTTAAATGAGCACCATACACTTGCCTTGATTGCTCCTCCTTCTGACAAATGCTTCTGTCGAAGTAAGAATAGACCATTGTTCACACATATGGCTGGTTATTTAAGTGGGGGGAGGTGTTTCCACAAAAACATTCATCACTAGACTTTCTGAGCAAGATATATGGCTTTGAGGACATCTACTTTACTTGTTGAGGATGTTAACTCTTCACCCATCTGTCTTTGCATTACTTAGCACATATAGTCAACCTGTGGTAGAAATGAAACAGAAAATGAACTGGTCAAGTACAGACTCCAAAATGGAAGTCAATGGCCATCACTATTACAAGATGTTTTGTATAATGCCATATGATAAAGCAACGCCACAACAACCAGTCTGAGGAAAGAATGTGTTCTTCCTCTTTGTTTTTCATGGCTTCCCCATGAAAATCATGGGAACTGTTATCCATTAAGCAGTTTTAAACTGAAACCATGGGTATGTGAGGGAGGCTTTAGAACCATATCTGGCTCGTGGGGTGCTTAGATCTGGTCTATCGGCCACCCTGGAAACAGCAAAGGATTGGCCTGTGATACCTCTGCTAGCGAAAATGGAGCTTGGGGGGCCAGGCACGCATGCCCCTAGGGTCTATATATAACAGCTCACTCTGTTTTCACTGGCAGAGGGCTGCAGGAGGCCATTGCAGCTGAAAATGGGACCCTGGGGGCATGTGTGCCCCTCCCCGAGACTCCATTTTAGCTGGCAGAAGGCTAGCAAAATAAACTAAAAGCAAAACAAAACAAAAGGATAAATGTTTCCCCTTTTGCATTTGAGCAGCCAAGAAGGGACAGGAAACGAGAAAGGGAAAGAGGAAAGAAGAAGAAAAAGAAAGAAAGATGGGAAGAGAGTAAGGAAGGAAAAATAAGGAAAGAGGGGAAGGCAGAAGAAAGGAGAATGAAGCGGGAAGGAAAAAGAAGGAAAAAGAAGAAAAGGAAGGAAGGAAGGAAGGAGATTATAATGAGAGGGAAGGATGGTCTGAGGGAAGTCCTGCCTTAGCACTTGGCCACCACAGGTGCCCCTGACATAAGTGATGTTGAGCTGGCCACGCCCACTCTGGCCACGCCCCCCAAGATCAAACACAACCCTGATGTGGTCCTCAATGAATGAAATTGAGTTTAACACCCCTGCTTTAGAATAATGGAAAGTTGTGTTGCAGAAAACATCACAGCAGCACTATCTTTTCTACCTTCATCAATAAAATAAGTTCAAAACTCCATCATAAGAAACCGGAAATAAAGCAGAAAATGGAAGCTGAGAAGAAGAAAAGAAGAAGAAGAAGAAGAAGAAGAAGAAGAAAACTTATGAGAAAGTCCAGGCCATGATTATGGAAGACGTTCTGTTGCTGCTTCTGTTATGCCAGCCTTTCCTGTGAGCTCCAACCGAGCCAGAATATGCTAGATTTAAATTCCTCTTTCTAAATAAGGGGTCTCCAACCTTGGCAACTTGAAGACTTGTGGACTTCAACTCCCAGAATTCCTCAGCTAGCAAAGCAAACCCTTGCCAAGGTTGGAGACCCCTGTTCTAAATAGTTCCAAGTCGAACGGCAAGTCATATGCGGTGCATTCTGGGACTGAACTGGAGATAGTTGTCTCTACTCTTGAAATCCAGATGGAGAGTTGAAGGTATGAAGATATTTCTTATTGCTTGATACCTCAAACTCCTCTGCTGAAATTTAAAGGTATGCAAAGCAGAGTCCTTTATTTGTAGCTTCTCCGGAATCCTTTCTGAGACTGTGCTGACAAAATGATACAATGGATTTTTTCCCCTGAAAAATTAGAAGTAAAATATAAAATTGGACAGGCTTGTTATATTTATTTAACCACCTTAAAAAAAAAAGAATGAAGGGCCAATTTCACTTCTCCAGTGAAATTACACCATTGCCGTAGTTGGGAACCACTGAACCTTATCAAAAAAATGTCAGCTTTCATTAGCTATTAAAAATAGATTTTCCTAGGACTAAGACAATTATCTGTCTATAAGATTTCCCTGGAGGAGTTTTTCTCCTCTAACAACTACTGTGTTACTTGCATGCTACTACTTTAAGTTGTATTTAAGGAAAGTTGCCAAAAGAAAACCTGAAGTAGCATTTTTTTAAAATTTACATTTATATCCCGCCCTTCTCCGAAGACATTGTGTAAGGCAATAACCTCATCCTATTTGTATATTTATATACAAAGTCAACTTATTGCCCCCCCCAACAATCTGGGTCCTCATTTTATCTACCTTATAAAGGATGGAAGGCTGAGTCAACCCATTCTCTATTATGAGGATTGAATTCAAAGTCATGCCAATAGAATTAGAAGGAATTGAAATTTTTGGAATCCGAGCTATTCATTAATGAGTTTAGTAATCTACACAGAGCTATGTTGATATAGTTTTACCACTATTTTCTCTGATGTAGGGCCCAATGGGCCTTACTTCTACATTAGGTCTGTTCTTGTAGGAATGGTGGAATGATATATTATTGCTGAATTAATAACGGTCTGATCAATAAAAAATGGAGGTCTAGATTAAAGTTTGACCAGCCATACTTTCCAAATTAAGTGATAATTCCTTGGCACCTGACAGATTACCTGCTCTACCCGGTATTTAAAGAATAAAGATTGTTTGTCTTTCTGTCCGTCCGTCTGTCTGACTCTTATCTCTATTTTATCAGCTTTATTCCCTCTCTCTCTCATCTGTCTGTCTGTCTGTCTGTCTGTCTGTCTGTCTGTCTGTCTGTCTGTCTGTCTATCTATCTATCTATCTATCTATCTATCTATCTATCTATCTATCTATCAATCATCTACCTACCTACTTCTATTGAAAATAAAGGGAATGATGGCATACTGTTAGCAGCAGCTGGTACCTGATTCTTTTCCAAAATAGCAGGAATTAAGTAGGACATTTTAGTTGCATTTTTTTTCTTATGCAATATGAAATGATAAGAAATTGCCAGCAGAGGGCAATGTTGGTCTACAGCATACTGAAAGGTAACTAAATAAAATGAAAAAATTAGATGCTTAGACATCTCTGAAAATAACTGGAAAAATGGGGATTCCACTCCTAACTCTGAAATGTCCTTTGCCTTAACTTGGAGCTTATTTTATATATATAAAACACAGGGAGTTAAGAGCAAAATCTAGAGACAGAAAGGACTAGAGATCCTTCAGGGTAACTCATATTCTTCAGTTACAGAAGAGCTGTAAAGTGTTTTTATGTGGTCCTACTTCCTGGCCTTTATTAGACGGAGAAGGAAAGAAATGGGCTTTATTTGGTACCATATCCTTACTTGACAGGCAATCAATACTGAAAGTATTACAAGGGATGATCCTACCATTTAGCAATCATTCAAATAAATCAAGCATTTTGAAACAGATTTTGATGTTATAAAATGGAAAATGGCCAATGTTTTAAGGCCAGTAACAGTGGCACAATTATCATTTTTTTTAAACATGCCAAAATAATTTGTCCTTGGATATTGTACGCAATAAGGGGATGAAGGGATGTGGTGGCTCAGTGACTAAGACGCTGAACTTGTCGATCAAAAGGTCGGCAGTACAGCGGTTCAAATCCCTAGTGCTGAGTAACGGGGTGTTCCAGCTTCTGCCAACCTAGCAGTTCGAAAGCACATAAAAAATGCAAGTAGAAAAATAGGGACCACCTTTGGTGGGAAGGTAACAGCGTTCCCTGCACCTTTGCTGTTTAGTCATGCCAGCCACATGACTAGGGAGACATCTTTGGTCAGCACTGGCTCTTCGGCTTTGAAACGGAGATGAGACCGCCTCCCTCCTAGAGTTGGGAACGACTAGCACATATATGCAAGGGGGAACCTTTACCTTTACCTAAGGGAATGAAAAGAAAGTTGAGATGCGATAATATATGAAGAGAAGAAAAGAAGAGGAAACAAGACAGATAGTGTGAAAAAAAATAATGAGATGAATCAGAGAAGAGTGGTTTGAGAAGAAGGGAAATGAAAGTCAGAAGAAGTGAACCAAAGAGAAATAAGATAAAGGAAACTAGAAAATAAGGTAGCAAGAATCAGAGAAAGAAATATAACAAATGATGTGAGCCAGCTGTTGTAGAAACAATAAAAATCCAATAAGCATGTCAGCTGAAAGAGCAGGATGGCGGAAGAGCCTGGAAACAACTTGATTGACGCATGTGAATATTGTAGGTGAAGTGAAGTGTTATTCAAGGGGCCACTTATATAATTTGAATGGGATGGATATGGGGTAGATGTTCAGCGTGATTTGTCTGATGTTCATTCAAACTCAGTTGTAAAATGCTGGAGATCGATAGAAGGGTCTGTTATTTCAATTATTGTAAATTAAAAAGAGGAAAATTAGTAGTAGATCAGTTTCTGTTCACAACCACGAGGTGCTTTTTTCAAATTATTAAATGAAGCTTTTCAGAGACCAATGCAAGTTTCTTCCTCCCATTTAGTAAAATTGGATGGTGCTATTTGTATCTATCTCAGTAGGGTTCCTCAAGAGAGACCAGTTCCCAAATCCAGTTTCTGCATAACTTGCTATATGTTACTGTGACAGAATATGCACTTGGAGGAGCAGTGGGGGGCGGGGGGAATTTTGTCAATACAGAGCTTCTCAATACAGAGAGAGGCCCAGATTAAGAGACTGCATAGTCCCAAGAAGGATATGGGAGGGGAAAGACGTTTGGGTAACACTCCAGAATCCTTCAACATATCGCACTGCATATTGGACATTAATTCAATTGAGCAAGTCCAGAGATATTTCACCAGAAGAGTCCTCCATTCCTCTGTTCACAACAGAATACCTTATGCCACCAGGCTTGAAATTTTGGGCTTAGACAATTTAGAACTATTCCACCTTCGGCTTGACCTAAGTAGAGCACACAAAATTATCTGCTACAGTACCTGTCAATGAGTACTTCAGCTTCAACTGCAACAATACATGAGCACACAATAGATACAAACTTAAGGTAAACCTCTCCAAACTCGATTGCAGAAAATACGACTTCAGCAACAGAGTGGTCAATGCCTGGAATGCACTACCTGGTTTCATCCCCAAACCCCCACAACTTTAACTGTGACTGTTGACCTCACCCCATTTCTAAGAGGTCTGTAAGGGGCATGCATAAGCGCACCAATGTGCCTGCCGTCACTGTCCCCATTTATTAGTATCTATTTCCTATATTCATAATCATGTTTATACTTATATCTGTTATCTTATACATGCTTGACAAATAAAATCAATCAATTAATCTACCAATCAATCAAGTGGAATAGAAGGTTGGGCCGGTTTAGCTCTGCCTGGTAAGGCCTGTTATTAAGAACACAAAGCCTGCAATTACTGCAGGTTCGAGCCCGGCCCAAGGTTGACTCAGCCTTCCATCCTTTATAAGGTAGGTAAAATGAGGACCCAGATTGTTGGGGGGGCAATAAGTTGACTTTGTAAATATATACAAATAGAATGAGACTATTGCCCTATACATTGTAAGCCGCCCTGAGTCTTCGGAGAAGGGCGGGGTATAAATGTAAAACAAAAAAAAAAAAAAAAAAAAAAAGGTTATAGCTTTACTTTGGCTAGATTCCAACTATTAGGTTTAAGAAAATAAAAAATTGGATTCAATTTAGTTTTGCTGCCATATCTTTGGGCTAAGACCTCACAGTTACAATTAGGATTCCTAACCTGGACAACAACAAGCAACATAATTCCAATCCAACTCATCAGCAGAAGAATCAGTAAAGGTTCCAACAAAGCGCACCAGCCAAACTGGAGTAGAACACAGTGGCTAACTGACTGGAAGAGATCAATCAACATTCCAATACACACACAAAAAAGGGAAGACTTAGCGGAGTGTGCAAACCATTATACTTATGTTACACACTAGCAAGATAATAGTTAGGATCACCCAATGTAGTTTTACATTGATAAAAAAGGTGTCAGATCTTCAAGCTGGCTTTAAAAAGGACTGAAAATGCAGGCCATTATTGCTGATAACTGAAAAAGCTAAGTCAGTATGTACTTTATTAATTATAGAAAGGCCTTCGATTGCATTTCAAGCTGTGTAAAGTGCTTGGAAAAATAGGAATTCCAGAACATCCAATTGTCTTCACATTACAGCAATTATAGTTTAAGAAGCTACACTATGAATACCATATGATGAAACAGATTGGCTCCAAATTTATCCAGGCTGTACACTCTCCCCTTCTTTATTCAACCTATATGCTGAATATTTATTAAAGGAAGCTGATGCGGAAGAAGTTGAGCATGAGGAAAAAATATAAATAACTGCACTATACTGAGAGCCAAAAATGCAAAGGATCTGCATTAATTGAATGAATAACTGAAGGAAGCAAGCAATTTATTATTTAGGTTTGGATCAAATTTTCAAGAATTCTTCTTAGCAACATTACCTCGTACTCATAGCATTTACTTCCACTAGTGTTGCAGTGTTACAAGAAAAAGAGATAAGATTGTTATTAATCATACCTTCAACACATTTTAGTGTGGAAAGCTAGTACTTCACAATTGTTATTTTGGTTTCCTTGATAACTCTGTTCATGTGTGGACTGAACGTGTTCCCTGACCGATGATTCCTTTCTAATCCCTGAATAATTTAAGACTTCTTTGCCTGTGCTTAAAAGATAGGATGCGATAGGACCAGTCACTTTCTTTCAGCTCATCTTAATATGTAGCATTGTTTTTATAAAGAGAAAACCAGGAGAAACCTCAAGTTCACTACCTCTAATTTGTCAGAGAAAAGATAGGACATAACCAGTATAAAAACACCCAAGCAAATAAAAACAGTGTGTCAAATATGAAAAAGTTTTTGGCTTTTTTAAATATAAATCAGGCAGTGGTGATATTTGAACTAGCATCTAAGTGGAACATCTTAATATTCAGTCAAATTGAGATACTCCTGTTCAAAATGGCATTTCGGCGGAGAATATGGAATTAATCTAGATGGGCTGATAATCACATTAATAAATTCCTGCCCATTTTCTACATGTAATAATAGACAGGGCTTCAAGGTTAAAACTAGCACACTGTAAACTTTAAAAAGCTAATATCAGATTAAGGCTATGTATGCATCACTTTTGTCCTCCTTTGGAAGACATAGAACCGTGATGGCGAAACTATGGCATGTGTCCCAAAGTGGTATGTGGAGCCATGTAGCCTGGCACATGCGGTGTCGGCCGTTCCTCTTCCGGGTTTCTGGCGCGCATGCGCAGGTGACAATCAGCTTGCCTTTGTCACAGCTGTTCTGTGATCATGCGCACTGGCCAGCTGATCAGTGTGTGCACGTGCACGGCAGTAACCGGAAGACTTGCGGGCTGAAGATTTTCTGCCAGTCAATTACAGATGCAGTTTTGCAGTTATTCCATGCTGTGTGGAGAGCTAAGATGCTATTGTGAATCCTTAGCACTGGGCATTTTAGAGTTAAGGATAGAAGAACAGATATGCAAATTCAAGTCTCATTTTACCTTCCCCACCAAGAACTTTGAAAAGAATCCTTGCTCTTTTTGCTTCTATCAATCCCACTTTTAATTGGCTTCCCTTTCTCATGGACAGGATGAAGGAATGTGAACTGCTCACCTTTGAATTATAGTGTAGGGCATTATTTGTCAACCTTGGTGACTTTAAGATATGTGGACTTCAACTCTTCAATTTCAACTATTCCAGCTTATCCAGGAATTCTGAGAGTTGAAGTCCACATATCTTAAAATAGCTTAAATTGAGAAATACTGGCTTAGGACATCTGGTATCTTAGAATTGTTTTCTGTCTTCTTTCAGAATTGCTCTAGACTTGTGATGGCAAACTTATGGTACATATGCCACAGGTGGCATGCAGAACCCTCTCTGCGGGAACGCAAGCTTTTGCCCAGGTTAGCTCCGCCGCGCATGTGCCTCCTGCCGGACAACTTGCTTTTGGGTCTCTGCCGCACATGTGCGGGGGCGGGGCAGGAGACACATGTGCATGTGCAGAAGTGCACACACAGGGGTTGCATGCGCACACATGGGGGTGTACATGGGGGGGTTACTTGCACGTTGCATTATGGGTGTGTGCATGCATGCATACGCATTCATGAACGCACACGCACTTTGGACATTCAGTGCCAAAAAGGTTAGCTATCACTGCTCTAGACTAAATGGAACCCTGTTTGTCTCAGCAGGCTTACGATTTTGCTATGGAATATTTCAACATAACCATTACAAAAGGGGTTAAAATCAGTATACCATATATCGTTAATGTCAGAGTAAGAAACCATAACATCTTTTTCGTCCATGTGTTTCCATTCGAAGGTGGTAGTGGTGATAGTTTTGAAACCACCAGTGAATAGGTTTAGAAACTACAGTGAACCAAATTAGTTTTTCACCACAGTTCACTGAATAAGCTACCATTGTTTGTGTAAAATATAAAATGGATTTAGGTATAAGACTTGGGTATAACTATGGTTTGTAAATGAGAAGGCCTGGGATCATGCAAAATAGCATAATATATAAATTTTGCTAATATGGAGAACGCCTAAAAATAGGTATGGTATAAAAAAAAATCTCGATTTGGAATTTAGATGAAAATCTCTACTGGGAACTGAGTTTGGGAATGTATGATTGCATTCACTTCCTGGTTGTCTGAATGAGGTTAAAGCAGGGTGGGCAATTCATTTTCCTAAGGGGCCACATGAAAAACCAGTTCTGTTTTGGAGGATTTTCCTGCCCTGTCCTGCCCTGCCATGGGCTGGACAGAGATAGCTGAAGGGCTCGGAGTGACCATAAAATGTCCAGGTCTAAGTTAATGGGATATCTGATCACAGAGACACTTTCACTCAGCAGAAGTTTAAAATATCTCTGGCTATGTTTAAAGTGACCTTTAGCTGAAGACCTAAATATCTCTGGCCTAAGAATTATATTCATCTCTAGGGTTATGATTTTACCACACTTAATCACTGAATTTCAAATGTCAGCCAACTTAAAAAAAGAGGGGGTTAACGGAGAGGAAGTGAACATGAAATCAAAATGCTTGAAAATTGAAACTTTCTCCATTTTCTAAGGCAGCCTTCTTTGGCCTGTAACCTCTAGATCAGGGGTCTCCAACATTGACAACGTTAAGACTTGTGGACTTCAGCTCCCAGAATCCCTCAGCCAGCAAAGCTGGCTGAGAAATTCTGGGAGCTGAAGTCCACAAGTCTTAACGTTGCCAAGGTTGGAGACCCCTGATCTAGATGGATGTGGTGCCATAAGTCAATTGCAGTTTATTGCTCCTCTAGCTTCCTCTAGTTTATTTCCAGAACAAAATACTATAGAAACACCAAGCGAATATCTCCAGGTGCTATTCAACATAATGCAAGCTCCCTAAATCTTCTGTATGGTGAGCTGGGACATTTGGACATTTTCCTGTCACATCTTGTAAGGTATGGAATATATTGGGAAAAACTGGGATGTACTGAATTAATTTTCAACACTAGCATGATAAGGGCTAATACACCCAGTATAAAATCTATGTAACTGTAGAGCTTGATCATGTATTAACACAAAGCAGCTTTTGGAAGTTGTAATTTCAGGTGGAGGAATTATAGTGGAAGAGAAGAGAGAAAAAGATGAAAGCTTAACTTTTCTCTACTAGTTCAAAATTGTATTCTAAGCTGTTATTTCCCCCTGTGGGGCTCTATGTCAGCTCTACAAAGATTTTCCAGGAGAAGAACTGGAATTGAAATTCCCCTCAAGGTGCAATTGTGATAATCTTGAATAAAAATATGAGCAATGCTTTTTGTCTGACTTACTGTCATAATACTTGGCAAGAAACAGATAGGGATTGCATCTTCTTTTTGCACCTGTGAGTCAATTTGACAGTAAAACAAATGGCAAACATAGATTAATGGAAGGGTCTTCATGCATGATCTCTGTGTCTGTCTTTCACTTGGCCTATAATTAATTCCATTAGTCTCTGTACTTAAGAAACAAATGGAACTTCTTCTCCCTCACTTCCTCTTTTTAGTGTTCCAAAGGTGCTTTTCAAAGATCGAAAGGGGACTTTCTTGAGTTTTTTTTCTTGAAAACATTTTACTTCTCAGAAGCTTCTTGGATGAGGAGTGAAATGTTTCCAAAAGGGAAAAAAACCCAGGTAAATCCAGTTGCCTTTTGGAAAACCTTTTTGGGACAACCATGATGTGGATGATTGAGAATCTCTGTAGACATTCTTTCTTGTCCTTTTCTAAAATATGGTTAAGATAGAAGTGAGATTTTTCACTTCTTTTTTTTATGTACCTGCAAGATCTGGATAACCACCATGCTGAGGATTGCTCTTCCAATAAGATCTGTTCAATGGGCTCACTCCAGCTTCCTTAACTCAGGGAATGCCATCCTTATGAACCATAGAAATCTTCTCAGTTGCTGTTCCTTTTCTTGACACAGCATCTCCCAGGTAGCCAAAGGGCTCCTTTCTTCCTGGTCTTTAGGAAGGCCATTAATATTTAATTTATTCCTTCAGGTCTCGAGGGTTGGAATGCTGTGATTTTGATAGGTTTGAAAGTAGATTTTTTTTTGAATTTTGGTTATATTTTTGAATGTTCTCAATGCTATAAATAAATTCTGTAAAATTGTTTTTCCCCCCTTTGATTAATTGTCTTAATCTGGATTATGGAGATTGGAATATATGCTCTTCAGCACTGTTTGGAGCAAGTTTTTAAGATCAATAAAATAAAAAACAATAAATAAGCTTCTTAATAAATCTAACTTTTCCTTCTGATATAATGAATATCTGTTAGCATTCACTAATTGCTGGGCTAAGCCCCTACTGTACTCTGCAGCCAAGACAATGTATTATAGATATTTTAATGGGATGTTCCTCTACTTAATTATTGTTCAGTATTTGTTCAGATTCTGCTTATGTGCAGGAGCATATGCTCTCAAAAAGGCTGTTGCTGAATCCAAATTTCCAACAGGAGATTGGCGTTGATTGGGATTTCTTCCTACCTACTTCCCTCCACCCAATTATTTTAGAATTTCATGGTGAACACCTGTTCGGATACCTGCTTCTTTGAACAAACTTTTCAAAGCAATAATTATTAGCCTCATGATACAGTCCCTTTCATAAATACACTTATTCAGTAGATATGGAAAAGTCCATGTAGGTCAGTGGTTCTAACTCCCATTTTGCTGCTGGAGCCCAAACAAAAATACTGCAGTATAAATAATTGGTTAGTCTTCATTAGAATTAATCCAGTGATGGGTAGCTCACTATCAATGTATTTTATATATTAATATTAATAGCACTGAAAATGCAGCTTTCATTTCTGCTTTGACAAAGAATATTTGTGTGCGTATTTGTTCCTAGGTAAGCTTACCGATCATGCAATGTAGTAATTTGCAATGTATAGGTAATCTTTGCTTAATAGGTACAACTGAGAGTGGAAATTCCTTTGCTAAGTAATGCAGTTGTTAAGAGAAACACAACATGACCACAACTCACAATTTGATTGCAGTCCTCTCCATTGATTGTGCTTGTGATTCTGGTTGTCTGTGTTCAAGTGTTCAAATGGTGATCATGACCATTTATGATCATAGGACATTAAGCCCAGTAAGCTCAAACTGCCCAAGGAGCTGCTGATTCACTTCTATAGAGGAATTATTGAGTCTGTCATTTGCATCTCTATAACTGTCTGGTTCGGTTCTGCAACCCAACAAGAAAAACACAGACTTCAGAGGATAATTAGAACTGCAGAAAAAATAATTGCTACCAACCTGCCTTCCACTGAGGACCTGTATACTGCACGAATCAAGAAGAGGGCCGTGAAAATATTTACAGACCCCTCGCATCCTGGACATAAACTGTTTCAACTACTACCCTCAAAATGACACTATAGAGCGCTGCACACCAGAACAACTAGACACAAGAACAGTTTTTTCCCAAAGGCCATCACTCTGCTAAACAAATAATTCCATCAACACTGTCAAACTATTTACTGAATCTGCACTACTATTAATCTTCTCATAGTTCCCATCATTAATCTCTTTCCATTTATGACTGTATGACTATAACTTGTTGCTGGCAATCCTTATGATTTATATTGATATATTGACCATCAATTGTGTTGTAAATGTTGTACCTTGATGAACGTATCTTTTCTTTTATGTACGCTGAGAGCATATGTACCAAGACAAATTCCTTGTGTGTCCAATCACACTTGGCCAATAAAAATTCTATTCTATTCTATTCTATTCTTGTGATGGTTACAAAATCCCTGAAGTTCAATCACATGAAAGTGGGGACACTATGATGGTTGTAAAATTACATTTTTTAGCACTGTCAAAACTTTAAACAGTCACTAAAGAGGAACAGGATGGTTGTTAAGCAAGGACCTCTAAACAAGTCTGAAGCAGAATATATGACTTAATTCTACAAGGGCCAAATCACTATTTGAGAACAAACAAGGAAGGTAAAAAGATGTTGCACTTCTGCTGAGAAGTTGATTTTAGAGAGACAAATAATAGTTGATGGTATAATGTTTAGGGTGTCAGATCTAGATAAATAAATCTTCGCCTCTGGTTACATAGTTTACCAGAAGACTTAGCATTGGTCATATTTTCTCAGGCAAACTTCTTTTACTGAATAGTTGTTTTGATAAAAAAAACAAAAAAACAAAATTGAAAAGAGTACATATTCCGTGAAATGTCAGATAATAGACAAGCTATAAAATCAACATCATCATTATGCAAAACATTTATTATGTTTTAAGACCAATAAAACCAAAATAAATTACGTATATATGTAATTCTATTAACGTTGTCCATGAACGAACACACACACACACACACACACACACAATATATATATATATATATATATATATATATATATATATATATATATATATATATATATATATATATAGGTCTTGGTTGTTCGGCTTTCTCCCGTAAAATTGAAGTGTCTTGGCGTTTGACGAAGTCTCATTCGTCATCTTCAGGCTTCAGCTTCGTGCTTCTGGGAGCAATGTGTGATCGCAGCTGTTTCTTCCTTTTAACTGCTAGTGGGGTTTGAACTGATTGGGTGGGAGCTTGGCTGTGCTCTGATTGGATGGGGTTTTCTGTGCTCTGATTGGCTGGGGGTGTGTCCTGTGTTGGTGGGGGCTTGGTTGTGCTTAGTCTAGTCTGTGCTGCAGGGGGATTTGAGCTGGTGAGCTGCATAGCTGTTGTTTGGCTTTGTGGTCATGCTACATCTTCATAGTGGGTGTCAGTCTGCTGCATGAATGGATTGGAGGGGTTTGAAATGGCTAATGTTGCAGCTGCGGTCTGGCTTCTGGTCCTTGGTCGTGCTTCATGATCAGTGTGGGTTTGGGTCTGCTTTCTGGGTGGATGTGCGGTGATGACATCCTGTGTGGATCTTGTGAGTGTGGGTCTGGTGTCATTCCTCATGTTAGGGACTCGTTTGTCAATAAGGGCGGGTTTCCAAATGGCTGGTAGGCGGGAGGTGTCATCTCGTTTGTTCATGCTGTGTGGGCGTTTTTCTATCTCAATGGCTTCTCTGATTATTCTGTTGTTAAAGTGTTCAGTTTTGGTGATAGTTCCGTGAAAACCTCAGAAAAACCTCAGAAAAAACCCGTGAAAACCTCAGAAAACAAAAAACCCACTTAATCTCTCCCCTGGTGCAGCTGACATAGCGAGGAGAACTCTGTGGCTTAGAGGTTAATAGAGCTGCCTAATATGCAAGTAAGCCCAGGTTCAAATCCCAGAAGAGTATAGCTAGCTGAATATACACATATATATATGGGTACTGGTCAACCTATACATAAAAGTTTAATAACAACAGTACAAAATATAAGAAAAGACATTTATTCTACATGTACTACTTACGTTTTAATGTATACAGTTTTTACCTTTTATGATTGTTAAACCGCGTAGAATTATCCTAGTAAAATGGGTGGCCAATATGTTTTATAAACAAATAATAAACAAACAAACAAACAAACACTGGTCCCTTTGTCAGAGATAGCAAAAGAGCATATTTCTCATGGAATCTATTGCACTATTCCAAATGGGACATATATGTTGGCCTAAAGGGATGTTTTTTAGTGCCCCAGAATAGAAGAGTATAATGCATCCAGCCTGGCCAAATGAAGGCCTGGCAAAATTTCAGAACTGCATTCAGGAGACAAAAAGCAAGGCAGAAAGTTGGCGTTTAACCCATCTGAAAAAACCCACACTAGCTACAAAGCTAGGAATTAGACCTTTCTCACAGGATCATTGTAAGGTGAAAAATATTTAGCATATATCTCAGGTTCTTTGAACTATAAAATCATCCCCACCTCCATTCAGTATTTCCTGAAGAGTCAATGTCTATATTTGTGATGCTATTCTTTCAACCTCTTAATTAAAAATTCTAATTTACCAATTGCTTATTAGTCTGATGTTTGGAGTTGAGTTGCTTGGTAGGCAGTAACTGAAAACATTTAGTATCTTACAGTATCAAACTATCAAAGCATATTTTTTTTTAATAAAAAAGGACTTTTAGTTTGACTGCTTGCATTTATTTAATTCACTTGTCTCCTTAGCCCCATAATACAAAATTGTATTGTTATGTTTTTTAACAGCTGTGGTTTATGAATTTATATCTTTGCAAATTTCACTGGAATGCCGGAAAAGACGCCTAGAGAGTGCCTGGCAGTCCAGCCATTCCGAAGCTGACCGAACACTGGTTAGGTCATTTATTCAGACCTACCTAGTGGCATTGAGGGAGGCTAAACGTACATACGTCTCCTCCCTTATTGCATTGGCAGATAACCGCCCGGCTGCCCTGTTTTGGGTGACCCGCTCCCTCCTACAGCAGGGAGTGCGGGATGACCCCTTGCAGGGTCGAGCCGAGGATTTTAGTAGGTATCTGCACGATAAAATCGCTCAGCTCCGAGACGATTTGGATCAAAATTGGGTAGATCCAGGTGAGATATCAGAGCCTCATCTTGTTGAGACTGTTTGGGATGAGTTTGATCCTGTGACTCCTGAGGAGGTGGACAGGTTGCTGGATAGGCTTAATGCCACTACATGTTTATTGGACCCGTGTCCCTCTTGGTTGGTGCTGGCCACACAGGAGGTGACACGGGGCTGGCTCCAGGAAATTATAAATGCTTCTTCGTTGGAGGGGGTTGTCCCTCCCGCCTTGAAAGAGGTGGTGGTGAGACCCCTCCTCAAGAAGCCTTCCCTAGACCTGGCCATTTTAGGTAATTACCGTCCTGTCTCCAACCTTCGCTTTGTGGCAAAGGTTGTAGGGAGTGTGGTGGCATGTCAGCTACCCCAGTTCCTGGATGAAACGGTCTATCTAAACCCGTTCCAGTCCGGCTTCCGGCCTGGATACAGCACAGAGATAGCTTTGGTCGCATTGGTTGATGATCTCTGGATGGCTCGGGATAGGGGTTATTCCTCTGCCCTAGTCCTATTAGACCTCTCAGCGGCTTTTGATACCATCGACCATGTTATCCTGCTGCGCCGGTTGGAGAGTTTGGGAGTGGGAGGCACCGTTTATCGGTGGTTCTCCTCCTACCTCTCTGACCGGTCGCAGACGGTGTTGGCAGGGGGGGCAGAGGTCGATCATGAGGCGTCTCATGTATGGGGTGCCGCAGGGGTCAATTTTCTCGCCCCTCCTGTTCAACATCTATATGAAGCCTCTGGGTGAGATCATCAGTGGCTTTGGGGTGAGTTATCAGCTGTATGCTGATGACACGCAGCTGTACTTTTCCACCCTAGGCCACCCCAACGAAGCTGTCGAAGTGCTGTCCCGGTGTCTGGAAGCCGTGCGGGTCTGGATGGGGAGAAACAGGCTCAAGCTCAACCCCTCCAAGATGGAGTGGCTGTGGATGCCGGCATCCCAGCACAGTCAGCTGCAACCACGGCTCACTGTCGGGGGTGAGTCATTGGCCTCGATGGAGAAGGTGTGCAGCTTAGGCGTTCTCCTGGATGGACGGTTGTCTTTTGAAGAACACTTGACGACCGTCTCCAGGAGAGCTTTTTATCAGGTTCGCCTGATCTGCCAGTTGCACCCCTTTCTTGACCGGGATTCCTTATGCACAATCACTCATGCTCTTGTTACTACTCGCCTGGACTACTGCAATGTTCTCTACATGGGGCTCCCCTTGAGGAGCACCCGGAAACTTCAGCTAGTCCAGAATGCAGCTGCGTGGGTGATAGAGGGAGCTGGTCGGAGCTCCCATATAACACCAATCCTGCGCAGACTGCACTGGCTGCCTGTTGTCTTCCGGGTGCACTTCAAGGTGTTGGTTACCACCTTTAAAGTGCTCCATGGCTTAGGACTGGGTTACTTAAGGGACTGCCTACTGCCACCGTTTGCCTCCCACCGACCCGTGTGCTCTCACAGAGAGGGACTCCTTAGGGTGCCGTCAGCCAAGCAATGTCGGCTGGTGGCCCCCAGGGAAAGGGCCTTCTTTGTGGGGGCCCCTACCCTATGAAATGAGCTTCCCCCTGGACTTCGCCAACTTCCGGACCTTCGGACCTTTTGCCGCGAGCTTAAGACCTATTTATTTATCCGTGTGGGACTGGCATAGAATTTTAGTTGTTTTTAGGGTTTTAAATTTTTAAATTAGGTTTTGGGATTTTAAAAGTATTTTTAGATTGGGCTAATTTAAATAAGTTTTTTAATTAATATTTTATTCTACTGTATGTATTTGATTGTTGTTTTTATTTTGCCTGTTCACCGCCCTGAGTCCTTTGGGAGAAGGGCGGTATAAAAATTAAATTAAATTATTATTATTATTATTATTATTATTATTATTATTATTATTATTATTATTATTATTAATGTAACTTACTATATATTAATCATATCAGCATATACACGCATAATGGTATGTTGATGCCTGACCCATTCTGAAAGCATGCCAAAATGACGTAAATTATCATAACAGAAAAATATCTTTGTTGCTTCTCAAACCACAGAAGAAAATCCTTGCATTATAAAGTATCACCCTAATAAAGATGTCCTTGAAAAAAAATGCATTTTCACTAAAAAAGAGTCTCTTGTTAGGATGGTAGTCTTGGATAAATTGGGCTAAGTGTCATATTTGCTAATGAGATACAGTGCCTGGGACATCAGAAGTAAGGAACAGAAGTAGTCGAGGGAGAGACAAGAAAACCTTGGCAGAGAAAAAAAAAATTAGCACAGATATGGGACAGGTAAGAAACCAAAGCAGAGTCTGTTAAAGAAATTGTTTTGAAAGGGTTGGAATAAATTAGCCCTGGTAGTCATTCTCTCTTGTGATTTGTATAAATGGAAGCCTATTAAATTAAAACTATATATTACTTTCATTTTTTGTGCTAAGGGAAATATAAGTATGAAAGAACAGGCAGTACTCCCAAGCACCTGCCCACATTTGTAGTGGGTTGGCCCATTTAGCAATAGCAATAGCACTTAGATTTATATACCGCTTCACAGTGCTTTACAGCCCTCTCTAAGCAGTTTACAGAATCAGCATATTGAAGGATGGAAGGGTGAGTCAACTTTGAGCCGGTCAGGATCAAATTCCTGGAGTGAGCTTAGTGGCTCTTAGTAGCTCAGTGTCTAAAACACTGAGCTTGTCGATCAAAAGGTTGGCAGTTCAGCGGTTCAAATCCCTAGTGCTGCATAACGGGGTGAACTCCCATTACTTGTCCCAGCGTCTACGAAAGCATGTAAAAATGCAAGTAGAAAAGTAGGGACCACCTTTGGTGGGAAGGTAACAGTGTTCCGTGCACTTTTAGCATTTAGTCATGCCGGCCACATGACCATGGACACGTCTTCGGACAGCGCTGGCTGTTCGGCTTTGAAACGGAGATGAGCACCACTTCCTAGAATTGGTAATGACTAGCACATATGTGCAAGGGGAACCTTTACCTTACTGCATTCCAACCACTGATTCCTCAGTCTCTTCTCCCTCTTCTCTCACAATCTCTATAGTTACAACCTTCTACAAACTGAAGTGATGGGTAAACTTGGTTGCTTATAGAGGTTCCTCTCTGAATCTTTTTTACAGGATAGGTGAGTGGAACTTTTTTTTTCTATCAGCTTTTTGCTCATCTGTAGCTAGCATTCCTGTAGCTACCAGGAATGCATGGTAAATTAAATTTGCTGTCAGAATAAGATTACTGATTTCATAAGAAGTTGCAAGCTACTTATGTTGGTTAAGGAGCTGAAGACTGAGCACTATTGAAAAATCTCAGTTATCCTACAGGCTTGACTCATAGCTAATTTTTCAAGCTGGAATACATAATGTAGGAGAACAAAGTAGGTATGAAGCTACAAAGAGCCATTACAAAGAACTACAAAGAATTGATAAATACTAATTCCTATCTAGTTTTACATTTCCCTAGATGTTATTTCTTTCTGAGTCCCCATCCTTCTATAAACTAAAATATACTTCTCACCTGGCAGGAGCCAGACTGGGTTAATAAGTCTTCTAAGGTGAAAGACTAATAGAATTCTCCCCTCTGTTTTAAACATTCAACTAAGACAAAAACAAATCTTCCAACTTCTGATTGATCTCCAAAATTTGAGTGTCCTAGACTTTGTTGGTCTCTGGCTACTGCCTAGATTGGTAAGAACTTCTGAGATTGTTTTTTCACCTTTAATTACTTTATCTCTTAACTTGTTTTGCTCCCTGCTTTGAATTTGTGGGGTTCTATCTCTAGTTTCTAATAAGGACGGCAAACCACTATCTTATACTGTATATTTAACCTACAAACAAAATCTAATGGGGGGTGATAGACATGCATTCCACTTACTAAACTTGGGATAGTGATAAATCCGGTACTGCTATCAGACTGATGACTTACATAGTTAATATGGACTCCTATCTTTTTTCACATTCTGTTTTCTTACAGCAGAAAGAGTGTATTGTGGATTTGTCATTAAGTTGAACCCCTGATGATGAATGTTCTTCTTCCTTGGATTGATTTGGATATATATGTCTCCCTGACCTTAGCTTGGGGGGTCTTCCTTATGCCCAAAGAACCCCTTCGTTACAAAAAACACATTTAATTTTCCTTCAGGCCCTATTAAAATAACTTAATGAGTTACCCAAACTCAGAACACTCTGTATGTTCAGCAAAATTATACAGCATGGTTAACTAAAGGTTAGAGCTGTGAGAAGAGCAGGATCAATAGTTTTCTATATCAAAACTGTCTCCTGGCTTGTAAAAAAGCAACTATGTCAAGAAAGAAAGATTTTATGTTTATTGTTCTGACATGCTAATAGTCAAATTGCAAGTTTATATGCACAGTAGGACTGGAACTTGCAATGATCCCTTTAAATCCAAAGGGATTTAAATCCAAAGGGATTTAATACAATGCAAAATGTCTATATTGAGGGTTTTTTTTTAAAATTCACAGATTGATATCCAGTTTTGATAGAGATCAAAAGTATTATCATAAAGAATGTGTTTCAGGCTGTGCTAGCTTTTGTATGTTTATTCAGAAATGTCCTAATGAGTTCAACAAGGCTTATTTCTGAAAAAAACTGGGAATAATCTGAATTGCTGTTTTAGGTACCACCTTCAAATGTGAACAGGGACATGGGACAATTGCTTTTTTTAGTGTTAGTGTTAGTGTTAGGGATTAATGTTAGGGGTTAAGGGTTAGTGTTTGTTAAGGGTTAGGGTTAGCGTTAGTGTTAGGATTTTTTTAAGGGTACAAGATATTTAGATTTTTTATATTAAAATAACCTGGTTATGTTTCTGGATTAAATGTAGCATTTTATTTTCAGAAATTTATTTTTGTTGAGTGAGTGACTTGAAATAGGGCAACATCCTTGAATCCAGGGAATTTAGATGAGAAATTCTGGAGACTCTTCAAGATGTGATATTTATTTGGAAAGAAATGTGGTTAGTTATAGTTTAGTGCTCACTGGTTCTTGGGAAAATATATGTACCTGCTGATGTTAAATTTATGGGACACTAGCATTTCTCTTCCTTTTTGAAAAGAGAAGAGCCCTGGAATAAAATCTTTAAACTGCTTTGAAGATGAACATGATCTTGTAGATGAAGATCAACTTGGCATTATTTCTTTATTACATCCTGATAGCACAGCTCTTCCATGGCTATAAGCTTTTAAGGCAGGAAGACACTGGCTGCAAATCTGGATTAATTTTAACATATTTTCAGTCAGAGCCATTTTTGAGTCAGATGATTTTTTGAGTCAAAAATCCAATTAATGTGTCATCTTTTTCTAATAAAAAAATATGTCCTCAATATGCTGGTAAATAAGGTGAAAATCCTTTTTTTAAAAAAGTGTACAATTGGTGTAGTTCTATCAGAATTCCAGAACTCCTATCCTCCAATATTAGTTTGTAGCTGTAACAAGTTCTTAAGTGCCAAAAATGGAGGAAGGAGGTAGATACTCCATGGCTGGAAAAAGTAGCATCTCATAGTGTTATGTTCAAGTGTTATTTATATGTACATAGTGTTATTTACAAGACAATCATCCACCCTGTTGCACTATATGGCTGTTGTGGTCCGTCAGCAGCCTACAGAGCTGGCAACAGAGTCAGACAGCGATGAGGCTGAGGTGAGGCCAGGGCCATTGGGAAGTGAGGTGCGGACTCCAGAGCCTCCAGAGACTGATAGTAGTGAGGCAGAGGAACAGGAGGAGCCTGTTCCTAATGTACGCATGAGAAGAGCTGCCAGAAGGCAAGAGCATCTCAAGCAGAGAGGACAACTTGGGAGTAGGGCCAAGAGATGATTGGCCTCTCCCATAAGGCTTAAAACAGACCAGCACCGGCATTTGAGCTTTGCAGAAAACAATGTTGTAGCTGCATCTTCTGTTTTGTCTATGTCTTTGTTTTTGTGGCTTCTGGATGTTTGTCAGGAAGGGCCTTTGGCAGTTGGCCTAATTGGACCAAGGTTTGCGAGATAATTGAGGAATTTGTGTTGGGAGGCATTTGTTTTACTTTGAGTTGAATGACACTGGGAATAAAATAATTCCTAGCTGTTCGAATAAAGTTTGTTTGTTTTTCCACGGACTAAGTTTATTACTACCTACTTGGGCCTGGGTCACAACAATGGCACTGAATGCTGGGCAGCAACAACAGGGACTGAAAGCTATCTCCATGCCATGGAAATGCGAATGATCCATTGCATATTGGGCATCTCCCTTCTTGATCACATCACAAATGACACCATTCGACAACATTTTGGTGTGGTACCAATTATGGAGAAGATGAGAGAAGGCTGACTCCACTGGTATGGACGTGTCCAGAGAGCAGCACCTTCCACAATAGCCATGACTGCCTACCAACTAGAAGTCAATGACTGGCAACCTCGTGGGTGTCCAAACCAGAGATGGCAAGACACCATCAACAAAAATATGCAAGCCACGGATCTGCACCCTGGAAACACAGCTGACTGGGCAAAATTGCATTCAATGATCCAAAAAATGGACCTGCAGGAATATGCTAGGAAAAAGAAGTGTTATGTACAAGTACCAAAAGTAAAGCAACAAAAGCATTAAGAAAATGTTGGATAACCATCTGACTGAGATGGTGTAGGGTTTCCTGCCTGGGCAGGGGGTTGGACTAGAAGGCCTTCAAGGTCCCTTCCAACTCTGTTGTTATGTTATGTTATATGTTAAAGCAGAAACTTTTATAAATAGATTAATTTACATTTTGAAATCAGTCAGGTTCTTTGTTTTCTCCCAGTAGATGATTCTAGAATGATAAGCTGTCACTTGTTAAAGTTTGTTGTTTCCAATCTAAAGATGGGTAATTCATATCCAAAATTTTTTAACCTTTTGTTTTTATTGGTATCAGGAGCAATGTCAGGCCTGGAAACCACACTAGACTTTAGGGTTCCAGACGCTGCCACATTTTTCCCCTGAGGGGAAGAAGGGGGGTTGAGGGGTATGGTAACATTCTTCAAGCGGTCAAGGTCGGATGGTGTTCACATCTGCAGGAGGAGTGGCGAGAAGATATTCGAATGAACTGGGAGAACATGGGACCATGTGACCAGCAAAGGGGTTAGGGAGGTGGGACTCTTGGGGTTTGTATAACTGGGAAAAGAATCCGGAAGTTCAGTTTTGGAATTTCACTCATCGTGTGCCAGTTTCCACATGCTAGTAAAGAACTCTGAAAGACAATGGCTTCTGAGTTTTTTTACTAGCATGAGTGAATTTCTTTTGTCACGTGAAATCTCTTATCTGTGTCAGTTTCATAAATATGAAATTCAATAATTTTCTTAGTAGTGAATTTTTCTTACTCAAATTGGCCTATTGATTAAAAGTACCAGATTGGAACAGAGACTATGAGTTCCAGTCCTGCCTTCAGTCTAAACCACTGGTTGACCTTGGGCCATGGGCCAAGTTACTCTGTCAATTTAAGGAAAAAGGGAATGACAAAACACTTGTTTTAAAAAAAGAAAAATGCATGAACTTGTCCTGGCAATTGCCTGAAGTCATGACTGAGTTTATTTATTATTTTTATTTAATTAATAAATTTTTATTTACTATTTAAGATACATTAAGGGTATTCTTTGAGTGTGTGTGTGTGTGTGTGTGTGTGCACGCATGCATATGTGAACATTTCTCAATGTTTGTCTATTTGTGGGGTGAATTTGATGATACAATGTGGGAAGAGATGGTTTGAAGTTTCCATGTAAACAGCTCCCGGGGTTTTGAGAAGGAAATCTATACAAATCTTATGGAATGGTGCAGTGGCCTAGAGGTGGAGTTTTCATGTCACAATCAGGAGGCTGTGAGTTTGATTTTAGGTAGTGGCAGATATTTCTCTGTCTGGACTCAATGAGTAAATATCAGCTACAAATTCTGCATTGGTGACAGGAAGGGCATCCAGCCAGTAAACACTCAGCTCCATTCAGTTGCCCCAACTCCACCCTGATGCAAGGGATTATGGGATCATTAAAAGGTTAAAAAAATCTATACAAATCTTATCAATAAATAATATATAGTAGACTCTGGGTAGATAGTGAGCATTTCTGAACCACCTTTCTTTCATGTCTCTGAAGATCTCTGAAGATGCCTTATGGGAATCTGTGAAGTTAAATTTCAGAATGTCTTAATCTTAGTTAAAAACAAAAATGGTTACCTGCATAACAGTAGTGTCTAATGTCACAGCAACATATTTGATATGAGGACTGATGGATGAGCAAAATAATTTCCAGGAAATGTTGCATGAGACAATGAATATGTACTGGTTTTTCATGACTTATGCATTGATCTTCTTCAGAAGAGATATATAACTATATCCCTGTTCTGCAAGATCAGATTATTTGTGGAACAGCCATTCTACAGTGGTTTCTGCCTATTCCTTATGAACCAACAGAGTATAAGAGCACAATAAGAGCACAGCATGCATAAGAGCACAAGAGTGCCTACCCTTCCTGTCCTATTGTTTCCTTTTGTTATTTATTTATTTTATTTATTTATTTATTTGATTTTTATACCGCCTTTCTCCCGAAGGACTCAGGGCGGTGTACAGGCAAAATAAAACAAACAATACAAAGTACAATTTAAAATGCGATTTAAAAAACTTATTTAAATTAGCCCAAAAATTTAAAATTTACCATACATTAAAAACCCCATTTAAAATTGATAAAAATTTGACATTAAAATTCAATTCAAGCCAGCCCCGCGCGGATGAAAAGGTGTGTCTTCAGTTCGCGGCGGAAAGTCCGAAGGTCAGGTATTTGGTGTAAATCCGGGGTAAGCTCGTTCCAGAGTGTGGGGGCCCCCACAGAGAAGGCCCTTCCCCTGGGGGCCGCCAGCTGACATTGTTTGGCGGATGGCACCCTGAGAAGTCCCTCTCTGTGAGAGCGTACGGGTCGGTGGGAGGCATGTGGTAACAGCAGGCGGTCCCGTAAGTACCCAGGCCCTAAGCCATGGAGCGCTTTAAAGGTCGTAACCAACACCTTAAAGTGCACTCGAACGGCCACAGGTAGCCAGTGCAGTCTGTGCAGGAGCGGTGTTACATGGGAGCTACGCGTATCTCCCTCTATCACCCGCGCAGCTGCATTCTGGACTAACTGAAGCCTCCGAGTGCACTTCAAGGGGAGCCCCATGTAGAGAGCATTACAGTAATCCAAGCGAGAGGTAACGAGCGCATGAGTGACTGTGCACAAGGCATCCCGATCAAGGAAGGGGCGCAACTGCCGAACCAGGCGAACCTGGTGGAAGGCCCTCCTGGAGACGGCCATCAAATGATCTTCAAACGACAGCCGATCATCCAGGAGGACACCTAAGTTGTGCACCCTGTCCTTTGGGGCCAGTAACTCGCCTCCAACAGCCAGCCGCGGCTGCAGCTGACTGAATCGGGATGCCGGCATCCACAGCCACTCCGTCTTGGAGGGATTAAGCTTGAGCCTGTTTCTCCCTATCCAGACCCGTACGGCTTCCAAACACCGGGACAGCACTTCAACAACTTCATTGGGGTGGCCCGGGGTGGAAAAGTACAGCTGGGTGTCATCAGCGTACTGTTGGTATCTCACCCCGAAGCCACTGATGATCTCACCCAACGGCTTCATGTAGATGTTGAACAGCTGGGGCGAGAGAATCGACCCCTGCGGGACCCCACAAGTGAGGCACCTCGCGGTCGACCTCTGCCCCCCTGTCAACACCGTCTGCAACCGGTCGGAGAGATAGGAGGAGAACCACCGATACACGGTGCCTCCCACTCCCAATCCCCCCAACCGGCGCAGCAAGATACCATGGTCTATGGTATCAAAAGCCGCTGAGAGGTCTAATAGGACCAGGGCAGAGGAATAACCCCTGTCCCTGGCCCGCCAGAGATCATCCACTAATGCGACCAAAGCTGTCTCCGTGCTGTATCCGGGTCGAAAGCCGGACTGGAACGGGTCTAGATAGATGGCTCATCCAGGTATTGGGGTAGTTATATCCAATTAATACAGTTTTACATATTCATACTTATATATATGCTTATATATTGTATAGTTACTTCACACTTATGCTTATATATACTGTATGACAAAATAAAAAAAAATAAAAAAAAATCAGATCCCTTCCTTGAAATATGATGGTGTCTGCTGTTAAAATGTTCTTTCTTCCTGATTTTGAATAACTCCAACACTGTTAACCTTCAGGAATGTTTGTAAAGGTGGTTGTTCATTCTGGCATAGTAGCCAATATGCTAATATAAGCTTGTCCTGTGAGGTGTAGTTTATGTCAATATTGCCCAACTGTATGTCATGATTCTAACATACTCATCTTCTCATACATTACTTTTCACCAGTAACTAGCAGCTGTGAAAATCTAGCCTGAAGATCTGTTTGACTTCCTTCCTTCCTTCCTTCCTTCCTTCCTTCCTTCCTTCCTTCCTTCCTTCCTTCCTTCCTTCCTTCCTTCCTTCCTTTCTCTCTCCCTCCCTCCCTCTCTCCCTCCCTCCCTCCCTCCCTCCTTCCCTTCCTTCCTTCTGTAAGTCTAATAAGATTGCTTTAATCTTTGTGGATGACCCCCTAAATCAAATTTATTCATGACACAGTCCTGTCTGGTGTATTCTCTGTACATTATTTTTATTGCCAACCAAACAGAAAAACTAAGAAGAGTTAAAGTTTTATTTTTAGCCTTGTGAATTTTTTTTTGGGGGGGGAGTGGGAGGTCTAGGAATGTTTCAGTGACTTCCACCTTCATGCAAATTGCACTTTTCATACTTTCATTCTAATTTCATGCACTATACATAGATATATTCTTTCCTCCCTCTATTTTATGTACATATGTGCATACATATGAGGAAAGGTAGCAGAAGCAAAAATTGTCTCAGATTTAAAGAAAAAAAATAATATTCAGAATACAATGCTTGGTTACATGTTGTCTGTTTATTATATACTAGCTGAATACCTATGCTCTGCTACGAAACTATGTGATCGGGCTTAATTAATTGACACTTAAAGCTTGAAAATTATTGAGTAGTTATGATTGGCCTCTCCTCTCTCCTTGTCTCCCTCAACTTGCCCCACAGAAACAACTCCTATCCTATCCCCTTTTCCCCCTCAGCCTTGTCCCACAGAAGCCTATCCTATCCTATCCTATCCTATCCTATCCTATCCTATCCTATCCTATCCTATCCTATCCTATCCTATCCTATCCCCCTTTTCTCCCTCAGCCTTGCCCCACAGAAGCCTCTCCTCTCCTATCCCGTTCTCTCCAGAGTTATTTTCAGATTGGGAGGGAGAGTAGAATGTCTAACTAATTAACATCAGAGTGTGTTAATAATATTATAAGAAATACTACTGGTCATTTTGAAAAAGCCTTTCTTAGCGAGCACCTAGAAGCCAAGAGGAACATACGTGCCAAATTTCAAGTTTGTAGGCTTTACAGTTCCGGAGATTTTGTGATCATGGCATGAGTACTTTTTGCTTTTATATATATAGAAGATTTGTATTGTAGACTTTTCTTTATGCTTTATGCCATTTTTCCTCCACACAATTCCTCACCTACAAATAAGAGAGATTTCTATACCCTTGTTTATAGAAACTTGATTATTCATCCCAACTCTCCCACTTTGGGCTGTTTTAAGTTCTGAGAGTAATTCATAGGAAGCTGATCTGAGGTTGGTTATATCGTTAACATCTTGAAATGTTTGGTGATAATTGCCATTGATACTTCAAAATAATTTGTGCAAAGATCAATCTGAATTTCTAGAGACACATGGTCTTTCCATGAAGGCATAGAATCAGGGAGAAAGTATTACTTTGTATAATACTGGGAATTTCTGAACATCTTCACTGGAGAGAATCTTTTAGAATGAACAGTTTGAAGGATGTAAAAATTATTCTCTGTCAACTGTGATTTTATGGGGAAGATGCTTGATGCACTGTGTCACGCAGCAATGCAGATAAATCAACCACTACTGAAAACATTGAAAAACGTTGTCAGGCTTGGGCAAAAACTGTGTCTTTGGAAGATTATGACTTTCCCCCTTCACTTTTTGCAATGCTTCAAGAACACTTTATGCTAATTCTTGAGTGCAGCTCCTCCTTCTAAGCCTACAGCTGACATGAGCTGAATTGGAAACAAAATAAAAGACATTTATTCACAAAATTTGTATCAGGCAAAGCAGGTATATTTCTTCCTAAGCGCACTGGGATTTATGGAGGGATGACATGTTCTGAGGTATAAAAAGTGCTTTAGAAGGAAAGAGCTTTGATGCCTTATATTTAAAGAGTTGGCTATGTTTAGAAAGGCCACTGGTCCATTTTTAAAAGTTTAATAATTATTTGAAAGCATAAAGAAGAAGAAAAAAAACAAGAAGAAAAATAAAAGAATACATAAAATTTATCAGCCATAAAAAGAGCAATGGTTAAATGCAGTATTGCACGCCCATAGTCTGGAGTTCGATCGTGAAGGTTGACTCAGCCTTCCATCTTTCTGAGGTCAGTAAAATGAGGACCAAATGAGTATGCAAACATATTGTAAATCCCCCAGGGACTGCTGCAAAGTCTTATGGGGTTGTATATAAGCCTACATGCTATTGCTATAAAAACTGATTTTTTGGGGGAAATAACATTAGATTAATATTGTATAGGAAAGTGGTCATATATTAATGCAAGACCATTATTAAAAACCAAAAGAATATTCTTAATTAGCAAAGATGACTAACATAATAACAATGATCAAACAGGAGTAATAATCAATACAATTTTCTGTCTAAGAAGGTTTATCTTTATGGCAACGTCAAACAATATCTAATGTTTTAAAACATTATATTAGGAGAAACATAAACTTGGGAATTATAATGCATAAATTTTTCCACATTGAATTAAACTCTGTATCAAACTTTTTTTTTAAACAAGGAGTTATAATTTTCTTTGATATTCTGAAACTTATTTGTGATTCTTCTATAAAAGGGATTAAAAAGGACATTTTATACCTCCAGTAAGAGATATAAGATAGCCTGAACCTGTTATCATATATCACTCTGTATATTTTGTAGGAATATAAAGTTTAGTAATGTTTAAAAGAAAAATCAATTAAATCTTAAGAATGCAATAAACATGTCCTAGAAATAATTTCAGGAACAGGAAATGTTTCGGAACAGTAAGCACATTTTTAATAAATAAGCAATATACAAACTGGTCTAAAAGCAAGAATTCATCTTGAGCTCTGGATTATTTTTCCATCAACTGAGTTACACCTTCAGTTCATGGAAGTGAATCTAATTCATGGGGCAGTACAGATTTCAGTGCTAAGCTTATTGCCAATTTTAATCATATAATAAGTTTTGAAAATACTATGAAAATGGAAAACATCTGCACTGCTCAAAAAATTATTTATCAAATTTATATACTGCCCATCTCAATGTCAGGTGACTCACAACATAATAAAATGCAAGCACAAAACATTAAAGCAATAAATATAAAAGATAAATTAGGGGCCAGAATATAACTTCTAAATGATATATGTTCATCAGAAATATCTGGGAACAACTGGCCCGATTCCTGAAAGAACTATCTGTCTGTCTGTCTGTCTGTCTGTCTGTGTATGTATGTATGTATGTATGTATGTATGTATTTACTTACTTACCTACTTACTTACTTATTAACAATACAAGGAAACAAGTAACAGTATAGATAAAGACATGGACACACGAAAAAAAATTGGCACACAAAAAGGATATAACTAGGCAAAATATAGCCATAAACACAGAATGATTGCATATAATTGGGAGCAGTAGGACAGGGACAGTAGGCATGCTGGTGTGCTTATACACTCCCCCTTAGGGACCTCTTAGGAAACATGAAAGGTCAACGGTAGACAGTTTAAGGTAAAAGGTATGGGGATTAGAGAGGCTAACAACAGGATCAGGTAGAGTGTTCCAGACATTTACTACTCTATTGTATAAACTACGCTGGCAATGAACTGGCTCTCTGTGAATTGTTGAAAAGTTTTGCAGTTTTTATACCCCTCCAAAAATTGAAAAGTCTACCTCCTACAACCCTCTGATTTGAACACTCATATGACCTGGGAAATCCTTGTCGTGGTCCTACATGTGAATCTGGAGCCCTGTGTGACAGTGTAGAGCCTTCTCATTGCAGTTTGATTCCTTCTCCTGCACTTTCTGATATATATTTTAATTTTGATAGTGTTTTCTTATAGCTTCATGCTAGACTTCTATTGTATTTTATCTTTTTGTTCATTATCAGATTGGTTTGGGAGAAATAATAATAATAGTAATAGGGTACTATCTCAAAACTTATGGACCACCACTTGAACACCATTGGTATTGACACACTCACCATCAATTGCAAAAGGCAGCTTTAATTGGAACAGCTTACATCCTGCACTGGTACTTTTAACACCATCAATCAGTAACATCTGCTTTTCTCAGGTCCTTGGGAAGGACTCAATAGGTGATCAAAATGCCAAATTAAGTCTAAACATCTGGCTGTGCAACCTATAATAATAATAATGATAATAGTTTCTGAGTCTTATGCTTCTGTCTTTCCTAAGAGCAGCGTCTTGACAGTAATGAAATGCTGAATAGATATTATTTGCAAAAATGCAAATCATCCACTCTATTTGTGCATAAGTCAGTTACAAGCTTGACATGTATGCATTGATTTCTATGCTATCTTTTCCTTATTGCATGTGAAATGTTTTGGCTCAAACTGTAGTCTCTGGATAAGAATGATAACTGAAAGAATGTGAATTATTTCAAAGAAATGATTAATTTTTTCTTTGGCGTGTGAGTCTGTTATCTGTAGTTCTATTTATGCAGGAATCCAGCACCATCACTTCCTTTTGAATATGCTGATGACAATGTGGCAAGAAAAACAGTATCTTGGAAGAAGGAAAAGGAAAGTTATGAAAAAAGTTACGAATAAATGGTTTCATATAACATAACATAACATAACAACAGAGTTGTTGGACCTTGGAGGCCTTCTAGTCCAACCCCCTGCCCAGGCAGGAAACCCTACACCATCTCAGTCAGATGGTTATCCAACATTTTCTTAAAAATTTCCAGTGTTGGAGCATTCACAACTTCTGAAGGCAAGTTGTTCCACTTATTAATTATTCTAACTGTCAGGAAATTTCTCCTTAGTTCTAAGTTGCTTCTTTCTTTGATCAGTTTCCACCCATTGCTTCTTGTTCTACCCTCAGGTGCTTTGGAGAACAGCCCGACTCCCTCTTCTTTGTGGCAACCCCTGAGATATTGGAACACAGCTATCATGTCTCCCCTAGTCCTTCTTTTTATTAAACTAGACATACCCAGTTCCTGCAACCGTTCTTCATATGTTTTATCCTCCAGTCCCCTAATCATCTTTGTTGCTCTTCTCTGCACTCTTTCTAGAGTCTCAACATCTTTTTTACATCGTGGCGACCAAAACTGGATGCAATATTCCAAGTGTGGCCTTACCAAGGCATTATAAAGTGGTACTAACACTTCACGTGATCTTGATTCTATCCCTCTGTTTATGCAGCCCAGAACTGTGTTGGCTTTTTTAACAGCTGCTGCACTGCTGGCTCATATCTAAATGGTTATCCACTAGGACTCCAAGATCCCTCTCACAGGTACTACTATTGAGCAAGGTACCACATATACGGTACTGGTGCATTTTGTTTTTTTGGCCTAAATGTGGAACCTTACTTTTTTCACTGTTGAATTTCATTTTGTTAGATAGCGCCCAATGTTCAAGTCTGTCAAGATCTTTCTGTAACTTGAGCCTATCTTCTGGAGTGTTGGCTATTCCTGCCAGCTTGGTGTCATCTGCAAATTTGATGAGTTCCCCATCTATCCCTCGTCCAAGTCATTGATGAAGATGTTGAAGAGTACTGGGCCTAAAACAGAGCCTTGGGGTACTCCACTGCATACTTCCCTCCATGTGGATGGAGTTCCGTTGAGGACTACACGTTGAGTCGGTTGGTCAGCCAGTTCTGAATCCATCTGGTGGTGGTGCTGTCTAACCCACATTTTCTACTTCATCTAGTAGTAGGTTATGGTCTACTTTATCAAATGCTTTACTGAAGTCCAAGTAAATTATATCGACAGCATTCCTCTGGTCTACTAATTTTGTCATTTTGTCAAAGAATGCGATAAGATTAGTCTGGCATGATCTGTTTTGACAAACCCATGTTGGCTTTTGGTTATTACTTTGTTTGCTTCTAGGTGTTCAGTGATTCGTTGCTTGATTATCTTTTCCAGAATCTTCCCCGGTATTGAGGTCAGACTGATAGGTCTGTAGTTTCCTGGATCTGTTTTTTTTCCTTTTTTGGAGATGGGGACTACATCAGCTCTTTTCCAGTCCTCTGGCAGCTCCCCTGTGCTCCAGGATCTTTGAAAGATATAGTTCAGTGGTTCTGAGATCACGTCTGCCAGTTCCTTCAGAACCTTGGGGTGTAATCCATCCGGTCCTGGTGATTTGAACTCGTCTAGGGTAGACAGGTGTTCACTTACCATTTTCTTCCCTATTTTAACTTGTGTTTCTAATCTGTTTTTTGTAGTGCTGTTTTTGATAGGTTGGATTTTTTCCTTTTGTGTAAAGACAGATGCAAAATATGAGTTAAGTAGATCTGCTTTCTCCCTGTTGCTTGTCATCTTCTTGCCACTTTCTCCCAGCAATGGGCCAATTGTTTCCTTGACTTTTTCTTGTTTTTAACATGTTGGAAGAAGCTTTTTTTTGTTATTTTTTACTTTTGTCGCTAGCCTTTGTTCATTGTGAGCCTTAGCTTTCCTCACTTCATCTTTACAGGCTCGGGCTATTTGCTGATATTCTGCCTTAGTTATTTGCTCCTCTTTCCACTTTTTATATTTGTCCTTTTTGTCTTTCAATTTGTCAGATAGTTCTTTATGCATCCATGCTGGTTTCTTTTGAGATCTATTATTTTTCTTCTTCATTGGTATTGTGTTAGACTGTGCTTTTATAATCTCACTTTTCAAAATTTCCCAAGCTTCTTGAGTCGTTTTCCCCCTGAGAATTCTCATTCATTGAATCCTTCTCAAGCTCTCTCTAAGTTTATTGAAATTAGCTCTCTTAAAGTCCAAGACTCTAGTTTGACTTTGTTCTACTACTTGTATTTGCTTAATGTCGAATTCCAATATTGCGTGTTCACTTGCCCCCAAGGTTCCTGTAGCTTCAACACCTATCATTTCATCTCTGTTAGTGAGAATTAAGTCCAATATGGCTGATCCCCTTGTCGCCTTCTCTATTTTTTGGGAAACAAAGTTGTCTGCTAGGTTTGTTAGGAACCTGTTGGATCTTCCACTTGGTGCAGAGTTTGTTTCCCAGTTGATGTCAGGGTAGTTAAAATCCCCCATTACTACTGTGATGTGCTTCCTACATACCTTAGTTAGCTGACTAGCAAAAAGTTCATCTACTTCCTCTGTTTGGTTGGGTGGCCTATAGTATAGACCTATGGCAATATCATTTTTCACCCCTTTTATATTGACCCAAATACCCAAATATAAGGACCCAAATATAAGGAGGATATATAAGAGAAAAAAATCCTCAAACTTTGGGTCAAACATATTTATAGCCTACTGATAGGCCAATATGCTCCAACACTAGGAGATCTTTAAGAAGAGATTGGACAGACATTTGTCTGAAATGTTATAGGTTTTTTGCCTGAGCAGAGGTTTGGACTAGAAGACCACCAAGGTCCCTTCCAACTCTATTACTCTTCAATTCTTCCACATTGTATTATCTCTTCAAAAGACTCGTGGATTGATAGGGTTTCAATCTGTATATAGGTTATTATCATTCTACTTGACTCCAATAGAAACTACTATTGGGTTTACACCGGAGATGGAATTCACTTACCTTCCCTACCGGTTTGCAAATGTGAGTGCGGGCACACACTTGCTTCGCTTGCACATGCCTCCTCTGCGCATGTGCATGGCCTTCTGTGCATGCACAGTGATCGTGCATTATGTCCGGGTGGGTGGGCGGAGCCTCTCGCAGTTGCTACTACTGGTTCGCCCGATCCGAAGAGAACCGGCTGAATCCCAACATTGGTTTACACAATATCCCAATCTGCCAAACAACATAAGGAATTACAGTTGTTGTGCCCAACAATTCAATGGATGCAATATTGTTCACACAACAGGTGAAAAAAGGATTCGTACAGTATGCCGAACTACAAAAATGTAATTTTCACTCTTGTGTGGTGAGACTCCAGTTGTAATGCAATGAGATCATAACCAGTGGAAAGAAAAAAAGGGAGCCAATTTCTTATGTAGCAAGGAAGATCCAACAAAAAAAGAGGGTTTAATTGAGGGATAAATTTTCTATTTGGAAAAAATAGACTAAAGAATTAATCCGTTTATATATTTTAGTAATTGTTAATAAATTAAGCTATTCTTATTTAACTGAAAGCCTCAAGCTATTCTATAAAGAGTACAAAATATATTCGCATATAATGGAAACATAGTAGGATGCATAATAGAAAATGGAAAAAGGAGATAACTTTCAGTCAAAAAATGAAATTATCTTTTTTATTGATCTATAAAGTACTTTTGAACTTTTTTATCTATTTCAATCAGGCAATAATAATAACATATTAGTTATGTTTATTTGCTTGTTTGCTTGTTTTATTAGATTACTCTTTAATAGATGACTTGTGCATCCAAATACAAGATAAAAGAAGGATACATGTCTGAAAATAGGACATCATCAGTAGGAACTACCCTGGGAGCCCCTGCAGTGTCGTTCCATTAGGTTTTGGAACAGCCCTGGTGCCACACTGACCCCAAATTGCAATCGGGTGCACTTGAAGCCCCCTGTGCGTTACAATCGTTTGGGCTTGGCTGTGCGGGCGTCTACTGGCAGTTGTTGGTAGGCTTGGGCCAAGTCTAACTTTGCAAAGACTTGCCCTTGCCCCAAAGAGTGCAATAAGTGTTGCACCACGGAACCGGGGTAAGCGCTTTTCTGTAAGGCTTTGTTAAGCGTCGCCTTGTAGTCAGCGCAAATTCTAATTGACCCGTCCGGTTTATTGGGGTGACGATTGGCGTCTCCCACTTTGCGTGATCGACTGGCACCAAAATCCCTGATTTATGAGCTTGTCCAGCTCCTTATCGATTTTGGTTTTAGGGCAAAGGACTCTCCTCCCTTAAGCCTAATGGGGGCTACCTGGGGTCTAAGTTGAAGGAAATAGGGGTCCCCTTGTACTTGCCCAGGCAGTCCTTGAAGACATCTTGAACTCGTTAAAGAGAATGTCTTTCAGGTTACAGTCACTTCTGTAGATGCCAGTCACTCCCATGCCCAGGGCACGAAACCAGTCTAGTCCCAACAGACTGGGCAGAGTTCCTTCGATCGTGATGGGCAGGGTCTTCTTGTGTGGACCGTACTCGACTCGGACGGAGGTGGTCCCTCGAACAGGGATGCGATTCCCTGGTAGTCGTGGACTCGTAGCGTTGTGCTTGCAGGTGGCGCCGCGACAGACGGCAGTGACTTCGCCAAAGTGTCCCAGGACATGATGGTGATCGCTGATCCGTGTCTACTTCAAGCCGGCACCGTACTCCCTCTATTTTGGCTTGGTGAAGATCTTCTTCTCCACTTTGGTGTGTGACCTATGACCACAGTTGTTTGGTTGGAATCCGCGCCTTTTTGTTTGAGCCAATCGCGGTCGCCTTGCCGATTCGGCGCTCTGATTGGCGATTTGAATTTTCGGGAAGGTTGGGCGCTCGACAAACTTGAGCTAGGTGCCCTTTCTTCCCACCGCCGACATGTCGCGTCTTTAAACTTGCAGCGTTGGCGCTGGTGTTGACCCCGCAGCTTCCGCATTCATCTCGGTCCCCTTTGTCGCGTTTCTCGGTCGGCAGACCCTTCCTCATCTTCACCGTCGGATTCGGTCTGAACCTCCTCCTGGTGCACGGGTTGCCTTCGCTCGCCTTTGTGGGACAGGCTTCTGCAGTGTCTCTGCGCTTGGGTGGACATTTCATGTGCTCTGGCTTCGTCCAGGCGTTGGCCATTAGGTTGCTCTTTGCTAGCAGCCGTCGCCGCCAAGCGGATGTCTTTGACCCCTCGGATGAGTTGCTCGAGGAGCACCTCGTCTAGGTCACGGTATCCGCAGTCATGGGCGCTTTTCTTAGGGCGGCCATGTAGTCACCGATGGATTCGCCCTCCATCTGCCTTCGCTCTCCAATTCAAACCGCCCGCCGCGTATTTGGGCCGGCGTTGGTGAAAGTGGTTTTAGTAAAGTCTGTAAGTTGGCCGCCATACCGACTGCCAGCGGCGTTGGCTCTGCCAGGGCTTCGCGATATCGATGACCTCCGGACCACAGTGGCTTAAATAAGCCCTTTTCGGTTATCTGGAACTCCTTGCAGTTCGTTGGCTTCTAGCTTTGAAGCGGGTCATATCGTTCCCCATTTCTCCTTAGCGGGTCAAGCGGTGCGGGCGAGTGTAACTGGCCATCTCCGCTTTTCTGCCCTGAGTTTGCTGGGTTCGGGTTTATCGTGCTTCAGCTCGGTTCTGGTTCTCCTTAGCCTCGAAATCCCACCTTCGTCGCCAATGTTAAGTTCGGGAAGTAACGAGGCTGGAGACCAGGGTAGTGACAACAGCTCTTTAATATAGGGTGAACCCAGCAACAGGCTGGGGGAAAAACCTCTCCTTTTATACAGTTCTACTGGAGGCTTCGTCCAATCAGCAACGTGCTGATTTCCCGCTCAAATATTTAAAGGTACAAACATGAATACATAACAGTGGCCTTACCAAGGCATTATAAAGTGGTACTAACACTTCACGTGATCTTGATTCTATCCCTCTGTTTATGCAGCCCAGAACTGTGTTGGCTTTTTTAGCAGCTGCTGCACACTGCTGGCTCATATCTAAATGGTTATCCACTAGGACTCCAAGATCCCTCTCACAGGTACTACTATTGAGCAAGGTACCACATATACGGTACTGGTGCATTTTGTTTTTTTGGCCTAAATGTAGAACCTTACTTTTTTCACTGTTGAATTTCATTTTGTTAGATAGCGCCCAATGTTCAAGTCTGTCAAGATCTTTCTGTAACTTGAGCCTATCTTCTGGAGTGTTGGCTATTCCTGCCAGCTTGGTGTCATCTGCAAATTTGATGAATTCCCTATCTATCCCCTCGTCCAAGTCATTGATGAAGATGTTGAAGAGTACTGGGCCTAAAACAGAGCCTTGGGGTACTCCACTGCATACTTCCCTCCATGTGGATGTAGTTCCGTTGAGGACTACACGTTGAGTGCGGTTGGTCAGCCAGTTACGAATCCGTCTGGTGGTGGTGCTGTCTAACCCACATTTTCTACTTTATCTAGTAGTAGGTTATGGTCTACTTTATCAAATGCTTTACTGAAGTCCAAGTAAATTATATCGACAGCATTCCTCTGGTCTACTAATTTTGTCATTTTGTCAAAGAATGCGATAAGATTAGTCTGGCATGATCTGTTTTTGACAAACCCATGTTGGCTTTTGGTTATTACTTTGTTTGCTTCTAGGTGTTCAGTGATTCGTTGCTTGATTATCTTTTCCAGAATCTTCCCCGGTATTGAGGTCAGGCTGATAGGTCTGTAGTTTCCTGGATCTATTTTTTTCTTTTTTTGAAGATGGGAACTACATCAGCTCTTTTCCTGTCCTCTGGCAGCTCCCCTGTGCTCCAGGATCTTTGAAAGATATAGTTCAGTGATCACGTCTGCCAGTTCCTTCAGAACCTTGGGGTGTAATCCATCTGGTCCTGGTGATTTGAACTCGTCTAGGGTAGACAGGTGTTCACTTACCATTTTCTTCCTTATTTTAACTTGTGTTTCTAATCTGTTTTTTGTGGTGCTGTTTTTGATAGGTTGGATTGTTTTTTCGTTTTGTGTAAAGACAGATGCAAAAAATGAGTTAAGTAGATCTGCTTTCTCCCTGTTGCTTGTCATCTTCTTGCCACCTTTTCCCACTTTTCCTCCACCTTTCCCAGCATTCCAGATAGCTAGGTCTTCAACATAATGTGTCCAAAGTAGGATAAATTGACCCTGGTCATTTGTGTCTTTAATGAGAAGTCTGGATTGATTTGTTCTAGGATATATTTTTTCTTTTCTAAAAACTCTACACTACTAACTAGAGCATACAAAACATTTGCCAGACCTATTCTTGAATACAGCTCATCCGTCTGGAACCCATACCACATCTCTGACATAAATACAATAGAACGAGTCCAGAAATATTTCACTAGAAGAGTTCTTCACTCCTCCGAAAACAACAAAATACCTTATACCAACAGACTTGAAATCCTGGGATTAGAAAACTTACAACTCCGTTGACTTCGACATGACCTGTGTTTAACACACAAAATCATCTATTGCAATATCCTTCCTATAAAAGACTACTTCAGCTTCAATCGCAATATTACAAGAGCAAAAAATAGATTCAAGCTAAATGTCAACCGCTTCAAACTTGATTGCAGAAAATATGACTTCAGTAACAGAGTAGTTAATAGTAACAGAGTTGTAATATTTGGAATACACTACCAGACTCTGTGGTCTCTTCCCAAAATCCCCAAAGCTTTAACCAAAAACTGTCTACTATTGACCTCACCCCATTCCTAAGAGGTCTGTAAGGGGCATACATAAGAGCACAAGCGTGCCTACCGTTCCTGTCCTAATGTTCCCTTTCATTATATCCAGTTAATATAGTTATTACATACTTATGCTTATATATATGCTTATATATCGTATAGTTATTTCATGCTTATGCTTATATATACTGTTGTGAAAAATAAATGAATAAAATAAATAAATAAACTTTGAAAGACTGCATTTCCAGAACTCTACTGTAGATCCCTAAACTGTTCTCCAGCTTTTCCAACACTACACTTGTTGCCCCTGCAATTGAATTAATCCATTTTGTCATCTTCTTCTTCCACCTTTTCCCACTTTTCCTCCACCTTTCCCAGCATTCCAGATAGCTAGGTCTTCAACATAATGTGTCCAAAGTAGGATAAATTGACCCTGGTCATTTGTGTCTTTAATGAGAAGTCTGGATTGATTTGTTCTAGGATATATTTTTTCTTTTCTAAAAACTCTACACTACTAACTAGAGCATACAAAACATTTGCCAGACCTATTCTTGAATACAGCTCATCCGTCTGGAACCCATACCACATCTCTGGCATAAATACCCAAATATAAGGACCCAAATATAAGGAGGCTATATAAGAAAAAAATCCTCAAACTTGGGTCAAACATATTTATAGCCTACTGATAGGCCAATTGCCCATCAGGCCCCTGGGTTAAGACAGCCCTGGTTTGGTTGTCTTGTTTTTCTAGAAAAACTAAAAGCACATTTGGGATAGGCTTTTCCCTTATGAGAGATTTCAGGAGCCTCAACATTCAAATAGATTTTCCCATAATCTATTAGCCTTTGATAAAAGTGATGAATTCATATATTACAGAGCTTGGTGCCAGTTATTCCAAACAGTCAGCAAGCTAAGATCATATTTTACAGTAGACAGGGCACTCTGAAGAATTGTATATTCATTATTTATATGACAGGCAACTATGGACGTATGGCAATTTTTTCTTCTTCTGTGTGAATGTGTGAGAAAAACTCCTTAATAAGGCATTTTCTTTCCTAATTCAGTTGTCTGTTGGGCCAAGGGTATGAAGCTTACTAATTTGTTTGTTTATTTGTTTATTCATTCATTTAGAAGATAATGAAATAGAAATATGCTTAATGTTTTGATTTTATGAAGTAAGTAGAGGTGCTGTGAATAAACTGTGCTACGTTTGACAGATAATGTATTGCTTGCAAAAAAAAATATCACTGGGACAGAACAGAATATTGCACTGTTAAAATGATGTTTGCTCTTGGCTTTTGCTCATGTATAAAAAGAATGAAATCTGCCTACGAAATATCCTTAGTGAAATAGAAAATAATGGCTCTGGATGTGGTACTTTTAGAGTATGCGCGGAGAGGGGGAAAGGGTGAAGATTTTTTTAAAGAAAAGAACACAGTAAACCCTCCAAGATAAATGTATTGCATTGTTTGAAATATGACACTGAATGAAATATATATATTTCCTTCTCAGTTGTCTCATTGTTATACTCTCAAAACGACCCAATGCTATTTTTGACATGTACCTGAATTCCTCAAGCTACAAAATGGAAAAAATATTGTTATTCTCATGCAAGTAAGAAAGGAAGGCTATGTGATTGGAAAAACACTCACAAACCATGGTGTGTTGGGCTCTTTGAAGAGATGGGTACAGTGTAGAAACTTGGGTCATCAAGGGAAGAGCCATTGTTATTAGAAAATATGAATTGATGCTGAAGACTGGAGAATGCTGAAGTATAAAAGACCAGAATGTCACAGAGGAGGTTTATTTATTTATTTATTTATTTATTACATTTGTATACCGCCCTTCTCCCGAAGGACTCAGGGTGGTTCACAGCCAATAAAAAACAACAATACATATAATACAGATTTAAAAAACAGTATAAAAATCTAATTCAATATACGACCTAAAATTTTTTAAATACAACTAAAAAGCCCATTTAAAACCCCAATTTAAAACCCCAATTAAAACTATATTTAAGCTAGTCCTGCACGTCGAAACAACGTCTTCAGCTCCCGGCGGAAGGTCCAGAGGTCGGGGAGTTGACGAAGCCCCGGAGGCAGCTCGTTCCAGAGGGCAGGAGCCCCCACAGAGAAGGCCCTCCCCCTGGAGGTTGCCAGCCGACATTGTTTGGCTGACGGTATCCGAAGGAGGCCCTCTCTGTGAGAGCGCACTGGTCGATGGGAAGCTACCAGTGGCAGTAGGCGGTCCCATAGATACCCCGGTCCTAAGCCATGGAGCGCTTTAAAGGTGATAACAAGCACCTTGAATTGGACCCGGAAGACCACTGGGAGCCAGTGCAGACTGCGCAGGAGACGTGTCACATAGGAGCCATGAGGTGCTCCCTCTATCACCTGCACAGCTGCATTCTGGACCAGTTGAAGCCTCTGGGTATCCTTCAAGGGGAGCCCCATGTAGAGAGCATTACAGTAGTCCAGGCGGGATGTAACAAGGGCATCAGTGACCATGCACAAGGAAATCCGGTCCAGAAAGGGATGCAACTGGCATATCAGGCGAACATGATAAAAAGCCCCGCTAGCGATGGCCGTCATATGTTCTTCTAAAGACAGCCGTACATCCAGGAGGATGCCCAGATTGCGAGCCCTCTCCATGGGGGCCAGCGACTCTCCCCCAACAGTCAGCGATGGAGTTAGCCGGGCTGCCGGCATCCACAGCCACTTGGTCTTGGTGGGATTGAGCCTGAGTCTGTTTCTCCCCATCCAGACCCATACGGCCTCCAGACACTGGGACATCTTCCTAGCAATAACAAATAGCAGTACATATATAGGAATGTACTTTATAGCAGTACATTTATAGGCAGTATATCTGTAGGAATTTAGCTGGTACTTGAGAAACTGGCATGATTTCTGTGGGAAGTATGATACCCAGGGGTGAAATCCAGCAGGTTCTGACAGGTTCTGGAGAACTAGTAGTGGAAAGTTTGAGTAGTTCGGAGAAGGCAAATACCACCTCTGGCTGGTCCTAGAGTGGGGTGGAAAGGGAGATTTTGCAGTATCCTTCCCCTGCCATGTCCACCAAGCCACACCCACAGAACCGGTAGTAAAAAAATTTGAATTTCACCACTGGTGGTACCTCAGTGTTTTGAAGGGTGGCACCGAGTCTGGCCATAGTCATGATGATATCCATACAATGCCTGAGATGATTATATATTGATTAGATACATGAACTGAATTGTTATATATGAACTCATATAGACAATAGGTTATACAGTTAGTTGGATGTCCCTTCACAGGAGAAAAGGACTGCCCCAAGGTAGCATATATTAACTCTGTTTCATTATAAGACTCCCCAGACATGCTGAGGAGGAACAGAGTTCAACTCTGAAATGTTTAAAAAGAACCTTTGAAAAACAAGCTATGAATTGGTCACTTCTGTGAAGAACTTTGGATATTCCTTTGTCCTAGGGAAAAAAAAAGATAACCAAATGAGCAATCTCTGGAGTCCAATGGAGGAAAAACTGAACCATCTTCAAGAAAGATCAGTGACAATCTATGGCCTTGAGGAATGGTAGGTCAGTGATCAAATTCAATATTACATATCTGAGGCCCCCTTTGAGGTGGGGGAATGAGGAAATGAGGATACAGCCAATTGACTAGATAATAACTGAAGCATTAGAGTGGCAGCAGGTGTGACAAGAAGTTACATAGCTCTTGACATCTGTTCAGTCCTTAAAAAGAAGGTAAATAGTCTTAAATACTCCAAAGTGTCCAGTTGCCCCTGACATATCAGACTTGTAAAACCTCTTCATTAAATGAATCAAGAATATATAACTAGCCATGGTGGTACAATTCTCTCCATTGCCAAGAGAAAGGAGAAAATTAAACAGATATGTTCAAAGTCACTTAGCAGAGCCAAGCATAAAATTCTGCTGCTGTGGAGGCACAAATTCTTCTGGCCACAGGATAGAAATCAGAAGCAGGTCGTATGGAACAAAATATTCCAGTCTGCACGAAAGAGCATCAACTTGCTTGTAAACTGTAAACTGATGCAGTAGCTATGAAAGTTGTACTCTCCATTTGGGTTATGCATAAGTTTCTTTAGATGCTTCTCTAGCTGGAGCAGATGGATGGAAGCTGCTGGAAGGGAAGAAAGGTTTGGGGAAAGGTGTCGTGTCCCCCTCCCCCTCCGGTGACCAGGTCTAGGAAGTCCATATCAAGCATGGCAACGAAGCCTCTGCAGCTTTGCCAAATTCCTTCCAGGTTTCTCAGGGCAGGCAGGAGTCCAAGTTGTGACTTCAGCAAACTAGATGAGACTTTGCTTGACTCAGGGTTGGAATGCCAAAAGCAGGTCCTTTATATAGGCTGTGGGGTGTGGCTCCATGACTCAGCATTTATCCAGGCCTGCCCCACCCTTCCTTCTGCTGGTGTCATCTCTCAGATCTCCAGAAGTGAGGATCCTCCCACTCTGAATTGTCTTCAGCTGTCTCTACTGTCGGTATCTGGGAAAGGGAGGGGTCAGAGGGAGCAGGTCCAGGTAATTGTACCACTTGGCTGACTTCCTGCTCTGACGGCGTCGAAGGAACACACACAGTATGAGTGAGCTTGGATTTCTGTTTTCACTCCTTGACTCCTCTCTGGGCATGGGGCCAGGGCCGGGGGCTGGAGGCATGACAGGCCGTTCATCTTCATTATCAGACTCGAGTCTGATAACAGGCCCGGGAGGAGACGGGAGAGGCCCGGCTGAGGAGGACGAGGCACAACAAAAGGTGATGTTATCATGTGCCTGCTGACCATCACTTCTGGCAGCTCTCCTTTACCTGTCACAGCTGAAGTTAAAATGACAAGGTGCGTGGATGCAAAGTAAAGTCTTTCTTGAATTCTACATAAACTATGTACTTGGGCATGACAGAATAGTGGGAAAGGAGAATATTAGTGGAAAATGTCACAAGGAATACCTTGGAAGGAAGCACACTTCCCAATGTGGGTTGAACAAAAGGATATGCTGATGCTGTGCCCTCTGTCAGTCATACTAGTGGAGACTTAATGAGTCTTAGTGATAGTACCAGTGATATTTCCAGTATGGCGTACAGGCCACACAAGATCAATCTACAGTAGAAATGCAAATTTGAGATCCCTGCAGCTTAAACAATAGGAAACACGACAGAGTAGGACTTTTAGCTGGACTCCATGATAATGTTAAGGAAGATCAATTACCTGGAACAATGCTTATAGGAACACTTGCTTTCGTAGGAAAGAACTACATTTTGCATAACACGTTTGCAATTGTTCCTCACCCTTTTCACTAAGCCAGGAATAATCATATTTAGTGGCACAATGTCACTCTAAAATGACAAATGAGTGTATGTGAACCTTGCTGATTGAAAAATACTTATTAATTTTATGGGAGTTAGGAGTGGACGACGAATAAAAAATACCACATCCTTTTAATAATTCCATTTTGTTTAATTTATATATCATACAAATTCTCAAATTTTATGGTACTACAACTGCCCGCTGCAAATTTCTGGAGTGAGTTTTGATAGAGTTCTTGCTTTGCTGCAAGTCCTGATCAGTTTTTTTAAAAAAAAATCATGGTGGTATGTGATTCCCTGATAGATCATTGCTATTCTTATTTAATTGTCTTATTTCTGTTCTACTTTTTAATTTTTCCCATTTTTAATTTGTCTTTTGACATTTATGGTTTAAAATCCTTCCGCTGGAATATTTCTCTGAAGACATTTCTGTGATAAAAAACAATACCTCGACTAGGTAATGATTCACAGAAACAGGATGCCTAGTTGGTAATGGTAGCCAGTGGTGTAAAAAGAAACTGTTAATTTTAAAAAGAAAGTTCTTCCAGACCTTTAAAAGTGCAAAGAGCAGCCACTTTATTTAATAACTATGAACTATTTTAAGGTCATATATTTTTACCTGAGGATATGAAATTACATTAACGGTGTCTGCAAATATACATAAATGAATTTCAAGTTCAATAAATGTGGATCTCTGCTGTGTATGTGCCACTAAAATCCGGGCTATTTTTGAGGGAATGTTTTCCCTTTCGGGATGAAAGAAATAATGCAGTTTATCCCACAGAGACTTCAATACATAATTGTAATTGTCACCATTGTGATGGGGGTACCAGTGGGTGGTTATTTAATTTAATTTTAGTTGTTTCATTGGCTTTATCTTTCATTGTTTCGCTGTAACAGGGAGTTGTATCTGTAATATAGTATTATAAAATAGACTCTTATTAGATATAAAATGTCAGAAGACTGTTGCAACAGATTAAAATTTCTACTGGGGAACCACATTTTATTTAAAATGATCCTGATCAATATTGGAATATCTAAACCACATAGGTTTCCTTGGGCTAATTAGATGAAAATAGGAATTCAAATGCAAAAAATAAAGGTATACATTTCTAAATGGTTTTATTTTGAACATTGCTTTTAGTGTGCAATTTATGTACTTTCTGAGCACAAAGTGCACAAGAAAATTTGAAGCAGTGGGAAATCTAGTCAGCATATCTCAACCTATGAAGAAATCTAGAAAATAGGAGTCAAGTTGAAGTCTTTATGATACTGAGTCCCAAGATATAATTTATCATGAGGCTTAATGATTGTAAAGCTGACTTTTTCTTTCTGAGGCATATTAGCTTATTCCTACATGCAAAATGCAAAATGCAAAAAAAAAAAAAGGGGGGTGATAAAAGGAATGCTGAAAATGATAGTGGTATTTCCTATTGATCTATTTTAAACAATGTGTGGTCATACATTTCACTCTTCAACTTTTCCTTAAAGTGAACCTCAAAAAATCTGTGAGAAATTAAGAATTAAAATGTGTTCATGTTAATATTATGGAGTTCATATTAACATAATGGAGCCTAATTGCAGTGCTATTTTATGGATTCAAAAAAGTCCAGTTTGCTTTGGGATGTCAGGCTAGACACAGATTTAGGAACATGTGCACTTATAACCTAATTAAATTAATCAGAAAGAAGGCTCTTCATGGAATCATAGAATCATAGTGCTGGAAGGGACTTTGGATATATTCTAGTCCAACTCTCTACCCATGGCAGGAAACCTTATATAAACCCAGACAAATGGTTATCCAATCCTTTTTTGAAAACTTCCAGTGCACCCACAGCTCTGGAAGGAAAACTGTTCCATTGGTTAATTGTTCTCACTGTCAGAAAACATCCCCTTGGTTCCAGGGTAATTAACGTAATTAACTTAATCAACCAACTTAATCAAGAGGAAAGCAAATCCTGGAAATTACAAATGTATTTCTGAGTCATGAAGTTAATTCAGGTATTCAGTGTAAATGCTGAAAATGCCACTCCAGAATTCTGGAACCAAAAGACTTTCATTCATGAAGCATAGACAAATTACTTTAACATTTCTATACTCGGAGTAAATAGCCTGATGTGGTCTAAATGTTTGGGACCAAAGTTGTTCTAACCCCTTGATAGACTGACCAGTAATGAAAAATTATGGGACTTATAGTCCAAAATAGCTGGAGATCATTAGATTGCCCAGGACGCTCTTTGGCAGACCATTATTGCTATCTGATTTTTTAAATAATAATTAATAATAATAATAATAATAATAATAATAATAATAATAATAATAATAATAATAATAATAATTATTATTATTATTATTATTTAGGTTGCAAGTCTAATGAAAATCTATTTTCTACACGTTCATTTAGTTTAGTCTGCAGTCCAGTCACTAGTGAATAAATTTGCTGAACGGATTTTCTGCAGTATTACAATACATCTTGATTAGATTCCTTGTTGTTTTGTTTCAGGCTCCTGAATCCTTTCGTGGCTTGAACACTGGATAAATTAATCTCTCCTTACATTTGTCTGAAATTGTGGCTGCTTATAAGTAATCATAAAGTGTCAGCTCCAAAAAGCTATCATTTGTTAGCTTTGCAGGAATGAAAAATGGTGATAAGTGAGGTTGTAAAAAGTCAAATTAATTCTTAATTGATTCAGGGACACAAAACTATGAGCCACTTAGTTGAGATATAGACATTACATTTATCAGTTTTGACAAATTGTCCAGGGTAGCTTTCTAGTTACTGTATTCACATTCCTGTTTTCTTAGTTGTCATTTTATATGACAATCATATATCATTATATCAGGGCGGCTGTACACCGCCCTGAGTCCTTCGGGAGAAGGGCGGTATAAAAATCTAATAAACCATAAACCATAAACCATATATGAAGATTCCATAGTATAAATCAATGCGAAAAAATATCAAATGTTTACTAATATTAAAATTTATATAAGGACTGAGCCTACTTTGTATATCAGTGCAGTCTTTCTTTGGAAGAAATTATCAGAAGAGCAGAGTTAAGAATACAAATTTTTTTCTTTTCCTTACATGCAGAAAGCAAAAAGACATTGCAGACTTGGGAGAATTAAATCAAAAAGCCTTTCTAAATCATCACACAAGTTTTCAATTCATCGTATTTGCATAAATATTGAAAAATGAGCCTTTCTCTGCTTTGTCTTGTTCATATCAATGTCTCATTGTAATTAACTAATCTTTTACAGTGCATAAATAAGATACTAACAAGCAAGGGGAAGTTTTGAAATATACCCAGACGGTTGCTGAAAGATGTAAAAGAGATGTCAGATTTGAGATATTTTTTCTCAAATATAAGATAACCCATACTGGCTCAGTTGTCACTAGATCAACAAGGACTGTGCTAGGTTTTGGAGTTCCTGGATCAGATGAAATATGAACTACAAGACTCAGGATTGTTAGCTGACCAGTCATGGCTAGTAGCTGCAGAACTACTTGAAGAAAATATGTTTATCTGTCACAAATATCCAGAGATCGAAAAGAAATAATGATCTGTTATTACAGATAAAGCCCTACAAGGATATTTGAAATGAATGCACCAATGCTGGAAAGAACAATGTCCAGATTAAAAAAAAACAGAAGAGTAGCCAGCAAATAAATATTGATTTATAATAATACAAAGTAATGTATTTACAAAACAGAACTGGAAAAACTTCAAAGGGCTATGCAGGGCAAATAAATCAAAGCCTTGCCAGAAGTAACACAGACTGAAGTTGCAAACCATAGAAAGCTGGCAGTAGAGGAAGCCAGCACAGACATAGAATTATTTTCAATTGGAAACCAAGTATCTTCACCTTTGCCTTAGAAAGAAAAACTCCTCTATCTAAAAGAAACAGCTAGCACAAGCATTAAAAGATGCCAATACTGTAATATCTGTACAAGCACCTGTTCACTGCAAGAAGCTAACCAACTAATGTACAGCACAGCTGCAGTTATAACTGAATACATGGGATGCAAAATCAACAAAGAAGAAAAAAAGCCAAACAATACACCACCAAAATGAAATATCAGGCTGGAAAATAAGACCAGCAAGCTGTGATCATATGCAAGCAAGCTAGAATTGTAATAATCACAGAAATGGTGGTGAAAAAAAGCAAGAAAGATCAAGAATTGGTTGGCATCAGAGGAAAACAGATTCAAACTCAATGCAATTCGCTTTAATCTTGATTGTAGGAAATATGACTACTGCAATAGAGTAGTAAATGTCTGGAACACTCTACCTGATCCTGTTGTTAGCCTCTCTAATCCCCATACCTTTTACCTTAAACTGTCTACCATGGACCTTTCATGTTTCTTACGAGGTCCCTAAGGGGGTGTGCATAAGCACACCAGCATGCCTACTGTCCCTGTCCTACTGTTTCCATTTATATGTACTCATTTTATGTGTTTATGGCTATGTTTTGCTTATTTGTGCTTATTTTTATAAATCAATCAATCAATCAATCAATCAATAAATAAATAAATAAAATGAACTGCATGGTTGTTGGTTGTAATATATGACTGGTGCACATCCACTTGTTGCCGAGCAGTTTAGCAGTTTATACTACATATAGGTGAAATTGAAGAGTGGCTAACATCTGTCAAAAACTGCCTGATAATGATATATATAGCAAAGGGGTACACCTGCTTACCAAAAACTTTCAAATTGCTAACTGATGTTGTAGCTGATGCAGTCCAACAGCATCTAGTTGAAAATAATCTTTTCTCATCTGAGCAGAAAGGTCATAAGTCAATTTCAAAAGGCAGCTTTACTTGGAACAGCTTATATCAGTGATGGGTTGCTACCATTTCGGTCCTGATCTTGCGAACCAGTAGGAACGGCAGTGAGAGGCTCCGTCCACCTGCCCGGATGTCATCACAGACGATTTGTGAAGAAGCGCAGAAGCGCCATGGGCAAGCGAAGTGAGCGCATGCCTGCGTGCGTTCCCGTTGCAAACCGGTAGTGAAGGTAACTGGAACCCACCCTGGCTTACATCCTATGATAATATCTGTAACACATCTGTCTATCCCAGGTCCTTGGGAAGAACTTGATAGATGGACAAAAAATGCCAAATCCAGTTTGAACATCTGGCTTACTGTGCAACAAACCATAACAAATGGTGCATTTGTTGAATGAATGGTGAATGAAATATTGCTTGCCTCCAAGCAAGAAATGGTAGTACTATAAAATAGAGAAAGTAGTTGAAAATGAGGCAGTGCTCTGGGACTTTAGAATTCAGACTGACAGGCATCTATGACATAACACCTCAGACTTAACAATTGTTGATAAGAAGGACAAAAAATCTGGATAATGGATGGGGCAGTACCTGGAGAAGGCAGAATATAAGTGAAAGAACTGGAGAAGATAATAAAATACAAAGACTGCAAATAGAAATAGAACAACTGTAGAAAAAGAAAGCAAAGATTGTACAAATAGTGACAGGTGCCTTGGATGCAACCCCAAAACAATTGGAGCACCACTTGAACACCACCGACATTGACAAAATCACCATCAGTCAATTGCAAAAGGCAGCTTTGCTCAGAAGAGCTTGCATCCTGAACCATGTCTTTAAGACCTTGAGGAGGACTCAATAAATTGATAAAAATACTAAATCCAGGCTTAACATCTGGCTTGACTGTGGGAACAACCATAATAAGGAATATCATCATCTACGCTGAAGAGGGATGAATTAGAAGAATTGTTGGAAAGAGGACAAGAATTTGTGTAACAGTGGGAGATTCCATAATTGTGAACTGTTCTCAAGTATATTAAGTTTTCTTTTGTGTTGTTTTTCTCTTGTTGGTTTATGCTTTTGATTTTAATTCTAAAGTAGATGCCCAGAGACATAATTTGCAAATTAGGCAGCCATATAAATCAATTAAACAATGAAAAAATAACATCAAAAACCAAAAGAATAAAAACAGTGCAAATGAAATCATCCACAAGATCTTAACGAGTTCATTTTTGTGCATTGCGAGATCTATGATGGCTTTTAAAGTAAAAGTTCAGTAAAGGTTAATGTGGGTTACTCTATTCCAAGAGAGTTGCAATTGATTCTGTAAAATTGAGAACTTTGGTAAAAATGATGATTCCAAAAAGATCTGTAACTTGCACAAGAGAGCCTAGGCTCTTGATCCTATTTATAGCCATCGCAATAAATTATACTGTAATTTATTATACAGTTTTATATTATTATAGTTTTATATTATTCAAGAATAAATAGCTATGAAACTAAATGATAAATGAGGAAAAGCAGGCACTGCAATGCATGTTTATTGAAAATAGTATGCATTTAAATCCTTCTGGATTTATAGTATTATTCAGTATATTTATTATTGCTTGTTGACCAAAATAAAACTATTTTTTTTTTTAAATGTACATTACATGCATCTTTGTAGTGACACACAAAACCCAATGTTCAACATTCATGAAATAAATTAAATTAAATTTAGGGACTTTGACAAAGCATGAATTCAAGGCATGAGTTTAAAACACACAAAATGATGACAGACACTTTTATGGGATATTAACCCAGGACCAAGAAAGTGTGAAATGAAAAGACTCCACTGAAATGAAATGAAGAGACTCATATGATTAACCCTGGAAGAAGAAGAGGTCAAGTAAAGACAGACAAAGAATCAAAGTTACAAACTAAAGGAGACCTTTCTTGGTTGTGAATTCTCACTTGGAAAACTGGAGGAGATGGTATGAATTACTTCATAGCTGAGGGCCAAATGCCATTATTCACTTTTCAAGCCCCAACATTTTTCCTGGGAAAATACAAATGGACACCTTGTGTGTGTGTGTGTGTGTGTGTGTGTGTGTGTGTATGTGTGCCAAAAGAGGACTGTGTCAGTTCAGAACTTTATTGGTTGGGGAATTGGTGTTATTGTGATCACGATTGTTCACTTTCTTTCTTCTAAAGTAAATAAAAGGCACAGTGACTTCATTTCAGTGATTGGACAGGGTAACTTAGGTCATCAGAATTACATTACACTCTCCCTCTTGTTACATTTTGTTTCTTTTTCTCTCTTTCTAAGCAAGCACTTCAGGGCCGAAAAGGTGAATAACATCCCTTAAAAGCCTGCCACTCTTTTTTTTAAAAAAAATATCTTTGCAATCACATAATAAAGTTTTTGTAACATTGACTTTAATGATCCTGTTTTCACTATTAATTAGACGGGGGTCTACAAACCTGTTTTTGTTGCATGCTTCGTTGCCTCCAACCAATGCTTCTGTGTCTGCTCTTTCAGAATTGTCTCTTCTCCAGGAGGTGGCTGAAAATTAGGAAGACTAAAGTGTGAGAATCCACAATACAATGATTAAAGTGGCCATGGCAATATGCATGAAGAACTGATGATCCAAGTATAGAAACAACTATAAAAAAAGCATTGTTGCTCAGCTGCAGAAACGTACTTTGCATGTAGAGAATCTTAGATTCAATCCCAGCATCCCAACATCCCAACATAGGACTGGAAAAACTCAGATCAAAAATCACCTTGTCGTTATTTACTATAATATTCTAGAAAAAACTAAAGATTTGCTTTTATATAAGATAGGCCCCTTCTTTGGATGCATACAGAATATTTTCTTTTGCTACAACAACACTATTTGTACCTCATTATTAAAACTAGAGCCACCATTTTGGCGCTGAGTAACTATTTGGTAAAAACAGAGTTATATAGAAAACTCCAGCAGATTTCTCCCAACTAATAGTCATGTGGAAAGTTGTACGCCAGATATGCTACTCTGATTAAAGCAAGGAACTATTGATCAATGGCATTTTGATAAAAAATTCTATCCTTGTCTTTTTCAGAAATAAATCTACTAATTCTAATGGATCTCTTTTGCTTAATGTTGAAGACTATATCTGTGACGATGTAATAGTTCTCCTATGTTTCCCATTACATTCCCCTTACTCTTAGGAAAGTATCACATCCATAGCTTATGACTGGCCTTAGTTGTAAGGCTGCATTATACCCACCCATATTTCTTTCCTGCACTCAGCTCATCTTTTTAGATTTTCATTCAAACAAGAAAATGAAATGTTATAAAAGCCACCAATAATAATCATATGACAACAACAAAATCCTATCATACAGAGGTATCATACAGAAAGTTTTGAAAGACTTCCAAAAGAAGATGGTCAGCAATTATTTTATTTTGCTTTAGAGGCAAAAACAGAAGACAAAACCTTTTCCCCATTTGTATCCCCCTTTCCATACGTCTTTGAAACAGTACTCTCTGTCTTCTCCATATTTTTAAACAATAATAATCATTGGGAATTTTTTTATATCTCTTATCTTTGCTGAGAGCTGGAAGCTTTCCATTAGTTTTTCCTTATTATATTCAAGTAGGCCAGGGTCACCTTTTAGACTGACTAATGAGCTGGTTTTAAAGCAGTGTGATTCATAATTCGGCAAGGAAATAAATCACATTAGGAAAATAAAAGTGGGAGAAATTTGCTTCAGAAAAGCACGTGAGTTTGAGCTGCTGCTTTAAGGTGAATTGGGGGAGGAATATTTCTGCATTTCTTTCTGATTTGCTTCAGAAAAGCACGTGAGTTTGAGCTGCTGCTTTAAGGTGAATTGGGGGAGGAATATTTCTGCATTTCTTTCTGATTTGCTTCAGAAAAGCACGTGAGTTTGAGCTGCTGCTTTAAGGTGAATTGGGGGTGGAATATTTCTGCATTTCTTTCTGATTTGCTTCAGAAAAGCACGTGAGTTTGAGCTGCTGCTTTAAGGTGAATTGGGGTGGAATATTTCTGCATTTCTTTCTGATTTGCTTCAGAAAAGCACGTGAGTTTGAGCTGCTGCTTTAAGGTGAATTGGGGTGGAATATTTCTGCATTTCTTTCTGATTTCACAACCGCGCTAACTGAATCTAATCTAATCACTATAAATAAAAATAGCAATAATATATTCAGGGTTGGTCCACTTGAGATTGTGATTTTATTCTATTCAAAATGACTGGCTTAGTTCAGTGCAATACTTGTTTTGCAGCTGTCTTTCATGATACCTTTTCAAATTTGGGTACTGTCCTCTTTGTAAACAAATTAGCAGTCTCGTGGACAGATTACATATCTAGAATCTCTAATCTATGCTCTCCAAGCAGAAATTAGGTACCCAATTCAGCCATTCCAGCTGCTGAGCCATCAGCCCCCTCTACCACAAAGATCCTGCAGGAAAAGGGCAGTATGGACAACCGTGGGATCTGGCAGGGTGAGAGCTGTGAACCATAAACACAAAGCTTTTACAGTGTCCCAGTATAACAGATATAGTGCCCTTGCTGACCTAAATAGGAACACTAAAGTGACAGATCAAGGTAGTTGTGATACTGATAACTCAAACAATCAAGGGATTATGGTTCAAGATGAAGAACTTACTTTGGAAAAGTGTGAACCTACTTTGGAAAAGTGTGTATCAAGTATTACAGATCGGTCACACAAGAAGAGCAAGGTATCCAAACGGAGAAGCCACCTTCTGATTGGTGATTCAATTATAAGGGATGTAAATTTAGGAAAGGTTATGGAGGTTTTGAAAGGCGTCAGGTGTCTACCTGGTGCTACTGCCAGCAGAGACAAGAGGCGTATTCTTAAGATAGTCAAGAATGCCAGTAAGGATTCTGATGTTGATGCTATTATACACCTTGGCACAAATGATCTGTCCCAAAAGGATGTGCTTTCTGTGCAGAATGATTTCCAGAGCTTAGGGTATGAACTTAATAGCATAGGTTGTAGGCTTAACTTTTCAGAGGTTTTACCAGTACATAAGGAACAAAAAGGTAAAGGCCAGCGTGTAGTGGAGTTTAATGTGTGGCTAAAGGAGTGGTGTAAAAGGGAAGGCTTTGGTTTTATTAGTCATGATGTCTGCAACTGGTCCAACGAAAAATTGTACAAAGAGATGGATTGCATCCATCAAAGAAAGGACTGAGTTACTTAGCAATACATTCACAGATTTTCTGGATAAACATTTAAACTGAACAGTGGGGACAGAGAATTAACTGATAAGGAAAATTTCTGTCCCCAGCAATCGAAAACTAAAAGGGTTATCAGTGCATGTAACATAGATGTCTGTATGGGTAAGACTATCAACCATGCTATCAAGCAAAACCAAGCATTTAACAGTGAGTGCCATACCATGTGCACTAAACCAACAGGTGGCATGAAAGTAGGGGCAGTCAACACAGGTTATGTAGACAGTAAACACAAGATCAATCCAAATGGACTCAAATGTCTATACACCAATGCACAGAGTATGAGGAATAAACAGGGTGAATTAGAAATCCAAGTAAATGAGGGTAGATATGATATTGTTGCCATTACGGAAACTTGGTGGGATGAAACTGACAAATGGAACATACAGCTAGAGGATATAAATTATTTAAAAGAAATAGACCAAATAAAGAGGAGGTGGAGTTGCACTATATATAAGAAATAACTACATCTCTACAGAAATAGAGCACAACAATGATGAAAATCATCTTGAATGTATTTGGGTCAATATAAAAGGGTGAAAACGATATTGCCATAGGTCTATACTATAGGCCACCCAACCAAACAGAGGAAGTAGATGAACTTTTTGCTAGTCAGCTAACTAAGGTATGTAGGAAGCACATCACAGTAGTAATGGGGTATTTTAACTACCCTGACATCAACTGGGAAACAAACTCTGCACCAAGTGGAAGATCCAACAGGTTCCTAACAAACCTAGCAGACAACTTTGTTTCCCAAAAATAGAGAAGGCGACAAGGGGTCAGCCATATTGGACTTAATTCTCACTAACAGAGATGAAATGATAGAAGGTGTTGAAGCTACAGGAACCTTGGGGCAAGTGACCACGCAATATTGGAATTCAACATTAAGCAAATACAAGTAGTAGAACAAAGTCAAACTAGAGTCTTGGACTTTAAGAGAGCTAATTTCAATAAACTTAGAGATCTTGAGAAGGATTCAATGGATGAGAATCCTCAGGGGGAAAACAACTCAAGAAGCTTGGGAAATTTTGAAAAGTGAGATTATAAAAGCACAGTCTAACACAATACCAATGAAGAAGAAAAATAGTAGATCACAAAAGAAACCAGCATGGATGCATAAAGAACTATCTGACAAATTGAAAGACAAAAAGGACAAATATAAAAAGTGGAAAGAGGGGCAAATAACTAAGGCAGAATATCAGCAAATAGCCCGAGCCTGTAAAGATGAAGTGAGGAAAGCTAAGGCTCACAATGAACAAAGGCTAGCGACAAAAGTAAAAAATAATAAAAAAAGCTTCTTCCAACATGTTAAAAACAAGAAAAAAGTCAAGGAAACAATTGGCCCATTGCTGGGAGAAAGTGGCAAGAAGATGACAAGCAACAGGGAGAAAGCAGATCTACTTAACTCATATTTTGCATCTGTCTTTACACAAAAGGAAAAAACAATCCAACCTATCAAAAACAGCACTACAAAAAACAGATTAGAAACACAAGTTAAAATAGGGAAGAAAATGGTAAGTGAACACCTGTCTACCCTAGACGTGTTCAAATCACCAGGACCGGATGGATTACACCCCAAGGTTCTGAAGGAACTGGCAGACGTGATCTCAGAACCACTGAACTATATCTTTCAAAGATCCTGGAGCACAGGGGAGCTGCCAGAGGACTGGAAAAGAGCTGATGTAGTTCCCATCTTCAAAAAAGGAAAAAAAACAGATCCAGGAAACTACAGACCTATCAGTCTGACCTCAATACCGGGGAAGATTCTGGAAAAGATAATCAAGCAACGAATCACCGAACACCTAGAAGCAAACAAAGTAATAACCAAAAGCCAACATGGGTTTGTCAAAACAGATCATGCCAGACTAATCTTATCGCATTCTTTGACAAAATGACAAAATTAGTAGACCAGAGGAATGCTGTTGATATAATTTACTTGGACTTCAGTAAAGCATTTGATAAAGTAGACCATAACCTACTACTAGATAAAGTAGAAAAATGTGGGTTAGACAGCACCACCACCAGATGGATTCGTAACTGGCTGACCAACCGCACTCAACGTGTAGTCCTCAACGGAACTACATCCACATGGAGGAAGTATGCAGTGGAGTACCCCAAGGCTCTGTTTTAGGCCCAGTACTCTTCAACATCTTCATCAATGACTTGGACGAGGGGATAGATGGGGAACTCATCAAATTTGCAGATGACACCAAGCTGGCAGGAATAGCCAACACTCCAGAAGATAGGCTCAAGTTACAGAAAGATCTTGACAGACTTGAACATTGGGCGCTATCTAACAAAATGAAATTCAACAGTGAAAAAAGTAAGGTTCTACATTTAGGCCAAAAACAAAATGCACCAGTACCGTATATGTGGTACCTTGCTCAATAGTAGTACCTGTGAGAGGGATCTTGGAGTCCTAGTGGATAACCATCTAGATATGAGCCAGCAGTGTGCAGCAGCTGTTAAAAAGCCAACACAGTTCTGGGCTGCATAAACAGAGGATAGAATCAAGATCACGTGAAGTGCTAGTACCACTTTATAATGCCTTGGTAAGGCCACACTTGGAATATTGCATCCAGTTTTGGTCGCCACGATGTAAAAAAGATGTTGAGACTCTAGAAAGAGTGCAGAGAAGAGCAACAAAGATGATTAGGGGACTGGAGGATAAAACATATGAAGAACGGTTGCAGGAACTGGGTATGTCTAGTTTAACAAAAGAAGGACCAGGGAGACATGATAGCAGTGTTCCAATATCTCAGGGGCTGCCACAGAGAAGTGGGAGTCGGGCTGTTCTCCAGAGCACCTGAGGGTAGAACAAGAAGCAATGGGTGGAAACTGATCAAGGAAAGAAGCAACTTAGAACTAAGGAGAAATTTCCTGACAGTTAGAACAATTAATAAGTGGAACAACTTGCCTTCAGAAGTTGTGAATGCTCCAACACTGGAAATTTTTAAGAAAATGTTGGATAACCATCTGACTGAGATGGTGTAGGGTTTCCTGCCTGGGCAGGGGGTTGGACTAGAAGGCCTCCAAGGTCCCTTCCAACTCTGATGTTATGTTATGTTATGTTATGAAATGGAAGGAGGCAACTTCACTGACTTAAACTTTCTACTTAAGAAGGTGTATTTGTAGTTTACAGAGGGCTATGAAGTTCAAAGTTCTAAGTTTACATATTTAATATTTTTCTCCAAATGACAGTTATATATTAGGAATGACTTTGTTATTATTGCTAACAAATGGAGCATAGACATGAATAAAACAGATCTTCACTAACTGATTTTTCAAGATTTTTTTTTTGCTGTGGTGGAATAGAGAAAAACACAAATGAATGGCTAGGAGGCCTCCCTGCACTTACCTGGGGACACCTGGAAGGGGCAGGGCACGAGGGGCAGAAGTAGCCAGCAATTTAACTACTGGTTCACCTGAAACAGCCCAAAATGGCTGACTGGTTGTATAGGGATGAACTGTGGACTCTTTCAGTCAAGGAGCCCCAAGGACTCCACTAAAAGTTTGTTGTGATGTTTTTTTTCTCCTTTAATCATAAGAAGTTCTTTTGTGTGTTAGATGTCTGATTATTTTCTGAGAACACAAAGCCTCATGACAAAAGCAATTGTGCTTGTTTTATTTCAAACTAGGTTGACATTGGTGAGAATTTGTTCCCCAAGATATCTCCAGTATAAATAAGTTTCTCATTATTAATGAAGTCTCTAATCCTATAAGGCCTTCTGTGACCTCATTCCTTGAATCATTTGTCTTTAATCATGAATTTAAAACAAAGAATGTGAAGAGAGGAATGTTCCTAGATCAGAATATATTTCTAACTTTTTTATAGCTCTAAGTTGTAAGTTTTAAATTTGAGATTCTCTTAGTTTCTGGTGTGCTCTAATAAATTAGTAGTCCAATGCCTATGTGACCAGTAACTATTGAATATATTTTAAAATTCTGAATATACTACAGTTCATAATATTTCAGATTAGTATTCTATTTCTTTTTTTAAAATTATAAATAAATAGAGAATTCTTTGCCTTATACGAAACCAAATAATAGGCAAAGGAATTGGAATTCTATGAATAAGAATAGAAATTTTAGAAGAATAGTTGCTTTAAATAGGAACGTTCTACAAAGAATTGATAAAGTTGTTAACACGAATTCTGTTTTGAAAGAAGTATCGTAATTATAGTTTGATAACTGTTGTCATAGTTAAGTTCATCTGCTCCAATAAGAAGTCAAGTAAATTCTTAAAGCCATTTTTGTAATTCTTTGACAAGGGCAAATGGCTCCTGAACCTGCCTCGTGCTGATAACTCCAATCCCAGTAAGTGAATATAAACTCATGAGAGAACCCATGCATGTCACAGGCTCTTTCGTGTAGCTGAAACCTAGAATGCTACAGGTTTTCCATCTGTGAAAAAGGACTGATATGCATTCCCCTAGACTTCTTCCACAATCAATTCAAAACCAACTAAAATCATTTCGAAACCCACCATGTGTGCTTTATGTCAGAACATCTATTCTTTGAGGGTATGTGGGCGGAAGGAGTATGGTAGAATAAACACACTTTTTCTGGGTTTCTAACAAAAACTAACTAGCATAACAAGCCCATGTATTTGGGGCATATTCATTATAAATCATAATGAAATGAAAATGAGGCACTAAATGTCAATATCACAGCCTATCTTATTTTATTTATTTATTTATTTTATTTATTTGTCAACAAGTACAAGGAAAGAAGTAACAGTATAAACATAGACATGGTCACATGAAAGAAATTGGCACAAATAAAAGGATATAAATAGGCAAAACATAGCCATAAACACATAGAATGATTACATATAAATGGGGACAGTAGGACAGAGACCATAGGCACACTAGTGTGCTTATGCACACTCCCTTAGGGACCTCTTAAGAAACATGGAAGTTCCACAGTAGACAGTTTAAGGTAAAAGGTATGGGGATTAGAGAGCCTAACAACAGGATCAGGTAGAGTGTTCCAGACATTTACTACTCTATTGCAGAAGTCATATTTCCTACAATCAATATTAGAGTGAATTACACTGAGTTTGAATCTATTGATAGCCCTTGTGTTATTATGGTTGAAATTAAAGTACTCCTTTACAGGTAGGACATTTTGGTAAATAATCTTAGGAACTAAGCATAGGTCGAAACGTAGATGGAGTAGTTCGAGGCTATCCAGACCTAAAATTTCAAGCCTGGTGGTATAGGGAATTTTATTTTGAGCAGAAGATTTGAGTACTCTTCTAGTAAAATATCTCTGGACCCTCTCTAAGGTATTGATGTCTGAATCTTGCATGGCAGAGCCCAACTTTTGATGGGACTTTCCAAGATGAAAACTTTTGATAGTTTAGAAAGTGGTAAATGATTCTGTACTGTAATTTTCTGAGGCCATTACTAGTCATATTCCATCTCTTAAATAATGTCTCTCTCTTGCAGTAAAAAATGGCAAAGGGTTTCTCTACAATGGAATCAGAACAATTACTTCAGCAAAATTACGGTACATTATCACTGGAGTGTCAGAAGATGCCAGCCAATTTCTGATGTTTGATCATCATATTAAAGATTGCTTCATTCTGCAAAAGCAAAAACTCTTCAGGGAGGAAATGAGATTTAATAGGACTATTCAGATTGCCTGTCATCTCTAAACACATTTCTATCCATCAAGCAGGCCACATAACATTGACTTCACCAACATTTAATGGTTAATTTGCATAACCCAATATCATCAGCAATTTCTTTGGTCTTTGTATTTGGTCTTTGTACTTGTACTTTGTGAGGAATTTTGGAAACCACTTCCTTACATTTTCTTTTTTTTAAACTTTTTTATTTTCTAGCACTTTTTGCTTTTTCTTCAATTTATTTCTTTTTCTCTTTTCTTTTGTATTACTATTAACTTATGTTAGCTTTTATTTTCTTGTTTAAAAGTTTTTATAAAAATTACATTTATCTATCTATCTATCTCTATCTATTTTCCCCATCGTCATTATCATTATCATCATCTTTTGTCTTAATGATAACTTTTAAAAGTGTACAACAATAATCTGAAAGTTCTAAGCAATAGTAAGAATGCAAGTAGTTATTCTGAATGTTGGAACTTTCTCATTTGAATACACTGTCCATTATCAAATAGACAGTTCCAAATGCCAGTTTTCATAAACAGCAACCAAGATGGCAAATTTGTTCCCAGAATATATCATTTAGGTTACAGCTGACAATTTTTGTGGTTGAAAACTCTCCATAAGAATATTTTGCACCCTTCATTATGAAGAAAGTAGAACTTTTTATTAAAATATCTTTGTGTGTGTCTCTCTCTCTTTTTCTTTTTTTAGATATCTTGCTTTTAAATTTGCAGGGACTTTTATAAGAAAGAATATCAAACCATGTGATTTCTTCACCAGAAAAGAAAACATTACATTCTGAAAACATTGATACTTCTTTTGGTAAAGGATTCTTTTTTGCATTGATGGTAATGAACTCTGAATTCCATGAAAATAATGTGTTGAACTTAACAGATTTTGTAAGTTGCTTATAGCTACAAAATGGAAGCTGCTGGCACATAGATATCTGAGTGAATGAATTAGCAGGTGTACAAAAGTGTCATTGGCTATGTGCTGAACTATTCAGAATCTACAAAATAATTATAATAGGTATAGTAGAAATGGCCAAAAGGAAATGTGGGCCTCTGGTGGCTCAACAAACTAATGCAGTCTGTTATTAACACAGCTGCTTACAATTACCGCAAGTTCAAGTCCCACCAGGCCCAAGGTTGACTCAGCCTTCCATCCTTTATAAGGTAGGTAAAATGAGGACCCAGATTGTTGGGGGCAATAAAAATTGACTTTGTATATAATATACAAATGGATGAGACTATTGCTTAACACAATGTAAGCCACCCTGAGTCTTCGGAGAAGGGCGGGATATAAATTCAAATTAAAAAAAAATGTAGGGGAACCAATAGCCACAAAAATATGAATAGAAACAGGAAAATATAACTAAGATTGGAAAGGAGTGGGGCCAGGGAAAGAATAAAAAGATAAATTCAGTGACTGGGTAATATCTTGATTAGGACTAACCAAAATAGTATAAAAGTTTTTTAAACTTCTCTAGATTTCTTAAACAGACAACATGCCACCAATAGCCATCCCTTTCTCTACAACTTCTCTTCCTCCCCTACCCAAAAAAACCCAAGGAAGGAGAAAGATATAGAAATTATCTCCCCAAATTATAGCCCTGGGTATGCAGCTTTATTAATATTATATTCACTTTTCAGAATGCATTTGTGAATTTATGTGTTGCAACTAATTTTAAAAATTATTTTCATTGGTTAACAAGAACTGAAGAGAGGGAATGCAGGCCTGAAGCTAATCTTAAAGTGAGTTTCAAGAGAATATACGTCTAAAACTGTATCTATGTGAGTTTGGTACATTGAATTATGGGGAACAGACAGCAAGATAATCATCAAAATTACAGATCTTGAAATAAGTTACATAGCCATGGAGATGCGGTTGCTAGAACTATTAGTGCAGTTTTATTTTGGCTGACTATGCCATCTATAATTAGTTTTCAGTGCTATTGCCAAGATGACTATGCATTTTCAGTGAAGTAAATCATGCCAAACACACATTGAATTGGTTAGAAAGAAATTAGCTTTGTTTACATTTTTGGGAGTATTTTGTGATTATATTATGTTGAGATACTCAACATTTCAGCAATAATAAAAAAGGGTTTTCTGAAGGGTTCAGATTACTGCATTTATATCCCACTCCAATGTATAATTTGTCTTATAATTAATGGAGGAGATGCCTGTGGCTGAATAAAATGAGAATCCTTAAAATCCATAACAAAGAATAAATAATGAGTTCAAGGCTCATATTTCCAAAAGGCTAAAATTTGCCTGCTGATTGTCTATAAGAGTTTCCACATCAGTTTGCATTGAACTGATGCCCTTGAATTCTCAGAGTGCAATTCTCATCACAGTATAACCAATAAGTTGAAATGATAGGAGCTATTGTCTGGATAAGAGAGACAATATCTGCTGTATTTTATTCATTCCTAGAAGCCTCAATTCCTAATAAATTATAGGATTTTCAGAGAAAACGTTGTTTGCTCTTCTTTCTACCCTGGCTTTGAGCTGCAGTGGTTGCAGATCTGCTTCTGCGTCCAATTCAAGATGTTGCTCATTACCCGTAAAGCCCTCTTGGCAGTGGTCACCAACCAGTGGTCCAAATCAGTGGTGGGTTGCTACCGGTTCAGACTGGTTCTTGAGAACCGTTGGCAAAAATCTGGCCAAGTTTGCAGAACCGGTAATGATGCCCAGCTGGCCACGCCCCAGAACCGGTTCCCTTGGCCGAAGAGGTTATAAAAACAAAAGGTTTTAAAAGGCTTCTCTGGTGATCCCAGCTGAGTTGCCTGATCACCAGAACTTTTAAAAAACATGTTTTCTACAAGCTCTTTGGCCGAAGAGGTTGTTAAAACAATCCTTTTAAGAGGTTCTGGGCTGCAATGAGGGATCATCAGAGGAGCCGTTTAAAATCTTTTTTTCTTCTGGCGATCCCAGATGAGTTTCCTCATCATCACAGGCTTTTAAAACCATTTTTTAACAACCTCTTACAATAGCCCTCGCCCATGCCTACCCAATCCCCCTCCCCACTTACCTAATTGCTGCTCCTTTCGGGTTTGCAAAGCCATGGCTACTGCAATCAGTTGCATCAGCTAGCAACTGAATCTGCCTGCCTACAATCCAACTCCTCGGTGAGCAACTCAATCTGCCTGCCTCCAATTGGGTAAGTAAACTATTAAAAAATAGTTAATTGGGTTTTTTTTTAAGGAGTTGGGTTTTTAGACAGCAATTAAAAGTTAAGGAAGTTTTAAATTTAGCTGCTTTTATCTAAAACAGGGGTCTCCAACCTTAGTAACTTTAAGGCTTGTGGACTTAAACTCCCAGAGTTCCTCAGCCAGCTTTCCTGGCTGAGAAACTCTGGGAGTTGAAGTCCACAAACCTTAAAGTTACTAAGGTTGGAGATCCCTTATCTAAAAAATATAAATAAAATAAAATAAAAAAATAAAATATTTGTGCAGCTTTCTGAGATTTGGTGTGTTTCTGTAGTGTTTCACTCTAACGATACAAACACACAAAATCTCACAAAGCTGTATGTGGCATTTTTTGTGTGTGTGTTTGTGAGAGAGAGAGTCAGTTGTATTGTGTTGTGTGTGTGTGTGTGTGTGTGTGCAAAGTGTGAAAGTTGGTTTTTGAGCTTTTTGTGGCTGTGTGAGGTTCCTGTTTGTTGCAGGGGCCATTTTGGGTAAAGTGTAGCTGCTTTTACGTTGTGCGTGTCAGTTGTGTTGTGTTGTGTGGGTGTAAAGTGTGAAAGTTGGTTTTTGGTACCTCTTATTGTTTTGTATACTTTGTTTATTATTTTTATTATTTATTGTTATTGGCCACGCCCACCCAGTCATCTGACCACCAAGCCACTCTCACCCAGTCACATGACCACCAAGCCATGGCCAGTGTCATATGACCATCAAGCCACACCCACAAAATAAGCCATGCCCACAGAACTGGTAGTAAAACATTTTAGAACCCACCCCTGGTCCAAATACTGGTGATCCATGAGAAAATTTTGGTGGTCTGGAGAAAAATTATTATTTTATATTGCACTAAATACTATTTATCTTTTTAAAAAAATCATATTAGTGGTCTGCAGGATTTAAAATTATGAATTTACTGGTCCCTGAGGTCCGAAAGGTTGGTGACCCCTGCCTGGCATAGATCCAGGATATCTCAGGAGCTTCTCCTTCCCTAGTGGGATTGGCCCATCAGAAGAGGCTTACTGTGGACCCCATCAGTTGAGGAATTGTGGCTGGTGAAGTCCAAGAGAGGAGCCTTTTCTGCCATGGTCCCCTTTGGAACATCTTGCCACAAGAGGTGAGATCCGTTCTCTTCTTCTGGCCTTCAGGAAATGCCTTGAAACTTGGCTATGCTGGTTGTCATGGGGGTCTGAGAGATAAGCTGTTGGGTGGAGGTGGCTAGTACAGTAAGAGACAAGTCACCACCCTTTTAACTCTTTTTTTAGTTTGTTGTAATCTTGTGTAATTTTAATCTTTTTTTATATTTATAATTGTTTTATATTCATATGTTTATTAAGTTGTAAGCTGCTTGAAGTCATGTTGAACTACAAGGTGAGTGGCATATAAATTTAATAAATACTGGCAATAGTAACATTTTTAGATTTATATTTCTTCATCCACTTTTCTTCACCCAACCCCTTATATCCATCTCTTCATCTCTGATCCAGTACTAATTGTATAGAAAAAGGAAGTTTTGTTTTAGCATTAGCAGAAAAAGTTGGGTTGAACCCTTTGGTCAAAAAAATCACTGAGTTTTTTCTGTGTCTGTTCTTACACAAAGCTGAATCTACATGACTACATTGATTTATCCCTTCAAAGATGGAAGCTCTCAGAAGATAGGGGAAGAAGAAGAAGCTTTCAGAAGAAGCTCTCAGAAGGGGCGTGCATAAGAGCACAAAAGTGCCTACTGTTCCTGTCCTATTGTTCCTTTTCATTATATCAAATTAACATAGTTATTGTATTCTTTTGCTTATATATATATTTTTCTTATATGATGTGTTGTTGTTTTATATCAATGTTTGTATACTGTTGTGACAAATGAAATAAATAAAAAAGATAGGCAGAAAGAAAAAGCCAGTTTCTTCTGGTGGGAAGCTCAATAATATATCTGGAATCTTTTCACAATTTCTGTTGAATCTACCTATGTGCATAGTTGATCAGCAAAGCAATGAGGATCATCTTTAAATACATACACACACACACACATATGAATACACAAGCATATGTATATGTACCTATTACACTATTTCTTTTGGGGTAAAGGTCAGAAACATAGGTAGCTGTCTTCAGATTGTTCATTCTTTATTTAAAATATAAATAATTTTTTGATCCTGCATTTCCATGAAATCTGAATAGCTGATATCCATCTGAAATGTGATACAGTGGCAAGAGATTGAAACCACAAGACTTTAAATTGAAATAGCTTGGAGGGAATTAGAAAATGTTCCATATGGCTTGGCACACATTATTCATTATTTTAATTTTTTTTTTATTCAGCCATGTTAAAAGCTGTGATGACTCAGTGTTTAGAATGCAGTATTGCAAGCTAACTGTGCTGACCACCAGCAGTTTGATCCTGACTGGCTGACGATTGATTCAGATTTCCATCCTTCTGAGGTCAGTAAAATGAGGACCTAAGTTGTTGGGAATAATATGCTGACTCTGTAAATCGCTTAGGTAGGCCAGTAAAGCATTATGAAGTGGTACATATGTCAAAGGGCTGTTGCTATTACTGTGTATCTGGTCAGAACAAAGCAAACAAATCCGTGGGTGTGGCTTGGTGGGTGTGGCAGGGGAAGTATACTGTAAAATCTCCATTCCCATCCTACTCCAGGGGAAGTTTACTGCAAAATCACCATTTTCTCCTGATCAGCTGGAACTCGGGAGGAAGAGAATAGATGGGGGTGGGGCCAGTCAGAATTTTTACTACTGGTTCTCTGAACTACTCAAAATTTCCACTACCGGTTCTCCAGAACTGGTCAGAACCTGCTGAAACCCACCTCTGAAACAAACAAACAAACAAAATCTAAGACAAGATACATTCCCCCAACCCTATTTTTTACTGAACCAGTAAAATTTATTAGACTGAAATAGAAAGAATTTGGTAAAATAGCATAGGTCTCATTTATCATTATTATAGGCTATTTCGTGACAAGAAAGAAAATCCCAATTGCCAAACGTAGCTTCAACACATTTTTTAAGGAGTAAAAACCGCCTCTCCCAGATGAGTCACCAATTTCCTTTCCCACCATCCATCTTGCTTTCCAGCTGATGCTCAGACTCAAGGAAGGATAATGGATGAGAGGCAATTCTGTGCCCCATTTGAATTTCTGAAATTTCAGAAGGTCAAATTGGGAAAAGCTTCTGATATTTCTGGCAGTGAAATATACTGTGTGAACATTCAGGTTTCACAAATGCCTTTGGCAGGTTTCTGTTTCTATATGTCCTCTCATTAATCTTCTGTTAAGCTGCTCTTCCATCATCCAGCTTTCCTTAGGTTGTAAATGAGAGCTCTTTGTAATTATGAGTGCTTGAAGCATTTTGATGAGTGCCTTCTGCCTTGTGATGTCATTTCTTAAAGATGTCTATTATAATAAGCAACTCTGAAATGAACTCTACCTGCCATGCCATGCATCTGATTTATGACCAGGGAATAAATAACAACTAATTGATTGGTTTGATTGCTTCCTAATGTGACTTACAAGAAGTGTGGAAATGTAGCTTCATGATGCATATCTTCGTTCTTGTCAATTTTGGTGTGATTGTGCCTCTTTCTCTTATTTTAAGCTTCAATCTCATACATGTCTCTTTTTCAGAAGCATTTTCAAATGGGCTTCCATAACATGTGGGGTGATAGTGAAAAAAAGATCGAGAAATATGTATCTACAAATAGAAAGATACGAGAAAAAATATTTCCTCATATCTGTTTTAAGCATTCTACTAGACAGTTTCATTTCATAGCCTTTAATTACAATGTTGAGAAAAATGGAAATCCATTGTGATGATTTATTTACTAGGCATAATTTATAATAATCATGTCTCTGTTCAGCAATTTTTTCTCTAAGTTAAACAGTCCCAAGAATTGCTTTTTAACATGAGTAGACCAAAAGTATGAAAAGTAATCTGATTTGTTGTCTTTTCTTTTTCTAACGACCCCCAACATCAAATAGACATGCAGATTATTTCATTTGATTGTCTACACCAAACCTAATAATTGACCAATGACATTTCAGTGCTGTTCCTTGTATAAGTGAAATATGGATTCCCAGTGATAATGTGAACTATTGACATTGAATTGCATTTATTTATTTAGTTATTGAGTCACCAGAGATCCCTGTCAAGGTTCAGAAAAACCTCTTCTGCAGAAGCCATTGTCTTTCAGAGTTCTTTACTAGCATAAGGAAACTGGCACACGATGAGTGAAATTCCAAAACTGAACTTCCGGATTCTTTTCCCAGTTATACAAACCCCAAGAGTCCCACCCCTCTAACCCTTTGCTGGTCACATGGTCCCACGTTCTCCCAGTTCATTCGAATATCTTCTCGCCACTCCTCCTGCAGATGTGAACACCATCCGACCTTGACCGCTTGAAGAATGTTACCATACCCCTCAACCCCCCTTCCTCCCCTCAGGGGAAAAATGTGGCAGCGTCTGGAACCCTAAGGCCTAGTATGGTTTCCAGGCCTGACAGGCATCCCCCCTTGGAAAAGAAGCTATATCCTAGGAAAGAAAACAAAGAATTAATAAAGAAGAGTGTCGGTGGTCCACACTTCCCTTCTACCCCCCTCTCCCCACGCCAAGAGGTTTTGTAAGTTTGTCAGGGAAAGTGTCGTGAAATTATTTAATCAAATTGTCCGCATTTACTTTCCAACTTTTGACCCAAGTAGATTCAGATAATGGATATCCCTTCCAGTGGACTAAATATTGTAATTGACCTCTGTATAGTCTAGAGTCAAGGATTTTCTTGATCTCATAGTGGGTTTCACCTTGGATTATCAAGGGTGGTGGGGGAGCGGCAGGTTGAGGTCTCAGTCCAGATTGTCTAGCAGGTTTTAATAAGCTGCTATGGAATACCGGGTGTATTTTCCCCAACATTCGAGGGAGCTTGAGTTGGATGGTAACGGGATTAATAATCTTTACAATGGGGAAAGGACCCAAAAATTTTGGACCGAATTTTCTGCTGGGTATTCTCAACCTCAGATACTTAGTAGATAAAAAGACTTTATCCCCAATGCGAAAAGGGGGTTGAAGGCAACGGTGTTTGTCAGCTTGGGCTTTGTAATTTTGAGCTGTTACAGCTAAGGCCTTTTTTGTATTTTCCCACCCTTTTTTCAATGAATTCATCCAGTCCTTTAGGGAAACGGAAGTGGGGGGTTGCACAGGGAGTTCAGGCATTGGAACGAAGTCCATGCCGGTGGTTATTTGAAAAGGGTTTAACCCCGTGCTGCTGTGTACAGCATTATTATATGTGACCTCTGCAAATGGTAACAAATCTGACCAGTTTTCTTGTTGGTAATTTACATAACACCGTATGTATTGTTCCACCATTGAGTTCAATTTTTCAGCCGCCCCATTGGTCTCAGGATGGAACCCAGAACTAAGTCCTTGAGATGACCCAATGGACCGTAGGAACTCTCTCCAGAACTTGGCTGTGAATTGAACACCCCTGTCGGATATTATTCTTTTAGGAACTCCATGCAGTCTGTAGATGTGTTTCATGAAGAGCTTTGCTAATTTTTTCGCTGATGTCAATCCGCTGCACGCAGTGAAGTGGGCCTGTTTAGAGAACAAATCTACTATGGTCCATATCACCGTATTTCCCCCACTAGGTGGGAGTTCAACAATAAAATCCATGGCAATCTCCTCCCAGGGTCTGGTGGGTTCAGCTATGGGTTGTAGGAGTCCAGGGGGTTTCCCTGGTCTGGACTTCATGGTGGCACAGGTGACACAGCTCCGTCGGGAATCATCGCATGTATTACCTCTTCGCGTTGGCTGTCAAATTGCGGTTTCCTAGATAGGGCGTCAGCCAGTAGATTTTGGTTGCCGGGGATGTATTTGAGGGTGAAATGGAACCGTTTGAAAAACTGAGCCCATCAAATTTGTTTGGGAGAAAGCTTTCGAGGGGTTTTTAAGTATTCGAGGTGGTCCGTCCACACCTCGAATGGTTCCTTTCCCCATTCAAGGAAGTGTCTCCAGGAGAGGAGTGCCCAGCGTACTGCAAAGGCTTCCTTTTCCCAAACTGCCCATCTGCGTTCAGTGTCCGTCAGTTTTTTAGAAACATGCGCGCAGGGCATAAGATTGTTGTTGGTATTCCGTTGTAATAAGACAGCGGCTACTGCTACATCACTTGCGTCAGCTTGGACCACAAAAGGTTTATTTGGATCCGGGTGTTGAAGAATTGGTTCCATCGAGAATAGGCGTTTCAGGTGTTCAAAGGAATGTTGGCAGTCCATTGTCCAAGGTAGGGATTGGTTAGGTTTGGGTTTGGTGGGTAATGGCCCAGTTTTTAGTAATTCTGTTAATGGTAGAGCTACTTCTGGAAAGAAGGAATGAATTTGCGCTAAAAATTTGCGAATCCCAAGAAACTTTGAAGCTGTTTACGTGTGCATGGTGGTTGCCAATCCAACACCGCTTTTACTTTTCCTGGGTCCATTTCGATACCTTTGTTTGATAACCTAGGTAGTCTAGGGATTCCTTATGGAATTCGCATTTGGAAAGTTTGACATATAGCTTGGCTGCTAGGAGTTTTTTAAGGACTTGTCTGACCAATTTGATGTGTTGTTCGATATTGTTTGTTTAGATAAGAATGTCATCTAAGTAGACAAGAACCCCATTGTAGAGATGGGGGTGCAGGGTTTCATTAATTAGTTGCATGAAAACTGCTGGAGCCCCCTGGAGTCCAAAAGGCATGACATGGTATTGGAAACTGCCCAAGGGCAGTTGAAAGCCGTTTTCCATTCATTACCTTCTTTGATGCGGACCCGGTAATAGGCTTCCCTTAAATCCAATCTGGTGAAAATTTTGCCTTTTGATAAGTGGTTCAACAAATAGTGCATAAGTGGTAAAGGGTATGTGTTTTGTATGCAAATTGCATTGATATTTTTGAAGTCAGTACATAATCTAAGGGAACCATCTTTTTTTGTTTAAATAGGACGGGCGCAGCTACAGGTGATTTTGCTGGTTTAATGAACCCTCTGGCTAGGTTAGTGTCAATGTATTTCCTTAGTTCAGACATTTCGGCTGGCGTCATTGAGTACATTTTGGGTTTTGGTAATTTTGCCCCCGGGTGCAATTCAATTGCGCAATCAGTTTGTCGGGGGGTGGGGGTAGGAGGTTACATTCATCCTTGCTGAGGAAGTTTGGAATACTTCAAAGTCAATTGAGTCTTCATCACTTTAAATTAATTTGTGTCATCTGCATTTTTCGTATGCAAATGAAGATGGCAGTCTATAAGTTCATTTATAAGAAAGTTGAATACTTTCAACTTTGTGGACCAAGAACATATCATTACAGGATTTTAGCTCCCTCCACTTTAAAAATTGCCAATATATTCTTATTTTTTGTTTTCTGTTGTTCAACCAGGTGCCAAAGCCTAGCAAAACCTTCATTGCAACACACACAGGAGGACCTGCCTACTTAGCTTATCCAGGGTCTTTGATGAGGAATGTTGTCAAAAGTTTTGAAAGTCCAAGTATGCAATGTCAACAGATCTGCTGATTTTTTTTTAAAATAAAATTCTATTCTCTATCATGCTAAAAACTTATATAGTTCAGGGGTCCCCAATATGGCCCTCTACCGGGCCCTGAGCCCTTCAGAACTGGGCTGCAGAAGCAGCGGGCAAGTACGCATGTGCATTCCCACTTGTGCAAGGAGCAGGCAGGCGTGGGTATGCTTGCTTCATTCGTGAGTACAAAGAACCATCCTCTGCCCCCACCCCAGCCAATCTTCAAAGCCAGAAAGGTTAAAGAATTTCAATGTAGTTCACCTATGATAGAAAATCATGGCCAATCAGTTTTATGTTTTCACCGACTATTGCATTCTATCATTTCCACCTTCAGGATACATTTGAACTTATCACTAAGACAAGTGATCTAATATTTTATTTCATTTGCCACATACTCTGCTTTCTGTATGCTTTTTCCTGGTTTTTGGAAAAGTTTGCATCCTCTTTGGTCATATTTGGATTTGATCTAACAAAAGTATTGCCTGAATGTCTTTTCTGTTTTCTTTGATCAGCATAACTCTTTGTTTTTGTCTTTAACATAAACCATAGATTATTTTCTCTTGCTATTGACAGCAATCTATATTTTGTTACTCATAGGAAAAGTCAGCATATTACTGCATTCATGTGTAGCTATGCTATAGCCTCAGGGCTTCAATTGGTTTTTCTTCTACAAAAGAAATAGTTGTCCAATCATATTATCTTTGTCACTATGCTAATTTATCATCACTGGCCACTGTTGTGAGGGAATAAGGCACTCTGTTTTATGTTCTTTATGATGCAGCATGGATAACAAAGTTTCTGTTGCAATTGGCAATAAAAAAGTCAAAGCATCTAAACAATTCTAGTGCAGCCAATAGAAAATGCAATGTAAAGCACACATCTTAAATCTTAATTTCAGCCTAATCACATCCTACAATTAAATGTTTCCCAAAAGATTTTTTTTTGGATTGCAGAAAGACAGTGTATGCTGTATAATATCTGCTGATACTTGAGTTGCTATAGCAATAGCACCGAGCTTTAAATTTAGAATCTCATTTTCCTTCCTTTTGCTTTGCTGTTTCACCATTAAAGAGATAAGATGTTTACGATACCTTTTTTAAAAGAGAGTGCATGTGAATAACAGAGATTAGTTTTGCTATGGATAATTGCCAGAGTCTAAGATTATCGTAACTGCTCCCTCAATATTTTTCATATCTTAGCTGGGCTTTTCAGAGGTAAAAATAATTGTGCAGGCTTTCGTGTCAGCAGACTTTTAACAGTGGGTGATAAAGGCCTAAAATCACAGATATTCTAAAAAAGAGAACATTGAAAGGTATGTAGTCTCAACAGAAAGGATATTAATTGTTCACCCTGACAAGGTGGTATATTGAAATTGTTTTGAAATGTAGCAGCTTGTTGGGAAAATGAGCATTCATTCAAGATTTTCCAAGTAGCTATAGTACATAGCATAGTACACTATTCATTAGATATAGAATGAGTATAATCCTACACAGAATTATCTGAGTGGTAACAGCCACTATATCAGTATTGCCTATTTTCATTTAGTGTGCGTTTACATAATAGCACTCTGTAAGACCTATTTTTCTACCCAAACAACAATCCTGTCAGATAGAAAGGAATATTTTTAAAGTCAATATTACATTTGTAGCTCATTTATTAAACAAATAGATTAAATTTGCTTTGGTATATTTGAAATTAAAAGTGATTTGTCAAAAGATCTATTTGGAATTTATGGGAATCCCTAAAGAATGAATGACAAGGGATGAATGACAGATTTCAACTGTCTGTCATGTAAAAATTTTGTGGGCTCATTCAGTTATATGATTTAGTTTTGTGACAGTTTTTGAAATAATATTTTAATGTATATACATACATTTATTAAAAATTGTTAAATAAATTAATGTTATATTAAATTATAATTCAGGATTTCTTGTTGTGTTGCTGAGATATTTATTTTGAGAAACTGTAAAGTAATCATATTCCTAAAGATTGGATTTAAGAGATTGTAATTTGTGCACTTTTGAAAATGTTAGGTACTAGTCAAAATATAACTTTTTTTTTGTATTTTATGGCATAGATGTAATATTTTGTTAGAAAAATTAAATGTAGATTTAAAAATGTGTTGTTGTTTTATTAACATGAGACATATATAAATATTTCCCCACTTTTCTACTTTTTTTTAAACAAGGAGTTTAATATTTTAATTTTTTTAATTTTTTCCCCTGGAGTTTTCTTCTTTTGTATTTCTTTCTGCAAAAAAGACAAATAATAATCATCTTAATGGAAATCAAACAAATAAACATGGATAACAAAACATGATTGGCTAAAGTCAACCAGTGATTTAGCAGTGACTCAATGAAACTTGTTATGGTTATGTCAGATGGTCCAGAATTAATTTGTGAGGAATATAGATATGTAAAGAAACAACTTAGCAATTTGGAATGCCACCTTTTAGTTTCAAAGCTGAAATATAATAATAGCACTAATCAACTTTCTATTTAAACAGAGGGAAAGTACTGTATGTTCAGTTGCTCGATTACATTTTTGACCTGGACAAAGCATTACAAAGGAAATCTTTATGAACAGCATTGGTACATGGAAAACAATTGTTCTTGAAGCACTTTTCTTGAAGCTGTTACAGTATATCTTTTGATGACTTTCCTCAGCTTTCTTTGCATGAGTATGTATGCTTATGTAGTGATTACAGCAAAAAAAATTATTATTAATTATGCATGCTCATTGACATTTACCTAACGGTATAATCTGCAAAGTAGCCATGCAAGCTTTTTGAAGCATGCTTAATGCATGAAAGAGAGGTTCTTTGCTCATGCTAACACATTTTGTGAAGCACCTCATTCAGATGCTAAGTACTACTATTTTATTTCTGTCTACCTTTCTCTTTCTGTGCTACTAGAGCATATAAAATAGAATTGGAGAACCTTGTTATCATTGACAGAAACAATTACATCTGAAGCTGCACTTTCCCTCATCTACAAAGGCAATTCCATTGCGTACTGAATACTGAGGTGGATTCATGTATCATGCAAACCTTGATTTGTTCCATGTACTATTTTGTTACTGAAACCATAATAGTTGGATTTATACATCACTCTAAACCATAATGCACTAAGAGACTCTGTGGACTCTTCCCAAAATCCCCAAGCTTTAAACAAAAACTGTCTACTATTGACCTCACCCTGTTCCTGTCCTAATGTTCCCTTTGATTGTATCCAATTTCATATAGTTACTACATACTTATGATTATATATATGCTTATATATAGTATAGTTATTTCATGCTTATACTTATATATACTGTTGTGACAAATAAAATAAAATAAATAAATAATGCTTAAAAACTGGTTTCACATGACAGGTTAAGCCAGATGAAACAAACCCCATTATGACTTAGTCTTGGTATTATGCGTTAACTAAGCTAAAGATGTTTTAGTGATGCAAAAAGTTTTTCCTTGGGGGCAAAGAAGGTTTAAATTTCTGAGTACATGAAATAAAATTACAAAGAACAATGGAGTTTACTCTTTAAATACCCATAATTTCCATCTGCACAGGACAGGAGTATTTTTAACAACTGTGTAGAAGATAAATATTCAGGGAAAATGGTTTTCCTTAATCTTATGTACTGAAGAATTTATTTGTGTCTTTTAAAGCAAAAGTTTTCCCATGATTGCTTATAAACAATATCATAAACACATTTTAAACCATGTGTTTTTAATAAGTTTGGAAAGATAACATATAAGTAATCAATAAATACCAAAAGTTAATAATGCTTAATAAAAATATATTAATCAGTTAAAATGTTTGTTAGGAGTGGTGCGGTGCCTTAGAGGTGGAGCCCTCATCTCACAATCAGGAATCTGTAAGTTCTATCCTAGATAGAGGCAGATATTTCTCTCTCTGGGCATAATGAGAATATATCTGCTGTACAAAACTCTGCATTGGCATCAGGAAGGGCATCCGGCCAGTAAACACTCTGCTAGCTCCATTCAGTTGCCTAGACTCCACCCCACAAGGGATTAGGGGACCCTTAAAAGAAGAGAAGTTTAAAACGTTTGTTAGATAATAAAAACGAAAGCAGCAGAAATAAGAGAAATTGAAGTTTCAATACAGAGAATTAAAAGTAAAATGATCCAGATTAAAAGATCTTGAATTAATAACCTAAATTTGGGACAATCTCTTTTTTAATAGAATCTTTGCATTACTAGCTAAAATATCAATACTTATATTGTACCTCATGATGCAGTTGTCCCAAAAATCTTATTACAGTTTTACATTATTTGGGGACAAACTAGAAATATAGTGAACTGCAAAAGAGAGAATTTTGGGACTTTTTGGAGAATGAGAACATTCTGCAATGTTTCTCATCAAAAACTATATTTGGTGTCCCTGAAATTTCTTTTCTTTCTTGATCTAGAGGTTAAGGAACCTGGATAGAAACCAGGAGATTGTGAGTTCTACTCCTACTTTAGGCATGAAAAAGTCTGGCTAACTTTGGGCTAGTCACTCTCTCAGCCTATCATGTCAGGTTTAGGTAACAATTCCTGTCGCTAGCAATGGTTGATGTGAAATAAAGTAGATCTTGCGTTTGTGACAAAACACTGTGGAAGGATGGAAGGAGGCAGGCAGGGAAGGAAGGAAAGAAGGAAGAAAATTAGGTATATAATGCCATAGAAATTATCTAGAATGCACAAAAGAATTTCAAAGGGATGCCATGCTTGATGAACATGTAAAAAAAGTTTGAAAGTTTGGATCCAAAAATATACTTTTATACAGCCCAAGTTTCAGCCTCCCAAATAGACCAAAATGAAAAAAAATGACAAGAAGAACTAAATCTATTTTATTGTAAGGCTACAGTAACAGAAACTTGCAAGTCTGAAAGTACAAATCGTTGCCATCTCTTTTTATCACCCAATGAGTTACATCAGATCCTTTCTAAGTTTATTTCTCTATTCATTTATTCAGTTGCTTGCTCCTCCTCCTTTAATTTGACCATTCCCTAGGGAGCATCTTTTCTCCCTCCCCTTAACTTCCAAGGTGATTCTCATATTCCCTTACACAAAGGAAGGTTATCTGGAGGGGATCCTGTAAGAAAGAAGGACAGCTTGGCTAGGAGATAAAGCTTGGCTTTTTTCCAAGGTGAATAATATTATATCTCATCAAATTTTATTTTTTCATTAACTGAAGGTCATTAATGTAATGGATTCTAATAGTCATTAAAAGCAACAAGACAGTGTATCAGTCATGACAGGCTGACAATCTTGGAAAGCTTTTTAAAAGCTTTTAAAATTGTGGCAACATTATTTTTACTAAGCCATTTTCTTTAGCTTATTTTAGGGTTTTTTTGGGGTCTTATTAAATAGCACCTCTGTACCAAAGGCAATTTTTGACAAGATGTTTGAATCTGATACCCAAATATATCAAATGTTACCCTTTTTTAAAGACTTACAGCTATGATAAAATGTAAGGTAATGATAGGTATTGTTGGTTGCTCGGGACTCATATATAAGTGACTGTATAAATCATGCAGAGAATCGCTGCTTGCATTTCAATGCAAAAGTAGAGCGTGTCATATATTAGACAAGAATATCATCTTCAATTGTGATTTTTTTGCCAGTTAATACAAGGATGTGAGCTAGATAAAGGTAAAGTTAAAGGTTCCCCTCGCACATATGTGCTAGTCATTCCCGACTCTAGGAAGCGGTGCTCATCTCTGTTTCAAAGCCGAAGAACCAGTGCTGACCGAAGACGTCTCCGTAATCATGTGGCTGGCATGACTAAATGCCAAAGGTGCACGGAATGCTGTTATGTTCCCACCAAAGGTGGTCCCTACTTTTCTACTTGCATTTTTTACATGCTTTCAAATTGCTAGTTTGGCAGAAGCTGGGACAAGTAACGGGAGCTTATCCCGTTATGCGGCACTAGGGATTCAAACTGCTGAACTGCTGACCTTTTGATCAACAAGCTTAGCGTCTTAGCCACTGAGCCACCATGTCCCTGTGAGTTAGATAGGGAAGTCAAAAATCACTCTTGGAACAGGCAATAGCAAATCAGTTCCATACTGTTGCTAAAAAAAAGTGCATGGTCATTTCACATAGTTGTCAGGAATTGAAGGTAACTTGAAGGAGTCTTTATCTTTTTTCAGCATTAATCAAGTTCAGTGGAACATGATATTTATTAAATAACAGCAATAGGTGTACAATACAAATCTAGGTTGTGTCATATGAAAAGGGCATCATTAGGATGATGACCATCCTTGGTCATCAACTAATACACGGTACTTTATCTGTTATTGGGTAGGAAAACAAGGTGTCACTGTTGACAAGCAGACAGACATAAATTCATTCAGTTTAATTATCCATTTTTTAATCTGATAAATGTTCTTGCCGCAGAACACAGCTCTTTAAACAGTGCAGACTTCTTTTCAAATACTTTCTGTAATGTTCCTATTTTATAATGTGAGCCATATTGTATGATATAGACCTTTTTGTATTGTTAGTGATGTAGCCAATCATTAGAGTCTCGATGACACAGTGGTTAGAATGCAGTACTGCAGGCTATTTCTGCTGCCTGCCGGCTGCCTGCAATTTGGCAGTTCAAATCCAACCAGGCTCAAGGTTGACTCAGCCTTCCATCATTCCAAGGTGGGTAAAATGAAGACCCAAATTGTTGGGGGCAAGATGCTGACTCTGTAAAACAGTGAAAAGTGGTATATTAATCTAACTGCTATTGCTAGTGTAGAGAGAGCTTCTAATATTCAAAACGGAAAAAAGTAGGAAAAAGATACATTAGTCACCTTTTCAAATTGTACAAGGGCATCTTCTAGTTTGTGTCTGGAGAAACTTGAGTACTAACTGGACTATGGCCTAATTAGCTTTTGAATCATCGTGAATATATCATTGATCTCTTAGAATAAAATCCTTAAATTTGCACATAGCAACTTCTTTTCAATCCCTAATTGCTACTAGCCATGTGTTACAATACCTGCTAAGAACTTTCATTTTCTTGTTTGTAGGCATTTTTCAGTATGGTGGTTGCTTTACAATTCATATTGTATATCATATTCATATTCATATTCATATTGTATATCACATCATATTCAATATGAATACATATTGAACTCATCAAATTTGCAGATGACACCAAGCTGGCAGGAATAGCCAACACTCCAGAAGATAGGCTCAAATTACAGAAAGATCTTGACAGACTTGAACATTAGGCGCTATCTAACAAAATGAAATTCAACAGTGAAAAAAGTAAGGTTCTACATTTAGGCAAAAAACCCAAAATGCACAGGTACCGTATATGTGGTACCTTGCTCAATAGTAGTACCTGTGAGAGGGATCTTGGAGTCCTAGTGGATAACCATTTAGATATGAGCCAGCAGTGTGCAGCAGCTGCTAAAAAAGCCAACACAGTTCTGGGCTGCATAAACAGAGGGATAGAATCAAGATCATGTGAAGTGTTAGTGCCACTTTATAATGCCTTGGTAAGGCCACACTTGGAATATTGCATCCAGTTTTGGTCGCCACGATGTAAAAAAGATGTTGAGACTCTAGAAAGAGTGCAGAGAAGAGCAACAAAGATGATTAGGGGACTGGAGGCTAAAACATATGAAGAACGATTGCAGGAACTGGGTATGTCTAGTTTAATGAAAAGAAGGACTAGGGGAGACATGATAGCAGTGTTCCAATATCTCAGGGGCTGCCACAGAGAAGTGGGAGTTGGGCTGTTCTCCAAAGCACCTGAGGGTAGAACAAGAAGCAATGGGTGGAAACTGATCAAGGAAAGAAGCAACTTAGAACTAAGGAGAAATTTCCTGACAGTTAGAACAATTAATAAGTGGAACGACTTGCCTGCAGAAGTTGTGAATGCTCCAACACTGGAAATTTTTAAGAAAATGTTGGATAACCATCTGACTGAGATGGTGTAGGGTTTCCTGCCTGGGCAGGGGGTTGGACTAGAAGGCCTCCAAGGTCCCTTCCAACTGTTGTTGTTGTTGTTGTTGTTGTTATTATTATTATTATCATTATTATTATTATTATTATTATTATTATTATTATTATTATTATTATTATTATTATTATTTTTATAGCCCTCTTTAAAAAATTCAAAGCATAATGCAACTGTTTGGCATGCCCTGTGATATGATATCCAATTACCACATGTACGTATCTGTTGCTGAGATAAATATATAAAAAGCATCATTTGTACATTAGATTTATTGTGGGATTGTGTTGTTAAAAAGAGAGAGACTCTTTCGTCCTCTTTTCCTTCAGCTTTAATCTAACATTTTAAATTCTTCAAACAACACTGACTCCTACAAAACCTCAAAGATGTAAAGGAACTATTGCTGAATTAGGTACAAAGCAAAATGCTTCTGATTTTAATTTTTTAAAAGAAGCTTTGAAGCTATTTGGCACAACATCTTTTTTCTTGACATGGCATAGTGTCATGGGTAAATGATCCTTTCAGGTTAATTACTAGATGTGGAGAAGTTCCCATTACTCCTGTGGTAATCTGTCAACGTGTCTTTTGAAAGCGGCAGATGTTCTCCTGAGAATCCCAGGAGACTGTAGTGATAGCTTCATTGCTGGTTGACAAGAACTTGGAGTCACTCTGAGGCTGGACCTGGCAGAAACAATGATAGTCATGGTAAGAATTTTGATTTCCAATCTTAGTGCCTTTGAAGTTAAGACAATAAGCTTCAATGTCATCAGTACCAAATCCACCTCTGCCATGAGGAAATTGGTTGCTTTTCTCAGCCTTAGTTCTCCAGTCTGCAATATCTATATCCACAATGGAGGTATGGTGGCTGAGTGGCTTAATGATGCTGGAGAAGGTCTGTACTCCTGTGATTTGAGTCTTATTACCATGCGATGGAGCGAGCTCTCATCACTTGCCTTAGCTTCTGCCAACCTAGCAATTCCAAAGCAAGTAGATAAATAGGTAACACTTTGGTGGGAAAAACAGTGCTTTGAGCAGCAAAGTGAATCCAACCAGTGCTGGACCTGCCTCAATGCAGTATCTGAATGCAAGGTGACATTGGTGATGGGAAAAGTCCCAGATGACACTGCAAAATGCTGTTATCTTATGAATGTGGAGCTAGTTCATCCCCTGTAGTGCACTCTGGATAGCACATGAGTATGAACAGAAAGGACTGACAATCATCGCCAACTAAATGACTACTTTGTAATAGCACTGCAGTCTCCTGGATAATGTAACATTGCCAGATGCTAACTAACTAAATAGTTAGAACTTCCACAAAATGGGAAGGGCTGAAGGAAGGTTTAGTTTTATATTCAACAATCAACCATATACTCTTCCATTGTCAGGATACATGTTCAGTGAATATGCCCAATTCTCAGTGCTTTTCTCATTTTTTTATCCCTCCCCTAAGTTAGTAATTAAAAATAGCAATAGTGCTTAGACTTATATAGTGCTTCACAGTCCTCTCTAAGCATTTTACAGAGTCAGCAAATTGCCCCCAACAATCTGGGTCCTCATTTTATTCACCTTGGAAGGTTTGAAGGCTGAATCAACCTTGAGCTGATGAGAATCAAACTGCTGAACTGCTGACAGTTGGCAGTCAGCAGAAGTAGCCTGCAGTACTGCATTCTAACCACTGCACCATCACAGCTTTTAGCTTTATATATCTGGGGATTTCGCTGTTGTGTGTAAACAGTGCCGTTTTCACTACAAAAAAGATAGACACTCCAAGAGTAAGTCTGTTATTAATTATTAAACTGCAGTTTTCTTCAGTCATTCTACTTTTGTTGTCAATACTTTCTCATATTCCAATGTGAGTAAAACACAGAACACAAGACAAAACTTCATATTCAACCAGCTTAGTTCTCTGCAGGTCAGGTTGCTCACTGTGACACACCTGACAGAAGGCAAAGTCTGTTTGTCACTTCAGATCAGCAGTAAATAAGGAGTAATTCAGAGAGAGAGAGAGAAATTTCTTCATTTTTTTCACCAATAACACTTATCTAGTCTGAAAGAAGAGAATTTATTTTAGAAATGGTTCTAAAGGAGAAAATAAATTATCATGGATGGAGCCTGGTATTTTTGAAGCAATAGTCTACTTAATACTTTTGCTGAAAGAATTGACAGAGCATTTTAAAATATCATTTGTAACCAGTTCTAGAAAGAACCAACAAAATGAGCTCATCTTTTCCACTAAATATCAAATAATGCAATGCACAGAGATAATATTTGCTCTTTCCCTTGCCTCTGTGTGGAGATCTTCCCTGCTATAGGAATGGCTTTTATATTAGTCTATGTGCCTAACAGCATTTTTTAATCATTTGTGTAACATTTCCCAAATTAAGAAGGAATATTGATGAAAAGTCAAAGCTGTGTGAATAGAAACAGCCTTGATTTTTAACAGTTGGTATTTGTGGGTATAATACTATAATCCGGTATTTCTCAATTTTGCAACTTTAAGAAGTATGTACTTCAACTCTGAGAAAAGCAAGCCTTCCTGAGAAATTCTGGGGAGTTGAAGTCCACACTTCATGCCAAGGGTAATAAAATAGGTATAATTCTTTCAAGAATCTCAGGACCAAATAAATACAACTTTAGGGATATAGCTTGCTACTTGACCCTTTTCCTATTCTAAAGTAATACACACTGGATTAGGAGAAGGAGATCTTTTATCTTTCTTCTTCTTGCAATCCAAATTGGGATATAATTCTCTTTGCTTTGAATATAGATTGCCAGAGATGGCTTGTATCTTTTAATGGATCAGGTATTCATACAATCATCAAAAGCCTAAACCAGAATCTGGGCTATTGAGTCCAAACCACAGACCCAATAGGGGAATCCAATTTGGATCTTTCACAACACATGCTTAACTTTGACTTATTTTATTTATTTATTTATTTAATTTTGTCATAACAATATATGTAGGTATCGTACAAAAAGATTATATAATATGTAAACACATATATGAGTAAATATAAGAAGGTATAAGCATATATATATATATAGGAAGAAGAAAAGAAAAACAATAGGACAGGAACGGTAGGCATGTTTGTGCGCTTATGCACGCCCCTTATGGTCCTCTTAGGAATGGGGTGAGGTCAATAGTAGAGAGTTTTTGGTTAAAGCTTTTAGGATTATGGGAAGAGACCACAGAGTCAGGTAAAGTATTCCAAGCACTGATGATTCTGTTACAGAAGTCATATTTTCTGCAATCTAGATTAAAGCGGTTGTCATTAAGTTTAAATCTATAAATTTAAATAAGTTTAAATAAGTTTAAATAAGTTTAAATAAATAAATAATAAATAAATAAATAAATAAATAAATAAGTAAGTTTAAATAAGTTTAAGTTTAAATAGACTTCAACATGTCTATCAAAAAGGAATCACCTCTTAAACCAATAATTGGTTCCAGTTGCTTATGTAAGGTCTTCAATCTGCATTGGAACTGTAGTGGTAAGAAAAGATTAAAGCTTTCCTTGAATGGAATAAATAAAATGTTTTTAGCTTTCTTTGCTTTGTATCATTGAAAGGCTTCCATTTCATGCATTTTGACGAAAAGGCACCTTAAAAAGATAAATGCTTTTTTAATGAAATGCAATGTTAGCCTTCAGTTTATCATTGTCTGGGTCTATCTATCTATCTATCTATCTATCTATCTATCTATCTATCTATCTATCTATCTATCTATCTATCTATCTATCTATCTATCTATCTATCATCTATCTATCTATCTATCTATCTATCTATCTATCTATCTATCTATCTATCTATCTACCTACCTACCTTCCTATCTATCTATCTATCTATCTATCTATCTATCTATCTATCTATCTATCTATCTATCTATCTATCTATCTATCATCTATCTACCTTTTCTCTCTCTCTTTCTTTCTCTCCCCCAATCATCTCTCTCTCTCTCTGTCTCTCATCCATCCATCTCTCTCTCCCACTCTCTCTCCTATATATGCCAGTGGCAATGAATGCTATTCTCTTTGTTTATTGCTGACTGGACTGTGGCCTTCCCAATTTCACAAAAGCTTTTTGAGGACTAAAGATATTTATAATTTTGACAAAAATGGTTACAATTTTTGTAAATTATCTTCTGGACTGCAGAAGATAGCTATTTTTTTCATTATATACTTGGCCATTTATCGATGATTTTAGGTCAGTTTGCCAACAGAAGTGAAAGGAAACTTTATCATTAGACAGTCATGTTGTCATATCTGATAAGTCTAGATGCAAATAGGCTTCTGGATTTCAGTGAAACTTAGACCATTATGACCATTGAGAGCATCTGCATCTGTGCTTCAGATCTCTCTTGCTAAGTCAGGTATTTGCATATAAGGGCCAATTTAATGTTCTAAGACATTGTTTTATGCCTGCACTGAACAAATGAAGGTACAAGAGCCAATTTATGACCGTACTGGACAAATGAAGGTACAAGAGCTATCATCCTTTATATGCCATATGCAAACTTTTCGATGAAAACTCTTTCTACAAGTGAGAGCAGATGATGTTAACACTACAAACATGTATCTTATGGTGTTAAAAGCATAAACATTTTCTCATGTAAGTTTTGAATCTTGGTTTATTTTTCATTCTGTGTTGCAGCATAATAGTATATGGGTCAAAGCTGAAAGACCCATTCTAAGAGTTTCAATTTTGGAAAGTAGAAAAAAGATGATTGGACATTTTTATGAATTTAGTAGAAGAAACAACTTTGAGATTTGGAAGAGACCTACCACCAATAGCTAGAAGAATTATTTTGCCTTACCTTCTTTCTCTATGTAGAGAGGTGTGCAGTGGTTAGAGTGCAGTACTGCAGGCTACTTCTGCTGATTGCTGGCTGACTGCAACTTGGCAGTTCAAATCCCACCAGGCTCAAGGTTGACTCAGCCATCCATCCTTCTGAGGTGGGTAAAATGAGGACCCAAATTGTTGTGGGCAATATACTGACTCTGTAAACTGTTTAGAGAGGGCTGTAAATATAAGTAAGTGCTATTGCTAAGTTCTATGTATTCATCCCTGAAAACTGAAGAAGTCCAGACAATTTTGCAATGGTGACAAGATGGAGATACTGTGACCTAAATTGTGGTTTGCAAGTGGTCTTAGATACGTTTGGCAAAAAAAATGTAATAAATTATGGTTATGGCCATCAAGGTGAACTGGTTGCCAAAATGTGATCACATGACAGCAGTGGATTGGGGGCATCATAACTTTAAAGTGGGTTATATGTAATTTTGGATGGTCAATGATAATTTAAAATGATTGTTAAGTGACTTGTTGTAAATTGAGGACTACCGATGTTTCATTCTCTCATGTATTAGAAACTTCCAGATAGATTTAAGGTGGAATTAGTCTTCCTGGAAAAATTCTAGGTTACTGGCAATAGATTACAAGAGTTTTGATTCCCAATGGTTATACATAAGCAATAACACTACTGTTAAAGTGAAGAAAATTAATTTTGGATTATACACTTAGATGTGTGATAGAAGTGTGTTTTATTTCAAAAGGATTGTAAGCTCCGTTCAGAACAGATATTCAATTCCTGAAGTAAGAATTATTAATATTTCAAACCTTTTATGACTGACTTTAGATGATGGATCTTACTTCCAATGAAACAAAACATGAAGAGCAACAACAAACACAAAAAAGGATAAGTACAAAGGTGGATTCCTTTGGTTTTATGTGAATATTCTTTTGAACATACTTTGGAAATTTCAACTGTTTCAGAAATCAGCTGACAAGTTCTTAGTGAGAGCAAGTACCCTGGATTGTTGGATAGAATAGAATAGAATAGAATAGAATAGAATGGAATGGAATGGAATGGAATAGAATAGAATAGAATAGAATTCTTTATTGGCTAAGTGTGATTGGACACACAAGGAATTGATCTTTGGTGCATATGCTCTTAGTATACATAAAGAAAAATAAAATACATTCATCAAGAATCATAAGATACAACACTTAGTGATAGTCATAGGTTACTAATAAGCAATCAAATTATACTAGGAAAGAAATAAAACAATATAAATTGTAAAGATACAAGCAACATGGTTATAGTCATACGTGGGAAGAGATAGGTACTAGGAAAGATGAGAAGAATAATATTAATATAGTTTTAGTAAACAATTTGACCATTTCATCATTGTTGGTTTATCAACATATAGTGCAGCTATTTGTCTCCTGCAAACAATGCATAGGCAGGGACAGTATCTTTAATGTTTTCCAAGAAAAAGAAGCCATATAAGTTAGATGAATGTTTCTGACTAGATTACTATTTAAAATCTGGACTTTTTCCTTATTTCTAGCCCTCATGCATCCAGTGATAACAGATGTTTGTTTATATAACTTTTGCTTTCCCATTCATGTAAATCCCTCAAATTAAATGGGGATTTTCCAGCCACTAATTCATCCTGAAATCTAGGGCTTGATTGAGTCTAATACAAATGGCAAGCATTGATCTCTAATGGCCCCAAACAGTGTAATTTCAGATTATCTGACAAACTGTTCCTACCGGTAGAAATATGTCGATATTTTGGGATCATACTTAAAAGCCTGACAGGGAGAACAAATTGGTTGTCAACTAAGCCTTATTGCCTGTGGCCCCAGCTCATGAAATTCTATTCCCATCAACTCAGCTTGTCTCTTTTTCTGAGAATATACTGCCAAAGAAAGCATGAAGCTATCGTCACCCACTATAGAGTTATTTTCTAACAATGCTTCTAAGACCTGTCTAAGGCCCTGCAACTTCCTTGTAAATAAATATATTGCTAGAAGCTGGTTCCCCCGCCCATTATTTCAAATGAATATTTAATGACAATAATCTTTAAAAAAAAATAAGGCATCATGATTCCAGGGAGCACTAGCAGAGGTGTCTTTTTGAACATTGGTCCTCATAGTGATTTTGCTGAATATCTTTGTCCTCTGCTGTAGAGAATGAAGCAACATAATCCTTTTCTAATACTGATTATGGAAGTTGAAACAGCAACACAACAGAAAATTATTGTAGTTAATTTTCAGTCTACTTTGCACCCAACATACTTCCAGTCAATTGACATGCAGAAAAAACGATTGCTACCAACCTGCCTTCCATTGAGGACCTGTATACTGCACGAATCAAAAAGAGGGCTGGGAAAATATTTACAGATCCCTCATATCTTGGACACAAACTGTTTCAACTCCTACCCTCAAAATGATGTTATAGAGCACTGCACACCAGAACAACTAGACACAAGAACAGTTTTTTCCCAAACGCCATCACTCTGCTAAACAAATAATTCCCTCAACACTGTCAAACTATTTACTAAATCTGCACTATTAATCTTCTCATCATTCCCATCACCCATCTCCTTATACTTATGACTGTAACTTTGTTGCTTGTATCCTTACGGTTTATACTGATATTGATTGTTTAACAAAGTGTTAAATTTGTAACCTATGACTATCAAGTGTTTTAAGTGTTGTACCTTGATGAAGGTATATTTTTTTTATGTACACTGAGAGCATATGCACCAAGACAAATTCCTTCTGTGTCCAATCACACTTGGCCAATAAAAAATTCTATTCTATTCTATTATAATCAGACCAAGCACACAAGCTATTCAGTTTATTTAGCAAATCAAATCAAATCAAAACAAAACAAAATTTGAGATTTATTCATCAAATATCAAACATCAAGAGAAAATGAGACTAAAGTTAAACAAAGGCGGTTACAGAGAGAAAAGATGATTAGACCCGAATGCATACGATTTACATATTCTTTCTTTCTTTCTTTCTTTCTTTCTTTCTTTCTTTCTTTCTTTCTTTCTTTCTTTCTTTCTTTCTTTCTTTCTTTCTTTCTTTCTTTCTTTCTTTCTCCTTCCTTCCTTGTTCCCTCCCTCCCTCCCTCCCTTCTTTCTTTTTTCTTTTTTCCTTCCTTTCTTCCTTCCTTCCTTCCTTCTATGCAGCCCATTTCACCAAAGGTGACTGCAGGCAGCTTAGAGACATGGAATAAAATACTTTTTTTTTTTGTTTACATTTATACCCCGCCCTTCTCCGAAGACTCAGGGCGGCTTACAATGTATAAGGCAATAGTCTCATTCTATTTGTATATTTTTTACAAAGTCAACTTATTGCCCCCCCAACAATCTGGGTCCTCATTTTACCTACCTTATAAAGGGTGGAAGGCTGAGTCAACCTTGGGCCGGGCTTGAACCTGCAGTAATTGCAGGCTTTGTGTTCTAATAACAGGCTTCTCTATTGCCTGAGCTATAAATAATTTATTATTTATTAAAACAATAAATAAAGATCTACAATTAAAAAGATCAATTAAACTAAAACTGAGCAGGATAGAAAGGGAGGGACTAAATTTCACACAACGAGAGGGTGGGCTGTTCTCTATTCCATCACCCACCTCTAATATGCCACACCTCCATTAGGGCTCCAGGCTAGTAGGCATGGCATGTCTCTTCTTTTGGAAGGCCAAAAGAATGGGAGCAGATCTGACCTCAGGAGATATCTACATCTATCAAAAGACACATAACTTTTCAGGACCATTGGAAAGAATCATTGCAACATTAACCCATTTGTTACATAATTTTAGCAGAATAAGGATGGAAAGTAACTCGCTAGGCAGGGAAGTCAAACTGGCAGCCCATGGGCCAGATTCGTCATGCGCTGGCCACGCCCACCCCCGGTTTAGCAAAGGGTGAAAAAGTAATAATATATCATGTGACAACAATGTGATGACGTGAGTTTGCCATCCCTGCGCTAGGGGATCCTCTTCCATTCTACACAGGAAGGAAACAATGGGGTTGTTGTTTGCAACGTACAATCAACAATAAGCTGGAGAAACTTGAAAACCTCTATATGGCAGATAGTAGGTTTTTTAAAATCATATTCTGATACTTCTAATTACAACCTTATCAATCTGAAACAATCACAGAATTACTTCAGAGAATCAAATAAGGCACAGCTGAAGGAATGTTAAAATGTTGTACTCTACAGAAACAAAATAGGATAAAGGGGAATTCGTTTCTATTCAACAACTACACAATGTGAATAATAAACGGTGCAAATAGATGAGCGTGGAGCAATGAGTTGGTTTTATTCAGTTGAGAAGATAACATAGTTTGAAATGGTAAGCTAGTTTATTATAGCCCTTAGGCAAAAAGCTATTATCAAGAGAGGTGGATGATAAATTTGAGTTCAGAAGGGTACCTTGTAGTGTATGAGAAAAAGTTTCAGCATGAAATAAAGCAAAATTGTTCTCCTAAGGGAGGTAAGTGACTACCTTCTTTAGTAATAGCCAAAAGCTCTATCTACTTAATGAAAATGTTACCAATGATTTTTATATTGCTATAAAAATATAACAGAAATTATTTTACTCACCCATCCTGTTACTTGCAGGTATTTTTAAAACCCCAGAAAATATTCTTTGCCTATACATACAAGTGATATTTATACATTATTCATGAGCACGTTGAATATTCTATAATTTCTAAATTCACATACTCAACATAGCTGAGCAACTTAATAAATTTAAACATTAAAATCCCAATTTAAGCCAGCCCTGCGCGGATAAAAAGATGAGTCTTGAGTTCGCGACGAAATGTCCGAAGGTCGGGTATTTGGCGTAAACCCGGGGGAAGTTCGTTCCAGAGTGTGGGAGCCTCCACACAGGAAGGCCCTCCCCTGGGGGCCGCCAGCCGACATTGTTTGGCGGGCGGCACTGAGAAGTCCCCCTCTATGGGAGCGTACAGGTCGGTGGGAGGCGTGTGGTAACAGCAGGCGGTCCCGTAAGTACCCAGGTCCTAAGCCATGGAGCGATTTAAAGGTCATAACCAACACCTTAAAGTGCACGGAAGGCCACAGGCAGCCAGTGCAGTCTGCGCAGGGCGGTGTTACATGGGAGCTATGCGTAGCTCCTCTACAACCAGCGCAGCTGCATTCTGGACTAACTGAAGCCTCCAGCGCACTTCAAGGGAGCCCCATGTAGAGAGCATTACAGTAATCCAAGCGAGAGGTAGCAGCGGATGACTGTGCATAGGGCATCCCGATCAAGGAAGGGGCGCAACTGGCGAACCAGGCGAACCTGGTGAAAGGCTCTCCTGGAGACGGCCGTCAAATGGTCTTCAAACGATAGCCGATCATCCAGGAGGACACCCAAGTTGCGCACCTTATCCTTTGGGGCCAATAACTCGCCCCCAACAGTCAGCTGCGGCTGCAGCTGACTGTATCGGGGTGCCGGCATCCACAGCCACTCTGTCTTTGGGGGATTGGGCTTGAGCCCGTTTCTCCCCATCCAGACCCGTACAGCTTCCAAACAGGGACAGCACTGACAACTTCATTGGGGTGGTCTGGGGTGGAAAAGGATTTATTTATTTATTTTATACCGCCCTTCTCCCGAAGGACTCAGGGCGGCTTACAATGTATAAGGCAATAGTCTCATTCTATTTGTATATTTTTTATGTACACTGAGAGCATATGCACCAAGACAAATTCCTTCTGTGTCCAATCACACTTGGCCAATAAAAATTCTATTCTATTATAATCAGACCAAGCACACAAGCTATTCAGTTTATTTAGCAAATCAAATCAAATCAAATCAAATCAAATCAAATCAAATCAAATCAAATCAAATCAAATCAAATCAAATCAAATCAAATCAAAACAAAACAAAATTTGAGATTTATTCATCAAATATCAAACATCAAGAGAAAATGAGACTAAAGTTAAACAAAGGCGGTTACAGAGAGAAAAGATGATTAGACCCGAATGCATACGATTTACATATTCTTTCTTTCTCCTTCCTTCCTTCCTTCCTTCTATGCAGCCCATTTCACCAAAGGTGACTGCAGGCAGCTTAGAGACATGGAATAAAATACTTTTTTTGTTTACATTTATACCCGCCCTTCTCCCGAAGGACTCAGGGCGGCTTACAATGTATAAGGCAATAGTCTCATTCTATTTGTATATTTTTTATGTACACTGAGAGCATATGCACCAAGACAAATTCCTTCTGTGTCCAATCACACTTGGCCAATAAAAATTCTATTCCCATCAACTCAGCTTGTCTCTTTTTCTGAGAATATACTGCCAAAGAAAGCATGAAGCTATCGTCACCCACTATAGAGTTATTTTCTAACAATGCTTCTAAGACCTGTCTAAGGCCCTGCAACTTCCTTGTAAATAAATATATTGCTAGAAGCTGGTTCCCCCGCCCATTATTTCAAATGAATATTTAATGACAATAATCTTTAAAAAAAAATAAGGCATCATGATTCCAGGGAGCACTAGCAGAGGTGTCTTTTTGAACATTGGTCCTCATAGTGATTTTGCTGAATATCTTTGTCCTCTGCTGTAGAGAATGAAGCAACATAATCCTTTTCCAATACTGATTATGGAAGTTGAAACAGCAACACAACAGAAAATTATTGTAGTTAATTTTCAGTCTACTTTGCACCCAACATACTTCCAGTCAATTGACATGCAGAAAAAACGATTGCTACCAACCTGCCTTCCATTGAGGACCTGTATACTGCACGAATCAAAAAGAGGGCTGGGAAAATATTTACAGATCCCTCATATCTTGGACACAAACTGTTTCAACTCCTACCCTCAAAATGATGTTATAGAGCACTGCACACCAGAACAACTAGACACAAGAACAGTTTTTTCCCAAACGCCATCACTCTGCTAAACAAATAATTCCCTCAACACTGTCAAACTATTTACTAAATCTGCACTATTAATCTTCTCATCATTCCCATCACCCATCTCCTTATACTTATGACTGTAACTTTGTTGCTTGTATCCTTACGGTTTATACTGATATTGATTGTTTAACAAAGTGTTAAATTTGTAACCTATGACTATCAAGTGTTTTAAGTGTTGTACCTTGATGAAGGTATATTTTTTTTATGTACACTGAGAGCATATGCACCAAGACAAATTCCTTCTGTGTCCAATCACACTTGGCCAATAAAAATTCTATTCCCATCAACTAAGCTTGTCTCTTTTTCTGAGAATATACTGCCAAAGAAAGCATGAAGCTATCGTCACCCACTATAGAGTTATTTTCTAACAATGCTTCTAAGACCTGTCTAAGGCCCTGCAACTTCCTTGTAAATAAATATATTGCTAGAAGCTGGTTCCCCCGCCCATTATTTCAAATGAATATTTAATGACAATAATCTTTAAAAAAAAATAAGGCATCATGATTCCAGGGAGCACTAGCAGAGGTGTCTTTTTGAACATTGGTCCTCATAGTGATTTTGCTGAATATCTTTGTCCTCTGCTGTAGAGAATGAAGCAACATAATCCTTTTCCAATACTGATTATGGAAGTTGAAACAGCAACACAACAGAAAATTATTGTAGTTAATTTTCAGTCTACTTTGCACCCAACATACTTCCAGTCAATTGACATGCAGAAAAAACGATTGCTACCAACCTGCCTTCCATTGAGGACCTGTATACTGCACGAATCAAAAAGAGGGCTGGGAAAATATTTACAGATCCCTCATATCTTGGACACAAACTGTTCCTACCGGTAGAAATATGTCGATATTTTGGGATCATACTTAAAAGCCTGACAGGGAGAACAAATTGGTTGTCAACTAAGCCTTATTGCCTGTGGCCCCAGCTCATGAAATTCTATTCCCATCAACTCAGCTTGTCTCTTTTTCTGAGAATATACTGCCAAAGAAAGCATGAAGCTATCGTCACCCACTATAGAGTTATTTTCTAACAATGCTTCTAAGACCTGTCTAAGGCCCTGCAACTTCCTTGTAAATAAATATATTGCTAGAAGCTGGTTCCCCCGCCCATTATTTCAAATGAATATTTAATGACAATAATCTTTAAAAAAAAATAAGGCATCATGATTCCAGGGAGCACTAGCAGAGGTGTCTTTTTGAACATTGGTCCTCATAGTGATTTTGCTGAATATCTTTGTCCTCTGCTGGTATCTCACCCCAAAACCACTGATGATCTCACCCAACGGCTTCATGTAGATGTTGAACAGCAGGCGAGAATCGACCTGTGGGACCCCACAAGTGAGGCCCCTGCGGTGACCTCTGCCCCTGTCAACACCGTCTGTGACCGGTCAGAGATAGGAGGAGAACCACCGATATACGGTGCCTCCCACTCCCAATCCCCCAACCGGGCGCAGCAGGATACCATGATCGATGGTATCAACGCCGCTGAGAGGTCTAATAGGACCAGGGCAGAGGAATATCCCTGTCCCTGGCCTCCAGAGATCATCCACCAATGCGACCAAAGCTGTCTCCGTGCTGTATCCGGGTGGAAGCCGGACTGGAACGGTCTAGATAGACATCTTCATCCAGGTGTTGGGGCAGCTGTCGCGCCCGGCACTCTCTACAACCTGCAACAAAGCGAAGGTTGGAGACTGACGATAATTACCCAAAATAGCTGGGTCCAAGAGGGTTTCTTAAGGAGGGTCTCACCACCGCCTCTTTCAAGGCGGCAGGGAAAACCCCATCCAACAAAGAAGCGTTGATAATCCTCTGGAGCCAGCCTCGTGTCACCGCCTGAGTGGCCAGTACCAGCCAGGAAGGACACGGGTCCAGTAAACATGTCGTGCCGTGAAGCCTCCCCAACAGCCTGTCCACGTCCTCGGGAGCCACAGGGTCAAATATCAGATATCTACATCTATCAAAAGACACATAACTTTTCAGGACCATTGGAAAGAATCATTGCAACATTAACCCATTTGTTACATAATTTTAGCAGAATAAGGATGGAAAGTAACTCGCTAGGCAGGGAAGTCAAACTGGCAGCCCATGGGCCAGATTCGTCATGCGCTGGCCACGCCCACCCCCGGTTTAGATATTGATTGTTTAACAAAGTGTTAAATTTGTAACCTATGACTATCAAGTGTTTTAAGTGTTGTACCTTGATGAAGGTATATTTTTTTATGTACACTGAGAGCATATGCACCAAGACAAATTCCTTCTGTGTCCAATCACACTTGGCCAATAAAAAATTCTATTCTATTCTATTATAATCAGACCAAGCACACAAGCTATTCAGTTTATTTAGCAAATCAAATCAAATCAAAACAAAACAAAATTTGAGATTTATTCATCAAATATCAAACATCAAGAGAAAATGAGACTAAAGTTAAACAAAGGCGGTTACAGAGAGAAAAGATGATTAGACCCGAATGCATACGATTTACATATTCATTCTTTCTTTCTTTCTTTCTTTCTTTCTTTCTTTCTTTCTTTCTTTCTTTCTTTCTTTCTTTCTTTCTTTCTTTCTTTCTTTCTTTCTCCTTCCTTCCTTGTTCCCTCCCTCCCTCCCTCCCTCCCTTCTTTCTTTTTTCTTTTTTCCTTCCTTTCTTCCTTCCTTCCTTCCTTCTATGCAGCCCATTTCACCAAAGGTGACTGCAGGCAGCTTAGAGACATGGAATAAAATACTTTTTTTTTTGTTTACATTTATACCCCACCCTTCTCCGAAGACTCAGGGCGGCTTACAATGTATAAGGCAATAGTCTCATTCTATTTGTATATTTTTTACAAAGTCAACTTATTGCCCCCCCAACAATCTGGGTCCTTATTTTACCTACCTTATAAAGGGTGGAAGGCTGAGTCAACCTTGGGCCGGGCTCGAACCTGCAGTAATTGCAGGCTTTGTGTTCTAATAACAGGCTTCTCTATTGCCTGAGCTATAAATAATTTATTATTTATTAAAACAATAAATAAAGATCTACAATTAAAAAGATCAATTAAACTAAAACTGAGCAGGATAGAAAGGGAGGGACTAAATTTCACACAACGAGAGGGTGGGCTGTTCTCTATTCCATCACCCACCTCTAATATGCCACACCTCCATTAGGGCTCCAGGCTAGTAGGCATGGCATGTCTCTTCTTTTGGAAGGCCAAAAGAATGGGAGCAGATCTGACCTCAGGAGATATCTACATCTATCAAAAGACACATAACTTTTCAGGACCATTGGAAAGAATCATTGCAACATTAACCCATTTGTTACATAATTTTAGCAGAATAAGGATGGAAAGTAACTCGCTAGGCAGGAAGTCAAACTGGCAGCCCATGGGCCAGATTCGTCATGCGCTGGCCACGCCCACCCCCGGTTTAGCAAAGGGTGAAAAAGTAATAATATATCATGTGACAACAATGTGATGACGTGAGTTTGCCATCCCTGCGCTAGGGGATCCTCTTCCATTCTACACAGGAAGGAAACAATGGGGTTGTTGTTTGCAACGTACAATCAACAATAAGCTGGAGAAACTTGAAAACCTCTATATGGCAGATAGTAGGTTTTTTTAAATCATATTCTGATACTTCTAATTACAACCTTATCAATCTGAAACAATCACAGAATTACTTCAGAGAATCAAATAAGGCACAGCTGAAGGAATGTTAAAATGTTGTACTCTACAGAAACAAAATAGGATAAAGGGGAATTCGTTTCTATTCAACAACTACACAATGTGAATAATAAACGGTGCAAATAGATGAGCGTGGAGCAATGAGTTGGTTTTATTCAGTTGAGAAGATAACATAGTTTGAAATGGTAAGCTAGTTTATTATAGCCCTTAGGCAAAAAGCTATTATCAAGAGAGGTGGATGATAAATTTGAGTTCAGAAGGGTACCTTGTAGTGTATGAGAAAAAAGTTTCCCAGCATGAAATAAAGCAAAATTGTTCTCCTAAGGGGAGGTAAGTGACTACCTTCTTTAGTAATAGCCAAAAAGCTCTATCTACTTAATGAAAATGCTACCAATGATTTTTATATTGCTATAAAAATATAACAGAAATTATTTTTACTCACCCATCCTGTTACTTGCAGGTATTTTTAAAACCCCAGAAAATATTCTTTGCCTATACATACAAGTGATATTTATACATTATTCATGAGCACGTTGAATATTCTATAATTTCTAAATTCACATACTCAACATAGCTGAGCAAATTAATAAAGTGAAACCTGCCGATAATCATGTGGCTTGGAATAAAAGCGTTTATTCTCCTTTTGCTCCCACACTGTTTTTAGTACTGTTTTATTTCTTTGAATTTGTTGCCTTCAGTCTCATTCGTTCACACTGCCAGCAGTCAGTGCTGAGTGCTTGTATAATGGCAGTGATCTATAATATAATTTCTAGAACTGTGCTATGGTAGTATTGATACAACTACTCATTATGGAGCAGCCAGTCAAATTAAATGTGGGTGAAGGCAAGCAAGGCTGAGGCCAATGAAGGCTAGAGAAAAAGGAACAGAAGCAGCTTAATGATAATACTGAATTGTAAACTCCTTACGTCTATAGAGATTCTCAGTCATCCAGATCATGGTTATATCAGTGCTAAAGAACTGAAGAATGGATGAGAAGCAAAATGTCTTCAAGGAAAAAGGTTGATGCTGCAGAAAAATAATTGGTGATCCATGGTCAGAAAACCACTAAGATTAACATGGTTAGCCAATGATGACACCCTCCCATCTTTATGTAGCTAATAGTAGAAGCTCAATTTGTGAAGATGTCTGTTTAGCCATTGTCAAGAAAAGAATGCTGAAATAAAGATCTTTTGTGTGATCAAGCATTGTTTTTCTGTCTTACGCTTGCAATCTTAAGGATTTATTTTTTGCTGGCGGGCAGTGTTTTCTTGTTGATTTTTAGAAAAGGAGCTGAGTTTTATTATTGGATAAACAGACTAGCTGTCATTAGATTTTTTTTTTGCAAGGTCATTCTAGTTGTTTTCTCTGAAATACATACACGTCAAAGCCATAAAACTTGAGGCAATTTTACTATGAGCACCAAATATGTCATTTTGCTGCACGAGTAAAGCTATAAAAAGAAAGAACTAGTCAAAATCTATAACACTGCTAAACAAAATTCAGTGCTATATGTTAAGTTCGGGAAGTAACGAGGCTGGAGACCAGGGTAGTGACAACAGCTCTTTAATATAGGGTGAACCCAGCAGCCTGGCTGGGGAAAAACCTCTCCTTATATACTGTTTAACCGGCGGCTTCAACCAATCAGCAACGTGCTTGTTTCCCGCCAAAACATTTAAAGATACATAACACTCCTCCCCTCCCAGAAAACACTTTACCTATATTTACATATTATTTACATGTTATTTTTCGACGTAGTCACGCAAATAACCTGGGCGTCTCCTGATTCTTTCGGACCTGCGCGGTTCAGTCCTTGGGAGTGGGTTGAGCTGGTCGGAGGGGCTGTTTGCTCCTCCCAGCTCTTTCTCTAGGCCATCCGGCCCTGGATTACTTGCAGACTCTTTTTCTAGGCCATCCGGCCTTGGATTACTTGCAGAGTCGTCCCTGCTGTTTCCAAGGGGAACCTGATGGCGTCGCTGGACCTCCTGGGACTCAGCTAAGTCTTGCGCCTCTCCCGGGTTAAGGTCAGCTGTGGGTTCAAATAATGTGTGGTCATGGTCTGTTTCATTTAGCTCGGATTGTTCGGCTATTCGTTTTCTTATTTGATCTATGTGGCGCCTCCATACTCGGTTGTCTTGTAACTCAACTAAGTATGACTTTGGACCGGTTGCTTTTATGATTTGCCCTGCCAGCCAACTTGGGCCGTCCCCATAGTTGCGTGCCCACACTCGATCGCCTATGTCCATTCCTCTAGTTTTTCCAAGTTCCCCCTGGTAACCCTCTGGTGTGTACTGGGGATTTAAACGGTCTAGTGGGCACCGGAGCTTCCGTCCCATCAATAATTCGGCTGGGCTTCTGCCTGTTGCGGTGCTGGGGGTTCTATGTTGGACCGCTAGAAAGAAATCTATTTTTGTTTGCCAGTCGCCTGGCTTGAGTCTTGACAATGCCTCTTTTGCGCTCCGGACGGAACGCTCTGCAAGGCCATTCGACGCGGGGTGGAAAGGCGCAGAGAGGGCATGCCGGATGCCCGCATCTGCCAGGTATTCCTCAAACTGTGTTGCCGTGAATTGCGGGCCGTTATCGGATACTAGCGTGTCGGGCAGCCCGTGGGTTGCAAACAGGTGCCGTAGGGCTGCGATTACAGCCTCGGCTGTCATGGATCTCATGAGAATGATTTCCAGCCATTTAGAGAAGGCGTCGACTACCACTAGGAAGGTTTGGCCGTGGAAGGGGCCAGCAAAATCAATGTGGATTCTCGACCAGGGCCCTTGGGGTTTTTCCCATTCCCTGACTGGGGCCGTTGGGGGTAGTGGTCTGGATTCCTGACAGGCCAGGCATTTCCCTACCTTCTCAGCAATTTCTGAGTCCATTAGGGGCCACCACACATAGCTTCTCGCTAGCCCCTTCATCCTTACGATCCCTGGGTGGCCCTCGTGGAGGAGGTCCAATACCTTTGCCCTCAATTTCTCCGGGATCACCACTCGATCCCCCCATAGCAGGCACCCCCCTTGAGCCGATAGCTCCCCACGCTTCACAAATTCCCTAAAACGCTCGCCCGGCGCAGCGGGCCACCCTCGTTGTACCCAACCAAGTACAGTTCTTAAGATAACGTCCCGGTACGATGCCCGAGCCACTTCCTTAGAGGTGACTGGGCCGGAGTCCAGAGAGTCAATTAATAGGACGGGTGTCCCCGGAGTGGGGTCTTCGATTGCCCCCGGTAGTGGGCATCTGCTTAATGCGTCCGCATGCCCCAACTCCTTTCCTGGTCGATGTTGCAGTTTGTAGGTGTAGGCGGCCAAAAAGATAGTCCATCTGGTCAATCGGGGTGAAAGTGCCACAGGCGTGGGCCGGTCGCCAGCCAATAGCCCTAACAGCGGTCTATGGTCTGTGACAATTTCAAAGTCTCTGCCAAAAACGTATTCGTGAAACTTTTTTACCCCTGACACTATAGCTAGGGCTTCTTTATCTAATTGGCTATAGTTCCTCTCGGTGGAGGACATCGTTCTGGAATAGAATGCTATTGGGGCTTCTGTGCCATTTGGGAGTCTGTGGCTGAGCACTGCCCCTACTCCGTAAGGGGAAGCGTCGCAAACTAGCACCAATGGCAATTTGCTGTGATACTGGATTAGCAAACTATTGCTCGAGAGTAGGTTTTTTACTGCTTCGAAAGCCTTGGCTTCCGCCTTCCCCCAAGACCAAACAGTATTCTTCCCTAGCAACTTGTGTAGCGGTTCGGCAATCGTTGCCTTATTTTTAAAAAAAACCGCGTAAAAGTTAACCAACCCCAGGAAAGCCTGAAGCTCTGATTTGTTTTGGGCGCTGGAGCCTTTCTTATTGCCTTGACCTTGCTCTCGGTGGGGTGAATTCCTCTTTGTCAATTCTGTAGCCCAAGAATTCTCTGGATTCTACCCCTATTTGGCATTTGTTCACTTTAACCTTTAGTCCGGCTGACGGAAAATGCCCAAAACTTTTCTCAATCGCTTCCCCAATTCCTCTAAATTTTCTGCCGATACCAAAACATCATCGAAGTAGGGAACTACCCCGGGAAGCCCTTGCAAAAGTCACTCCATTAAGTTTTGAAATAGACCTGGTGCCACACTCACCCCAAACTGTAACCGGGTACACTTGAAAGCCCCCCTATGAGTCACGATCGTTTGGGCTTCGCTGTGTTGGCGTCTACGGGCAGTTGTTGATAGGCTTGTGCCAAATCTAATTTAGCAAAAATTTGCCCTTGTCCCAGTGAGTGCAGCAAGTGTTGCACCACGGAACTGGGTAAGCGCTTTTTGCAAGGCTTTGTTTAACGTTGCCTTGTAATCAGCGCAGATTCTAACTGACCCATCTGGTTTCACCGGGGTGACGATTGGCGTCTCCCATTTGGCATGGTCGACTGGTACCAGTATCCCTTGCCTTATTAGCTTGTCTATCTCCTTGTCAATCTTGGGTTTAAGGGCAAAGGACTCTCCTTGCTTTTATCCGGATAGGGGCTACCTGGGGGTCTAGATTAAAAGAAATAGGGGTCCCCTTGTACTTGCCCAGGCAGTCCTTGAACACATCTTCGAATTCACTCATGAGTGCATCTTTAAGGTTAACGTCACTTCGGTAGATGCCAGTCACTCCCATGCCCAATGCCCGGAACCAGTCTAGTCCCAACAAACTTGGCAGGGTCCCTTCGACGATCGTGATGGGCAGGGTCTTCTTGTGTGGTCCGTACTCGACTCGGACGGAGGTGGTCCCTCGAACAGGGATGCGATTCCCTTGATAGTCGTGGACTCGTAGCCGTTGTGTTTGCAGGTGTCGTTTTGCTACTGTTGGCAAAACTTTCGCAAGAGTGTCCCAGGACATGATTGTGATCGCTGACCCGGTGTCCACTTCTAGTCGGCAGGGCACTCCTTCTATTTTGGGTTTGGTGAAAATTTTCTTCTCCACCTTGGTTCCAGCGCGGCCTATGATCACGGTCGTTCGGTTCAAGTTCGCGCCTTTTTTGTTTGAGCCAATCACGGGTCGCCTTGCCGATCCCGTGCTCTGATTGGTCGGTTTGAATTTTCGGCGGGAAGGTTGGGGTGCTCGACAAACTTGAGCCAGGTGCCCCTTCTTCTCGCAACGCCGACATGTAGCATCCTTGAATTTGCATTGTTGACGCGGGTGTTGTCCTCCGCAACTTCCGCATTCCTCCCGGTCTTCTTTGCCACGTTTCTCGGTACGACAAACCCCTTCCTCATCCTCGCCGTCTGATTCGGTCTGGATCTCTTCTTGGTGCACCGGGGTTGCTTTTGTGCTCGCCTTCGGCGTGAGTGGCTTTTGCAGGGTCTCCGCCGCCTGGGCGGACATTTCATGCCCTCTGGCTTCGTCGCGGGCGTTTGCCAGCGTTAGATTGCTTTTTGATAGCAGCCGCCTCCATAAGCGCATGTCTCTGAGCCCACGGATGAGTTGCTCTAGCAGCGCCTCGTCCAGGTCTCGGTACCCACAGGCTTTGGAGGCTTGCCGCAGGGCGGCCATGTAGTCGCTGATGGAGTCGCCCGCTAGCTGTCGGCGCTCTCCAAATTCAAAACGCCGCGTATTTGGACGGCGTTGGCGCGAAATGGTTTTTAGCAGGGTTTGCAGAGTTTGCCACGATACCGATTGTACGGCCGTTGGCTCTGCCAGGGCTTCCGCGATGTCAATGACCTCGGGACCGCAGTGGCTCAAGAAATATGCCCTTTTGCGGTTGTCTGGAACTCCTTGCAGTTCGTTTGCTTCTAGGAAGCTTTCGAAACGGGTCATGTACGTTCCCCATTTCTCTCTGGCTGGGTCAAACGGCGCGGGCGGAGTGTAACTGGCCATCTCCGCGTTTCTGCCCTGGGTTTGCTGGGTTCGGTTCTTCCGTGCTTCAGCTCGGTTCTGGTGCTCCTTAGCCTCGAGATCCCACCTTCGTCGCCAGTGTTAAGTTCGGGAAGTAACGAGGCTGGAGACCAGGGTAGTGACAACAGCTCTTTAATATAGGGTGAACCCAGCAACCTGGCTGGGGAAAAACCTCTCCTTATATACTGTTTAACCGGCGGCTTCAACCAATCAGCAACGTGCTTGTTTCCCGCCAAAACATTTAAAGATACATAACACTATATTTTGTTGATGGTGTTCACATGACAACAACCAATTGAAAATTTTAGATCAGCAACACTTCCCATTTATTTAAGTTTTTTTCTATTGCTATTTCTCCCCACCCCCCAGCACCAAAAGTTTGCCAAATTCATTTGAAGAACTGAAACAACACAAATTTTACTTCCTTAAACAGGATATCATGATTGTTGTTTTTTTTTTACAAAACTGTGTACTAGAAAAATTGAATAAAATAACCCTTGCAAGTGTTTTTTTTAAATAAAAAGGGACATCATACACTGAATTTAATTTTTTTCAAATGCTGTACAATCTGACCATAAATGTATTAACAAGGGAGATCAGAGCAGCAAAAAGAAACTACTCTGAAAAGCTAAAAAATCAGTTCTCAACAAATGAATCAGCAAACATGTGGAAAACTCTTAAAAATATCACCGGTTATGGCAAATCTCCTTCCCAGGCTGAAGGAAATCAACAACTGGCAGATAACCTGAACGTGTTTCCTTCTCTTCAAACTATTTCCAGGGATTTATGAAATGAAACATATATTTAAAAGTATTTAAAAAGCAAGCTTCTCACCCAGATGATTCCACTTCCTTTACTTCTCCTCTTCAGATGTAGCCACCTCAGTTTTGTAGCAGCTCTCAATGGCTGCTTTCTCAGCCGTCCAGTTGAGAGGGCTCTTCCGACTAGCCAGGGAATTTGTGGCTTCCCTGTGTTTGCCAGTCTGTGCCTCTCTCATTCACCATCCCTACAGGACAGCCAGATGGCTGTGATATCGACGATCCTTCAGGAGCCCTGAAGAAAATGATGTTTCACTGTGGACGCTGGCCACGTTCTCCCACCAAATTCATTGTTGACGAACTGAAACAAGTCACGTGAACACACAAATTTTACTCCCTTACACAGGATATCATGGATTTTTTTTTAAGCAAAACTGTGTACTAGAAAAATTGGATACAATAACCCTTGCAAGTGTTTTTTTTAAATGAAAAAGTGAGGTCATAGACTGAATTTAATTTTTCTAGTGTGCGCTATATGATACTTCTGATGTAGGTAAACTCCTTGGCCAATATATCAGGTAGCAAATTGGAAAATACCTCATGAACAAAGTCTTTATCGACAGATAAAATAATAGGGGATTTTGAAAACCTTTAAAGAGAAGTGAGAGATATGCTTTCAGAAGAATTTTGCAGAACTTAATTTCTCTATCATAGCAAAAAAAACCTAAATCATACGTTCAAATAGCAGATTGGAATAAGAACGTTTGTTTTCTTCATTGACTGGTATATGGTAAGAATAAGTATGTTTTTTGTTGTTCATATAGAGTATTTTTGATGTATAAAAGAATTTACATTGGAAATTGTACATCAGGAAAGAACAATAATTATTTTCTACAGTTTTACTTCTCATATTTCCAGAATATTAAAAATTCTCAGATCTTTGTAAAGAAACAAATGCTTGCTTAACAGTCATCTGCCTGTTTAGGCATATGAAGCTGCCATATATGAGCTGAGGTCACTACTTCTATGATGAGAGATTAAGGGGATCCCTTTCTCTTCAATAGGCAGAGACTAAGTGTTGGTTTCCATATTGAGTCTAACGTTAGAAAGACTGATCCATTCCCCAATTTACAGAGAGTAGCTTTGTAATTTTATACAACTGGTTATGATATTCTTTGAAATATTTATGTCAGGGTTCCAACCCACCATCTTTTGCATTAGGCCTTCAGACCTGCTAATTTAATTATATTTATCTAAAATAAATTTAGAGACAAAGGTAAATTAGAAGCAGTTTCCCGTGACTAACATTTGTTTGAGATTTGAATATTCCCCTAACATGAATGCTCTTGTCCATCCTAGATGGTTTAGGAAAGGGAGTTTTACTTATTTATTTAATTTATATGTTGTCCATTTTCCTGAAAGGGTGACTGTTGGGATAGTGGGAGAAGAATGAGATGGAGAAGATTATAAAATAAGATAGTTAACTTCAAATGTTGAATTTGTTGCCAGTTTGGCAGGAGGACAAATATTGGGAATGAATGCCAAGAGTATGTATTCCCAGCAGGGTCACCCAAGTTGGGAAGGTCTTCCAGTTACTGATATATATTTTTATGACCCTATAATCCTTTTTGTCAGGGTGGAATCAGTGAGACCAAATAGAAATGAGCGGTTACTGGATGTTTACTTGTTACTGTGAATTCTATTCACAGTAACAATAGACAATAATATCAGCTAATGCTCCCTTCTATTAGTAGCATTTTTGTCCCAGTGTTTATTTTAATCACATTGTATTTAATTTCTTGCCTTTTGCTTTAACCAACTCCCCACATCCCCAAATAACAAGTTTATAAAGACAACTTTTTCTTGGAACAAATCTGTTGCTTTTTATCCATGCTGGTTTCAGGAAACTGATAAAGAGAATTAAGTCTAATTTAAAAGTTTAAGTTCTAAATTATTTATTAATATAATGGACTTTATCTGCAGCAGTGACATAAAAAGATATGAAGGCAAACAATCACTTTAGTGACAGTTAATGCTGTGTGGAAGAAGGCAATGATAAACCACTCCTGCATGACACCTAGAACAAAACTGTACAAGTCATGATATTCCACGTGACATTTAAAAAACAAAAAACAAATGTTGGACTTTGAAGGAAAAAGATAGGAAGAGTATGCATGCATGTGATCACTAGATGTCAACACCGACCTGAAGGCACATAATCAATCTACCAATCAAGTTTTTCATAGAAAATAAGGGGCTATATAGAAATAGCACTTAGACTTATATACTGCTTCATAGTGTTTTACAATACTCTCTCAGTGGTCTACAGAGACAGCGTAGACCACTCTGGTTCTCATTTTACTGACCTTGTAAAGAGTCAACCTTGAGCTGGTCAGGACTGAACTCCTGGCAATGGAATACAGAGCTTGCATTACTGCACTCTAACCACTGTGCCACCATGGAACCCTTTTGTGAAAAATGCATTTGAAGGAACAACGTATTATTTTGAAAGTTGTGTAAGAAAAAGGCAATTTAGGAAGATAGAATAGTTGTGCTTATTGGATATGAATATTTAAAAGGTCTTTTAAAAAATCTCAAAGGAACCCTGTGGACCAAATTTCTTCTATCCTAATGTAGACAGCACAATGGACCTAGATATATGCAAATCTCAACAAACTACCTGTAAAAATGCTGTTGATATGGAAGAAATTGTTTAGATTAGAAGATCTGTAATTTAAGACATTTCTTTCCATACTAACACCATTTTTATTTATATTTATTTGGGCCTCCCATCTCATCAAAGATGACACACAATAATATAAAGCAAAATATGGAATTTTTTCACTCTAACCTTATTGCCATAGGAGATACAAAAAAGGTGTGTGATGAATGTACTTTTTGGTTCAACAAATCCTTTGTATATTATTACAGTTATATGGTAGCAGGTATTGTTGTATTGGATGATGACATTCAATGAAAGTACCTGCTGGTAATGTTTTCTTGAGGAATAGCTTGATTTTAAAATATGTTCTCTTTCATGTGCCATAGTCATTCTTGAACTTTACATTACCAAGGAGTGTTTTCAAATGTCAAAGAGAAAGGTCCTTTCACTGTCAAGGTTACTGTGGAGCCCAATAGCTAGAAACTGCATGACAATGTTATATGTTATAAATATGACCTTTTCTGAAACTGAGACCTGGTGTAATAGAAGAGAATGTTCGTAGCTCAGGGTTGAACTATGGAGTCCTTGGTGCTCTCTGAGCTTGGTTGTTTGCTAACAGACTTGTTCTGCTTAACACAGTACAAGACAAATGTAATGATAAAAGGTTGGGTAAAAGCACACATTTTCAAAGTAAGACTTGCTTTTCTTTTCTTTTTTACATAGTGTGGTTTATTAATTAAAATCTGCATTTCTCTTCATTAATAGCAAAGGGATAGCTGAGGGAGATTATCATCATATTGTTGTAATAATGGGAAACTTATACAAAGTTAATCTTGTTGTTCTGGTGGAATTAGAATCAAACATTAAAAAAGGTACAATTACTATTAATCATGATAATCATAATTGGAGTGTGACAGTTATCAAATACAAGGGTACTACTCAACCCCTTGGACCCCCTGGCAAGTCATAGGAGACTACTATTGATGTGATGTCATTGGAAGGAGTGTGCCTGAATTTCAAAGAAATTGTTTATGGTTTTTGGAATGATAGGACTGTGGAACAGGAGAATTGGGAAAGGCAAAACTGTCCAATACTCTTCATTAGCTGCTCCTTCAAACTTTTTTTAATTTGGCTTGTGGGTGTGTGGGCTGGGGGGCTTAAGGGTGAGAATGGGAGCAGAAAGCAATTTTTTGTTCTTAATTTCTTCTAAAAATCCTATATTTCACCAAATTTTTTTGACTATTTTGCTGCTGAATTATGATTGCATAATGGTAGAAGGTCAGGGAGATTTAAATGGACATTGGGTGCAAACTTAAGTGGACAAGACAAAGATGATGATGATGAGGCAGAACAAAGATTATTGATTTATTTAAATTTATACTGAATTAAAAGTAAGTTAATGATATACTCTTCATGTTTTTAAAATAATTTTTCTATTACATTAAATTTGATAGCAGCATTTGGCTCTTGGTGCATATTTATGCCACTTATTTTTATTTATTGCAGATTATAAACTAATCTTAGTTAATTCCAATAACAGATCTTCAAACCAAGTCTAGAAGAAAGCAGAGAACCAATAACATTAATGTTGCATTGATACTATCTAACTTGACATTCTAACTTGGTTCTTATCGGCATATAGCTCTATGTTTTACAGCAATATTTTGTGGCGTTTTTAAAGACACCATGATGTAGAATATGCTAGAATAGTTCAATGTGGGTATTAAAGAACACACTACATCCTTGAACCTATCTTATACTGCGATAGGTGGAGCCTAAATCAGTTTAAGAAAATTTTATTTAGTTTAAAATAACTTTCATCAATGTGATGCCTTCCAGTTTCCATGAATTCCATGAATTATGATGAAGATCATAATTTTGAGACATATTACTATAAAACTGCTATAAGGTGTTTAAAAAATTAGACGGCTTCAGGTTATGTTTCCATCTTTCGATTTAACTTAATTCAAAGAAATCTCATGGAAAAAAATGGTGTTGGGACAATCAGTTATGTTTCCTTGGACTTTTTATTAGGAAAGATAAGTTGCAAATCAAATACATAATTAAACAATAGCACAACTGTTTTACAAATGATATATGAATGGCTCATGTAGGGATTTAGAGTTATTCAAAAGACACTTAAAACATTTGTAGGAGTTGAATCATAAATAAAAACAATACAGTGTTTTTATAGAGATCTCATTACATGACGCTATAGAGCACTGCACACCAGAACAACTAGACACAAGAACAGTTTTTTCTCGAAGGCCATCACTCTGCTAAACAAATAATTCCATCAACACTGTCAAACTATGTACTGAATCTGCACTACTATTAATCGTCTCATCATTCCCATCACCAATCTCTTTCCACTTATGACTGTATGACTATAACTTGTTGCTGGCAATCCTTATGATTTATATTGATATATTGACCATCAATTGTGTTGTAAATGTTGTACCTTGATGAACGTATCTTTTCTTTTATGTACACTGAGAGCATATGCACCAAGACAAATTCCTTGTGTGTCTAATCACACTTGGCCAATAAAATTCTATTCTATTCTATTCATTGTCCACTAGACATGATCCAGTTGCATGTTTAAATTATTTATTATTGTATTGTAATATACCCTATCACATACAAAGAACGGTTGCAAGAACTGGGCATGGCTAGTGAAGAGAAGGACCAGGGAGACATGATAGCAATGTTCCAATATTTGAGGGGCTGCCACAGAGAGGAGGGGTTCAAGCTATTTTCCAAAGCATCTGAAGGCCAGACAAGCAATAATGGATGGAAACTGAACAAGGTTCTTATTTCAACCTAGAAATAAGAAGGAATTTTCTGACAGTGAGAGCAATCAACCAATGGAACAGAAGTTGCCTTCCAAAGTTGTGGGCGCTTTCAAGAAGAGACTGGACTGCTATCTGTCAAAAATGGCGTAGAGTCTGCTTCGGTGGGGGGTTGGACTAGATAACCTACAAGGTCTCTTCCAACTCTGTTAATCTATATCTGTATCTATCTACCTTCTCAAATTTTTGAGAAAGCCAGCAAATATATTAAGAAGATGATTATAGAAAATTATTTTTTAAAAAATTATCTAGGCCAGGAATTTTTGGTGTCCCTTGATTGTGTCTGGATCTCCAGGATGTGTGTAGGGGGTGCCTTTCCCATACTTATTACGTGATGCTTTTGTCTTGGAAATGCTAGCAACTAAATTGAAGGACTGTTTGTGTACTACTACTATGTTTTTCACTACTGAACCATAGTCTCCCTGTCAAAAAAACTATTCAGAGTAAATAATTTAAAATTCCATCTTTGCTTTCAATAATGCCTTTGATTAGACATCAGAAACTTTCTGTCAGAAAAATTATTATTTCATTAAGCATTAAGCACTCCCCAATGTTTTTCACTATGCTTGAATGAAAATCATAATGAATACGATCAATACATTCGTACATATGTATTTCAAAGGAATACTACTAAAATAACCTGGGAGGAATGAAAGAAATTAGGAAAATCAAGGTACTTCATCAGAAAATGCTTGTTCAAAGAACGGCTTGTTGAAAAAAAAAAAGGTGCTTGGACCATGGAAAAAGCTTTCATCTACCTTGCTGTGTAAAAGTGCAAACTGACACATCTAATCAAGAACCAGTCTATTTATAAATAGACAATCATATGCCATTTAACATACAGGTAGCCAAGCTTACATTCATAAGGAATGTAAGCTTGGCCACCTGTATGTTAAATCCATGTCCCCCCAGCTGATGATTCTGGAGTGAGGTGGTAGTGCCTCAATTATTTAAGGAGGCTGTGGTTCACCCTCTCCTTAAGAAATCATTGCTAGATTCCACCTTGGTGATCAGTTTCAATCCTGTTTCCAACCTTTCCTTTGAGGGCAAGACTGTTTAGAAAGTGGTCATGCTGCAGCTCTAGAGCATTTTAACTTAGGTGAGCAGAAAGTACCAATGAGAGTACCAATATTTGTATACTGAGAGTGAGCAGAGAGTGGTTACCCCCAAATTGCCCAATTACTTAGGTATCACAACTTGTAAACCAAACAAAAATGGAATTGGATATATGGTAGCTCAGAATGAATTAGAAACTCTATCCCTGTCTTAGCATATTGCATTGATGAAGCCAGCATGTTAAGCTATCACATAGTTCATTTGTTTGGGCATTGTTCATTGTTTCTATGAACAGTTTTTAAAAAAAATTATAATCTAAATTTAAAGTATGGTTTGTTGTGTGAACTCCATCAATAAATTTGATTTATTGATGGAGTTAAAGTAAAGTAGCTCTATGGTTATGGAGAACCATGAAACATTGGACATGCCTCTTGCCAAAGTGGAGAATCATGCAACATTTTGGACATGATCCTGTTGCCAATGAAGCATACATATTGTGTCTTTGCCCTTTAGCTGGCAAACACATAAGATAAGAAACCTGTGATTTCACAGAACCAGTACACTACAACTCCCAGTAAACAGCCAGTGTTAAGTGAACATTCAACAGCAACATCTAAATACCCCTGCTTATCACCTCCAACATATTGGTTGATGAAGGCATCATACATTGCAAAAAATGTTAAATGCTTTCCCTTCTTTCAGAAAGGGGAAATCTTATATATTTATGGAGTTTTAACAATTGATGTGGCATACATTGTATTTCTCTAGCATATCATGATATCAGCAAAACATTTACTTTTTACCAAATCCTTTGTACTGCAATCTGCAAGAAGAGGAAGAAGTCCTATGTAATTCAGTAAATGGGCTGAGGGTGTCATCCCATAACTGCAGTTAGAGGTTGGTGCAGTGTATGCTTCTGTTCAAGCATTTAATACAGTCTTCTGTAATTTTTGTCTTGGAAGTAATGAGGCCTGACAGCTTAGGCATGTGCAGGATAACAATCCCACACTAGTATCTTTTAAATTCTTCATTGCCAAATTCATAAAGGATGAGATGACTCTCTCTCCTCCACTCCCAAATGACAGTAAACATGCTTCGTTTTAGAAGACATTGTGGTTAACAACCTGAAACAATGAAGAAGTGCCTCTCTTTAAAATAAATAAATAAAACAATAAAAAAAAACCTAGACCTGGAGTTAAGTAATTTGCGCTATATGAAAAAACAACTGATGCAAAAACTGCTGATCTGAATGTTAAACCATGTTTGTACAACTGCACAAAGGCATATTTACCTTAATTCTTGTCAGATGAAGCTTTTTGAAACAGCCTGAAGTAGGCCTGTTCTTTCTTTCAGCTTTATCACAGAATATAGAGAAGTGGCTTTTCTTCCCAGTGGGACAATGCTGTGTAGTGCAAGAGTGTTTATTGATATAAACCAAAGTCTTGAACAAATAACAGAAAAAAAATCTTCTTGACGTATGAGCAGAAAACTCTTTCTGCAGACCCAGAACTGCACTTCAGTACTTTTGGCTTTGGGTTTTTTTTTTTTTTTGCAAGTTAATATTATACACAACACACATCTATTTCTCCTTTCCTCCCCTAAGTAAAACCCACAAATTTGGCATAGGACAATTAAGACCAAGCTACATTCAGAATAGAATAAACAAAATTGGCAATTGCCTAAAAATCTGAACCAAAGGGATATTAAGTAGTAGGGCCTCTGGTGGCTCAGCAGACTAAGTCTGTCTGTTATTAACACAGCTGCTTGCAATTACTGCAAGTTCAAGTCCCACCAGGCCCAAGGTTGACTCAGCCTTCCATCCTTTATAAGGTAGGTAAAATGAGGAACCAGATTGTTGGGGGCAATAAAGTTGACTTTGTATATAATATACAAATGGATGAAGACTATTGCTTAACACAGTGTAAGCCGCCCTGAGTCTTCGGAAAAGGGCGGGATATAAATTCAAACAACAACAACAACAAAAGTAAACCAATGGCAGGAGGTGGGGTTGAATTCAGAATGCTTCCTGCTTCAGATAAGCTGAAACTGCAATTCCCAGAATACATAGCTGGCACAATCAAATTCTACAAGTTGCCCTTAACCCTTCAAATATTGGCAAAGTGCTTGGTGGGGGAAGGCTGGTGTGAACTCTTCATTTTTACATGCTATGCAGGTTTTTGGCCATAAATAATTGGTGAAAAAAACCCACCTTCAAGTACAAACGTAATGACTGCAATAGAATAAGAATAAATACAAACTTGTCTAAGGCTTTTAGCTTTAATCTTCAATTCTTGCTTACATGGAGACTTCAGAAAATAAGTCTTAATTTGATTTAATTAATCAGTCAGAATTTAATTCTGACTTACTTTGTTGGTTATTGATGTATTTTGAGAATATTCACCATAGAAAGGACTACAGCTCCCTTTTATTTTTGTTGGACATTTATATGGACATTTCAGTATGTACATAAGTTAACACACAGCACACTGAAAGCTTTCAGTTTAGATTGAATGTTACAGAAACTACAAGCCAGATTTCTGTGCAGATTCTACAGTGAAAGACTTGGATTGACAGCAAGTACTGTTCTATAGACTCCAAATCTGTCTTGGTTACTCACTTCTTCAGCAATCCAGAGTTGAAGCTTTTAAGGAAACTTGATGTGTTTGCCTGGTCCAGCTCTGATATTATTTCCTGCTTGAAGCAAGGAGAGATTTGAATTTGTGGCAAATAAAAGTGCTTTCTGGCCTATTTTCTCTTGACAGGAAGAACACTTTTTCTTACAAGAGCACACAATAGATTCAAACTTAATGTCAACCGCTTCAAACTTGATTGAAGAAAATATGACTTCTGTAACAGAGTTGTTAACGCTTGGAACTCATTACCTGACTCTATAGTCTCTATTCAAAATCCAAAAATCTTCAGCCAAAAACTGTCTACTTTTGACCTCACCCCATTCCTAAGAGGACTATAAGGGGCGTGCATAAGAGCGCAAATGTGCCTACCGTTCCTGTCCTATTGTTCCTTTTCATTATATCAATTTAACATAGTTATTCATTCTTTTGCTTATATATATATTTTTCTTATATGATGTGTTGTTGTTTTATGTCGATGTTTGTATACTGTTGTGACAAAATGAAATAATAAAAAAAAGACGTAAATGTATGCCAGATGATGAAAATATATGTGCTCCCTTCTGCGTGCGCCCTCCAAAATCACTGCAAAGTTGATATTGTATTTTATTTCTTTTAATATGTCAGAGGGGCAAAAAAAAACAAACCTTGAAAAATAAGACATTAGCTGAATTTTGTAGATTTGGTTTAAGCGTATTTCAAATTAAATTTAATTTAGCTTTTTCCCTAGTCTTCTGCATTTGAAGTACACCTTCCAATGGACCCTATAAGGCCACTTGATCCAGAAAAAAATTGTAAGCACATAATCGGATCATTACAATTGCAAAATTTCCTTTCTGATGATATAAAAATCCAATTATTTACCCATATCTGTCTCCTGAACTGTGAAACAAAACTGTGTGAAATTAAACAGAAAGACAACAATAACAAAGCTGTTGATTAACTTTCAGTAAGGACTAGGTAAATGAAAAAGTAAAAGGTCACTAAAGTGCAGATCTTATTAGTCCTATTTGTAGAATATTATAAAAATTATCAAGTGAAGGTCTCTTCCTTTTGTGAGTCCAGAGCTCAGGCTGGATTTTAGTTGGGTGGAATTTTCTAAAATGTTTATCTCAAGTTGAAAATTCTCTCAAAAAAATAACTATGCTATCTTAGTTACAGATGGAATTTTGAAGTGAGTAAATTAATGTCATACTCTCTGAGTTTGGTGGTTTTCTTGCAGACTTTTCATTATCAAACAAGGTAACATCATCAGTGCTAGTGGGGTTACCTAGTTATTTAGTTTGGTAATGAAAACTCTGCAAGGAAGCCAGAGAGCATCAAAGTCTCCACAGTTTAAATTTGAGCTACAAATATTCTCTTCTGTTGGTACTAAATTAATCGCATTGTTCAGGATTCACAGTAAAGATGTTACAGAGTATTTCCAAAAGCACATTTTAGCACTCAAATCAAATGAGTTCTTAATTATTTACACATGAAATTGTTTGTACATTTTGCACCAAATGTGGAAACAATTGACCAGAAAATATAATGAACTAGGTGTGAATCATTTGTGAAGAAAAATTAGGTGCTTTACTATAAAAAATAAAGGAAAAGAAAACTTAATGATTGATAATAACTATAACCATAAAGCTATCAATTGGTTAAGAGTCTTTTAGTTTTATGATTAATAGTTCGTTCAAAATCCTAATGGAATGCATTGAGAAATTAATCAGAAGATAGATTTAATGCCACCAATGAACTATTGCTGAAATGGCCCCCAGGATAAACCTTTCTGAGCATGTTAAAGATTTAAGTATATTAGATATATTTGAGTGAAAAAAAAAGTGACCTTTTTTCATCTTTTGCTCTTTAACTATATCTATTTCTCTAGGAAAATTTGAGTGGGTTTCCTTGGGTTTCCATTATGTGACAATTTGTCCCTTTCATTTTTTCTTAAAAGTAGAAGGAGGTCTTCAATAGCAGGAGGTGACAAAGGTTATACCAGGCAGGGATTCAATTATATTTTGGAAAATTACTGTTAAATAAAAAAAAATCACCCAATCAGCTGTGTCTGCAGAATTAGGATACTTAGATCACTGAGACCAATTCCTGCTTACTGTGGGAATCCAAATTAAATTAAAGCAGCTTATCAAATGAATATTCTGCCTTCACTTGAATGTATCCAGTGAAGGGTTCCCATTGTCCCTCTAAATAATAGGTTTTCCTGTATGCATATATTAAGATAATGAGTGACAATCTTCTAAGTGTTTTGTTCTTTAGTTCACAAAGAAATAAAGATTTCTTGTTTATGACCAGTGGTGGGTTTTCTCCTGGTTTGCCCTGGTTCAAGTGAACAGGTAGCGGTGGCAGCGGAAGGCTCCGCCCACCCACGGACATCATCACAGGTTCTGCACATGCACAGAAGTGCCTTGCACGAGTGAAGCGAGCGCGCATGCTCACAGTTCCAAACTGGTAGTGAAGGGAAGTGAAACCCACTACTGATCATGACATACAAATACTGTATGTGTAAAATATAGCCACTAATATCATTCAGAAATGTCTCTTGGACATAGTGAAAGTAACCACACAAAGTAACATCATCAAGCTAAGCTTTTAAATCAGATTGAATAAGTTTCTCATTATCTTGATACTACAAATTAAATTCTAAATAATACATTTAACTAAAGTTAAATTAAAATCAGTGATAAATACAGTGGTTTTTGAATTTAAGACTAAAAGAATTCTCCCTCCCTGAATTTTATTACACTTTCTTGATACTAAAAGTTCAGAGAATTTGGTCCTGTTGTTTTATTTAGAGAGCTGACAATATAAAAAGAAACAACTTGATAATCCTCTTGAGCATGGATAGCAAAAATATGAGTGCTTAGAGATAGATGTAGGTGACAGGGTGTTGCTATGAAAATATTTTATTTATGTTAAACTTATTATCTAGTGGGTTTAATAGTGTTCTTTTTTCATGATTCAATAAATGGTATACAAATACCTTAATTTTAATTTTAATTTTTAGTAAATATTGACCGATACACAGAAAAGCTCTTTTGGACATCTTCCATAATTTTTTAAAGTGGGAAGAAATTTTGAGAGCAAAAGGCTTTAAGAAACTTTGATCTAGGGAACTTAAACTATGGCCCCAAACCATACCCCCTCCCTCCTCCTCCCTCCCTCCCTCTCTCTCTCTTATGTCTCATACAAATGTGTGTGTGTGTGTGTGTGTGTGTGTGTGTGTGTGTCCTATACTTTTCTTTTCCTTTCTTTTCCTGAACTGGAAGGATGAATAAAATAGCACCTGAGGTCTTTGGTACTTGAACATTGTCACAGAACTTTGATATTTATAGCAATTCTTTGCACTTTGAAAGATATATTATCAAAAAATGATAATGATCAGTGAATTTCATAAGCTCTGAAAGTTGTTTTGTCACACTGTTGTTCCTTGATCCTGGCAGCCAGCATAATTCACTAATTGATAGGTTCCTTCAGTATAGTAGTGAACCATCAGTGTCTTCTTTTTGCCTTCTTGCAGGTCACAGTTGTATTCTCTCTGTTCTTCAGGGATTTTTCCTCTGGTTCATAATATTTCTTCCTCTTTCTCTGAAGACTCAGATCCTGCTTCTTTTGTGAAGGATTGAACATTGTCCCTGAGTACAAGTGCTGCAGAACATATTTTATATATCATGATTCTGTTACTTTTATGTTCCAGGTTTCTTCCTTTACTTGATTGTTCTGTTATTCTGTTACAATGCTTCCTTTCCTTGATCAGATAAAATTTCCTATATCAACTGAAGTATAGCCATTTATTGCTGCAATCCTTTGACTTTTTCACCAGAGATTGCAACAACTGTGTGCTTGCTATAAATACATGCCAGGTTATGAATGAATCACAAACATTGCATGTCACATCTACAGTCTATTCCTGCTTATGTTTGTTTCTTAGAGCAGGAATATAGTCTTCTTGGCTGTCAGTTGGCTAAGTACAAGCCATTCATTTAGAGAGAGAAGTCTGTTGGAAGTTCTTTTTGAAACATTTTCACTGGAAAAGTTTTGTTCATTTTCCTTATTCATACATTTAGCAGTAGCAATAGCACTTAAACTTATATATATATCACTCCATAGCTGTTCTGACCTAGGCTTCCTGAGACAGTAAAAAGCACAAGATTAGTCCCCAAAACCCTCTTTTTATTTCAACAGGTGTGAATTATGTTCACAGTCCGTAATGAGTCACAAATAATTTGTAAAGAGTCCGACAAAAGTCTGTCATAGTCCTTCGGGATTTTGTTATATTCTACTATATTAATTTATTTGATTCTTTTGTTAATTTTTATTGTTTTAAATGTGGTTTTATATTCTGTAAGCTGCCTTTAGTTGCCATGGGCGAAAAGACAGCAATATAAATTCCATAAATAAATAAATAAATATTGTCCTCTATTTGTTGTGGCTTCTTTATGTGAAACTCCCTTGGCAACTCCTCTTAGTGCTGTACAATCTGAGATCTCTCTTGGCCATTTTGAGGGACACATCATAGAGAGGATGAGCTACCAGAAAAGGAAAGGGCTTTGAACAGAAAAAAGGAATGTACATTTTCAATTCAAAGAAACACAAATGTTAGCAGTTGCTGAGGTAGGATGAAATGCACTGTGAAGACATACAAGTTACTGGTGAAGGCAGTTGCTATGTTAGGAGTGCCTACGTATTCCTAGTGATTTTGGTTTATTTTTATACAAAAAAATAAAAATAAAAAAATCCATCAACTCTGAAGTTGCAAAATGAAAAATCGGGCAGCCCTCAACCTTTCTCACCATCTAGAAAAAGCCAAGGCTAATGTGAAGAGCAGGCTGATATATTTTATCTCATGAGTGAGTCAGCCTATTCTTCTGTAGCCTCAAATTGCATAAGCCTTCAAGGATTATTTTGAAAGAAAAGAAACTTCATTCTGCCTGTCAGGCCTTGGTAATTGACATATTGGATGGCTCAGCCCTGCTGCATGCAGAATTATGAGGTCAGTAAAAAAAAAAGGGGGGGGCTGTTATCAAGAAACTCAAAATAAAGAATCTTTTACCTTTTAAAAGTCAATTTCTTAACTGTGTGAGAGAGGAACAAAGAGAGAGTGAAAATTATCAATTCACGTACTTTCTTTCCTTTAAATGAATAGAATAGAATAGAATAGAATAGAATAGAATAGTCCGCTTGGTCCGCCAGTTGCGTCCCTTCCTTGACCGGGATGCCTTATGCACAGTCACTCACGCTCTGGTTACGTCTCGGCTGGATTACTGCAATGCTCTCTACATGGGGCTGCCCTTGAGGTGCACCCGGAGGCTGCAGTTAGTCCAGAATGCAGCTGCGCGAGTAGTAATGGGAACCGCTCGTGGCTCCCACGTAACACCACTGCTCCGCAGTCTGCACTGGCTTCCTGTGGTCTTTCGGGTGCGCTTCAAGATTCTGGTTACCACCTTTAAAGCGCTCCATGGCTTAGGACCCGGGTACTTACGAGACCGCCTGCTGCTACCCTATGCCTCCCACCGACCCGTACGCTCTCATAGAGAGGGTCTCCTCAGGGTGCCGTCCGCCAAACAATGTCGGCTGGCGGCCCCCAGGAGTAGGGCCTTCTCTGTGGGAGCATCGACGCTCTGGAATGAACTCCCCCCTGGTCTACGTCAAGTGCCTGATCTTCGGACCTTCCATCGTGAGCTAAAAACATATTTATTCATCCAAGCGGGACTGGCATAAATGGATTGATTTTAAATTGGGTTTTAGTAGTATTTTAAATTTTAAATTCATTTTAATTCTGAGCCATTTAGTAATTTTATATTTTAAATCCGTTTTAATTGTATATATTTTGTATTTTACTCTGGCTGTACACCGCCCTGAGTCCTTCGGGAGAAGGGCGGTATAAAAATTTAATAAATAAATAAATAAATAAATAAACTGGAAGGGATCTTGGAGGTCTTTTAGTCCAGCCCCCTGTTCAAGCAGGAGAACCAATACCATCTCAGACAACTGACTGTCCAATCTCTTCTTAAAAACTTCCAGTGATGGAGTGCCCACGATTTCTGAAGGCAAGCTGTTCCACTGGTTAATTGTCCTTACTGTTAGGAAGTTTCTCCTTAATTCCAGGTTGCTTCTCTTTTTGATCAGTTTCTAATCGTCATTTCTTATCCTGCCCTCTGGTGCTTTGGAGAATAATTATAAATACTACTTTGCTTTAAAATTTGAATCAAACCAAGGAGAGTTTTGTTGACCTGTCAATTATTAAATTTTCACTGACAAAAAGAATAATGACCAATCTTTTTTGCATTTTGTCAAAGTGGTCACATACCTTGAAATGATTTGTAGTGATTTCACTGCATCCTAATTCATTTGATTTCTAAACCTCCTGCTAACAAATCTTTATTTCATTATTTAATGTCTTCAGAATGGTTCCTCTGTCTTTGTTATCATGTCATTTTTAAATAGAAATAAAATCCTGAAGGCAATTAAGTAGAAGCAGGAAGCTTCTCAATAAACTCAAACTCTGAATTTATTTCAAATCATTTGTCCATGTAATGTACATGTTAACGATAATACACGTGGTTTCTTTCTTCTTTTTAATTAAGATTTATTGGTAAGAGAAATACGAATACTTTAGTCCCATCATATTTATCACAGCATCAAATATTAACCTTGGCTGGTCCTGAAAAAGCTGGATTGGATGTGATTATCATTAGATAATGCGCACGCGCTCGTGCGCACACACTCATGCAAAGGAAAACACTAATTTTCTGTTGTCTATGGAGATTGAGTCTGTCATCTGCACCTCTATAACTGTCTGGTTCAGTTCTGCAATCCAACAAGACAGACACAGACTTCAGAGGATAATTAGAACTGCAGAAAAAACAATTACTACCAACCTGCCTTCCATTGAGGATCTGTATACTGCAGGAGTCCAAAAGAGGGCTGTGAAAATATTTACAGACCTCTCGCATCCTGGACATAAATTGTTTCAACTCCTACCCTCAAAATGATGCTATAGAGCACTGCACACCAAGACAACTAGATACAAGAACATTTTTTTCCTGAACGCCATCACTCTGCTAAACGAATAATTCCCTCAGTACTGTCAAACTATTCACATTAGGCTGCATTATTATTGCTATTGGTCATCCTTGCGATTTATATTGATTGTTTTCTAGTATGATTTGATTGCAACACAACAGAAAATTATTGTAGTTAATTTTCAGTCTACTTTGCACCCAACATACTCCCAGTCAATTGACATGCAGAAAAAACGATTGCTACCAGCCTGCCTTCCATTGAGGACCTGTATACTGCACAAATCAAAAAGAGGGCTGTGAAAATATTTACAGATCCCTCATATCCTGGACACAAACTGTTTCAACTCCTACCCTCAAAACAATGCTATAGAGCACTGCACACCAAGACAACTAGACACAAGAACAATTTTTTCCTGAATGCCATCACTCTGCTAAACAAATAATTCCTTCAACACTGTCAAACTATTCACTAAGGATTCATTACTATTACTATTACTATTACTATTACTATTACTATTAGTCTTCTCACTGTTCCTATCACTCATCTCCTCCCACTATGACTGCATGACTGTAACTTTGTTGCTTGCATCCTTACAATTTATATTGATATTGATTTTTTCCTGATTGCTTATTTGTACTCTATGACTATCATTAAGTGTTGTACCTTATGATTCTTGACGAATGTATCTTGTCCTTTTATGTACACTGAGAGCATATGCACCAAAGACAAATTCCTTGTGTGTCCAATCACACTCGGCCAATAAAATTCTATTCTATTCTATTCTATTCTATTCTATTCTATTCTATTCTATTCTATTCTATTCTATTTTCTGTTGTCTATGGATATTCTCAGTCATCCAAGAAATATTTGTTTCAAAGGTACTTTTGTTCAAATGGCAACTGGACTTGAGGAAGAAGATAGAGAGGACCATTGGTTTGAAAGAGGGGTAAAAGAGGCCATTTATGTTCACACTGAGCAGCCCTCACTCAACAGAGGTGGAGGAATATAGCATTACCTATCTCCAGTCTACAACGCAGCCCTTTTAGCAGTTCCAAGAAATTCCACAACCATTTGCACTCTGATTCAGGGGACCGTGAGGGTGCAGATAAACCCCCAAGTGCTCTGAATGACTCTCAGAAAAAGTGCTAATGACCAGAAATGGAATCCTTCCATCTCCCCACTATGCAATCACAACTGATGAGGCTTCTTGGATGGGAAATGAAATGTCTTCTTCTTCTTCCTCCTCAAGGAAAAAAGCACCTTTGTGACTAATTTTCTATTGTAGAAGCAATCAAAATGATTTTAAGGCTATTTATATTAATAGATTTAAAAAAACAAGTTTCTTTTTTTTGAAAGTTTTTAATTTATAACCCAACCCAACCCAACAAACACCAAATACATAACATACATTCCGTTGTTACAACTGTTTTGTAGCTGTGATTTCTTACTATGTACATTTTCTCCCATTTCCCCTTATAATATTTATATCCTTCTTGTCCCATTATCCCTTATTACTCTATAGTTCCTATCACTCATAATATTAATTTTATACATTTTATACACTATCTTACAAATATCTTGCACTTATTGTTTCTCCCCTTTCAACACTGTTCATTTTTTCTAATCTCCAGCCACTTGTACCATTTATCCCATATTACATAATATTCTTTATCTTCCTTTTCTTTAATTTCCTTTGTTAATGTATCCATCCCACCACAATCTAAGGTTTTCTTTATCAGTTCTTCCTCTGTTGGTGTATTTTCCTTTTTCCAATTTTGTGCATATGAAATTCTAAAAAAACAAGTTTCTTAATGGATTCTGAGGTAAAGCAATGGGGAAATGGTTGCCAATTCAGGAAACATAAGTTCAGGAAATTCATGAACTTACCAACAATTAAATGTTTTGAATTTGGGAAAAGTCCATTTATAAAACAAGAGACAGATGAAAACAAATGTTTACAATTTTTTTGTAAACTATTTCATGGGAACCTTTGTTCTAAAACCTACTGTTACTGATAGACTGAACCTCCAGCCTCTCTATCAACTTTCCTCTCTGTATATTTAAAATCCTGCAAGGACCATGCATATTTTTCTGATTATCCACACATCAATTAGGGTAATACTAATAAGATAATAAGTATATTTGCCTGAGAGAGAGTCTGTAGAATTCATTAAAAAAGAGAGTATTTCTCTTTCAGTCAATACCTGAGATCTTGAGAATTGTGATATTTTTCCCCTCACGGTGCTTCAGACCTTATAATGGACATACGTTGCCCTAGAACAATATGTCTCAGGGTTACTGGTGACCAGAAACTGCTGAGCATTAGGATTTATTAAGTACGTGATAAAGTTCCCTATAGCATGAAATTGTATTTGTAGTAATAACTTTTGAGCCTGTCTAGCCAAGTGGATTTTCTTCATTTAAAATGGCAAGTTGTACAGAAGAAGCATCCTCAAGTATGAATGTATTTGCATTTTGTGTCAGTTTGTTTTTTTTCTTTCAGACCGATTCTGCTGACCTGTGAATCCATTTCATCTCAGAAGACTTTGGCATATTTGTCACAGATACGTTATAATTCTTTTATTACTAAAATATCACTTGCATTAATCCATTTAGCAATCTGTTGAAAAATATTTCATACTTATTTATTTATTTATTTATTTATTTGTTCATATTTATATACCGCCCTATCTCCCGAAGGACTCAGGGCGGTTTACAGGCACTTAAAAAACACATAAATACAATATAAAAACAATAAAAAAACTTATTCTAAAAGCCCAATAATTAAAAATATAGGAATAAAACCCAATTTAAAACCCATAAATTTAAAATCTAACTCAGTCCTGCGCAATTAAATAAGTATGTTTTAAGCTCGCGGCGGAAGGTCCGAAGGTCCGGAAGCTGACGAAGTCCGGGGGGTAGTTCGTTCCAGAGGGTGGGAGCCCCACAGAAGGCCCTTCCTGGGCGTCGCCAGGCGACATTGCCTCGCTGGCGGCACCCTGAGAGTCCTCTCTGTGAGGCGCGGGTCGGTGAGAGGTATTCGGTAGCAGTAGGCGGTCCCGTAAATAACCCGGCCCTATGCCATGGGCGCTTTAAAGGTGGTCACCAAAACCTTGAAGCGCACCGGAAGGCCACAGGTAGCCAGTGCAGTCTGCGCAGGATGGGTGTTATCACGGGAGCCACGAGGGCTCCATCTATCACCAGCGCAGCCGCATTCTGGACTAACTGTAGCCTCGGATGCCCTTCAAGGGAGCCCCATGTAGAGAGCATTGCAGTAATCCAGGCGAGGCGTCACGAGTGCGTGGTGACCGTGCATAGGGCATCCCGGTCCAGAAAGGCGCAACTGGCGCACCAGGCGAACCTGGTAGAACGCTCTCCTGGAGGCGGCCGTCAAATGATCTTCTAGAGACAGCCGTTCATCCAGGAGGCGCCTAAGTTGCGCACCCTCTCCGCCGGGGCCAATGACTCGCCACCGATGGTCAGCCGCGGATTTAGCTGACTGTGCGGGATGCCGGCATCCACAGCCACTCTGTCTTGGAGGATTGAGCTTGAGCCTGTTTCTCCCCATCCAGACCCGTCGGCCTCCAGACACGGGACAGCACTTGATAACCGTTGGGGTGGTCCGGTGTGGAAAAGTACAGCTGGGTGTCATCCGCATACAGCTGGTACCTCACACGAAACCACTGATGATCTCACCCAGCGGCTTCATGTAGATGTTAAACAGAAGGCGAGAGGATCGACCCTGCGGCACCCACAAGTGAGGCGCCTCGGGGCCGACCTCTGCCCCTGTCAACACCGACTGCGACCGGTCGGAGAGATAGGAGGAGAACCACCGATAAGCGGTGCCTCCACTCCCAATCCTCCAACCGCGCAGCAGGATACCATGGTCGATGGTATCGAAAGCCGCTGAGAGGTCTAATAGGACCAGGGCAGAGGAACAACCCCTATCCTGGCCCTCCAGAGATCATCCACCAACGCGACCAAAGCCGTCTCCGTGCTGTAACCGGGCGGAAACCGGACTGGAGCAGGTCTAGATAGACAGTTTCATCCAGGTGTAAGGAAACTGATATGCCACCATACTCTCTACAACCTTCGCGCGGCGGGTTGGAGACCGGACGATAATTACCTAAAACAGCGGGTCAGGAAGGCTTCTTAAGGAGGGGCCTCACCACCGCCTCTTTCAAGGCGGCCGGAATGACACCCTCCACCAAAGAAGCGGTCGTAATCGCCTGGAGCCAGCCTCGTGTCACCTCCTGAGTGGCCAGCACCAGCCAGGAGGGGCACGGATCCAGTAAACACGTGGTGGCATTCAACCTACCCAACAACCTGTCCATGTCCTCGGGAGCCACAGAATCAAACTCATCCCAAACAATGTCACCAAGAACACCCTCGGGCGTCTCACCTGAGTCACCGCAATTTTGGTCCAACCCGTCCCGAAGCTGAACGATTTTATCGTATAGATAACCGTTAAACTCCTCAGCACATCCCTGCAGCGGGTCATCCCACTCCCCCTGGTGAAGGAGGGAACGAGTCACCCGAAACAGGGTGGCTGGGTGGTTATCTGCCGACGCAATGAGGGAGGAGGCGTAGCAACGCCTCGCTTCCCTCAATGCCACTAGGTAAGTCCTAGTATAGGACTTCACTAGTGTCCGATCAACCTCTGAACGGCTAGACCTCCAGGAGCTCTCTAGGCGTCTTCTCCGGCGCTTCATCCCCTCAGCTCCTCGGAGAACCAAGGGCGGTTGGGACCTGCGCCGGGTCAGAGGCCGCAGAGGCACGACACGATCTAAGGCCCCGCGCGGCCCGTTCCCAGGCGCAACAAGTTCCTCAGACGTGCCGTGAGCCAGACCCTCAGGAAATGGCCCAAGCTCCGTCCGGAACCTCTCCGGGTCCATCAGGCGCCTGGGGCGGAACCCACACATCGGCTCCGTCTCCCTGCGGTGTTGGATGGCGGTCAGAAAGTCCAGGCGAAGGAGAGAGTGATCTGACCATGACAAAGGTTCAATGACTATTTCCTTTAAGTCCAGATCTCTCAACCACTGACCAGAGACAAAAATCAAATCGAGTGTACCACCCCCAATGTGGGTAGGGCCATCAACTACTTGAGTCAGGTCCAAGGCCGTCATGGAAGCCGTGAACTCCCGAGCTGCTGTCGATGACGAGCCGGAAGATGGCAAGTTAAAGTCCCCCATGACTAAAAGTCTGGGGGTCTCAACTACCACCCAGCAAGCACCTCCAGGAGCTCGGGCAGGGCAGCTGTCACGCAGCAAGGAGCCAGGTGCGTGACCAGCAAGCCCATCTGACATCTATGGCCCCACTTCACAAGAGGATTCATACCCGGCAATCTGAGGTACAGTGGTCTCCCTCGGCTCCAGACTCTCTCTAATCACAACCGCCACCCCCCCACCCCTACCCTGGGCTCTCGGCTGATGGAATGCACGGAAACCTGGCGGGCACATCTGTACCAGGGGCACGCCCCCTTCTGCGCCCAACCAGGTCTCCGTAATGCCTATAAAGTCCGCGGCACCCCCCTGAATAAGATCGTGAATTAGGGGGGCCTTATTGGCCACGGACCGTGCATTACACAACATCAGCCGAAGGCCCAGGCTCTGAGGGTCTTGACCATCCGGGGAACGGGAAAAGTCTGGGGGCTCGGGGCGCGCGATCGCCTGCAAGCATCGAGCGCGCACCCCCTTAACACGATCCGAGCCCCCACTTCCGCCAAATCTGCCCCTCCCCCATACCGTGCAAATAGCACCACCCTCCACCAGTGGAACCTGAACTCCCCCCGTAACCCTCGGACCTATTAACTCACCGCCACGAGCATGCGCAGGAACTGATACCCCACCCGGCGGGTTTCCCCCAACACCCGCCCTACCCCTCCCACCCCTTAAAAATGCCCTATCTAAAAAACCCCAAAGGCTCTTCCTCTTCGCATGCCACCTCTGTGGGTCCCAAGACCCGTCATTGAGGCCGGCCCTTGGTAATAAAACGGGCCATTCCTGCGAGGCGGGGGCACCTCGCAGGTGCAAGAGTTCCTGTACCGAATAGCATAAACGAATCGTAAAAATAACACTTCGCTAGGGGATAGCTGTTGTGTCTTGCCCGCCCTCAGAGCAGCCGGGGCCTTCTTACCTGCTCCCGCACACTGAGGAATGTATGCCTCCCGGTCCCAGTCCTGGCTCCATGCCCACACAAACTGCAGAAGGAGAATCTCCCTGCCCCAGCCCTGACTCCATGCCCAGGCAAACGGAGCAGCTAGACCCCTCCCCCTCCTCCACAGCAGGTGAGCCTGAGGAGGGTTTACTCCCAAGAACAGCTGATTGGTGTGACCCTCGCATCAGAAGATTGGAGAGGCGGAGGCTACAGAGGGAAGGGAGGGGCAGGCCTTAATGAGTGCTGAGTCATGGAGCCACACCCCATGGCCTATATAAAGGAGCTACTTTCTGGCAGTCTCTGAGTCAGGCAAAAAGTCAAACTTATCTTGCTGAAGTCACTTACTGGTCTCCTGCCTGCTCTGAGGACTTTGCTAGGACTTTGGACAGAGCTGCAGAGGCACGCCTGATTCGGATTTCCCGGACCCAGCCGTCAGCGGAGGAGTGGGACACGACAATAGCAGTCGCCTGGAGATGATAATTGTCCAGGATGGCAGGGTATTAGTCCATAGTTCTTCACATGGATACCCATCGTCCGATGGTGGCTGATGCATGATGACAGATAGGCTAAAGATGGAAAGATGGAAAAAATAGCCCAGTCCTAAAATCCATGGGGAAACGAGGTGGGTGGGTCTTCTACCACCCTCGGCAATGTCTACAGCTGTTCTTGGGTACGCCCTCCGGCAGATCTCAAATCGGTCTCCAAGTCTCTTCCACCATAGTTCCAAAGAACAGTCCTGGCCAAAGATCCCAAAAGGCCATATAGGTGCCGATGACAGTGCACATAAATAAATAATAATGGAAGAAGCAGGCCCACAAAGGCCAGGACACCTCCAATAACCACCACGCCAATTCCCTCCACTAAGATGGTCAAAAGGTGAGGATCCTCCAGGCAAGCCCCACATTCAAATTAATCCAGAAAGCCTGGCCATTCCTCAGATCCAGGGCCTTTCCCAGAAACCGGGCCAGGCACCTCTGAGGAAGGCCGGTAAGATGTAATAGGCCGTAGGTCCCAAATACGGCAGAAGTGGGGTAAAACGTCCTCAGAGCACCCCCATGCAGGGAAGGCAGTGGAAAAGCCGGTGATAACTCTCAACCCCCTTCATCCCGAGAAAACCAGGCTGGGGGGGAGGTAAACATACCCAGGGTAGTCCAGTGCTCAGCAGTCGCAATCAACAGGCCATGATGGACCGACAAGCCTATGATCCGTGGCTGCGGCCTCACCTCGCACCACGCGCCGAGGAAATGGCCGCCGTTCGCCACTCACCCTCATCCGGCCTCGTTCTCGGCAGCCGTGACACCGAAAAGGCCCACAGACCTCTCCCACGGCTGCCGAGACGATGACAAAGCGGGCCGGGGGGTATAGGCGGCTCGGCTAGCCGCCTGGACGATGCCATCCCACGTCGATCATCCCGTCGGCGGCTCCGTTCGCCTAGCGAGCCGCCATCTTGCGCATGCGCAGAGCCCTTTATGAGCCCTTACATCAGATACTTTTCCGCAAACAAGGTATTACTCATCCCAAAATACTTGATTCGGGCAGTTATAGCATGCAATTTAAAATTAACTCATTAGTAGATGAGATGAACTGGGGCATGTTATACGGTAGCTTCAGGATGAATATTTGTTTGGCCACTTTTCCTCTTGGAAATGAGAAATATTTATGTGCAATGTTTAAAAACAATGATACAATTTAAGATAGTGATCACTGAAGGAATTACTAAATTTATTTTATTTTTATTTTATTTATTTTAAGATGCTATTTGTTTAAGTGGACAATGTATGCAATGAAATTTCATTTTAATGTATGCTGATTAGTGTAGTTTCAAAGTGACAATAAAGTTATTCTAAATTCTAATCCAAAGCAGAAGAATCTGAAGCATTTTCTGTCAAACCTTTTCTAGTTTCAGAATGGAGACAACATCGGTTGCTGTTCTGTGACCTGTGTTAGGATCTGGATGGAGGAAATATGCCATATTTTTCTTGTTAGATCTCTCAACAGCTTTTCGTACCATTGACCATAGTATCCTTTTAGATTATGAATCAGTGGGTAGCTGTAATAAGTTGCACATTCTGTATAGATATAAAAGAGTATTCCTGGAAACTCCTAATGGAGCACTTCCCATCATAGAAATTAGAATTTCACTCTGCACCCATGGTTAATAAAACCAATAGCAACAGAAATTTTCACAATCTGGAGAAAAATTGGCAGAAAAATACAATAGCTTTCTGGTTGAAAGTGATAGTTAAACGTTCAGATGTCTAAGTAATAAAAGACCTCTGGATTATAATGTCGACATATTTATTAAAAAAAGATGTATAACCATCTTTCTCTCCATTACTTGGTAATATTACAAATAAGTGCCATAATCATAATAGTAAAATGAATGTTATTAAGTTTATCACGGTAAAGAAGAACTAAATAAAAGAACAGCAAAAAGTCATAAAAGCAACAGCAAATTACAAATTACTACATATTAAAATTCTGGGTAAATAATTTGGCACATAAAGTTGAATTGTATGTTGCCAAAAGTGATTAGGCACCAACAAATAAGTAATCTGTTATGATATTAATATATTAGAAAATTTATATTATACATTTGTGGCATGTTTACAGATCTTCAGTTAAAACCAACATATTCAGTTGAGGCTAGAAAAAAAATGGAGACAAATGAAGCTATTTTAAATGAAAAAGAAGAGTTATTTTGTCCAATTAGAATGAAACAGGACATCCCTTGTTTGGGACAGATGTGCACTTTTGGATTCTTAAGGTATGGAGCTATTGCAAAATAATTTCACAAAATGGCTGCCATTGGAGGGGGGGCATATTCTATTGCATGGTACTGATTTTCAACAATGCTCTCTGAATTTTGTTATCTTCACTATACTTTCGTCCTTTTTTGTGTGCAAATGAATGTGATCACAAGCCACAAAGCTGATGTTGAGAAGAATGTTTCATCATTCTGATAAAACCTCAAAACTATGAATTTTTAAAATAGTAATTTGTCAGGTGGAACTAGTGTTTTAAGGCTGATGTATGTGGATGCACTGATACACCAGGATCCTGTGTTGACCTCCTGAGTATGGATTGGTGTTCAGAATTAATTTACACTACTTTATCTAGCTTATTAAATGTGTCCATTCCTAGATAAAGCTAGCTTGGTCTCTATCACAGGCTGTCCTAATGTGCCTTATGTGGGACTGAAACTGGCAACATTCTGTAAACTATAGCTGGGAGAAAATTTAGCTGTTAGGCTATTGAAAAGGACAGCTATGAGGGAGCCCATGAAACTAATAATATTTTATCCATCCTTGAATTGCTAATGGTCATTAATATAAATGTGGTTACGTCTCTTGGCTTATTTTAATATGTTGTTTTTACTGGTTTTATTGATGATATTATTATTATTATTATTATTATTATTATTATTATTATTATTATCATCATCATCATCATCATCATCATCATCGTTACCTCTTTTATTCATTAAACATGAAACTCAGTCAACCGAACATTTAAAAATGTATCACAAAAACCACTGACTGGTGATAATAGTTGTTATGCGTTGCTGCCAGCGTCCTAGGTATCAACTAAGTATCTTCTTAAAATATACGATGCTCCTAGTAGCACAGTTTTTTGCAGTTCCACTGGTGTTATTGCAGGAAGCTGCAATTTGTTGTTGTTGTTGTTGTTGTTGTTGTTGTTGTTGTTGTTGTTATTATTATTATTATTATTATTATTATTATTATTATTTACTTTATTCTTTAAATATAAAACTCAGTCAACTGAACATTCAAAAATGCATCACAAATACCATTGCCTGGTGCTAATAGTTGATACGGGTTGCTGCCAGCGTCCTAGGTATCAACCAAGTACCTTCTTAAGATGTACAATGTTCCAAGTAGTGCAGCTTTTGTAATTCCACTGGTGCTATTGCAGGAAGCTGCAATTTATTGATATATTTTATAATTCTTGGACATGGTACCAAGTGCCCTGATGACAATGGGTATCACTGTTACATGTTTCATTCAGAGTCGTGTAGTTTCGATATTTCATGATTTTTTTCCAGTTCTTTTTCTTTGAATCTGGCATCTCCTGGTACCGTGATGTCAATAAATTGTATGTTTCAGTTTTCGACAACTATGATATCTGGTGTGTTGTGTTCCAAGTGATGATCCGCCTTTATTCGAAAGTCCCACAAGATTTTCATCTTCTCATTTTCTAAAACTTTTTCCACTTTATGTTCCCATGATTTTTTGGAAACAGGTAAGTTATATTTTTTACATAATGACCAATGGAATAACAACAACAACAACAACAACAACATTGTTATCCACTCTGGAATATTTTTATGAAGGGTAGGATACAAACAGAACAGATAAACAATGAAGCAAATTATTTTACATTAAATATAACATACACATAGGGTTTATGTGTATAGGAATATAGCATTTTTATAATGAGGATGCTCCTAAATAAATAAATAAAGGAGAGAAGTTATTGGACTATTCAATTCCAAAACGGAATTTAGTGTCACCTTTTATTCTTTGTTGTAGACCATGAGGGTTAATAATTACTAGTAAGTAAATTTTCATTTGCTTTGCTTAATCTTGCCTTATCTTCTGATTTATGACAATTCAGTGTATTTCCACAAAAATGGAATAGCATGGTGGCCTAGTCGTGAAGACACTCACCTCCCACTCAGAAGGTTGAGAATTCAATCCTAGGTAGCAGCAGATACTTTTCTTTTAGGGTAGAAAGAAAAAAAATCTGCTGTGAACTTCATGTAGGCATCAGAAAGGGCCAGTAAATACTCAATCCATCTAGTAGCTCCAACTCTACCCTGAATTAAGGGACTAAGGGTTGTAAAAAAAAGTGTATTTCATAAAAATAGAAAACAATCTTGTTTTTTACACAAGATCTTTGTTTTCCTCTAGATGGTATTGTCTCATAGTATCAGGTAGATGGATGGCTCTCATAAAAGATAAAGCTGTTACAATCAGTCTCTATAGAATAGTTAAAGAAGATTTTTTTAACTTAATTGTCCAGCTTTTTTAATGCTGTCCTCATGGTGTTGAATGTCAGTGATACAAACTCATTAAATCTCCAGTCGGCAAAGTTTTAGATATTAAATGTCCAAGCAAATATTTTTGGATAAGAAAAGATATTAGGAAGCAGAACAATGCAATTAAAACTGAGAAGCTTTTCTTCCTTGGGAAACATTAATATGCTCATTAAAGCCAAAACAATAATAGTCATCTATGTATCCAATTTTACTTGTTGAATTGGCAACTAGTATTCTCCCGCTAACTACAATATAGCATGTTTATACTCTCCCATTAAAAATGCACTGAAGCCATTCACCAGAGACAGGGATAATGTTTGGTGTTGTTTCTGATCTGGGCCATTATTTCAGCAAAGCTGTGTATGTTTTCAGAATCTACCTGGCTTTTGATGCTTCTGCTATCTACTATTGGGTTCTAGAATAGTTCTGCTCACTCAGACAACCATTTTAATTGATTAAATCTCCTAAATAAGGCTACTTATGTACACACATACATGTTATACTCTTCTCTTTTAAGGTTAGCGGTGTTACATTGGGTAATACAAGGAGTAATAAATAGTAAGCCAAAGAAAGCAAGAGGATAAGACAAGAGAAAAAAGCATTGGTCACATTAATTTACACTGTCACCATTTGTTTTATCTCTCCATACTTTTCTGTCCTTGCAAATTATTTTTGGCTTCCAACCATAAGCATAAGTTGCTTCATACCATGTCATTTGTTCTTAAAACTTCTCACCTCTTTTATTTTGAGGATCTGATGAACTCTCCATCCAACTACGAACTGATTTACTTCTTCCACTTGTAGCTTGTTTGAATAGTTTTATAGGGTGGAATAGGTCAGAACAATCTAGCTAGCTTTAAACTTGGCTTAGGTCACGAGAAATACTCAGCACATTGAAAATTGGTTTTGGTTTTGGTATATTGGTATAAAATGTATATTTCCAACCATATTTGTTGGAAACATGCGGAAGAGACCTTCATCCTGTAGTGCATAGACAATGGTTAAAACGATGATGATGATGATGATGATGATGATGATTCAAAATAAGTCTGGTCAAAATTGAAGCATTCACAGAATACCTGATCTGAATATTTGGGATTTAAACTTAATTGTGAAAATATGAAAAGACCACTGGGTGCCATAATCTGAATAAAATAAGATGAACCAAATATTGGAACTGCTGGAGATTTTTTCTTCTGTAATTCTGTAATTTTTCTTCTGTAATTCCCACCTTACCTTTCTTCTATAATTCTCACCTTACCTTTCAGAAACCATGTATACTTCCAAAGTCACATATCTTACTAAACTGCATCACTGAGTACTTGAGAAGTCTCCTACTAATACAAGGAGAAAAAACACATTCGGGTAGTTGGTAAGACCATGTGAGTCATATATTTCAAAAGGAAATGCAAGAATTTTTACATAACTAGAGACAGAAACAATACAGAAACATCAAGGGACTGTGTTCTAAAGCAAAAATTCAGCCATGGAATTAATCAACAACAGTATAATTAATCAGCTTCTCCAAAGCTGAGACAGCTTGATTCCCCATACAAGTGTGTGCACTTAAATCACTGCTGATATAATGTTGCTGCATACATTAAAAAACGAAGCTTACTTTCTTGTCAATAAGAGCAGAAATTCTGAATCTCTGGTTTAGCATAACTAAGAATAACAAACTCCTCCCATCTGTCTTTGTTTTATATATAATTTTAGCAAAATAGTCTAATCCTTTAGGGACCATTTCCTGAACTAAAAAAATGGGCAAAGAAATGAAGATCTCTAGCAACTTTAGCGAACAATAGCCAGGTCCAGAAGGTGTAAACTTGGCCAATTGTGTGCTTTCCTATGGCTGAGCAACTGTATAGGCATCCAACAATTAAATAATATAAGTTAGGAGCAGGATCCATTATATCTGGCTTTGATGTGCCTTCATGCTACATCTGGCTTTATTGCTGAACTGAAAACTATAACCTTCATCACTGCTTACTTCATAATTAAACTTGTTTAAGGAACTGCAGCTTAGACAGGACAGCTAGTGGAGAATGGACTCCATATTGTAGAGATGGGGGAATCTTTTACAGCCATTCTTGTAGGAAGGAGTCGGAAGATTGATGACATTAAGATGGCTCAAAAAGGAAAGCTTTTGATTCTCAAAATCTTACCTGCTCAATTCAGTGTAATGTTCTTTCAGAAAACAATTTAATTCAAATTAAATGCAGTTAAGTTAATTTGCTTATAACCCAATCCTTTACATGTTTATTCATAAAAGGTACACAGAGATGTACGTATAGCATTTCAATTTTGTTTTATTTATTGCAGAGAAATATTTTTTTTAGATTTCTTTTTATACACAAACACATAATACATCAATCATTCCTTCCATGTGACATCTCAGTGTTTTCTCCATATTTTCATCTTTTTATTGTTTATTCTGTCTTCATTCACACTTATCTATTACAACATTTCTCCAGAAATACACTATTCTAATTATACCATTCTCTTACATAACTACTAATTTGTTTATCTAATCTCTCTTCCAGTCAAAGAAAAGATATGGTAAAACTGATCCCATATCTTAAAATATTCTGAATCCTCTCTTTCTTTAATTATCAAAGTTAATCTATTTCTGCACATTCTAAATTTTTTAAAATTACTTCTTCTTCTAAAGGTATTTTCTCTGCTTTCCAATTTTGCACAAAAACAATCCTTGCAGCTGTTATAACATGTATAATCAAATAAATATTTTCTTTACTATTTTTTTCTGGGAGGATACCCAATAAGAACAGTTCTGGTTTTAAATCAATATGTTGTTGTATCATTGATATGTAGGGAAATATTGAGAGGAGTGTTTCAGACTTGGGCCTTGAGCATGGGGCTCAATGATTTATATTAAGACAATAATTTGCCTTTATATGGAAATACCACGGGATGTAAGTCCTTTATGGTCCAGGTGGGTGTATTATTGCAAGGCATAAGATTTGCCCTTTCGGGAGAATTGTGAATAGATGTGTTGTACATTTTAATACAGTGTTCATGACGATCTTTTTTTTTTTAAAGATACAAAAATAGTCATTTGTTGTCTTCTTGAATCTTGATTCCTTGGTTACATTTTTATGTTTGGCTGCTTCCCTGCATGGGCTAAAATCTTTGGAGAAGTCACCCCTGCATTGTAGCCTGCAGCAAATGACTGGAGAAGGCAGTGGAATGGGATAGAGCAATTATAACTCTTCCCTTGAGACTCTGAATATGATCAGCCAAAGCAGATATCAAATTGGCTATATTTTTGCTCAGGGGATTGTTGTGTAAAGAAGTTGGAGAAAACTTTCAGTTATGATTAAAGGGGTTATATTCAGACTCTTTTCACAATTGCAATAGCAGTGCTTGTACATATTTCCATTATGAGAAGTACTGTTATATTTCTTGCTAAAGAACACAGATGAAGTCAAGTACAGAGAGGTCCTGTTGTTTTAATCAGAATGGAATTAAATTCCATTGTAATGAAATAGCTTTAAAAGGGATATAACACAAATTAAAAGCAAACTAGACTAGGTTAGTACTATATGTAGCTCCCAGTCTCATCTCTGCATGCTACCTACAGAATCAGGGGTCCTAAATATCAGTACCTATAGAAGAATAGTAGGAAAATGGTCTCAATGCTCCATTTCTGAATTTTCAGAATACATCTAGTCGATCACTCTATGCCAACAGTAACTAAATTAGATGGGTTCTTAATCTAATCATATAGGACTTTCCTAGATTGCTGGGTTCCTATTTTCTAAGTATTGCATTAAAATTTATTGTGTGTATTTACATTACTTTCTTTATTTGTCCGTTTGCATTTGACTTACATCCTCCTAATTTAAAGGCTTGATACTATTCCACAAAATACAAATTGATGGTTCTTTTGGAAGTGAAGAAGAAAGTTTATTCTGGGGCAAATGGTAGGCTTGTGAGGAGCTGAGAAGAGGATTAGGAAGAAAAACAGGTGGCAGTTTCATTTTCTAATTTCTCTCTTTCTATTTTTAATATAGACACTATTACTACCTCTTACTACTAGTAATAACAATACATATTTAATAATAATAATAATAACAACAGAGTTGGAAGGGACCTTGGAGGCCTTCTAGTCCAACCCCCTGCCCAGGCAGGAAACCCTACATCATCTCAGACAGATGGTTATCCAACATTTTCTTAAAAATTTCCAATGTTGGAGCATTCACAACTTCTGCAGACAAGTTGTTCCACTTATTAATTGTTCTGTCAGGAAATTTCTCCTTAGTTCTAAGTTGCTTCTTTCCTTGATCAGTTTCCACCCATTGCTTCTTGTTCTACCCTCAGGTGCTTTGGAGAACAGCCCAACTCCCACTTCTCTGTGGCAGCCCCTGAGATATTGGAACACTGCTATCATGTCTCCCCTAGTCCTTCTTTTCATTAAACTAGACATACCCAGTTCCTGCAATCGTTCTTCATATGTTTTAGCTTCCAGTCCCCTAATCATCTTTGTTGCTCTTCTCTGCACTCTTTCTAGAGTCTCAGCATCTTTTTTACATCGTGGCGACCAAAACTAAATGCAGTATTCCAAGTGTGGCCTTACCAAGGCATTATAAAGTGGTACTAACACTTCACGTGATCTTGATTCTATCCCTCTGTTTATGCAGCCCAGAACTGTGTTGGCTTTTTTAGCAGCAGCTGCACACTGCTGGCTCATATCTAAATGGTTATCCACTAGGACTCCAAGATCCCTCTCACAGGTACTACTATTGAGCAAGGTACCACATATACGGTACCTGTGCATTTTGTTTTTTTTGCCTAAATGTAGAACCTTATTTTTTTCACTGTTGAATTTCATTTTGTTAGATAGCGCCCAATATTCAAGTCTGTCAAGATCTTTCTGTAATTTGAGCCTATCTTCTGGAGTGTTGGCTATTCCTGCCAGCTTGGTGTCATCTGCAAATTTGATGAGTTCCCCATCTATCCCCTCGTCCAAGTCATTGATGAAGATGTTGAAGAGTACTGGGCCTAAAACAGAGCCTTGGGGTACTCCACTGCATACTTCCCTCCATGTGGATGTAGTTCATATTATATTATATCATATCATATTTCATATTATGTCTCATTGCTAATCTATTTGGTTTCTGTTGCTGTTTCTGATACATATTATAATACCTGTATTAAAATCTCAAAAGTCATTCAGTTTAAGATTCTTTAACTGGTGATGCCGGGTTTAAAATTGATTAATTTGCCATAAGACTGTGTCTACTTGAGGGCTGCAGGAGTGTGGAGGTGAAACATGCATGTCACTGGAAAAGGGTACATGGCATTTTCAACTTCTGATATATTTCAATATATCAAATCTTTATTGTCAGAGCACAACATATGTACAATAAGATTGTTTGAGCTCCCTCAGTTGAGGGAGGTTGAGTCTCCTGCCCCAAAACAATACAACTCACAATGAAGACAAAAAATCCCTAACCCAATAAATCATATTAACAACCCACAGTCCTACTGCAACAGTGTGAACATGTTACACATTGTGCCGGCCCTGCAAGTCCATTGTACTACGTAGTTATGATTTTATTTTGCATTCAGGAGTCTGACAGCCCACAGATAAAAACTGTTCTTCAGCCTGTTTATGCGGCTGGCTATGCTTCTATATCTCCTTCCTGATGGTAGGAGGATAAAGAAGTGGTGACCAAGATGTGAGTCATCCCTGAGGATTTTCCTCACTCTTCTAAGGCAGCGAGCCCTAATGATCCCATATAGTGGTATCAGGGGATAGTCACAATGCTTTGTGCTGTGCTCACCACTCTCTGTAATGTTTTTCTATCCGCGGCTGTCAAACCGGCATGCCATACTGTGATGCAATAAGTGAGGATGCTATCTATTGTGGACTGGTAAAAGGAGGTCATCAGTTGTTGGTCCATCCTGTTTTTACGCAAGACCATAAGCAAATGGAGTCTCTGTTGGGCCTTCCTGGCTACCTAGATTGTGTTGTTCTGAGGTATTTTAAGGATTTTTTGACCTAATAAGATGCACTAATCTCAAAATAATGTATTTTTCTGCAAATCGCTATTTTACTACTTGAGTTCAGTAACCATGAAGGCTTCTGAAAGTTGCATAAACTACTACACATGAAGATTTAGTTTTGGAATTAAATTGGTCAAATCACTTTTCTCAATATGTATTAAGTTCTGATTTTGTATAACTTTTCTTCATGGGAATTGAAAGAAAAGAAGGGCCCAAAGGGCTAAGCTAATAGCTTTTCACAAGAGTATTGCCAGTTCTGTATTATGGTGATGGGTTATTTATTTATTTTATGGCAGATGATATACCTTAGATGTCAAGGTTTAACTACTATTTCAGTTAAGATTATTTCCTTAAATACAGAAACTTCAGAACAAGAATGCAAATATTTATGGAAGAAATGTCATTTTGCAATTCAGCTCTATTTCCTTATAAAGACCTCTTGGAAAATTCTTCAAAAGATCATGGTGGAATAAAATATCACTAATGGATTTCCTACAACACCAAAAGGGATAAAGTCATTTACACTTAAGGGATTCATTATCTTAGTTGGAGCTTTATCTTTGCAAGAAGGACCTCTTAAAAAGACTTTATATCTGTTTATTTTTAAAATGACAAAAGAGTGATGGGGAATGCAAAATGTGTGGTTCACTTTTTCAATTATTGAATTGCCAACACTTTTCATAGGCTTTAAAGCTTGGCTTATTATCTTCAGCCAAAAGAGATTAATGTCTCTCTATATAACAAGCAGCTTTGAATTTATTAGATGTGAATTTTTCGTTGTTGTCGAGATAGATTCTGAATCCACGGGAATCAGTGGGTAACTTTGGGACCTTAGTTGCCGACAGGTAATTATAATCTAAAACTTCGTATACTCCTAAATATTCAGAGAAGTTCAATCATATATTGATGTGGATAATCTTTCATTAAAAGTGTTGAAAAATAAGACATGCTGCAGATTTTGTTCTGCTGGGTTTGTTATTTTCTCAAATACTTTGCATTAATGTTGTGCTGAAATATACCTCACAATTTCTGAAACAATTTCTTCCTCTGAAAAATAAAGCTTTTATTTTTCAAGCTTTTATGGGTTTTAAAAAATCTTTGTGCTATTTTTGAGCCTGGCTTGTTGCTGAAAGAGGCAGAAGGAGTCAGTCAACTGCTGATTCTGTTTTCTCTTACTCCTCATCTCTTGCCTTTGAGCCTATATGGCTCTCTGCACTTTCTGATCTAAAAACAATGTCTTAAGGGGAGGCATTTTCTCCTAATGCTTTCTCAAGATTTAACTGAAATAAATTTCAAAGCAAAATTCTTTCATGAAATTGGATGGCAATGATAGGAAAAAAATTGTTTTGATTCTTCTTTTGAAGGAGCATATATAATTCCAGCCTACCTATTATGGCATAAAACATAGGAACTTTACTTTAGGAAAGGAGAATAAATAAAGCTAGTGCTGGTTACATCTACCCGACCCATCAGAGCAGGAAGGCAGGGAATGTTGCACCTGGTGGGGCCCAGAAAAAGGGCCTTCTCTGTGGTGGCTCTTTCTTTCTGGAACATCATTCCCCCAGAGATTAGAATGGCCCCCCACTCTAATATTCTTCCCGAAGGTGCTGAAGACCTGGTTCTGCCAGCGGGCCTGGGGAACCCAGAGCGGTATGGAGTCCATTAAATGGCTCATCTGATCTGCTGTTGCCGTGATGGAGGTGATTTTATTTTATTATATTAATTTATTTGATTCTTTTTATTAGTTTTATTATTTTAAATGAGGTTTTATATTCTGTAAGCTGCCTTGAGTTGCCATGGCCGAATAGGTGGCTATATAAATTCAATCAATCAATCAATCAATCAATCAATCAATAGTGAAGTCCCTATTTATAGTCACTATTTATCAATAGTGAATCAATGAGTGATACAACATAACTTTCTAAATATCTGAATGTGAATTCCTGCTGTGAAGATAATGTGAAAATGGAGAAGGTGGTTAAAAAAGATTGAGATCGGGATATCCATGGAAACAAGGGGTTAAAACAAGCAAAGTGGTGGACATTTCATAGTGCCAAAACCTTACACTTGATGTAGGAACATCAATGTCCCATGAATATATAAGGAGGTGGGGTTTAAATCATAGCCTGTTTTAATCCTCCCTGTAGATGCTACTGATCCCAATTAAATGAAGAGGAAATTCTACTAGTTTTGCCTTGTCCTAAGACTAGATAATATTCATATTTTTGAAAGCAAAATGTAGCAATAATTTTTTTGTATTTTAAAAAAGCAAGTAGCAATTATTCTGGATGCCTTGTAGTTCTTAAAATTTTCCAATGAAATACTTTATAAAATGGATACAGAAATATGTACCTCCTGAAAGCTTTCACTGCAGAGCTGTAAATTTGGGGATGCTGCATGATCCAGCCTTTTTCATGAATAATGTGTGCATGATGTTGCATTAGTTGCTGGTTTCTCACGCTTCCATTTACTCAATTTAACAACTCAATGACACCATCATTGGTTTAAAATTTGCATCTGGAAATAATGACTTCTGAGCACTTCTCAATGTTTCCTTTCTCAGGGAAGAAATAAAATAATCTAATAGTTGCTAAATTGGCTAACTAATGGTTGTCTTCATAAAATTATCTTTGGTATTTCTTGTAAAACCAGATGTTCCTGCAAATTGATCACATTGCACTATTAAAACGTTATATTCAGACTAGAAATGTACTAAATGATGCAGTAGTCCGATACAGTTTGGAAAAAAGGCATTTATCAGAAGTAAGTATTAAGGCAAAGTAGGCAAACTAAATTTCAAAGCACATAGTTTTTATTTTGCCAAACCATCTGTTCCTTTACTCAGCTACTCAGAAACAAAACAAAGAACAGAAACACCCCCTCCCCCATGATTAATGATCTAACTCTTAAACATGTTTTTCTTGTAATAGATGCTCATGTGTTGATTGAGCTGTTTGTTATGTGTTACAGTAATATTACAACCTGATTGGATTTTTCCAATAGAAGAAAATTTGCCACCTTTTTTTTTTGAGATGCACTAACACCAGGAATGTCAAACTCATGACCTATGGGCAAAATGAATCATACGCTGGCCATGCCCACCCCAGTTTAGGGAAGGGAAAAAAAGTTGTGATACATCATGTGACGACAATGTGTCATCACAAGTTTTACACCCCTGCTCTACGCTCATCAGCATTAAGCAATAGATTTGAGCAATGGTCAAATGCCTCTTTTAAGAATGGAACATGCTGGGATTCTGCTAATTTTTGGAGTCAGGAATGACAGTACAGAGGAAAGCAAAATCCTATTAGGTGGGCAATTAGCAAAACAGATGGCTGGTTTCATCTAGAAAACAGGATCTGAACAGAAGGCTCATATTTACACTAAGACCTATCCAGAATCTACTCAATAGCTGGTAATATCTGCTTGAATCTTTCACACCTGATATTCTTAAAAGTAGAGATTCAGGAATTGAATGCAAATTCAAATTATAGATATTGAACTATCCTGTTGTTTTAGACTGAATAGTCAGGAGCTTCACACAATATTTTTGAGCCCTACTCACCTTTATATTATTAGGCTTAATAGTTGCAACAACAGTGTCTCCCCATTGATTATGAAAAGGCTTACACACAGCAGAACACACTTCCGCATTTCCATTACAGTACTTGGCAAAGAATGCAAAACCAAAAAAAGTAAGGCATATATCATTGTGAGAGGCATGTATTCAATTCTCTACCCCTGTGCTAGAGATCCTTGGGACAAAACACTGCAGTAGCATTTTATGCAGTTGGCAGTGCCCCCTGGTTTAGGACAGATGCTATTTTAGGGGAGAATTACACCAGTGCTCCTGATACAAATAAGTATTGCATGCATATGGAATTTTGTATATGAAAGGATGCTTCCTAGAGCATAAAGTTTTATGTCTGCCTGTGATTTGAATACAAAGCCGGTAGCAGCCCCTTACAATGTGGAGATGATCAATATACAGGGGAGATCTATATTAGGCAAAGAACAAACAGGAACTGGCAATATTAATTAATCCTTTCCTAAAAAGTATTAAAGAAAAAAGGAAGCATATATTTCTAAGATTAATTTGGAGCAGTTTATGGGAGAAGAATTATAATTTGGGAGATAATGCAGTCTGAAACTATGAATAAAAAGGAGAAATAAAAGAAAGAACTAAATGTTCTTAAAAATGTCCTTTTTTCTTTCTGGTAAATTCAAGGGAAAAAAAAATATGTTGGGAGCTTTTGGCTTAATATCGGTATCAGTTAAACTACACTGTCAATGTTTTGGCTAGCTACAGTATGATCCTCACCTAATATTAAATAATCCTGCCTATTTTTAGCCCTAACCGTTCATAAGAGAACAAAACTAAATCATATGAATTAATGTTTTCACTGCTGAGCTGCATATGCAACTCTTGGATTGTATCCAACTCTTATCAAACTGTTTCTGAGAAGTCAAAGTTAAAGTAAATGTAATGAAAATTTAAGATCACAGGTAACCAGTTTCAACTGCTTAAAGTGAACCTTTATTGCTTTTTTGTGCAGTTGTTCAAAAATATTATTTCGGAGATTCTAGTATCAATTTCATTTTTATCCAGTTTTCCTGTAAGAGAGGTTACTGTTATGTTCGGGAAGTAACGAGGCTGGAGACCAGGGTAGTGACAACAGCTCTTTAATATATGGTGAACCCAGCAACCGGGCTGGGGAAAAACCTCTCCTTATATACAGTCTAACCGGCGGCTTCAACCAATCAGCAACGTGCTTGTTTCCCGCCAAAATATTTAAAGATACATTACACTCCTTCCCTCCCAGAAAACACTTTACCCCTATTTACATGATATTTACATATTATTTTTCAACGTAATCACGCAAATAGGCTGGGCGTCTCCTGACTCTTTCGGACCTGCGCAGTTCATTCCCTGGGAGTGGGTTGAGCTGACCGGAGGGGCTGTTTGCTCCTCTCAGCTCCTCCTCTAGGCCATCCGGCCCTGGATTATTTGCAGAGTCGTCCCTGCTGTTTTCTAATGGAACCTGTTGGCGTCGCTGGACCTCCGGGAACTCAGATAAGTCCTGCGATTTTCCTGGGTTTGAGTCAGCTGTGGATTCAAACATTGTATAGTCAGGGCCTGTTTCGTCTAATTCGGATTGTTCGGTTATGCGTTTTCGTATTTGGTCTATGTGGCGCCTCCATACTCGGCCGTCTTTTAACTCCACCAAGTATGATTTTGGACCTGTTATGTTTATGATTTGTCCTGCTACCCAGGTTGGGCCTTCACCATAGTTGTGTGCCCACACTTGGTCGCCTATTTCCATCCCCCTTGTTTTTTCAAGTCCCCCCTTGTAACCCTCCGGTGTATAGTTTGGATTTAAACGGTCTAGGGGCACCTGAGCTTTCGGCCCATTAATAATTCTGCTGGGCTTCTGCCGGTTGTGACACAGGGGGTTCTATGTTGGACGGCCAGGAAAACATCGATTTTTGTTTGCCAGTCGCCTGGCTTGATTCTGGACAATGCCTCTTTTGCGCTTCGGACGAAACGCTCTGCAAGGCCATTCGTCGCAGGGTGGAAAGGCGCCGAGAGGGCATGTCGGATGCCCTCTTCTGCCAAGTACTCCTCAAACTGGGTTGCCGTGAATTGCGGGCCGTTATCGGAAACTAGTGTGTCGGGCAACCCATGGGTTACAAATAGGTGCCGTAGGACTGAGATCACGGCCTCGGCTGTCATGGATCTCATGAGAATGATTTCCAGCCATTTGGAGTAGGCATCGACTACTACCAGGAAGGTTTGGCCGTGGAAGGGGCCGGCAAAATCAATGTGGATTCTTGACCAGGGCCCTTGGGGTCTCTCCCATTCCCGAACCGGGGCCGTTGGGGGTAGCGGTCTGGACTCTTGGCAGGCCTGGCATTTCCCTACCCTTTCAGCAATTTCTGAGTCCATTAAGGGCCACCACACATAGCTTCTCGCTAGACCCTTCATCCTTACGATCCCTGGGTGCCCCTCGTGGAGGAGATCCAATACCCTTTTCCTCAATTTCTCTGGGATCACCACTCGATCCCCCCATAGCAGGCACCCCCCTTGAGCCGAAAGTTCCCCACGTTTCTTTACAAACTCTTTAAAACGCTCGCCCGGCGCATCGGGCCACCCTCTTTGTACCCAACCAAGTACAGTTCTCAAAATAATGTCCCGGTATGATGCCCGAGCCACCTCCTTAGACGTGACTGGGCCAGAGTCCAGAGAGTCAATTAACAGTATGGGCGTCCCCGGAGTGGGGTCCTCGATCGCCCCTGGAAGTGGGCATCTGCTTAATGCGTCCGCATGCCCCAACTCTTTTCCTGGTCGATGCCGCAGTTTGTAGGAGTAGGCGGCCAAAAAGATAGTCCATCGGGTCAATCGGGGCGAAAGTGCCACAGGCGTTGGGTGGTCGCCAGCCAGTAACCCTAACAGTGGTCTATGGTCTGTAACAATTTCAAAGTCTCTACCAAAAACGTATTCGTGAAACTTTTTTACCCCTGACACTATAGCTAGAGCCTCCTTATCTAACTGACTATAGTTCCTCTCTGTCGAGGACATTGTTCTGGAGTAGAAGGCTATTGGGGCTTCTGTGCCATTTGGAAGCCTGTGGCTGAGCACAGCCCCACCCGTAAGGGAAGCATCGCAAACTAATACCAATGGCATTGTGCTATGATACTGAATCAGTAAGCTATCGCTCGAGAGTAGGTTTTTTACTGCTTCGAAAGCCCTAGCTTCCGACTTTCCCCAAGACCAAGCAGTATTCTTTCCCAGTAACTTATGTAGCGGCTCGGCAACGGTTGCCTTATTTTTCAAAAAGACCGCGTAAAAGTTCACTAGACCCAGGAATGCCTGTAGCTCTGTTTTGTTTTTGGGCGCTGGAGCCTTTCTTATTGCCTTGACCTTGCTCTCAGTGGGGTGGATTCCTTCCTTGTCTATTCTGTAGCCCAAGAACTCTACGGATTCTACCCCTATTTGGCATTTGTTCACTTTAACCTTTAGACCGGCTGACCGGAAAATGCCCAGAACTTTTCTCAAACGCTCCCCCAATTCTTCTAAATTTTCGGCTGATACCAATACATCATCGAAATAGGGGACTACCCCCGGGAGCCCTTGCAGAAGTCGCTCCATTAAATTTTGAAATAGACCAGGAGCCACACTCACCCCAAACTGTAACCGGGTACACTTGAAAGCACCTCTGTGAGTCACAATTGTCTGGGCTTCGGCTGTGTCGGCGTCTACGGGCAGTTGTTGATAGGCTTGGGCCAAATCTAATTTGGCAAAAACGTGCCCTTGCCCCAGCGAGTGCAGCAAGTGTTGCACCACGGGGACCGGGTAAGCGCTTTTTTGCAAGGCTTTGTTTAACGTTGCCTTGTAATCAGCGCAGATTCTAACTGACCCATCTGGTTTCACTGGGGTGACGATTGGCGTCTCCCACTTTGCATGATCGACTGGCACCAGTATCCCCTGACTGATGAGCTTGTCTATCTCCCTGTCAATCTTGGGTTTAAGGGCAAAAGGGACCCTCCTTGCTTTTAACCGTATGGGGGCTACCTGGGGGTCTAAATTGAAGGAAATAGGGGTCCCCTTGTACTTGCCCAGGCAGTCCTTGAACACATCTTCGAATTCGTTCATGAGTGTGTCTTTTAGGTTAAAGTCACTTCTGTAGATGCCAGTCACTCCCATGCCCAATGCACGGAACCAGTCTAGTCCCAACAAACTTGGCAGGGTCCCTTCGACTATCGTGATGGGCAGGGTCTTCTTGTGTGGTCCGTACTCGACGCGGACGGAGGTGGTCCCTCGAACAGGGATGCGATTCCCTTGGTAGTCGTGAACTCTTAGCCGCTGTGTTTGCAGTTTGCGTTTGGCGATTTTCGGCAAAGCTTTTAACAGTGTCCCAGGACATGATTGTGATCGCTGACCCTGTGTCCACTTCTAGTCGGCACGGCACTCCTTCGATTTTCGGTTTTGTGAAGATTTTCTTCTCGACGCGGGTTGCTGCACGGCCTATTATCACGGTCGTTCGATTTGAATTCGCGCCCTTTTTGTTTTGACCAATCGCGGGTCGCCTTGCCGATCCCGCGCTCTGATTGGTTGGTTTGAATTTTCGGCGGGAAGGTTGGGGTGCTCGACAGACTTGAGCCAGGTGCCCCTTCTTCTCGCACCGCCGACATGTAGCGTCCTTGAACTTGCATCGTTGACGCTGGTGTTGCCCTCCGCAACTTCCGCATTCATCCCGGTCTTCTTTGCCCCTTCTCTCGGTGAGGCAAACTCCTTCCTCATCCTCGCCGTCTGATTCGGTCTGGATTTCTTCGTTGTGGACCGGGGTTGATTTCACGCTCGCCGTTGGCGTGAGTGGCTTCTGTAGGGTTTCCGCCGCTTGGGTGGACATCTCATGAGCTCTGGCTTCGTCCAGAGCGTTTGCCAGCGTTAGATTGCTTTTTGATAGCAGCCGCCTCCGCAAACGAATGTCTCTGACCCCACGGATGAGTTGCTCTAACAGCTCCTCATCCAAGTCTCGGTACCCACAGTCCTTGGAGGCTTTTCTCAGGGCGGCCATGTAATCGCTGATGGATTCGCCCTCTTGCTGTCTGCGCTCTCCAAATTCAAAACGCCGTACATATTTGGACGGTGTTGGCGCGAAATGGTTCTTCAATAGATTTTGCAGAGTTTGCCACGATACCGATTGTACCGGCGTTGGCTCTGCCAGGGCTTCCGCGATGTCGATGACCTCGGGACCGCAGTGGCTCAGGAAATACGCCCTTTTGCGGTTGTCTGGAACTCCTTGCAGTTCGTTTGCCTCGAGGAAGCTCTCGAAACGGGTCATGTACGTTCCCCATTTCTCCCTGGATGGGTCAAACGGTGCGGGCGGAGTGTAGCTGGCCATCGCTGCGTTTCTGCCCTGAATTTGCTGGGTTCGGTTCTTTCGCGCGTTCAGCTCGTTCCTGGTGCTCTTAGCCTCGAGATCCCACCTTCGTCGCCAGTGTTAAGTTCGGGAAGTAACGAGGCTGGAGACCAGGGTAGTGACAACAGCTCTTTAATATATGGTGAACCCAGCAACCGGGCTGGGGAAAAACCTCTCCTTATATACAGTCTAACCGGCGGCTTCAACCAATCAGCAACGTGCTTGTTTCCCGCCAAAATATTTAAAGATACATTACAGTTACTGCTTAAGAAAACACAGCTGATTCTTCCAAGATTTCTAAATTTTGTGGAAATTCATAACCAGTAATAGCAGCTGGAGCAAATAAACCAAATAATCATTGTTATTCAAGCACTATTATAACAATAGCAGAGTTGAAGGAACCAAAACGGGCAAAGTTCAAGGAGCTTTTTACTTTAAAGCTGATTATCATGCCAGCAAAATGTGTGCAAAATTTTGTTGACGTTTGTCAGTACAAAATGTATATAATAGAACTGAACGAAAAATAACTACCTAACTTTAATTTGAAAAGGGGTGTTTTAATTAATGAATCATGAAAATAGTCCCTGCTGGTTTGTTACCTGCATTTATTTTTCCACATAATCACCACCACTTCCTGTATATTTCTGTTACTAATTGAGTAAGTTACTAATGGAGTAATTTCTACTAATGGAGAAGTTTCTTAAAGCTGTCACAAAAAAACATTTACACTCCATCTTTGTAATGGGCTCCCTACAGTCTTTTCTACCTCTTCATTTGAGTCAGAGCCTATTAAGGTATTTGTTGAGTTTTGGGAAATGTACTGTAGAAATTGCATGGTTTATATTTAGATGGGGTAAAAAGTGAGATCTAGCTTTACAATTTTATCTTGGATGGCTTGAAGGCCTGGCATTATCATATAGTAGCCAAATCCACTTCTTATGTTTTAAACTTTGCTCAATGTTTCAAAATTTGGAGCGTTTCAATGTAGTGAGACAATAGTAATGCCAGGTTCAGTGTATCTGTGATCTTGCCTGCCAAAGTCTGGAGGTTTTTTTTTCTCTAGGTGAAGCTTTTATAATGATATTCCATGGATTGATGCTTTGTTTCTTGGTCATAATGATAAGTCCATGTTTTGTCAGCTGTCACAATGCTGTGTAGAAATTTATCACCAGACAACAAACTCCTGGCAAATTTCAACTCCTGAAGTTTTCATCTCTGTTGTCAGCATGTGAAAAACCCATATTTGGAAGGCCTCCTGATATTGAAGAATGGTGACATAAATGGCCCTTTCCTGGGAAACACCATGGTGGATACCAATTTCTCTTTGAGTTATCTGCTGATTGTCTTGAATCAGTTCACCATCTGGTTCTTCTTGTGAACTTGTTGATTCTTGTAATGGGATAGCCACTTAATTTTTTATAACACAGGTCCTCTCTTTGTAGTTTATCATCTTTATATTTTTGGGATCCAATGATGCCTAGTGCTTGTGTCAACAGAGTCATTAACATAAATAACTAGCATTCAGGGTTAAATTGAATCCTTGAGCAGTAAAGGAGTCCCGTTAAACAAATGATAGGAACAAAACTTTCTGTCAAGTGAAGTGAAAGAATAGATGCTAAAAAACATGTTAGAATGTCTAGTATGTCAGTCCTGCCATCTGTTGGCAACATGAAACTTTAGATATATTACTATTCGTTCATTCGTTTATATGACCTCCCATGATGGATAAGCAATTAATGATTGTTTTTCCGATATGGGCTGGAAGGATTAAAAAACAGGAGAATCCCCTAATTCAGGGGTGTCAAACTCAATTTCATTGAGGGCTGCATCAGGGCTGTGGTTGATCTCAACTGGTTGTGGCCAGTTGGATGGGTGTGGCCAACTGAGTGGGCATGGCCAGTTTGATGCCACTCCCCAAACTGCTGGCATGTTTCCTCTTTGCATTGGGTAGACCGGGTGTAAACCATGCTGGCCCGATGTTTCCTCTTCGCATTGGGTACACTGGGCCAAAGCAATGTGGGCTGGCCCCTTACATTTTCCAGGCCGGTTCTGACCACATTGTGGGGTAGATACGGTCCATAGGCCTTGTGTTTGACACCCATGTCTTAATTGGTAAACATATACAAGTGACCATTACTGTGATCAATTTGGAGGAAGATGTGGAAATTTGGAAAGGTATTTTTAAAAGGTGACTACATTTCTAGTTGGTTTGCCCATGGGCTACAAGCAGCTGTTGTGCAGAAAAAACCATTATCTTTCCGGATAGCTGAACTCATACAGATAAAACAAGCTATTGTGTAATTAAGACCCAAAGATAAAGAAATAAAACAGACTGAGTGCAGCTAACAGCAAAAGATAAGAAAAACAGTCTTCTTCCTTTGACACAAGGTTTTAAAAGTATTTTTCAGCTTTAACATGATTATGGTATGATTTCTGAGTATAATATGGCTAAAAAATAAATAAAAAAAAATTGAAGTATTGAATATTCTTATATACAACACTTTTAACTTTATTAAACATATTTCTGTGATGCTGAATTTCCTTGGCATAGAAAACCATAGTATAAAGCTTTTTCTCTCCCCATTCCTTAACATTCATGATTTAGGCTTTTTATGTAATTTATTCCTTACAGCTTATCTAGGAAACTTCATGACAAATTTGTGTTTTTCAACTGCATGAAAGAGAAGCTGGAACGATTCCTTTCAATGTTCAACTAATAATTTTCAATCAAAGGCAATATTTCCTCAATTAAAGCTTCCTTAAGGTGATCTGGATGGCCTTGGCTTCCTCTAGAAATCCATAACACAAAAATTAGCATGATGGAAGCCTTTTAATTATTTTGATAAATCAGCAATAAATGTTGATTTCTCACATCTTATTCTAGAGAATACATTTTCAGCCACATATAATCTGGAAACTGTAGCATTAATTGCTTGTTTAATAGCTTTTATATCTTTTCCCATCATGAGGAGAATAACCATCACATCTTTCTCAGTAACTACTGAAACTGTCACCTTAATGAGAAGAGAAGGTGGCAGAACTTTTTTGGACATCAGCCAGTCAGATAATGAACAAGGTCTCTCTGATAATCAACAGACACTCAGTCACCTGCTTCTAGCTCCAAAAGTAGCAATTAGCATAGTAAACAAACAGTTATCAGGACAAAAACCATAGGGGATGCTAATGAATGCTGTTACTTGTCTGAATAAAAGTGCCATCTTTGACCAGAAGTCAAATAGCTGTTCATTGTTTTGTTTTTAGATTGAGCTGAGGGGGGAAATGAAGCATGCCAAATTTCATAAAAATCACTGCAGGATTTGTGGAGCTATGCTTCTGTAAATCAGATCTCTGAAAAGAATGGGCCAAACAGCTTTGGACAACATTTGCACCACAGATATCTATGCTTGTGAGCTTTTACCATACATTTTTAAAATGTCAAACTGAGATGTTGAGAAGGTTTCATGGAAAAAGAAGGGTATTTGTGTGTCCCCCCCGCCCACTATTGTTACACACATTAAAACTCATATGGCAGAATTTTTCTGATTGTTTTAAAAATATAAGCCTAAAAAGTGAAAAATATATTTCCTCCAGGTGTTTCAATAAAGACTAAAACCATATATGTTTAGTTCATGCTGAAAGTTTGAAAAGTTTGAAACCAGGTTCTTGGTTCATGGTAGGTAGCTAATTAGACATCCTGGCAACTATATAAGGGATTTCCTTAACTAAATTGCCAAGAATGCTTTTTCTTAAATTGCCATATAAGCAAATGTCTGACTATCACGATGCCTTAAGGGTATGCATGCATTTAACAAACAGTATAATCATTAAGAGTGTACTTCATTATTTTGCTCAGATTAGCAACTTCCTGGAACTGTTTTACATTTTTTTTTAAAAAAGAAAAAAAGCCTACAGGGAGATTATTCATTTGGAGTTTGGACTTCACAGTAGCAAGAAAAGGGAATAAATATTTAATCACATGGCAAATTAATGAATGATTTGTTTGTGAATTCCAATAATTTAGTATAGTTTTTCCTCCTGTCAAACATACTAGGCAGTGCAAATATTTTAAATTATTTAATACACAAGAGCTGTATGTTCTTTCAATCTGTTGTTTTTTAAAAAACTGAAGTCATAAAAGTAATTAATGTGGCATCTTCTAAAACTTGCTATAATTTCAAGAAGCTTGCAGGAAGTATCTTAATTATTTTTGAAAGATCAATATGTCTGCAGTATTTTTTTAAAAGGTAAGTTATGGTGAAAGATCTGCCTGCAGATTATTTTTTTAAAAGAAAAGTTACAAAAGACTATCTCATCAAAAGTTCCATATTTATTTTGTAAGACAAGTCAAGACACATTAGCATTTTCTAGGGCCTAGGCAAACGTTTATTTTTCTGGGATTCTGGGTGGGATTTTATTTAATGCAATTTGATGAGAAATACGTTAACATTTCTAGAAACTTTGGTTATAAGATCCAATGTAATTTGAAAAATATCACTTTTAAAGGCCTTATCAGCATTTTGAAAAAAGAAAGAAAGAATTATGTTTAAAGAGAAAAAGTAAAGTCTTCAATTATATCTAAACTTTATAAGAGGTGTTATGATTTAAGCAATTCAGTAGGAAACCTGCTTTATTTAAATAGGTGGCTTATAGGACTGTAACATAAATTTAGCATTTTTTGCCTTAATTTTATTAAGATGAACTTAGATGATACTAAAAATGGATTATTTTCTATATTAGCAATAAAAGTCTAAAACCTAATGCATCATCCACTGAAACCAGGGTTGGGCTTCAGATCCTTTAACAAGGGGTTTGCTGCCCTGTTGCTGGGTGGGTGTGGCCATGGTAGGTGTGGCCTAGTCAGCCACCTGCACCACAGCATTGGTGGTGCATTTTTCACCCTCCCTAGGCTCTGGAGGCTTTCCTTCAGCCTCTAGGACTGCTTCCCTCGGGCTCTGGAGGGGCCTCCGGAGGCCAGAAATGAGCCTGTTTCCAGCCTTCTGAAACTTCTGGGAGGTCTGTTTTTTATCCTCCCCAGGCTCTGGAGGTTTTCCTCAAGCTTCCGGAAGGGCGAAAACAGCTTCCCCCAGGCTCCAGAGGCCCTCTGGAGGCCAGAAACAGGCCCATTTTCAGACTTCCAGATCCTCTGGTAGGCCCGTTTTTTGCCCTCCCACACCCTCCGTGCAGCCCCTGCACTTACCTGGAATGATGAACAGGCCGCATGAAGACACCTGGGAGTGGCAGGGTGGGGTGGGAGGGGTGGGCATGGCCAGCTAGGGGTGGCATTTGGGGGTTCACCGAATCCTGGTGATCCTTGGCTAGAGGATTGCCTGAACCCTGCTGAACCCCCAGGAGCCCACCCCTGACTGAACCTACAGTACTTGAATATATGAGAAGAAATATAGAAATCAAGGTTCCCCAAGTGGCAGAAAACAGGTCTGAGTGAGACAACCTCTCAGTGATCAAGATGTAGACCAAATGGAGACTTTTAACCTATAGGCTACAAGCAGCCTCAGGATCAATTGTGTAGCCCCTTGCCAAGATCATGTTGTCAAAATGTGGTGGAAAATAAGTAGTTTTCATTACTATATGTGCAGGGATGACTTCGGAAATTCTCACACAATGGCCTCACTTTGCGTGGCTTGCTTTCTGTGGCAAAGAGGTGTTCTGCTTACTTTCGTGAAGAATTTGTCCTTAGAGCAAAACATTCATCTCAGTGTAGTTCAAATGATATGGCCAGAAAATGGTATTTTCCATTATAAAGCGCAATACGACTTCCTAAGCAGACATTGAATGAAGGAGCCTGAAATATATCACTGATCTATAGGTCTCTACATGGTGTGTTGCAGGGTTCCTCCCCTGCCTCCCATCTACCTGTAAAGCTTGGTGCTTCCTTGGTAATTTTTTGCTTTGGCTGTCAGAGGTAACAAACAGCACCACTAGAAGAGAATATATCTAACTCAGGGTAAAACTGGGGAATTCTTGGGGGCCTCTGAGCTTGGTTGTAAACTTGCAGACATTTGATTGTACCAAACTAGATACCATTATCAGTAATAGTGAGTGTAGTGTTTGCTACAGTGTTGGGTTGTTACTAGTTCGCCCCAGTTCAGGCAAACCAGTAGCAGTGGCGGCAGGAGGCTCCGCCCACCCACCTGGACGTCATCAAATACGATCTGTGCATGCGCGTGAATGAGTGAACTGGTAGCAAAGGAAAGTGAAACTCACCCCTGGTTTGCTACCTGTTTATATATAGTAGCTTGCCTTGCCAGTGTTGGTCTTTTCTTTGTATTTCCCTGATTAGGGTCTTGTTTTCTGGTTCATTCTTATAACCGTTGTAGCATTCCCATGGTCACTTGATCAAAATTCAGATGCTTGGTGGTGACTCATATTTATGGTGGTTGCAGTATCCCAGAGTCACGTGATAACCTTTTGTGATCTTCTGACAAAATCAGCGGGGAAGCCAGATTCCCTTAACAACCATGCTACTAACTTAGGAACGTCAGTGATTCGTTTAACAACTGTGGTCAGCAGGGTCATAAAATGGGGCAAAATTCATTTAACTGTCTTGCTTAGCAAACAGAAATGTGTGGCTCAGTTGTGGTCGTAAGTAGAGGACTACCTACATATGCATTGTTGTGCTGAACTACTTACTACTGCACCTTAGCAAAGCTTACAGGGATATCTTCAGTTTTAACTTGGGAATTAAAAAAATTCACTGGAAATGCAAATGAATTCTTCTTTTGAGAAAGCACTATGTATCTGTCCATGTACACTAGGGTGTCAAACTCGATTTTGTTGAGGCCGCATCAGGATTGTGTTTGATCTTGGGGACCAGGGTGGGTGTGGTAATGGTAGGTGTGGCCAGCTCATGTCAGGAGCTCCTGTGGTGGCTCAAGCACTCTGCCAGCAAAAACGGGCTCCTGAGCTCCATTTTCAGCTTTGATGGCTTCTTGCAACCATCTGCCAGATAAAATGGAGCTCAGGAAGGCAACACACAGCCCTCCCAAGATCCTCTTTCACTGGCAGAGGCACCCCAGGCCAGTCCTTCACTGTTTCCAGGGTGGCCCTGTGTACCAAATTGAAGCATCTTTTAGGCTGGAACTGGCCCCAGGGTATTGAGTTTGACACCCTGGATGTACACTGTTCCCTTTAGTTATGAACAGTCCTTTAAATATTATCATGTTCTAATCAAGCTTGGCTACTTGATATAGTCAAATTTGGCATCAAATTATTTCTTCAGTACATTAATCTTAACACAGGAAACTCTTGAAGGTGTAACCAGCGGCCTTGGAAAGAACATCAAGGGATGAGTTACTTTCTTTATATCCAATTTATATAGTTATTTCATACTTATACTCATATATATGCTTATATATTATATAGTTACTTCATGCTTATGCTTATATATACTGTTGTGACAAAATAAATAAATAAATAAAATAAAAATATATGGACATGAAAAGCAGGATTGTATGCTTGTAGTGGAAGGGTAGAGGGTTTCACGGGCAGGGTTACATCATGGGACACCACTTGGAACAGGATAGTCATGGTTATTAATAATGGGTACTCCACTAAGTTTGTTTTGCAGTGGCTAAGCTAACAAGCTTTCTTCAACAGGTAGGATGCGTGTGTGTGTGTGTGTGGAAGGCAGAATGCTTTCTCTCAACTTAACCTACCTAAAAGGTAAAGGTTGTGAGGATAAAATAAGGGACTATCCTGAATATGCCAGTTTGAACTCCTTAGAGAGATGACAGAGTGTAATTATAAGGAATTCGTAAATTTCTTCTATTTGGCTTGTCATTACTAAACCTTTCTGTCAAAACCAGACCTTTCTGTCAGAAAAGAAAGAGAAACGATAATTATGTAATCACATTGTCTTGTAATGCGACATGTAGCATATAATCAGGAAAGATTTGCTTCTCTAAAAAGAGACCTGGCTATTTTCTGTTCTTGCAAGGTGTCCATGATCTAAAGAACAGCTGCTTGTTTGTAGTGTGCTAAACTTGGAGACAGATACTTTCAGTAATAATACTATATTATGATTCTAGAATGATTACTGGAGGAAGAAACCAAACTAAATATATTGACTGACAAATGTTTTTAATTAGAACTAGATAACAAATGGAGAAGGGAAGAGAGAGAGAAAGAATTCTAGGTCATTTCTGTTCTTTAGTGCTCCTAGAAGGTAAATAGTACTTATTCTCAAGGTATTAATTTTTTAATTAAAAAAAAACCCTGACTCTTTTAGCTTTAATTTAGTGTCAATACAATTTAGATATCATTAAACTGAAATGGTGAGTTAAAAAAAAGTCATTTTTGGCTTTTGAACTGAAATTCAGTTTCGGTGTAGTTTTTATTCAGTTTTCTATGCAATTAATTTATGCACCTTCCAACTGCTTAGCAATAGCAGATTCTTCTTCAATATATAGAAATATATGCTGTTAACCCAGAGGTCCCCAACCTTGCTGGCTCTACAGTGGTGGGAGAGGGGACAGTTTTGCAGGCATGTGCCTCTTGCACAAATGCAATTTTGCACACATGCACTTGATCAGCGTGGCTCCCAATGGGCCATGGCCCAGCATTGGGCTGTGGACCCAGAGTTGGGGACCTCTTTCTAACCCATATAGCTATGCTGATGATGGCAATGACAGCGTGTGAGAAAGGCGTACTCACTGAAGATCAGTTGACATTCTAGCAAAGGGGATATGCAGCTTTGGCAGTTTATGTTTCAACACAGAGAGCTAGTTATCCTTAAGCCATAGTATTGAAACATATAATCACATCTCCTGAAGTAATAGAACACAATTGTCAACTTTTTTTTTATTGTGACCAAAATGGTAGCCCATGTAGTAATTCTCCATTGCAATACAGAGTCCCTTGTGACTCATTTTGTAGTTTGAATTATGCAGCTGCTACACCATCTTTGCTAAAGATCTAGTAGTTCTCATCCTATACTTCTCTAAGGTATATTTTATTTCCATCTGCCAAGTTTCAATTTTGGGGATATCTAGATTCACTGATGGTTTACGTTCATCAGTTTGCAGACAAAAAAATTGTAGCACAGATGGGCAGCAATGAACAAAAGCTGCTAAGTGTCCATCATTCCCAGCTCAAAATTTCTTTGCTGATTGAAAATTGTGCATCTGGGAAAGACACATTCTTAAAAAACATAAAATAAGAAAAGTAGACATATAAATAAAAGACAACTAGTTTTCAGATTTCCAAGACCTGAATGGAAGAAAATATGAAATATGAAAATGTAGAAACGTAACCAAGATCAGTTTTAGACTGATTTGCACATCATTTGAAGGGTGAGGCAAAGGATATCTATCTATCTGTCTGTCCATCTGTCCATCTCATCTCATCTCATCTCATCTCATCTCATCTCATCTCATCTCATCTCATCTCATCTCATCTCATCTCATCTCATCTCATCTCATCTCATCTCCTGTCAAAGGATATAGGAAATCTTAATGTGCTTAACTTAATCTTAACTGTTCTTGATAAAATGCTATGCAGAAAAAATCTATTTAATTTTATTAGTGTTCAATCAATTTGTCAACACAGAATTTGTTTTTAAAATTGGTTTTGAAGTAAATTTTAATACCCTTACATTGGTTTAGTTGCAAGATTTGCAAATTATGGATGTGGAGTCCTGTTCATTTTTGTCCAGTTATCTCTGCATGTATTTTCAACTTCCTCAATTCCTCGTTTCCATCAAGTACCAAGAAGAAACGTAAGATGACTTATTTAAGACTGAAAATTGTGGGTAGCTAAGCAGACTTCAGAAGATGAAAACATCTGAAAAAAAAAAGATCACCAGCAGTAACACTGTTTGCCACTTCCAAAAATAGGATAAATTCAATACCACCAACAGAACTTCAAAAGAACACTGAGACTATAATAAAAATAGAAAACTTTCTTCCTATGGGAAGAAAACTTCTGAAAAACTGCAAGGCAGATTTTATCACAGCATAACTCAACATGTCTGCAAAGTTGTTGCTCATCCTGCTCCCTCTTCCACATGTTGCTTTATGACTCTCAGTTTTTATAATGCAAAGAGGGACACTTAATTGGGGGACAAGGTTCATATTTGTCATGTTTACAACTTCTTCTTCTCTGTCATGGTTGTCATTGTAAGAATCTGCCAACTCTTACTCCAATGCAATTCTTTCAGTGATTTGCCAATACTTGTCAATCTATTTTCTGTTCTATCTGTAGAATGTTCTGTCTTCTGTAGAATGTTCTGTCTTCCCTAGAAAGAATACTTATAATGAAATCAAAAGCATGGAAAGTATATCTGATGTATTTTTTTGACTTATTTATCTGTTAAATTTGGAAGGCTGCTCAACTCCATAACACCTCTGGACAGCATGCATGATTAAAAACAGATTACTAACCTGGATCATTTTTGTCATCTAAGTGGCTCATCACCGGGTAGAATAAATCAGGACAAAAATGTGGGAACTTTCCATGAATTTATCCTGTGTAAGTTTAGTCTGAAGTTTTCTAGCAACAGCGTATACTCAGGATGTTGGCTGAACCTAATTACAAAATATACAGTGGAAATCTTTCTTATTTTCCCATCCTTTTCTCAGTTCCAACTGTAATCTTAGACTTTTCTAATAGTTCCTGAAAGCAACGAAGTATCAGAGTTAATAATAAACGATTGCATGGCTTGAACTATAATGATTTGAAGCTCACAACTTGAGCTAGGCAATGCAGAAAAACCCACTCAGTGGACTTTAGATGAAGGTACTAAAAAATACGGGAGACAAAATAAACCAGAGGCTTTCTATTGGAAAAGAACAAATAAAGTAGCAGAAGACAAGAAAAAACAAACAAACAAACAAACAAAACCTCTGGGTAAATTTCTCCTGTTTGAGCAGTAGAAGAGTGTTACACTTATATGGTACAAAACCCACTTTAAATTTTATGTAGATTGCCACTATCTGTGATGAGGTCAGCACCACACTGTGGGTTAAAAAGGATTTAATTTTAATTTTGTAATGTCAAGTCTTTGTGAGATACGATTGTCCTGGATGTTCTGGTGTTTATGCTGTTAATTAGAAAATAATAGCAAGGTTTTGTTCCCTGTGTGTACAGAACTGTCTGTACAGCCTTTGAAAATGCAGGACTTAGAAGCTATGACATTGTACAATGGTAGAGATGGAGACTTACTATCTATTGAAATATTTGAAAATGTGTAACCTTTTATCTTCATTTGTTCAATGAGTCCTGGCATTTATAATGAATGCTTCCAAACTACCTGGACATACTCTAGGGTTATAATCTATAATAATGAATAATAATAATAATAGTGAATAATATATAGTTTTTAAAATGTTGTTTAAAACTAATTTCTATTATCCCATATCAGATGGCCAATGGTGGAAGATGATGGCAGCTGGAATACAGAAATATATGAGAACTGGATATTGGCCATCTCTGATTCAAAGTTGCTTTTTCTTTGGAATGTTTTGAAATAAAAGCATTTCATTTTAGTTGTAGACACACTGTGCTAAGTGTGTCTACACGCTTAAATAAGAGAATATAAAATATTTGCTAGTGTATAATGAAATTTCTGCTAGTTAGGCAGAAAAATGACAAATGAATGTACTAATTTATATTCTTTGTGACTCTTGTGATGAAAAATTACACACACACACACACACACACTTTTGAACTTTAAAAAGTTTACTGTTTGAAACTATCAAAATGCAAAAGAGACTGTCTAAACAGAATGAATCATAGTTTCCTACAATGGGCAAGCTGTAAAATGGATTTTACCCATAAACTATTGAAGGGAAAGAAAATGAGACTTTTGAGATAGTAATTTTCCAAAATCACGTTAATAAATTATCTTCATAGCATGTTTCATTTTTCCTCAAAGTAGTAAGTAAATTTTGTAATTGGGAGATTATGAACATTTTCTTCTGTACCAAGTTAAAGCTACATATTAGTGTTGAGCTTCGTGTCTTGTTTTAACTAATTTTTTTTTCCTGCCACTATATAATTTTTGAAACAATAATTTCAAGTCAGGGTTATATAAGAGGGCCTACTTTTACTATTTTCAGAGAAACTCCAGTCATACTTAATAGACAGATTTCCAGGAAAGAAATGGTGGCTTGAAGATGGCTCTGTGAAAAGCAAAACTGATGAACATGGCAAAATGAAGAGACAAGGGCAGGACCTGAGATGAGCCACAAGTGCTCCAGGTAGTTGCTCCTTGTAAGGAGACCATAAGGAAGTGATCTTTGGTGGGTTAATGCTCTAGGAGATGAGGGAATATCTTGATCAAACTGCACTCAGTGCCTTTGAAAAGTTGGATATTTCCTTTGTTAATCTGTTTTGGGAATTGCTTGTTAACTGCTTTTCTGCTATTAAGAATCTTTGGATTGACAAATTTTATTGCATCAGATGACTTTCCTTCAATATTTAGGAAAAGAAGTTTTAAGTAAAAGTTTAAGAACTTGAAAAATGTTTGTCTGGAATAAACAGCAAAAATCTCAAACAGATAAAGGCTCTAGATAAAGTTGAAATAAGATTTTGGAATTAATTATAAGGAATCCTTCCTATAATAAAATGCTGTTGTTTGGATTTTTTTTTAAAAAAAAGTAATGAGGCTTTAAAAATTGGACAGTAGAGAATACTAGTGAATTGAAGATTACAATTAAGGAAGAATACTCAAATCCAACAATTAGAGAATGATGCAAAATATTTGACTAAAATTGTTTATACTTGTGATGAGGGTGGGAGCTTTATACATTTCTTTTTTCTTTATTATATTCTTGATTTTTCTTCCTTTTTTCTTTCATCTTTTTTCTTTCTCTTCTTCACTTTCTACTTTTTCTTTTTATTCTTTTTCAGTTTGTATTAGTTTTTATTGTGGTAATTATAATTCTGAGTAAATTTACTGTATAGGAACATGCTGATGGCTAGAAATAGAAACTTTAAATTTCCCAGGATTCCATTCTAGTAAAGGGAATGGTTATCTACAGTATATATTTATTACAACTTGCCTTCTTCTAGTCTCTTGTTTTACCTGTAATGGAGGAAAATATCTCATCATTCTGAAGTAATATTTGGTGCAGCTGAATTCTGCAAATATAAGAGAGAAGTGTCATTTGATTCTTTGCCTTGGGCAGCAAAAGCCTAGGGCCAGTTTCTCCTCATACTGTTATATATTCTTTGGAGTGAATAGAACCTGCAATTGGTATAAAGAAAGAAAGTTTCCAGGGACTGTGCTCACAGAATAAGCTCACAGAATAAGCTAGCAGGAAATTGGCAGTGGGTTCAACAGGATGGAGAACTAAGAAGAAAGGAAAGTTGCTGAAGAAGTGTGTCCTGAGGATTTCTCTGCACTGATGTGAGTGATTAAAAAGAAATTTTCTTAAATAGCTGCATATTTTGCTAGAGAAGTACATTCCAATAAGTGCTTTGCACTAGAATAGAATAGAATTCTTTATTGACCAAGTGTGATTGGACACACAAGGAATTTGTCTTTGGTGCATGTGCTCTCATTGTACATAAAAAGACAAGATACATTTGTGTAGAATCATAAGGTACAACACTTAATGATAGTCATAGGATACAAATAAGCAATCAAATCATACTAGAAAACAATCAATATAAATCGCAAGGATACAAGCAACAAAGTTATAGTCATGCAGTCACGAGTGGGAGGAGATGGGTGACAGGAACAATGAGATGACCAATAGCAATAGTAATGCAGCCTAATGTGAATAGTTTGACAGTGCTGAGGGAATTATTCGTTTAGCAGAGTGATGGCGTTCAGGAAAAAAATGTTCTTGTATCTAGTTGTCTTGGTGTGCAGTGCTCTATAGCATCATTTTGAGGGTAGGAGTTGAAACAATTTATGTCCAGGATGCGAGGGGTCTGTAAATACTTTCACAGCCCTCTTTTTGACTCATGCAGTATACAGGTCATCAATGGAAGGCAGGTTGGTAGCAATTGTTTTTTTCTGCAGTTCTAATTATCCTCAGAAGTCTGTGTCTGTCTTGTTGAGTTGCAGAACATCTTTGATTGGTTGGTTATAATATGTCTCGATTCAGCAAAGCATTTTACAAAATATACCATGATATTCCCAATTAATACATTTATTAAGTGTAGGATGGATAACCATTAAGCAGATAATATCTAGCTGGTTCAAAAACAGGGGTCAAAGAGAACTTGTCTGTGGTTCCTTATTAAGCTGGAAGTATATATTGAATTGCGTACCAGAAACCTCAGTCTTCAACAGTTTCATTAAGGGATGAAGAGTACCTGGAACACGTACCAGATTTGCAGATGACACAGAACTAGGTAAAATCATTAATATTCTAAATGAACAAAATGTATTTTAAAATTATATTTCTAGTTTAATAGACAAAATGTGAAGTTTTTTAGCCAGGAAATGGAAACCTAATGCACAGTTACAAGATGGGGGTGGCTGGCTTGGAATATTACATGTGTAAAGGATATTGGAATTGTCTGAGATCACAAATTTCAGTTGGCTGTATGAAAAGGCTATTATGAAAATTAATGCACCTGTAGGCTCTATCAGTACAAGTATAATTTCTAAAACATCAGGAATAAAGTTTCAGTATATTCTTCACTTGTCAACTTGAGAATTATGTTCCAATTTGGGCACCATATATTTTTTTAGAACGTTCAGAAATATTTAACAATATATTTAAACAAGATGAAGATGAACAAAGATTGATCAAAGGACTCAAAATATCCCATTACAGGGAGAGATTGAAGGAATTAATAGCGTTTAGCTTTTAAGATGACTGAAGGGAGATTTTGCAGCAATATTTGAGAACCTGCTATCTAAGAATATTACATTCATACCTATTCAGAACAAGGTATATAAGGTATATACCAGTTAAATGATGGGAAAACCTCCTTAACAGTAGAAAAACCCCACTGTTTCTTCAAAAGAGAAACAAAACAAAATAACTCAAGCTGTTTTGGGAAAAATGAAAAATGGTCCCATCATGGATTAAAAGCTTTTCTTCTCAAATAAATCATTTACTTTCCCAAATGAATCATCTACTTCAACAATTCCATTCAAGGATAATTGGAAATTTGTGGTAAGGCTGGTCCAATGGTGTCAACAGGAAACAGTAGTTTCTGGTGACAATGATTGATGGTTGGCAGAGAATGAATGGCCCTTCCCCCCCCTCTCCTCCTCCTCTTCCTCCTCCTTCTTCTTCCCCCATGTTTTTCCACTCCCAAATGGAAGTGAATAGATGGGGTTTCTACTGGGAATGACAGTATCATTAGTACAGCTCTGAGGAAGACTGAGCCATGATAGTTCCCCATAGAGTCTGGCAGAATGTCTGACTATTGGCATTGTGAGAATGGTAGGTCCCAAAGTCTCATTAAAGTGATGGAAAAGGCAGTTTTGAGTCACAGGGTCAAGCAGTAATGGGTTCTCATCATCTATTATGAAATGTGATCTTGATCAATGACTAGGAGAAGGAGAATACATGAATACCACACATATATTGTACCTATGATATAATAGTCCTTTGGGTTCAAAGAAGACAGGCCATAGAGATGTCTCTGCAATTCCACTGCAAATACAAAATCTAGCACAATGCCTTTGCCAGTAAAGATGTCCGTTCTACTCAATGAACTTCTTCTGGACTTATTTCACAGCAAATATCATGTCTGTGGTACTCTTTCCTGGCTAAAAGCCACACTGCGCCTTTAGAGGTTTCTTTCTGAGACAGTGTCAAGTCTGTTCAGAGAATGCAGGAAAAGCTCTTGCCTGGGATGGGTAGCAAGTGAGATATCCCTGTATTTCTGCAGTCTGATTTTCCTTGCTTTTATAGAGAACTTTATTTTTGTAGGGATGGTTAGCAGTGAGATATCCCTGCATTTCTGCAGTATGACTTTCCTTGTTTTTTATAGAGAACCACAATGAGGACATCACAGAAGTCATTGGGCATCTCCTCTGTGGACCAAATAGCTTCCAATATGTGTTGAAATGCCTGCAAGATGTTTGTAGATCTCAGCAGGAATGTCATCCTGCTCTTTATTTTAGCTGATTTTCAAGATTGCTTTCTTGATCTTATCAGTGTCCCTATAGAGGGAGATCTAGAACATCTAAGACTGGCATCTGAGGAATTTGCTGTAAGACATCATGTTGATCAACTGTGGATGGTCTAATGAGTATAATGAAAAAGTTGAAAAAGTGTTCAGCCCAGTAGTTTTTCAGTTCTTTCTCATCTTCGATAAGGCTCGGCCCACCATGTGACAGTTGCAAGGAAGTATCCTGATTTAGAAGGACTATAAACAGTCTTTATGATGCTGAAGGACTCTCTGGTGACATGCATGTCTGCATAGTGTGCCAACTGATGAGCCTTTCTCTGCCACCACTCGTCCTGCATTTCTCGCAGTTATGTCTGTACTTTGGATTGCAGGTGCTTAAACTTATTTTTCTGTGAGGCAGATGATGGATTGTTCTGCCAGTCTGCATAAAGCTCATCTTTACAGTAGCTTAATTCATGTTCACGTTAAGAATGGTTTTCTGTTTTTATGAACACATGAAAGGCTCCCCAGCTACATAATTTCTCTGACATTTTTCTCCATTAATAAAATTTTTTCTTATGAATATTATGTGCATATTATAAAGTCTTGTATGCCTCCTTAGTGAGTGTTCTTGCTCTTCTGTGCATGGGCATGGAGAAAAATGATTAGCAAGAAGCAAATCCCTCTGTTTAATTTGAAAGTAGGTCACCAATTTCTATATGCATATGGTGATATCTAAAAAAAGAGTTTTTTTGCATTGGTTCACTAAACTGGCTGTATATCATGTTTTCTGAATTGTTCATCTGGTTTTGAGTTTTGAAATTGCTACTCAGGCAAGCCCAACAAATACCACAAAGAGGTATTGCAAGACTTCAATCATGATGGTTGGATTGCTAGTTGAGTCTCGAAGGACCATCAGTCTCAGAATATGTTTGACAATGTCTTGGGAGCTACAAGTTTTGTGCAAAGAATTTATATACTGTGGTCCTTGTTAGCATTCCGATGGCCTATATTTTTTTTTTATCATTTCCATTTATAGTGAGGTTAAGAAAAATGAGCCTGAAAAGCAATCATGAAACCTGGATTAAATGCAAATTAGAATACTTCATACAATAACATTTCAGGAGTTATTACAAAATAGCAGGGGGGTGGGTAGGACTTAAAGATTAGCAGATCTGCCTTAATGCATGAAGTTTTTTTTCAAAGCCTCTTTCTATCTCATTCCTTCTGTGCTTTAACTTCTATGAATAGAAATTCTTTCAGTTACTTTAAAGTGTTTGATAAAGTGTTATGGTAGGAATAGGCCAATATTAAATATATGGATGCTGTATATAACATGCAGTGGTGGTATTCAGCTGGTTCTATCCGGTCTGGGAGAATCAGTAGCGGCAGCTGCGGGAGGCTACACCCACCCACCCAGACATCATTATGTCCTGTTTTTGATGCTCTGTGTGCTCACATTTGTGAACTGGTAATGAAGGTAAGTTACCACCACCCCTGGTAAAATGCTTTTCAGAAGGCAAAGATCCTAATAGGTGAATGTCATATGGAGAAAACTATGTCACATATGTGTAAGTTGAGGACATGTAACTTACAACCATAATTGAGCTCCAAGTTACAGTTGTAAGTTGTGCCACTTGTTAAGCGGGTAATCATGTAACTGCCCTGTTTTTATGGCATTTTTTGCAGCAGTCATTAAGCAAACATAGCAGTGGTAAAGCGAATGTTGCAGTCATAAAGTAAGCCCTTTGTGCACAATGGACACCACTGGAATAAATAAATTCCAGTTTAGGGCAAAAAAAATTCATAAATTGTAATCATATAACTACAAACGGCCATAAATGTGATCACGTGACAAGATGGCATACCATTGGAACTTTGAATTTAGGTTGTAAGTACCTTTTGGGAGAAGAGTCTACCTGAACTTTGAACAGTCGTTAATGACCAGTCGTAAATCAAGTACTACTTGTATATAGAATTTATCAAGATTTTTATGTGTGTTTTTGGTTTTATAGCATTTAGCCTATTTTGGAATTTACAGAATAGTTCATGGCAGGGTATTCCATTGGTTAATTATTCTCACTGTCAGAACATTTCTCCTTGCTTCAATCTGTCTTTAACAAACTTCCACCTATTATTTCTTGTCCTGCCCTCTGGTGCTTTGGAGAATAAGTCAGTCCCCCTTCTCTGTGACAGCCCCTCAAATAGTGGAAGACAGTTATCATGCCCCCACAATCCTTTTCTTCAATAGTCTAGACATATCTAGCTCCCTCAATTGTTCATCATATGATTTAGCTTCCAGATTCTTTATCATCTTTGTTGCTTTTCTCTGCACACTTTCTAGGGTTTTTGCATTTTGTATATATATACTTTATTGAACTTTTTTACATTAAAAGCATAGAAAAAAAGGAAAAAGAAAAGCTTATATCATTTAACAGCTATTTGTGGTGTTTTTCATCTAACAATAATCCATGCAATAATGACAAATATTAAATTATACATATTTGTGTTCTTATTTTATCTATTGATTATACTTAGTAACTAAATATTCCTATCTCCTTTCCATCCATCCATACCACCGTTCCCATATACCATAAAATACTGATGTCTCTTTATCCTTCAGACTCAGAGTTAGTTTGTCCATTTCTGCGCAAAATCTTTTGTATAGTAAGTCTCTCTGTGGGCACACATGGCTGTTTCCAACACTGAGCGAAGGCCATCCTAGCAGCAGTTAATATATGTAGTATTAAATATTTTATACTCTTCACATTTTTTTTTTGTGAAAATCCCCAATAAAAAAAGTTCGGGTTCTAGATCCAATTGTTCATTCGTGATTTCTTGTAGCCACTTTTTAATTTTTAACCAATATTTACGTGCTTCAGAGCAGGATATCACATATGGTAATATGTTCCCTCTTTATTTTTGCATTATTATTTTTTTTGCATTTTGAACTGCACATACTGTCAAGGTTCCAACCAATGCAGAACTCCGAGACTCAGCTTTCTCAAAAAACTTTTTTATTGAGTACATCATTTCGGCATGCATGAAAATGAAACCAGCTCTAAATATTTCCCATGGTTTCAACAACAATTAATTTTTTTCCCATGTTTCCAACATTATTGGTTCTTGAATATTCTGTGCCCATTTTATCATACAATCCTTTATTAAATCTCTTTCAGAATCTATTTCTATCAACACAGTATACAATCTCTTTATATGCCCCTGAGTTTGATTTCTAATTTGTTTAACCAAATTTTCTTCATTTTGAATAATACCAATTTTCTGATCTTCTTTCCATCTAGCCTTTAACTGTCCATATTGAAACCAAGTATAATTCCTCCTTCTTCTTTTAATGTATCCAAAGATTTTCTTCCAATATTGTCCAATCAACAGTCTTGCTGCTGTTATTAAGTTCAAAATCAACTTAGTCTCAATCACTGTACAGTCCGTTGTTATTCCCAAAAGGAAAAATTGCGGTAGGAACTTTATCTTCTTCTTCAGAACATTCTGCATAATCCACCAGATTCTTATCCAGAAAGACTTAATTTTCTTACAAGTCCACCATACATGAAAATATGTAGCATCATCACAATTACATCTCCAACATTTTCTTCCAATATTGTCCAATCAACAGTCTTGCTGCTGTTATTAAGTTCAAAATCAACTTAGTCTCAATCACTGTACAGTCCGTTGTTATTCCCAAAAGGAAAAATTGCGGTAGGAACTTTATCTTCTTCTTCAGAACATTCTGCATAATCCACCAGATTCTTATCCAGAAAGACTTAATTTTCTTACAAGTCCACCATACATGAAAATATGTAGCATCATCACAATTACATCTCCAACATTTCGCTTGCATATCTGGATACATACATGATAATTTCTTAGGATCTAAATGCCATCTATAAAACATCTTATAAAATTTTCCCTTAAATTCTGCGCTTGTAAATTTAACATTTCTAACCAAATTTTTTCCCATGTTTCCAACATTATTGGTTCTTGAATATTCTGTGCCCATTTTATCATACAATCCTTTATTAAATCTCTTTCAGAATCTATTTCTATCAACACAGTATACAATCTCTTTATATGCCCCTGAGTTTGATTTCTAATTTGTTTAACCAAATTTTCTTCATTTTGAATAATACCAATTTTCTGATCTTCTTTCCATCTAGCCTTTAACTGTCCATATTGAAACCAAGTATAATTCCTCCTTCTTCTTTTAATGTATCCAAAGATTTTAGTTGTAGATTTCCTCTCATTGTATAAAAGATCTTTATAAGTAATCATTTCTTGTTCCTGTTCTATATTTATATTCTCTACTGCGTGAGGACTAGCCCATATAGGAATTTTATAATTTAATTTATAATAATATTTTTCCAGACACGCAGAAGAGAAATTCTCAACACATGATTCTTAAAAGCTTTATCTACTTTCTTATCATACAATAAATATGCATGCCAACCATATAACAAATCATAACCTTCTATATTCAAAATCCTTTCCTCCGTCAAATTAAACCAATCACTTATTACCGAAAGAACAACTGCTTCATAATACAGTTTTAAATTAGGCATTTTAATCCTCCTCTTTCCGTGTATCTTGCATTATTTTCATTTTGACTCTCGCTTTTTCCTTCCCATATAAATTTATTAATTCCAATCTGCCATTCTTCCAAATTTTGTCTTTCTTAATTATTGGTATCATCTGAAACAAGAACAAGAATTTAGGCAAAACATTCATTTTTATAGCTGCTATTCTCCCCAACAAAGATAATTGTAATTTTTTCCAAGTATTCATTTCCTTCTGAATTTTTTTCCATAACACATCATAATTATTCTTATACAATTTTACATTTGATGAAGTAAGAAAGACTCCTAAATATTTAACCTTTTTTACAATTTCAAATCCTGTTATTTCCTCTAGTTTTTCTTTCTGGTTCTTAATCATATTTTTGGTTAACACTTTTGTTTTATTTTGATTCACTTTCAACCCTGAGACCCTTCCATACTGATTAATTACTTCCAACAAATATACACTCGAATTTATAGGCTGAGTCAACATAACAACCAAATCATCTGCAAACGCTCTGACTTTGTATTTATGTCTTCTAATTCTAATACCCTCTATCTCCCTTAACTCTCTTAGAATAGAATAGAATAGAATAGAATAGAATAGAATAGAATAGAATAGAATAGAATAGAATAGAATAGAATAGAATAGAATAGAATAGAATAGAATAGAATAGAATAGAATAGAATAGAATAGAATAGAATAGAATAGAATAGAATAGAATAGAATAGAATAGAATAGAATAGAATAGAATAGAATAGAATAGAATAGAATAGAATAGAATAGAATAGAATAGAATAGAATAGAATAGAATAGAATAGAATAGAATAGAATTTTATAATTTAACTTATAATAATATTTTTTCCAGACACGCAGAAGAGAAATTCTCAACACATGATTCTTAAAAGCTTTATCTACTTTCTTATCATACAATAAATATGCATGCCAACCATATAATAAATCATAACCTTCTATATTCAAAATCCTTTCCTCCGTCAAATTAAACCAATCACTTATTACCGAAAGAACAACTGCTTCATAATACAGTTTTAAATTAGGCATTTTTAATCCTCCTCTTTCCCGTGTATCTTGCATTATTTTCATTTTAACTCTCGCTTTTTTCCCTTCCCATATAAATTTATTAATTCCAATCTGCCAGTCTTCCAAATTTTTGTCTTTCTTAATTGTTGGTATCATCTGAAACAAGAACAAGAATTTAGGCAAAACATTCATTTTTATAGCTGCTATTCTCCCCAACAAAGATAATTGTAATTTTTTTCCAAGTATTCATTTCCTTCTGAATTTTTTTCCATAACACATCATAATTATTCTTATACAATTTTACATTTGATGAAGTAAGAAAGACTCCTAAATATTTAACCTTTTTTACAATTTCAAATCCTGTTATTTCCTCTAGTTTTTCTTTCTGGTTCTTAATCATATTTTTGGTTAACACTTTTGTTTTATTTTGATTCACTTTAAACCCTGAGACCCTTCCATATTGATTAATTACTTCCAACAAATATACACTCGAATTTATAGGCTGAGTCAACATAACAACCAAATCATCTGCAAATGCTCTGACTTTGTATTCATGTCTTCTATTTCTAATACCCTCTATCTCCCTTAACTCTCTTATCTTATCCAATAAAGGTTCCAAAGACAAAATAAACAATAAAGGTGATAAAGGACACCGCTGCCTTGTTCCTTTCGCAATTTTAAAACTATCTGTCAAACTACCATTAATTATTATCTGAGCTGTTTGCTCTCCATAAATTGCCCTAAGTATTCGTATAAAACCATTTCCAAATTGCATTTTGTCTGTTAATTTAAATAAAATTCCCAATGCAAACGATCAAAAGCTTTCTCTGCATCCAAAATATAAACGCTGCGAATCTGATTTTTCTTTTCCAAATATTCCAATAAATTCACTATCTGCCTAACATTATTCCTCATTTGTCTCCCTTTTATAAAACCAGACTGGTCAGTATGAATCCTTTGTTGTACAATTTCCATTAACCTATTTGCCATTATTTTCATTTTGACTCTCGCTTTTTCCTTCCCATATAAATTTATTAATTCCAATCTGCCATTCTTCCAAATTTTGTCTTTCTTAATTATTGGTATCATCTGAAACAAGAACAAGAATTTAGGCAAAACATTCATTTTATAGCTGCTATTCTCCCCAACAAAGATAATTGTAATTTTTCCAAGTATTCATTTCCTTCTGAATTTTTTCCATAACACATCATAATTATTCTTATACAATTTTACATTTGATGAAGTAAGAAAGACTCCTAAATATTTAACCTTTTTACAATTTCAAATCCTGTTATTTCCTCTGAATTTCCTCTTCTAAATCCCTATGCTGTTTTTGTAATTTTCTCCTCTGTCTACTATTAATATATATCAAATTTCCTCTCATAAAGGCCTTGCTAGCATCCCACACCATTTCTATCGAAGTTCCCTTATCCAAATTATAATCAAAAAATTCTTTCATTTGTTTTTTACATTGATTTACATTATCCTCATATCTAAACAAATTTTCATTTATTCTCCATGATCTTCTTCCACCTTCATATTGCAACTCCATCCATACCGGACTATGATCAGTTAAACACCTTGGAAATATCTTTGTTTTCCTAACCCTAGAAAGCAAGTCATTGGTAATTAATATAAAATCAATACGTGAAAAAGATTGATGCCTATCCGAAAAATAAGTATAATCTCTATCATCAAAATTCTGCCTTCTCCATATATCTTTCAACTCAAAATCTTCCATCAAATCAAAAAAAGATTTAGGCAGTTTTGCATGCATAGGAATTTTCTTAGAAAGAGTTCTTTTATCTTTTCTAATATCCATTACACCATTCCAATCCCCTAATATAATAAATGTTTTATAGTCCCAAAGAGTCAATTTTTCATGTAACAGTTTATAAAATTTTTCTTGTTGTTGATTAGGTGCATATATGCCAATCACAAGTATCTTTCTTCCTTCTAAAATCAATTCGATAGCAATATATCTTCCTTGAATGTCCGTTTCAATTAATTTAGCTGATATATTTTTCTTCAAATATATAACTATACCATTTTTCTTATTCGGAGCAGAAGAAACAAAATGTTTACCTAATTTCGAATTAATCAAATATTTCTGATCTGATAATTTTATATGTGTCTCTTGCAAACATATCATTTCATTTTTAAATTGTTTCAAATAATGGAATATTTTTCTTCTTTTCTGTGCTGAATCTAAACCATTAACATTCCATGTCAAAAATTTATTTGCCATCACTGGCCTCTTGAAGCTTCTGAGCAATTAGCTGAAGACTCTCACTCTTCGGCTTGGCTCCTCCCACAGCTTCAGTAGTAGAATCCCATTCCTGTCTTTGAAGTCGTTCCTCTATCTCCTTACGCCTAATAGCTCCCCTTGTCACTCTTTGTTCTTGAGGTTGTTCTTGAGGTACTGACATCACAGGTGCAGTTTCAACTTCCCCACTCTGTTTCTCTTGAAGACTTTTATCCACTGTTTCTACATCCACTTTCAATACATTAAAAAGAAAATCTTTTGCTTTCAACTCAGTATCAATTCGATATCTCCTGCCTTGAAAAAATACTGTTAAGCCAATTGGAACCTCCCATCTATATTGAATCTGATGCTTCTTAAGCTCTTGTGTAAAAAACCTAAAATCCCTTCTATCCTTTAACATTTTAGCAGGGATCTCTTTCAAAACCAACACCTCCTGTTCTCCTATTTGCAATTTCTTTTGGTATGTAGCTTGCAAAATCTGATTTCTTATTGTAGAAGTCAAAAAATAAATTACAATGTCTCTTGGGAACTTTTTCTGCCTCGCTACCCAAGAATTACCCTAATATAATAAATGTTTTATAGTCCCAAAGAGTCAATTTTTCATGTAACAGTAAAAATTTTCTTGTTGTTGATTAGGTGCATATATGCCAATCACAAGTGTCTTTTTTCCTTCTAAAATCAATTCAATAGCAATATATCTTCCTTGAATGTCCGTTTCAATTAATTTAGCTGATATATTTTTCTTCAAATATATAACTATACCATTTTTCTTATTCGAGCAGAAGAAACAAAATGTTTACCTAATTTGAATTAATCAAATATTTCTGATCTGATAATTTTATATGTGTCTCTTGCAAACATATCACATCATTTTAAATTGTTTCAAATAATGGAATATTTTTCTTCAAATATATAACTATACCATTTTTCTTATTCGAGCAGAAGAAACAAAATGTTTACCTAATTTGAATTAATCAAATATTTCTGATCTGATAATTTTATATGTGTCTCTTGCAAACATATCACATCATTTTAAATTGTTTCAAATAATGGAATATTTTTCTTCAAATATATAACTATACCATTTTTCTTATTCGAGCAGAAGAAACAAAATGTTTACCTAATTTGAATTAATCAAATATTTCTGATCTGATAATTTTATATGTGTCTCTTGCAAAACCAACACCTCCTGTTCTCCTATTTGCAATTTCTTTTGGTATCAATGAAATAAAAGTAGTCCTCCATGATGGTGGCACTCCTCCTCCCATCAGTATCTGATTAAATAACTCCATAAGTGGACCAACTATCTCATCCTGTAACTTTTTATAATATATTGCTGTAAGGCCATCTGTGCCCGGGGATTTCCTATTTTAATTGCTTTATTACCAAAATAATTTCCTCAGAAGTTATAGGCCGATTCAACTCTTCCCTTTGTTCATTAGTTAAACCTTTAACCTTATATTCTTTCAAATATTTATCAATATCCATATTCAATATTGTATCTCTGGCATATAAATTTGTATAATATTCCAAGAAAGCTTTTTAATTTTATCCTGTTGAAATCTCACTTTACCCTTGTATTCAATTCTTTCAATAGTACATGCTTTCTGTCTTTTCCTTAACATATAAGCCAACCACCTCCCTGATTTATTGTAGAAGTCAAAAATAAATTACAATGTAAATAATAAATAAATAAATAAATAAATAAATAAATAAATAAATAAATAAATAAATAAATAAATAAATAAATAAATAAATAAATAAATAAATAAATAAATAAATAAATAAATAAATAAATAAATAAATAAATAAATAAATAAATAAATAAATAAATAAATAAATAAATAAATAAATAAATAAATAAATAAATAAATAAATAAATAAATAAATAAATAAATAAATAAATAAATAAATAAATAAATAAATAAATAAATAAATAAATAAATAAATAAATAAATAAATAAATAAATAAATAAATAAATAAATAAATAAATAAATAAATAAATAAATAAATAAATAAATAAATAAATAAATAAATAAATAAATAAATAAATAAATAAATAAATAAATAAATAAATAAATAAATAAATAAATAAATAAATAAATAAATAAATAAATAAATAAAAAAAAAAAAGCCTCAAAACAGGCTGAAAAAAAGGAATATTTTCTTCTTTTCTGTGCTGAATTCAAACCATTAACATTCCATGTCAAAATTTATTTGCCATCACTGGCCTCTTGAAGCTTCTGAGCAATTAGCTGAAGACTCTCACTCTTGACTTGGCTCCTCCCACAGCTTCAGTAGTAGAATCCCGTTCCTGTCTTTGAAGTCGTTCCTCTATCTCCTTATGCCTAATAGCTCCCCTTGTCACTCTTTGTTCTTGAGGTTGTTCTTGAGGTACTGACATCACAGGTGCAGTTTCAACTTCCCCACTCTGTTTCTCTTGAAGACTTTTATCCACTGTTTCTACATCCACTTTCAATACATTAAAAAGAAAATCTTTTGCTTTCAACTCAGTATCAATTCGATATCTCCTGCCTTGAAAAAATACTGTTAAGCCAATTGGAACCTCCCATCTATATTGAATCTGATGCTTCTTAAGCTCTTGTGTAAAAAACCTAAAATCCCTTCTATCCTTTAACATTTTAGCAGGGATCTCTTTCAAAACCAACACCTCCTGTTCTCCTATTTGCAATTTCTTTTGGTATGTAGCTTGCAAAATCTGATTTCTTATTATAGAAGTCAAAAAATAAATTACAATGTCTCTTGGGAGCTTTTTCTGCCTCGCTACCCAAGAATTAACCCTAATATAATAAATGTTTTATAGTCCCAAAGAGTCAATTTTTCATGTAACAGTTTATAAAATTTTCTTGTTGTTGATTAGGTGCATATATGCCAATCACAAGTGTCTTTTTCCTTCTAAAATCAATTCAATAGCAATATATCTTCCTTGAATGTCCGTTTCAATTAATTTAGCTGATATATTTTCTTCAAATATATAACTATACCATTTTCAGCCCATTTTGGGCTTTTTGGCCCATTTCAAGACTTTTGGCCTGAAAGCTTCAAAATGGGCCCAAAAGCCTCAAAATGGGCCCAAAAGCCTCAAAATGGGCCCAAAAGCCTCAAAATGGGCCCAAAAGCCTCAAAATGAGCAAAAAAAAAAAAAAAAAAAAAAAAAAAAAAAAAAAAAAAAAAAAAAAAAAAAAAAAAAAAAAAAAAAAAAAAAAAAAAAAAAAAAAAAAAAAAAAAAAAAAAAAAAAAAAAAAAAAAAAAAAAAAAAAAAAAAAAAAAAAAAAAAAAAAAAAAAAAAAAAAAAAAAAAAAAAAAAAAAAAAAAAAAAAAAAAAAAAAAAAAAAAAAAAAAAAAAAAAAAAAAAAAAAAAAAAAAAAAAAAAAAAAAAAAAAAAAAAAAAAAAAAAAAAAAAAAAAAAAAAAAAAAAAAAAAAAAAAAAAAAAAAAAAAAAAAAAAAAAAAAAAAAAAAAAAAAAAAAAAAAAAAAAAAAAAAAAAAAAAAAAAAAAAAAAAAAAAAAAAAAAAAAAAAAAAAAAAAAAAAAAAAAAAAAAAAAAAAAAAAAAAAAAAAAAAAAAAAAAAAAAAAAAAAAAAAAAAAAAAAAAAAAAAAAAAAAAAAAAAAAAAAAAAAAAAAAAAAAAAAAAAAAAAAAAAAAAAAAAAAAAAAAAAAAAAAAAAAAAAAAAAAAAAAAAAAAAAAAAAAAAAAAAAAAAAAAAAAAAAAAAAAAAAAAAAAAAAAAAAAAAAAAAAAAAAAAAAAAAAAAAAAAAAAAAAAAAAAAAAAAAAAAAAAAAAAAAAAAAAAAAAAAAAAAAAAAAAAAAAAAAAAAAAAAAAAAAAAAAAAAAAAAAAAAAAAAAAAAAAAAAAAAAAAAAAAAAAAAAAAAAAAAAAAAAAAAAAAAAAAAAAAAAAAAAAAAAAAAAAAAAAAAAAAAAAAAAAAAAAAAAAAAAAAAAAAAAAAAAAAAAAAAAAAAAAAAAAAAAAAAAAAAAAAAAAAAAAAAAAAAAAAAAAAAAAAAAAAAAAAAAAAAAAAAAAAAAAAAAAAAAAAAAAAAAAAAAAAAAAAAAAAAAAAAAAAAAAAAAAAAAAAAAAAAAAAAAAAAAAAAAAAAAAAAAAAAAAAAAAAAAAAAAAAAAAAAAAAAAAAAAAAAAAAAAAAAAAAAAAAAAAAAAAAAAAAAAAAAAAAAAAAAAAAAAAAAAAAAAAAAAAAAAAAAAAAAAAAAAAAAAAAAAAAAAAAAAAAAAAAAAAAAAAAAAAAAAAAAAAAAAAAAAAAAAAAAAAAAAAAAAAAAAAAAAAAAAAAAAAAAAAAAAAAAAAAAAAAAAAAAAAAAAAAAAAAAAAAAAAAAAAAAAAAAAAAAAAAAAAAAAAAAAAAAAAAAAAAAAAAAAAAAAAAAAAAAAAAAAAAAAAAAAAAAAAAAAAAAAAAAAAAAAAAAAAAAAAAAAAAAAAAAAAAAAAAAAAAAAAAAAAAAAAAAAAAAAAAAAAAAAAAAAAAAAAAAAAAAAAAAAAAAAAAAAAAAAAAAAAAAAAAAAAAAAAAAAAAAAAAAAAAAAAAAAAAAAAAAAAAAAAAAAAAAAAAAAAAAAAAAAAAAAAAAAAAAAAAAAAAAAAAAAAAAAAAAAAAAAAAAAAAAAAAAAAAAAAAAAAAAAAAAAAAAAAAAAAAAAAAAAAAAAAAAAAAAAAAAAAAAAAAAAAAAAAAAAAAAAAAAAAAAAAAAAAAAAAAAAAAAAAAAAAAAAAAAAAAAAAAAAAAAAAAAAAAAAAAAAAAAAAAAAAAAAAAAAAAAAAAAAAAAAAAAAAAAAAAAAAAAAAAAAAAAAAAAAAAAAAAAAAAAAAAAAAAAAAAAAAAAAAAAAAAAAAAAAAAAAAAAAAAAAAAAAAAAAAAAAAAAAAAAAAAAAAAAAAAAAAAAAAAAAAAAAAAAAAAAAAAAAAAAAAAAAAAAAAAAAAAAAAAAAAAAAAAAAAAAAAAAAAAAAAAGCTGAGCTTAAAACCTATTTATTCATCTGCGCTGGACTGGGTTAGTGTTTTAATGGGTTTTAATGGGTTTTAGTTCAAATTTTAATTCTGGCCAATTTTAATAAGTTTTTAATTGTATTTTTAATTGCTTTATTACCAAAATAATTTCCTCAGAAGTTATAGGCCGATTCAACTCTTCCCTTTGTTCATTAGTTAAACCTTTAACCTTATATTCTTTCAAATATTTATCAATATCCATATTCAATATTGTATCTCTGGCATATAAATTTGTATAATATTCCAAGAAAGCTTTTTTAATTTTATCCTGTTGAAATCTCACTTTACCCTTGTATTCAATTCTTTCAATAGTACGTGCTTTCTGTCTTTTCCTTAACACATAAGCCAACCACCTCCCTGATTTATTAGCATTACAAAAAGTATTATGTTTAGCATATTGTTTATTGGTTGCCACCTGATCTGCCATTAACATATTAAATTGACTCTGTAATATCTTTATCGCCTCATTAGTTTCTAAATCATGTGGATTATATACCAATAATTGTTGTTTCCTCTGAATTTCCTCTTCTAAATCCCTACGCTGTTTTTGTAATTTTCTCCTCTGTCTACTATTAATATATATCAAATTTCCTCTCATAAAGGCCTTGCTAGCGTCCCACACCATTTCTATCGAAGTTCCCTTATCCAAATTATAATCAAAAAATTCTTTCATTTGTTTTTTACATTGATTTACATTATCCTCATATCTAAACAAATTTTCATTTATTCTCCATGATCTTCTTCCACCTTCATATTGCAACTCCATCCATACTATGATCAGTTAAACACCTTGGAAATATCTTTGTTTTTTTAACCCTAGAAAGCAAGTTATTGGTAATTAATATAAAATCAATACGTGAAAAAGATTGATGCCTATCCAAAAAATAAGTATAGTCTCTATCATCAAAATTCTGCCTTCTCCATATATCTTTCAACTCAAAATCTTCCATCAAATCAAAAAAAGATTTAGGCAGTTTTGCAAGCATAGGAATTTTCTTAGAAAGAGTTCTTTTATCTTTTCTAATATCCATTACACCATTCCAATCCCCTAATATAATAAATGTTTTATAGTCCCAAAGAGTCAATTTTTCATGTAACAGTTTATAAAAATTTTCTTGTTGTTGATTAGGTGCATATATGCCAATCACAAGTGTCTTTTTTCCTTCTAAAATCAATTCAATAGCAATATATCTTCCTTGAATTTCCGTTTCAATTAATTTAGCTGATATATTTTTCTTCAAATATATAACTATACCATTTTTCTTATTCGGAGCAGAAGAAACAAAATGTTTACCTAATTTCGAATTAATCAAATATTTCTGATCTGATAATTTTATATGTGTCTCTTGCAAGCATATCACATCATTTTTAAATTGTTTCAAATAATGGAATATTTTTCTTCAAATATATAACTATACCATTTTTCTTATTCGAGCAGAAGAAACAAAATGTTTACCTAATTTGAATTAATCAAATATTTCTGATCTGATAATTTTATATGTGTCTCTTGCAAACATATCACATCATTTTAAATTGTTTCAAATAATGGAATATTTTTCTTCAAATATATAACTATACCATTTTTCTTATTCGAGCAGAAGAAACAAAATGTTTACCTAATTTCAATTAATTTAGCTGATATATTTTTCTTCAAATATATAACTATACCATTTTTCTTATTCGAGCAGAAGAAACAAAATGTTTACCTAATTTGAATTAATCAAATATTTCTGATCTGATAATTTTATATGTGTCTCTTGCAAACATATCACATCATTTTAAATTGTTTCAAATAATGGAATATTTTTCTTCTTTTCTGTGCTGAATTCAAACCATTAACATTCCATGTCAAAAATTTATTTGCCATCACTGGCCTCTTGAAGCTTCTGAGCAATTAGCTGAAGACTCTCACTCTTGACTTGGCTCCTCCCACAGCTTCAGTAGTAGAATCCGTTCCTGTCTTTGAAGTCGTTCCTCTATCTCCTTATGCCTAATAGCTCCCTTGTCACTCTTTGTTCTTGAGGTACTGACATCACAGGTGCAGTTTCAACTTCCCACTCTGTTTCTCTTGAAGACTTTTATCCACTGTTTCTACATCCACTTTCAATACATTAAAAGAAAATCTTTTGCTTTCAACTCAAAATCTTCCATCAAATCAAAAAGATTTAGGCAGTTTTGCATGCATAGGAATTTTCTTAGAAAGAGTTCTTTTATCTTTTCTAATGTCCATTACACCATTCCAATCCCTAATATAATAAATGTTTTATAGTCCCAAAGAGTCAATTTTTCATGTAACAGTTTATAAAATTTTCTTGTTGTTGATTAGGTGCATATATGCCAATCACAAGTGTCTTTTTCCTTCTAAAATCAATTCAATAGCAATATATCTTCCTTGAATGTCCGTTTCAATTAATTTAGCTGATATATTTTTCTTCTTTTCTGTGCTGAATTCAAACCATTAACATTCCATGTCAAAAATTTATTTGCCATCACTGGCCTCTTGAAGCTTCTGAGCAATTAGCTGAAGACTCTCACTCTTCGGCTTGGCTCCTCCCACAGCTTCAGTAGTAGAATCCCGTTCCTGTCTTTGAAGTCGTTCCTCTATCTCCTTATGCCTAATAGCTCCCCTTGTCACTCTTTGTTCTTGAGGTTGTTCTTGAGGTACTGACATCACAGGTGCAGTTTCAACTTCTCCACTCTGTTTCTCTTGAAGACTTTTATCCACTGTTTCTACATCCACTTTCAATACATTAAAAAGAAAATCTTTTGCTGTCAACTCAGTATCAATTCGATATCTCCTGCCTTGAAAAAATACTGTTAAGCCAATTGGAACCTCCCATCTATATTGAATCTGATGCTTCTTAAGCTCTTGTGTAAAAAACTTAAAATCCCTTCTATCCTTTAACATTTTAGCAGGGATCTCTTTCAAAACCAACACCTCCTGTTCTCCTATTTGCAATTTCTTTTGGTATGTAGCTTGCAAAATCTGATTTCTTATTGTAGAAGTCAAAAAATAAATTACAATGTCTCTTGGGAGCTTTTTCTGCCTCGCTACCCAAGAATTAACCCTAATATAATACCTCTCACCGACCCGTGCGCTCTCACAGAGAGGGGTTCCTCAGGGTGCCATCGGCGCGACAGTGTCGTCTGGCGACACCCAGGGGAAGGGCCTTCTCTGTGGGGGCTCCCGCCCTCTGGAATGAACTCCCCCCAGGACTTCGTCAACTTCCGGACCTCCGAACCTTTCGCCGCGAGCTTAAAACCTATTTATTCATCTGCGCTGGACTGGGTTAGTGTTTTAATGGGTTTTAATGGGTTTTTAGTTCCAAATTTTAATTCTGGCCAATTTTAATAAGTTTTTTAATTGTATTTTTAATTTGTATTTATAGTATTGTATTTTTACTTGGCTGTGAACCGCCCTGAGTCCTTCGGGAGAAGGGCGGTATATAAATGTAAATAATAAATAAATAAATAAAATAAATAAATATTTCTCATGGTTTCCATATAATTAAAGAATAGATAATTCCTTCCCTTATGATCACAGATCACATTGTCCAATTACCATATTTTTCAGACTATAAGACGCACTTTTTTGTCTCCCAAAAGGGAGTGAAAATGTCTGTGCATCTTATAGACCAAATATTGCCCAAACCCTGCCCACCTGCCAGCGATTTTTCTGCCTCTGCACGACCCATTTTCAGGCCTATTCAGGCCTTTTTTCAGCCCATTTTTGGGGCTTTTTTGGCCCATTTCCAAGATATTTTTGGCCTGAAAAAAGCTTCAAAAATGGGCCCAAAAGCCTCGAAAAGGGGCTGAAAAAAGTCTTGAAAATGGGCTTTAAAAAGCCTCAAAAATGGGCTGAAAAAAGCCTCAAAAATGAGCAAAAAAAAAAGCCTCAAAAACAGGCTGAAAAAAAAAGGCTAGAAAAGGCCCCCAAAAAGGCCCAAAAATAGGGCCCAAGGAGGCCAAAACTTTTTTTTGTTGATTTCTTCTTCTAAATTTAGGTGCGTCTTATCCATTTTGAAGTTGACACATACAATATTCCAAGTGTGTCTCAGTAGTGCAGTATAAAGTGATATTATCACTTTATATATCTCATAACCTTGATATTATTTCATTGTTGATGCATTCTGGGACTGCATTGGATTTTTTGGCAGCTGCCACACACACTGCTGGATCATACTTAAGCAGTGGTCCATTAGGATATTTGGATCTTTCTCATAGTTTCTTCTGTTGAACCAAGTACCACCTTTTCTGTACCTGTGCATTTGATTTTTCCTGCCTAGGGGCAGGACCTTGCTTTTGAAGGAGAATTTATTTTATTTTAGCATTAGTCATGCAGTAATCAAAACAGCAGCTTATATTCTGTGGAGAAAGAGAGAAAAGCAAATAACGAAGGAGAAGTTGGGACCATAAATAAATAAAAAGATTGAAACAATAGTCAGAGCAAAGAAAGATAACATTTTTTTCCCCTACTGGAAGGGAGATTCTGATTGCTTACGGAGAACTTTTAAATATGCAGCACTGCCTAATTCTTTCAATTGTACAAACCAGCATGTTGAAGGAGGAGTTTAGAGAAATAGTTTCAAAAAAAATAAAAACTACAGACAAACAGAAATGGAAAGCTTTCTCTGATTAAGTCACAGAAAAGTGGGAGAATGCATATGCGAGAGAGAAAGAGGTGGAATAACACCAACTATAGATGAGCAACTCCAAAAGAAATTAATAGCTTTGAATGTAGATCAAAAAGGAAGATGCAAGAAGTTCAAGAGGTTGACAGTCTTTAAACTGGGAACTAGCATCTTGAATGCAGGAAAATACAAGCAAGCCCAATTTTCTATTTCTGATATAGAAAGCTTAAAGCCTGTCATCAATTAAAAGAGAATAGAAACTTTTTTTTGCTAGTACAGACTCGGGAATAAACTGGTCTTGAGAATCAGTAAAGTGAAATTGCAGAAAAAATATCTAAGAACAGATTTCTCTTTCTTTTGTGTTATTCCCCAGATGTTTGTTTCTGGGAGGGTTTGTGTTTGAAATTTAGACTTTCCTTGCTTATATCAGTTTGCTAGGCATGGTGCCTCCCTTTACATTTCACTAGAGGACAAAAGCTGATGTATTTTAACTTTGAAATGATGGGGGAGAAATACATAAAAAACATTTCTTTCCTGGCACCTGCAGTTCAGAGTTTCTTGTAAGTAGGATCTCTTTCCTCTTTTTCATCTGTAAGTCATCACTCCCCCACCCTCCTTTAACTCGTGTATAAGCAGTTGCCTTCCATTTATACGCCACAGGGGTATTATCACTGAAAAGAGTGGAAGTCAGCTTAAAAAATCTCTTGATTTAATGCAGAAATTAGGGCAATGTATCAACAGGACACCCTCCACTTAATACTTTAAACATGCCCTACCAACATTAGAGAGGATGAAAAAGCTGTTTATTGGGAACAGTTCTAGCTTTACTATGGAATAAGAAGAAGTAGCAAGAAAGGGAGAGTTTATATATAGAAGACATTATAGATGCCTTATTGAATGATGATGAGTGTTTTGGATTATAGTGGATCCGATCACGTTTAGAGGATTAGATTTCCTTATACTGAGGAGAACAGTTTGAAAAGATCTTCTTTTTTTAGGTCTCATATTTTTCAGAAAAATCGTTTCCCTACCATTGGAAGTGGCAAAAACTGCCCAGGGCATGTCAAAAAGTGCTAAGAAGTTTGACATACTTAATTCTGCCAGTTTCCACTTCCCTGTCTTCTGCCACTTGGGTTAAAAGCACAGTGTAATTCTGTTCCTCTGCTGCCTCCAGATGTAATTTCAAAATACGGAGAGTTTTAGTTCTTTTTCTGTGTAGGATTTATTTTCTTTTGTGACTCTTTCTTGGGCCATAAGAGGATTGGGATGCTATGCATAACAGATAAAGCATTTATAATCCCTTTCAACAAGCAGAAAATTATGTCTCCTAGCACCCGAGAATCTGACTAACACCTTGGCTTTAAATTTTTCTTAAATAGTTAAATAGTTCTTGACAAGTCATAATATCTCAGTTTGAAATCTGTATTGTATTTTTTTTTAAAAAAATATTTATTGTGTTTCTCTACCACCTAATGAAGAAGTTCTCTGATGACAAATAAGATATATTTGTATAAACTTGTACAAGGTAAACCTGTACAAAACAAAGAAATGTATGTAACACTTCAGGTTCAGAACAACACAACAGACAGGATAAAATCTCAATATATAGCATAATTCTACAATTCTGAAACAACAAAAGCACTCCCAAAATGCTTGGGAAATTAAAGAAGGCCTTCACCTGGTGCCAGGTAAAAAGTTATTGTGGGTACAGTATTAGCAGGGTGGGTTCTACTTACCTTTACTACTGGTTCGCAACAGGATCATGTATGCATGCTTCGCTCACGCATGCGCCGAGCTTCAGCACATGAACAGATCATATATGATGACATCTGGGTGGGTGGGTGGAGCCTCCCCCTAGTTTTACTACCGGTTCACAAGAACTGGACCGAACCAGGGGCAACCTACCACTGAGTACTAGGTGAGCATAATTCACTAATGACTAGCTGAATCCTTTTGCTTTCGTCCTTTTTCTGGTTGCCCTGGATTTTGACTTATTGGATAAGAACACAGAAAACGGTTCAACTGATGATCACAGACTATTTTATTACTTCATTAGTGGATGTGAAAGGATGGATGATTCATAAAAAGATCTTAAACTATCTTGAAAGATCAACCAAATACAAAAGAAAAGTACAATAATTATTTAATTTAATTTAATATTTAATTTAATATTGGATAAAGGTGACACTAAAATGGACAAAAGACTTATGGACGTCACCTTTTCTTTAAGTGAACCTTGTTTTTAAAGTATTATCATGTACATAAATAATTTTTATATAAACAGTATTTCATCGCATGACAATGGAATGATACTGTAAATGAATGGGCTCCGAAACACCATTTTGTTCCAAAAAAGAATTTAAAAAGCAGCAAACAGGAGTCAAATTTGATTCAGTGTGGTAAAATAAGTAGCATGATTGAGTATTCATTGTTATATAGAAATATGGCTCTTATGGGATAGATTCTTGCTTTTATTAAAAGCTGACTATGCCAAAGTAAAAATAGAAGTATTACTTGTAAAAATATAGGCAGAAATATGGTCAGCAGCCCACTAAAGAAGAATTATTTTGGTCATGTCCTCTGACTATTTATTTCAATTAAATTCATGATCCCTAAAATACAGGGTCATAAAATGAATTTATTGCTGCTGTATTGAATTGATATTACCATGATATTTTATGCTGATGTTAAGGAACTTAATATAGAAGATATGAGTCAACAGGGTTACTTTTTGTAAAATTGCCAGATTAGGGCTACGATTACAGCCATTTCATAATGTTTCAAATTTCACAAAGTCATAAAAGTGAAAGCTAGGACTGATTTCTCAGGATCAGTGAAGGTCCTAGAGAACTAGTTGGTGGAAATCTCAGTTTTGCTTGGTCTTTGTTGGTAAGATCTACATTACTCTATGACAGGGGTGTCAAATTCAAGGCCCAGGGGCCAGATCTGGCTTACGGGGTGCTTAGATCTGGTCTGTGGGGCCACCCTGGAAACAGCGAAGGACTAGCCTGTGGTGCTTCTGCCACCAAAAACAGAATTCAGGACAGCCACGTGAAGCCCTCCCAAGCTCAGTTTTTGCTGGCAGAGGGTTGTAGGTGGCTGTTGCAGCTGAAAACAGAGCTTCAGAACCTGTTTTCGCTAGCAGAGTGCTTGGGCCACCACAGTCATTCCCAACATGAGTGACATTGAGCTGGCCATACTCACCCTGGCCACGCCCACCTCGCCCTCCCCCCAAGGTCAAACACAACCATGATGCGGCCCTCAATGAAATTGAGTTTGACATCCCTGCTCTATAAGTTCTTTTGTTTATTTTACATTCTACTAGACATAAAAAATTCTGATAAAAATTGTGTAGAATCTGGTAACGTTCAGCTGGGTTTTTAAAAATGGAAACTTCTCTTTGCTCAAACAAGAAAGATTCAATTGTTTAATGGAGTGGCTAATTAGCTTCAGGAAGTACTGTTGATTCTCTGGATCCATGTATTAGTGCTAATCTGTTAGTCCTTAATAGAATTCTTTATTGGCCAAGTGTGATTGGGCACAGCAGGAATTTGTCTTGGTGCATATGCTCTTGGTGTGCATAAGAGAAAAGATACATTTGTCAAGAATCATAAGGTACTTAATGACAGTCATAGGGTGCAAATAAGCATTAAAATCATATTAGGAAACAATCAATATAAATTGTAAGAATACTAACAAAAAGTTACAGTCATACAGTCATAAGTGATAGTCTGTTGTGGTCCGCTAGCAGCCTGCAGACCTGGCAGTAGAGTCGGACAGTGAGGAGGCTGGGGAGGATGATGGGCCAGTCCTGGAAACAGGGGAAGGCCCAGACGAAGGCTCTGTGTCGGAGGCAGAGATGGAGCCAGGGTCATCTGGGAGCGATGCATGAACTCCGGAACCTCCAGAGGCAGACAGAAGAGAGGCAGAGGAACAGGAGAAGCCTGTTCCTAGTGCATGCATGTGAAGAGCTGTCAGTATGCAAGAGCAGCTAAAGCAAAAAGTATGACTCGGGAGTAAGGCCAGAAGATGATTGGCCCCTCCCATAAGGCTTAAAAGAGCAGCAATGAGCTGTTGCGTTCTTTGTGGAAAAGCAACGTTGATTCCAGTGCTCCTTGTCAGCGTCTCTTGAACTTGTGGGGTTTTTGCCAAGAAAAGCCTTTGGCAGGTTGCCAAAGACAACAAAGATTGGTGATAAGGCTGAAGGACTATTTATGAAGAATTTGTTTTGGACTCAGCTGAGAATGAATTAATTCTCAGCTGTTTCAATAAACTAAGTTTGTTCAAGACTAATTGTGTTTAGTAATCAATACTTGGGCCTCGGTCACAACATAGTCTAGGCAAGAAGCACCAATACGAATACTAACCCTACCTTAATTGTAAGGCTAAGTGAGTGTGAAAGTATATTTCTCCCTTATCCCCTTTAGTCCATAAACTAGAAAGGACTCTTTTTGATACTTTTGTCATGCTCCCATTGCTTCTATAGGCTAAATTATTCTTATCTAACCATTATTTCAGCTGCTGCTCCTCTTGTTACTCAAGCACATTTTCATAGACCATTTCATAATCTTTAGCATGCTGGATGACTCATGGTCAGAATATTTCATGGAAATATTCTTTTTCATGGAAATATATCTTTTCTCAGATATACTTCCTGATATTCCTGACAGACAGACAGACAGACAAGACAGACAAGACAGACAGAGACTTCAGAGGATAATTAGAACTGCAGAAAAAACAATTGCTACCAACCTGCCTTCCATTGAGGACCTGTATACTGCACGAGTCAAAAAGAGGGCTGTGAAAATACTTACAGACCCCTCACATCCTGGACATAAATTGTTTCAACTCTTACCCTCAAAACGACACTATAGAGCACTGCACACCAGAACAACTAGACACAAGAACAGTTTTTCCCGAACGCATTCACTCTGTTAAACAAATAATTCCTTCAACACTGTCAAACTATTTACTAAATCTGCACTACTATTAATCTTCTCATTGTCCCCATCACCCATCTCCTTCCACTTATGACTGTAACTTTGTTTCTTGTATCCTCACAATTTATACTGATATTGTTTCCTGATTGCTTATTTGTACCTTATGACTATCATTAAGTGTTGTAAGTGTTGTACCTTGATGAAGATATCTTTTTTTTAATGTACACTGAGAACATATGCACCAAGACAAATTGGCCAATTTGTCACACTTGGCCAATAAAAAATTCTATCTATCTATCTATCTATCTATCTATCTATCTATCTATCTATCTATCTATCTATCTATCTATCTATCTATCTATCTATTATACCATATTGTCCGATTGATGGGGTCTTTGGTACGCTCTGATCTTGGTTGTTTTTTGCAGATGTATCATTACCCAAATTAGGTAACATCATCAGTGCTAGACTAACACTAACACTGATAATGTTATGGAGTTGGTTAATGAAACATCTGCAAGAAAATAACCAAACTCAGAGAGTACCAACGACCTCTCATTTAACCACGAGCTACAAATGTTCTCTTTTATTTGTGTTTGATTTATCCCTACATTATGGGAATGTATTTGTGGATTTTGCCATAGAGAAATGTCTAGCACTATTTTTTTTAGCACCAAAGATACACCTTTTCTATTTTTATAATTCAAGAGAAATAGGCCATATAAAGGCTGTAGAAATTAAATAAGTAAATAAATACTTTAGGTATTAATTATTTTCATTATTTTGAACAGAAATGTATTTTTGTGTATTATTTATTAATATATATCATTATTTTCCTTTTTAACTTATTAATATATTTTCCTTTAAAAAAACCCTACTTTATGGTTTCTAATGCACCTTGGGCTGTTTAAGAAGACAATAAGTTACTAAGCAAAAAAATACATCAAATATACTCTTTCTCCTCACTTTTGCTGTGCTTTGATTTTTTTTAACTCAAAAATTTAAAAACTAGACTAAGATTGTTGCATTTATTTCTCAATGTGTCATATGTCTGAAGTAAATGGACATTAAGATTAAATAATTGGTTGTGCCAAATCTGAGACTTCAAATAGAGCAACGTGAACTAATTCTATGTCTCCCAATAGATCACAATACAGATCGCAGTAAACATAGATCAGAATACAAATTCCAATTTCTAAGTGACTCAAACCAAGGTAGTGAAACACCAGAAGCTCTATTACCATATTGAATCTACTGAATATGGCAATATAGCAGACATTGCTTTTGAAGAACAATGTCATCATCAGGATAGGAAGGATGAAAAAATGGTGGAGGGAGATAGATGAAACTCAGCAATAGATAACTATGCCTTCAAACCACAAGGCACAGTTAAATCATTAATCAGGGTCTATTTAACTTCTATGGTCAGAAGAAGAAATCTCTGGAGGAGTCATGACTTCTATGTGTAAGTTGCTGAAAATTATTCTATTCTGAAGGTCATATTATGTCCAGGTATAAGATAATGTATCTAACTGAGAAATGGGGTTAGGTGAGGTTTTTGCACATAAAAGGTAAGCAGAACTTTCATTGCAAGATCACAGCTGCCATGTTGACTTTCCTGATCACACCACATGGACATCATTATTGGAAAAATTTTAAAATTGCTTTCTAAAAGGAATTATTCTTATCTTATCTGTGGAAAAGTATAGGTGAAAACTCACTTTAATGAAGTCTCAGAAATGTGCTTTGGGTAATGAGTTTCACTTTATTTAAGAATTTCACTTTATTTGTATTTCTAGAATAATATTACAACATTATTTCTGTGGAAGGAAAGAAAAATTCTAAGCCTTAACTGAAAGCTGTGTGATTAACTGGATATAAGAAGTACAGGTGGCCCCTTGATACATAAGGATTCCATTCCAGTCTATCAATTGCCAATGAAATTCCCAATATTTGACTTTGAAAAATTGTACAAAAGTATAAAATCCAAACCACCAATCACTGACAGAACTGACCACCAGCTGAATTTTGTACCTCACAGTAACCAGTCAAGAAGTATGATGTAAAAAAGATGTTGAGACTCTAGAAAGAGTGCAGAGAAGAGCAACAAAGATGATTAGGGGACTGGAGGCTAAAACATATGAAGAATGGTTGCAGGAACTGGATATGTCTAGTTTAATGAAAAAAAGGACTAGGGGAGACATGATAGCAGTGTTCCAATATCTCAGGGGTTGCCACAAACAAGAGGGAGCAAAGCTATTCTCCAAAACACCTGAAGGTAGAACAAGAAGCAACGGGTGGAAACAAATTAAGGAGAGAAGCAATTTAGAACTAAGGAGAAATTTCCTGACAGAACAATTAATCAGTGGAACAACTTGCCTGCAGAAGTTGTGAATGCTCCAACACTGGAAGATTTTAAGAAGAGGTTGGATAATCATTTGTCTGAAGTAGTGTAGAGTTTCCTGCTTAAGCAGGGAGTTGGACCAGAAGACCTCCAAGGTCCCTTTCAACTCTGTTATTCTAAGTCACCAGAATCAGCCTTGTGATTCAACCAGTTAATAAGATCAACCATCCAGGTTGTATAGGTCCATCCAGGACCTATATAAATGAATAAGTTACTTCACCTAAAAAAAACCTCACTGAAGGTGTTACCTAGTATTGTGATGAAACGTCCGCAGCAACCTTGGAGGACAAACCTCTAAATCTACAACCCAAACTATGAATATTCCCTACAATTTCTAAAGTACAAAATTCATCCACAATTTTATATACACCTGATTAATAAAAATTAAACCTTCAGTTGCATTACTTTAGTTGACTATAGGATACTACCCAATTTTGGATGACTCCCCTTAGTGAAAATTCTTCTTAGGGCCTACTATAAGATTTATATGTTACGAATTTAGCTAGTACTTGGGATCAAAATGCAAAAGATTTTGAACAGTTTTACTATAACATCACAACATAGAACATTATTTCTAGGAATTGACATGTTTTATTCTTTTTCTTATGCCAAGTTGACACTATGTAGGAGAATCCAGATGTCAGATTAATAAAAATCCCATAACATGGTACATTTGAATGGAAACTAGGATTTATACTTTGTATCAATTGGTAGATAAAAATGATGAACAACTAGCACTTTCTCTTTTAAGCGACAAACATTATTTGTCTAGGATTGCTATGTGGAACTATTTACAATTACTTCTAATGACATCTCGATTTAGACTTTTAGCAATTTCAGTGTTGAAACCAATAAGCCCATTGCAAGCAATTTTTAAACCTTATGCCACAAAAACCCTCTAATTACCCTTATTATCATTATTTTGATGGCTTCTGGTATTAGTCATGGTTAACTGAAGACATCTGCTTGAACAAGGGAAGACGGCAATTGTTGCACAAAACAAAAGCCCGTCCACTAGATCAGTTCTTCAAATTTCTCCAGAGAAGGATAGATCAGGACAACTGATTCAGTGTTCTGAGGTCAGAGAAGATCATAAAATAGCAGTCTCCTATGTGTTTGAGCACCAGAAGCTGAAGGTGATATGGCAGCTTTTCTCTCACAAGTGGCAGAAGCTTTTATAAGAACCTAAAGCCAGTCAAACTCACTTTCCAATTACTTTTAGAAATGTTCAATTTAGTCACTTTATGGATATTAGAGCCTGTCAGGTCTGCCATGTTTGCATTGGCACCTCGCTAGCATCCTGCCATCAAAGGCCAGGGAGAGGGGGCATGTGAGGGACATGTGGTCAATAAACATATGGGGAATGTGATGGGAAATAGGGAGGGGGGGTGATTGTTTGACCAAGACCAGGAAGCATGGAACCTGTTTGTGCCAGCATTCAAGGCCATGCAGCCTGAAAATGGAATGCGGACTGTCTCAAACTGTAATGTATTTGAATTTTTGGAGGGAAATTTGGGTGGGAAAATGCACGTTCCTGATTGGCTGGTGCCTCACCCAAAACACTATATAAAGAGAGATGTTTGCTTATTGTTTTTGCTGGGTTCTCACAATAAACCAAAGAGCTGTTGTCACTAAGATCGTCTCCTCCTTTTTCATTGCCCAAACATAACACAAACATCTCAGCATTTCTCAAAACATCTCTACGTCTTCATTGGCTAAAGACAAATTAGTCATGGGGGAAGATTGGGATGAGGGGAAGAAATGTGTAACTTTTTATGTGGGAAACTTTACTGCAGCCAGCAACCTTTAATAAAAGAACCTATCACTTCACTCAAATAGAGTTGAGAGTCTTTCTTTCCTAAGGACCTGATTGGGGCAGGTCTGATAGAGACCTTTAAAATGGTGAACTTAATTTGTCGCGTTGTGAGTTTTTCGTTCTTTGGATTTAAGAAATTTCAAAGAGTATCTTGAAAAGCAAAAAGAGAGAGAGAGAGAGAGAGAATTTTGATTTATGAAAGTTTTAAATGGATTTGGAAATCACACACACACACAAACACACAAAGTATTCATGGGAGGAATTGTAACTTGACAAAGGTTGCAAATGGACACTAGAGGGAACCAAAGGACTTGGAAGAAAAGAGTTAAAAAAGTTAAGAAGGCTGTAACTTTTTCTTATCTTAAAAAGTTTTTTTTTTTACATTGGCTGAAATATTAAAAATTAATGCCTCAGAAAACTACACATTTCAATGGATAAACTTTTAGAAGACAATGAGAAAATTATAAAAACTTGTACTTGACATAGACATTATAAAACTGAAGGCATGGAAGAGAACAACAACAACAAAAGAACTACCAAAATGGGAATACAAAAGACAAATCAAGAACAAGACCTGGACATGAAATTCTGTGCAGAAAATTCTGATGATGCCTCTATGAGAACAAGAGGATCCGAATGTGGAACAACTCTGCCAAGAAATCTTGGACGATGTTTCTTTACGGGGGTTTACAAAGTAGGCTCATGAAAGCTTTGAAGACTGCTTTTAAATATCAAAGAGTGATAAAAGATCTAATCCTGCAATGCTATAGGAAAGATTCAAGACTGTACAAACAAAAAAGGAGTATAAAGTTGGACTATTTCACCAGGGATAAATCATTTGTTTGATATTTCTGATAGCTTCTAATGGACTTTTTGCTGAACCAGGATTGAAAAGATGAGGACTTTTAGATTGAGTACAGACAATAGTTGGCTATGTGAAGATTTTTTAAATTTGTAACATTAAAAGGTGTGAAAAGTTACTAGATTAGTTTATATTTGATGTGGTGAAGGTTAGAAGCCACTTCTTTTCTTTTTCTTTTTTCTTCTACCCCCCCCAGTTTTATTTTAGTTTACTTTGCACTGTTTTTACTACAATTATTAAAAACTTAATAAAAATATTCAAAAAATAAAATTATTTTGGTGAAAAAATCATTTTGATACACAAATATTAATTAGACTTAGAATAACTTTATTGTCATTTTGAATGTACACTAATTGGCATACATTAAAATGAAACTTTGTTGCATACAGGTTTCAAAGGGTCACCACCTCCAGTTGTTGGATGGAGTTCAGTGGATGGATTTTCTACCAGCTCTACCCAGTTCGGGCGAACCAGTAGTGGCAGTGGCGGGTGGCTCCACCCACCCACCTGGATGTCATCACGAACCCTCTGCACTCAAATTTGTGAACCGGTAGCAAAGGTAAGTGAAAACCCACTACTGATGGAGTTGGATGGAGTGAAGAATGTTATCTAATTGTTGGATGGAGTGAAGAATGTTATATTATGGCATAGAAAACAGTAACAGTTGTTAACAACAATACCGGTGTTCAGTTCTATTGAACACTTCAATAAAATTTCATCTGGCATGATCTCGTATTCTAAAATTATACTCAGACTTATTGGATTCCATTGGGCTTGTATGGAAAAAATATCATAATATTAGAGATGCAAAATATTAAAGATTCATGTTCCATTTAAACATATGCTTGTACACAGTCCTGTAATTGTTCTATTTTGGTAAGAAATTACCAAAATATATTCACTTTGAGACAAGATATAGTATTTTTATATTAATAATGTTCATAGTCTTTTGAACTGCTTTTAATAATGTCATATTCTTATCACATAAAAGTTCACATCTGGTCAAAGAAAGTAGATTCTTTGTTCTTCAGTACTGGAAAGCTGAATACTTGCTTTCAGCTACTAGGTTGTCTGCAGAGTTGATGCTATTGCTAATTCACAAATTATTCACTACTCACAGTAGATTATCAATGGATGGTACTAATAAAATATGGTCCCCATTCATTGAAATGCTTTTATAAAAGTTATACAATCAAAAATGAGTTTCCCAGTTAATCATCCAGTCCAGCTAAAGTCAAGTGCTTTTTGAATAATAATCTTTTTTATTTTTTTACTTTCCCTTCCTTTCTCTTTTCTTCCCTTCTTTGCTTTGCATCCAATCTTTTTCAAGCTTTGTCTCCTTGGTTACTATTTCTCCAATTATGGTTTTTTAAAGATTACAAGTTCTTTGGCAAATTATAGACATGAGATCCCAGTTAAGGGACAAGAACAGAGGTTCAAGAGTTTTGGAGTATGATGTTCATTCTACTCTGAACCTTTTTTTAAAAAAATATTATTATTATTTGGTGGCCTAGATTCCAATAACCTCTGCTTTTCAGCTATCCTGTATATGGGCCAGTTGGATAATTAGGAAGCAGTTTTTTAAATTCTTTTTCCTGGGGCGATTTATGCTTGCATCTTGGTCTTTTAATCCAGTCCCCTTGAAATGAGCCTATATACTCGCCTTTTTTTCTTTTTGTATCTTTGATTCTGTTTCTTACTCTGCAAGTTTATGTTACACTGAAATGCATCCACAGTATATTGAAGAACCTTTTCTTTCCAGTATCCTTATTTTTTTCAAAATTCTGCCCCCATTTTCAGCCTCGGGCAAATCCTTCTCTTTCTTCTCGACGATCCAAGGCAGACTAAGGCAAACAAAAGCTCAAATCCGCAGTTACTTGAACCTTGTAACATTTTTCTTCCAATTTGAAATTTAATTACTAATTTGTCCCCTGCTAGAATCATTGGAGTTTTATTATTCTAATAATATTTTTCTATTCCCCATCGAATAACAAAATATTCTTTGGGGACTCTCTGTGCTTTATGTGTATCCATAAAAACTCTTAACTGAAAGAGAATATTGGACATGTTGTAACTAGGTTTAATTTAGAGTTACTGGATGAAAGTATAAGATTTGAACCATGCTTCTGTCCTCATCAGATATCAGAGTTATGTTCTATTATTAAAACTTCACAGTTGTGACTTCTTGATTATTTATGTATGAGTGGAAGATCAGGAAGCATCTTGGAGAGTTCAGTACTAAAAATGTACTGTCCACTACATTATAGTTCCCTTATGCCTTATAGAAATTCAGCCAGCTCAGGTATATACTGATTACGCATTTGAAAAAATATAGAATGAGAGGATGGTGGGAGGGAGGGAGGGAAAGAGGAAGGAAGGGAAAGAGGGAGGGAGGGAGGGAGGGAGGGAGGGAGAGAGAGAGAGAGAGAGAGAGAGAGAGAAGGTGATATTTCTTTTGATCATTTGATGATGGCATTTCCAATTTGCAATCCAATTAAAATAAAACTAGGAGGGGGGCATTCATACATCATTACACTGTAACACAAGTATGTCCTCCAGGAATTACAAGCTCTGGAGCTGTGCTCAGATGCATTCCCAATGGCAAAAATGAAAGCTACTTATAAATCAAGGTGTTAGTTTCATACTGCATATATTTGCTGTGAAAAACTCTGTTAGAATGTATAAGGTTGCCCTCAGACTTATCATTCAGAGAATCCTGAACAGGCACGAAGCATATTAATGGCACATAAATAAATTCAGAGCCGTGGATTCTGTGAAGCAACAGCACTGCACAAAAGGATTTTTTCAGCTTCACTTCCTGCCAATTTAAACTTCCATAGTTAAAGAAATGAGTTCTACTGGTTGTTTGATTTACAGGGTGCAGGGCAGTAATAATGAGAAAGTTAATTTGTTTAAGTAGTTCTCCTTCCCTCCCCTTTCCTTGGCATCTCTCTGCCTTGCTGTCCAGTTTTGTGGTACTGTAAATTGGAACACTGAAGTCAACAGCAGCTGGAACAAGGCATTGTATCTGTCAGTAAACTTTTGCCTAGGATTGTTTCAATATGAAATCAAGGTGTTCAGTGGAATAATTGGCTGAATAGCTTAAATCAATATTCAAAACTCCATATTTTACCGCTTGTTTTCATTGCCCCTACTGTATCAGACTGTCACACAGTGCTGCTGCAATGACAAAGCCATACCTTGCAGAATTTTGAGAAATATAAATCAAACCTACAGAGATGTTCCTGAAAGGATGAAACAAGCATTATCCTTTTGTACATATGTGTGAAAACCATGGTGCATTACAAAATGAATGGATTTTGCAGCATGACAGTGTGACTTTTATTTGGTGACATTTCTGCCCACTGTCCTGAAACCTGCCTGAAGTCTGGCAAACCTATTCGATATGGGTGATCTGTAGCTGTGAGCTGTGAGCTGTAAGCTACTGTGCTGGAATAAAGTAAATGCCACTGGATTAACTTTCTGGGTTGAACCTGATACTTCTCTAATAGCAGAATAAAGTTATGGAGTTCTTTGTGCTCTCTGAGCTTGGCTGTTTGCTTGCAGGTAGATAGGTAACGTCATCAGTGCACTGATGACGTTACCTAGTTGGGTAATGAAGTATATGCAAGCAACCAACCAAGCTCAGAGAGCATCAAGGACTCCATAGTTCAATGCTGAGCTACATATTTTTTCTTCTGCTGGAGTGTGAAGATGCTTGGTGGCATTTTGGAAATGCTGTGTCTTCATGCAGCTATCTTTATTTCATCAACAGCCCACCATGGCAGCAGCTGAGTTCCAACTTACTTCTTTTTATTTTTACACAATGTTTATGGTGGGCTATGATTCTTTCTTTATTATTGATTTGATTATGTGGCCACGTAGTGGATTCTGCCCAGCTTTCATCATTTCAAGTTGCTGAAGACATATCCTTTCCTCCAAGATTGGGTACTGTTTCTATTGTCTTTGAGACCATAAATTTGGCTTCCAGTAGGAATTTTCCCTATGATATCATGCTGCATTTATGCATTTATTTGGAATCTTTTTGGAAAGAGCATTAGATTTGTGTTTAAAAAGAGGACTAGCACTTTCTTTGGTGCCTAGGAAATAAAGCCAAGTTCTACGAGGTCTACCAGGTTATTTCTGTCCCCTATAAAGTTTTCCACTACCTGCCAGCAAAGGATTTAATGCAGATATAATTGATATATAATATAATGGAATTTGCTACTTAGGAAGTGTTATTTCCTTCTTTTATTACATTTTGTATAGTCCACAGGCTACTTCTGCATGTTCCCGAACTACCATCTCCTTCCAATTCTTGTCATCTGTTTTCAGCTTTCTCATTTTCTTGTAACTTCAAACAATCCTATCTATTGCATCACTCTTCAATTTTTATCTCTCCTTTGATTTTTTTTTAAATATAAGCTTGCAATCTTTCCAGTGAGCCATGGAACTTCAGTAAAGGAAGATGGAAAAAAGTTAATAGATGGGGTCTGTTTCTGCTTTTAGCCCTACTGACAGTTCAAGTGAGAGCAGGAGGGCATTGAATGAAATGGAAGGGAATGTCCATTTTGCTCTTTGAGTTCCATCAACCATGCTTGTTGCCTATCAATTGGGCAATGTTAGGTCTGTGTTCAGAAGTCTAATGGCAGATCACAATTTTACATCTATCTTTCACCCAAACTATTTGATAGTTGATAGCTGGGTGGTTAATTCCCACCTATATTCTTGTAATCATTCATCCAAACTCTCCACATCATTTATTCAGGAGAGGAATTGGGAGCTTTTTTGCCCATTGCTGATTTATGCTGGCCCTCTGAATCTTCCAAGAAATGGCATTGTTGAAGACCAATCCCAAAGGACCTAGATATTTCTGTGAATCACTTTAATCTAATATGGCCTGACTGTTCTTAATATCTAACATATTTTAGTTTTGACAAAGAAAAGTTTGATGGGAATATCTGAAAGGTTTATGCAGTGACTGTACCCAAATTCCTGAGTTCCCTCCCTTAAGGAGATCATATTGGTGTCCTTGTGCTGGTGTTTCACAAAAAGATTAGATTACAGATTAACAGAGTTGGAAGGGACCTTGTAGGTTACCCCGTCCAACCCTCCAGCCAAGCAGACCCTACACCATTTTTGACAGATGGCAGTCCAGCTTTCTTCAAAGCTTCCAGTGATGAAGCTCCTACAACTTCTGAAGGCAAGCTGTTCCATTGGTTGATTGCTTTCACTGTCAGAAAATTTATCCTTATTTCCAGGTTGAGATTGTTCAGTTTCCATCTATTATTCCTTGTCTGGCCTTCAGGTGCCTTGGAAAATAGTTTGCTTCCCTCCTGTCTGTGGCAGCCCCTCAAATATTGGAACACTGCTATCATATCTCCCCTGGTCCTTCTCTTCACTAGACTAGCCATGCCCAGTTCCTGCAACCATTCATCGTATGTTTTAGCCTCCGTTCCCCTAATCATCCTAGTTGCTCTTCTCTGCACTCTTTCCAGAGTCTCAACATCCTTTTTATAGTCTGGTAATCAAATGTCTGGTAACTGGATGCAGTATCTAGGTGTATAGATCTTCTTTCTGAAGCTGGTTTCTCTCCATTATGCAGATTTTATAAGATACTGTTGTCTTTCCTTTACGAAATGTTCTAAGTTATGTATGTGTCTTGGAACATACAAATGTTATATAGTTACAATAAAAATACTGTATATATTACCTTGAAGAAGACAGGTTGAAACTATCATAAATAAAACCATTGTGTTTATGTATGTCATATTAAGTTGTATGTTGTTGAACCACATCGCATGAGACAGCTAGTATATTACCTGTAAGAGTTTAAAAGTAGTACCATTTCACTGACATACCTTTTATGTTGTTCTACAGAACTAGCGTGACTCATGGGATCTCATTTTTTAGCTTTAACATACATAGTCTTTACTGTGGTCCTTGTCTTTCATTATTTGTAGCATTTTCTCCCTCCTGTATCACTAGCATTCAATATTGCTGTGGATGAGGAAATGATACTTTAGCTGTAGTGCAGACATTCACACAAATGTGTGACCAATTGCAATGACAGGGTTTCTTGCTTGCCAAGCTTGAGATAGAATAAGAGAAATGTTGACTAGACTGCCTCCAAGGATATTTTTAGAAGAGTGCTTCTTACATATCTTGAAAAGTGTTTCATAAGCATCTTAATTTCTCTCCTTTTCTGTTTGCTTCCATCAATATATTTTGGAATATATAAAAATAAATTAAAAGTCATCTCATATAAAAGCCATATAAACATTTTTTCTAAGGGTTTATATTACAGTATAAGTATTTTACAGTAAGTTATTTCTACATTCACACATGCATTTCTACACACACACACACACACACACACACACACACACACACACACACATTCTCTCTCACACACACAGAATACAATGTATACAAATGGAAGTATCTACATACAGATATTCCTTGAGTTATGATGGCAGCTGGTAAATAAATAGAATAGAATAGAATTCTTTATTGGCCAAGTGTGATTGGACACACAAGGAATTTGTCTTTGGTGCATATGTTCTTGGTGTACATAAAAAGACAAGATATACTCATCAAGAATCACAGGGCACAACACCCAGTGACAGACATATGCTACAATAAGCAATCAAATCACACTAGGAAACAATCAATATCAATATAAATCGCAAGGATACAAACAACAAAGTTACAGTCATGCAGTCACAAGTGGGAGGAGATGGGCGACAGGGACGATGAGAAGACCAATAGCAATAGTAATGCAGCTTAATGTGAATAATTTGCCAGTGTTGAGGGAATTATTTGTTTAGCAGAGTGATGGCATTCGGGGAAAAAATGTTCTTGTATCTAATTGTCTTGATGAGCAGTGCTCTATAGCGTTGTTTGGAGGGTAGGAATTGAAACAATTTATGTCCAGGATGTGAGGGGTCTGTAAATATTTTCACAGCCCTCTTTTTGACTCGTGGAGTGTACAGGTCCTCAATGGAAGGCAGGTTGGTAGCAATTGTTTTTTCTGCAGTTCTACTTGGCATCATATGACTGCATCACTTACGATGGAAATCCTGACAGTTCTAGTTCTATTGTAACTCTAGGATCACATGGATAATTATGTGGGAAAAGGCTGAAGTCCCAGGCAAAGAGTGCATGTGGAGTACAGGAGTACAAAGGCCAGGTAAGCTCTGTGGAGTGCAGTCAGGGTGGGGAGTACTATGGGTGGACTCTGGTGGGCATGGGCAGACCAGGGATGTCCATATATGGGCCTTGGAGAGTGTGGGTTGACTGGCAAATGGTTTGGGTAGACTCTGCACAGCATAAATGGGCCAGCAGGGGCCTGGGTTGTGTTACAGACTGTGGGTAGCTAGGCAGCTTGGCAGGTGGGTGCTGCAACTGAATATGCATTCAAAGTGTGATCAGGCAGAAGGTTCTGTAGGTAGGCATGTGCTATGGAGTGCGGGTAAACAGTGGGGGAGTGCTACAAAGTATGAAATCCCTGAGATCATCTTTCATAATCAGGTTCCTTAAGAGAAAAAGTGGTAGGAGCAACTTATAGGAGTTGCTATAACTTGCTATCATCTGTGCCAGCTTTGACATTGACATTGCTTGTGACAAACTGGCAGAGAATGTTACAAATCATGTGGCTGTGGGTTGTGTGGGGACACCATGATGATTGCAGCTTCATGGACTGGTTTTCAGTGCCCCTCATTCAGCATCATAATTTTGAACAGTAGTTGAACAAGTGGTCATAACTTAATGGCTATCTGTATCATAACAGGCATGGTAAAGTAGATAATCATGACATTAAATTTCACTAGTATAAACATATTCATGCAGTAAATATGAAATAATAATCATACTGTAAGAAAACCAATTTAATGACAACTGGTACAACAACCAGGCTTAGATTTGACAATGAAGATATTGAAGTGGTAGATAGTTCCTGTCTTTTAGGATCAAACATTAACAGTGAAAAAGCAAGCAAGCCAGAAATATGCCAGATTCATGCTTAGTAGAAAATACAGCACATGAAAGTGGGTGTGCTTCATGAAACTTGGGCATGGCATGCTCTTGTAACACTATTTTACCATTGATGTGCCTATGTTTTCTTTAAAGACAGGTGATGTTCGTCCATCATTTTTGAAGAGGACCTTGACATCTAACGGGTTGTGGGCTGTCCATGGTGTGTTCGCAGGTGGCTGGTAAGGCCTATATTTTATTTATTTATTTATTTTATTTATTTATTTTGTCAAACACAACAATATATATAAGTATAAGCATGAAATAGCCACACAAAATGAATACAACCAAAGGGAACATTAGGACAGGAACAGTAGGCACGCTGGTGCTCTTATGCATGCCCCTTACAGACCTCTTAGGAAGGGGGTGATGTCAACAGAAGACAGTCTTAGGTTAAAGTTTTGGGGATTTTGGGATGAGACCATGGAGTCAGGTAATTCCAGACATTAACAACTCTGTTACTGAAGTCATATTTTCTACATCAAGATTGGAGCGGTTCACTTTAAGTTTGAATCTATTGTGTGCTCATGTATTGTTGTGGTTGAAGCTGAAGTGATCTTTGACAGGAAGGATATTGTAGCAGATGATTTTATGAATTATGCTCAGGTCATGCCGAAGGCGGAGGAGTTCTAAATTTTCTAAATCCAGAATTTCAAGTCTGGAACCATAAGGTATTTTGTTGTGATCAGAGCAGTGGAGGACTCTTCTTGTAAAATATTTCTGGACACGCTCAATTGTATTAATGTCCGCAATGAAGTGTGGGTTCCAGACAGGCGAGCTGTAATTGAGAATTGGTCTAGCAAATATTTTGTATGCTCTGGTTAGTAGTGTAATCTTTCCGGAGAAGAAGCTACGCAAGATTAGGTTTACAACCCTTAATGCCTTTTTGGCGATGTAGTTGCAGTGGGCTTTGGCACTTAGATCATTTGATATGAGAACTCCAAAGTCTTTGACGGGGTGAAGGTTATCTACAAGGTCATGTCCATCAAGCTTGTATTTAGTGTTCTGATTCTTTTTTCCAATGTGTAAGACAGAGCATTTGCTGGTTGAGATTTGGAGTTGCCAAGTTTTAGACCAAGCGGTTAGATGATCAAGGTCTTTTTGAATGATAGATGTATTATCAGTGGTGTTAAATAGTTTGACATTGTCAGCAAAGAGAACACAATTACTTGAGATATGGTCACAAAGATCATTAATGTATAGTATGAAGAGTGTTGGTCCAAGGACGCTGCCTTGAGGACTGCCACTCTTGACAGGAACAGGATTTGATAGAGCATTGCCAATTTTGACTACTTGTTGTCTGTTAGACAGAAAAGCAGATATCCATAAGACAGAGCATTTGTTGGTTGAGATTTGGAGTTGCCAAATTTTTGACCATTCTGACACAAAGTCAAGGTCTTTTTGAAGGGTAGCTGCATTGTTGGTAGTGTTAAATAGTTTAACATCATTGGCAAAGAGAACACAGTTACTTATAATATGGTCACAGAGTTCGCTTATATATGATATGAAGAGTGTTGGTCCTAGAATGCTGCCTTGGGGGACACCGCTATTAACAGGAGCAGGATTTGATAGGGCACTGCCTGTGTTGACCACTTTTAGTCTGTTTGACAGGAACACATTTATCCAATTATGGAAGGGTCTGGAGATGCCATAGGATTTTAGTTTTAGAAGTAGTTTGTCATGTACCACTGAATCAAAGGCTTTACAGACGTCTATGTAAATTGCATCTATTGCTTTGCCCTGATCAAGATTTATAGTCCATATGTTTTTGCAGTGAAGAAGTTGTAAATTACAGGATAATTTTTTTCTGAAACCAAATTTTTTATTAGAGAGTAGGTTGTTTGTTTCTAGGTGTAGGGTAATGGATTGGTTGATGATTGATTCCATTACTTTGCAGATGACGCAGCATAAAGAGATTGGTCTGTAATTTTCAACTAGGCTGGGGTCTCCTTTTTTGAAGACAGGGATGACTGTGGCTAGTGACCATAGATTGGGAAGGGAGCTGGTCCTGAAGGATTTTTCAAAGATTATGCTTCGGGGTTCTGCAATAACAGTGGAAAGCTTTTTTAAGAAGTATGCACATAGTCCATTAGGTCCAATAGATAGAGATGGTTTCAGTTTCCGTAGTGCCTTTTCAACATTATCTTCTGTGAAATCTATTTGTGTTAGATTGTTGTAATCATTATTGGTACGAATGGGGAATGTTGGGTATGAGCCATTACTGTTAACAAAGACTGAGCCAAAGAATGTGTTAAAGAGGTTTGCTTTAACTGTTTCATCATTGCATTCTTTACCGTTAGATCCTTTTAGGGGATCTTATATAGGCATGAATGTTCTGCCACATGTCTGCCACTATTACAGCATTTGCAGCTCTGGCTTTGCGGAATGCTTGCTTCTCTTGTGCTATGATTATCCTTCTCTCTTCAAATGTCTGGCAGCCTTTTTGGATCAATGTGTACCATGTGGATCGATCTTGTGCCAGGGTTTCTCAGGAGGTGGTGTTGATATCCAGGGACTTGAGAGAGGCTTTCAGCATGTCTTTGTATTGCTTCCTTTGTTCCCTGTGTGATTTCCTTGAGAGAGCTCACCATAAGAGCAGCTGTTTGGGGATGCGGTGGTCTGGCATTCTTGCAACAGGGCTGCCCAGCATATCTGGGCTTTAATCATCAGGGTGTAAACTGATGGTAGGCCTGCTCTGGAGAGGACTTCTGTGTCTGGCACCTTGTCCTGCCACTGGATCCTCAGAAGTCTGTGGAGGCAGGTCGTGTGAAAGTGGTTCAACATTATTGACAGGTATAACATTATTGAACATCTGTTTTAGCTTATCCTCAATGATTTTGACACAGAAAAATAGTGTCCCAGGCTGTTGATGGAGCTCTAATCCAGTTAAGCTTCCTGAACTAATCATGTGTCTAGAATGCTGGGTTTCACAACAGCTATTTATCTATTTGCTATAATAAATTAAAGCTTATGCATCAAATGTCCCAGTGACATTTTGCAAATTTCTCCTTTAAATCTGGATTGACATGGGATGTTTGAATTTCTGCTACAATGACAGAACATTTTATTTTGACTTGTTATTTTCAAGTTTATCGACATTTGCTTTTACTCCTGACTATAGCTCTACATTATACATTATTTAGATTATATTATATAGACTATTATATACATTATATAGACTATAGCTGAGCTTGTCGATTGAAAGGTTGGCAGTTCAATGGTTTGAATCTCTAGTGCTGCGTAAAGGGGTGAGCTCCCATTACTTGTCCTAGCTTCTGCCAAACCTAGCAGTTCGAAAACACGTAAAAAATGCAAGTAGAAAAATAGGGACCACCTTTGGTGGGAAGGTAACAGCGTTCCATGCGCCTTTGGCATTTAATCATGCCAGCCACATGACCATGGAGATGTCTTCGGACAGTGCTGGCTCTTCGGCTTTGAAATGGAGATGACCACCATCCCCTAGAGTCGGGAACGACTAGCACATATGTGTGAGCAGAACCTTTACCTTATAGCTCTACTTTATCTGTACTGTGGTAGCAGCATCCCCAAAGATAGTAATTTCAAATGCTGTCTTGTTAAATCTACCCATTAAGAGTTTTTTTTAAAATTTCTTTCAGAATTCCACAGCCTAGTTGATTAATATTTCAATGGATCATTTAGCCCTTCACAAAATTTGCATTATGCCTTTTAAAATTGAACTCCAGATGCTAGATATTCTTGTCTTTAAGTTTGTACTTATGAAATCTGAAATACCTTGCCATCAATAATGGCTTTGGTGCTAAATGTTTCAGCATTATTATTTTTTCTAGCTGAAATGAATTATGAAGGCTTTTGTGGAGCAATTAAGTTTCTGAATAAGCTGTAAGCTTCCCCTCAATAAGACTCAGTAAAATAGGTACTCCCCCTCCAAAAAAACAATGATTTACCTCAAAACATTCTTCAAATCTGTCTGCATATAATGTCCAGTCATCTGTGGCACTATCAAACATGCTAAACTTCCCAATAAAGCTAGTCATTGCAGTGCAATCTTTTTCATGTTGCCTCTACTTCCTGTACTAACTTGTTCTTCCACTGTTTGCTTTTACTGTCTTTTCTACTTCTATGAAATATCCCAACATAGAAATGCTTGTATAGCGCAATGCCCTCCTTTCAGCTGTCTTGGAGGAAGTTATAAAAAAGTTCTGTCCCTGGAACATTTATGTCTTATGACTCTACTGAATTATTGTTGTGGTCCACCAGCAGCCTGCGGAGCTGGCAGCGGAGTTGGACAGTGAGGAGGCTGGGTAGGACAATGGGCCAGTTCTGGAGTCAGGGGAAGGCCCAGACGAGGGCTCTGTGTCGGAGGCAGAAATGGGGCCAGGGCCATCTGGGAGTGATGCATGGACTCCGGAGCCTTCAGAGGTGGATAGCAGAGAGACAGAGGAACCTGTTCCTAGTGCACGCATGTGAAGAGCTGCTAGAATGCAAGAGCAGCTGAAGGAGAAAGGACAACTTGGGAGTAAGGCCAGGAGATATTGGCCCCTCCCATAAGGCTTAAAAGAGCACCAATGGCTCTTGGGCTCTTTGTAGGAAAGCAACGTTGCTACAATTGTTTCTTGTCAGCACCTGCTGTTTCTGAACTTCGTGGAGTTCTTGCCAAGAAAAGCTTTTGGCAGGGTGCCAAAGAAGACAAATGTTTGTGATAAGGCTGAAGGACTTTTTCTGAAGGACTTTGTTTTGGAATTAATTTGGACTAAGCTGAGAATGAAGTAATTCTCAGCTGTTCTAATAAAATATGTTTGTTTAGGACTGATTGTGTCTGGTAATAACTACTGGGCCTAGGTCACAACAGTTATGTTCTCTTTCAGTGTTAGTTCTTTAGGGACATCTGACATTTTCTTTGTCCAATACTTAAAAGATTATCAGGTCATATAGCTCAGGGTCTGTTTATTTCCCCAGACTATATGCTTATTATAAGATATAAAATTGCTATGTTTTGCACTGCAGCACTACAATTTCTGCACTGCCAGGGACTGACTTCCAGTAAGAGACAGCAGTTGAACATGGATTATTAAGTGACATGCTGGATTTGTGCCTTGTATGCTGTAGACCCATGAATCATAGGGTAGGGATGGAAGCACCTTTATTCTGTGCACAATAGGGCACTTCAGGGATGGGTGTCTTACCTTTACCACCAGTTTGCCGTTCACATGCATGCTTCACACACATTGTCTGTGCATGCGCCCGGCCATCCGGGGTGGCTGGGCTGGCCTCTACCTGTTCGCTTGATTTAATACCACCACTTGGGCACTTGATGGTCATCCAATAGGATGCTGATAAGATGCAGTTTGACTTGATGTCAACCAGTAGCGGCCTTTTTGTTCCAAAGTTGTCACCATTGAGTGTGGCCAAAAATCTGCAAAGACTGGTCCAAAGTTAAGTTCTCACATTCTTTAGCAAGAAGACAAGTTGTCACAGTGGCATGAAGACAAACAAGCCAGCCTTGAGCCACCATGTCCAGTTTCATAGAAAAATAAGCTACTGCCTAAAGTCTTAGTCATCACTCATGCGGCTATCCCTCTTTGCTCATGTATATAAAACTGAAATGGCTTCTCCAAGCCTGCTAGAATGCTAGAAGTTAATCAGATAAATCATATTATCTTGGTATTTTCTAGAGGCAGCATGAACTTGGGCATGACTGAAAAGTGATTTGCTTTTCTTCCTCAATAGATGATGCTACTTCAATAGGTATTGTTTTAGAGCTATTGTATTATGTGTTTGACCAATATCAGCATGGATATCTCACAAAACCTGATTATTTATTTATTTATTTATTTATTTATTTATTTATTTATCAACAAATACAAGAAGACAAGTAACAGAGTAGATACTGACATGGACACATGAAATTTTTTTGGCAAAAAGAAAAGGATATAAATTGGCAAAACATAGCCATAAACACATAGAATGATTACATATAATTGGGAACAGTAGGAGATGGATGGTAGGCACGCTGGTGCGCTTATGCATGCCCCCTTAGGGATTTCTTAAGAACGGTAGACAGTTTACCTTTTACAACAGGATCAGGTAGATTGTTCTAGACATCAGCAAAAGTCATATTTCCTACAATTAAGATTAGAGCAAATTACATTGAGTTTAAATCTATTGATGGCCCTTGTATTATTATGGTTGAAATTAAAGTATTTATTTACAGGTAGAATGTTTTGGTAAATAATCTTATGAACTAAGCATAGGTCCATGTATTTCTAAATGAAAAAAATAGATGGAAATCAATCCTGTTGCAACCTCTACTATGACATTTAAGTGATATCTGCTATTTTCAATAGCATATTCACAATTTTTAATTTCGTTTTTCCTCTTAGCACTTTTCAACTTTTCCAAGTGTTTTCCAACTGCACACCAGAACAACTAGACACAAGAACAATTTTTCCCCGAAGGCCATCACTCTGCTAAACAAATAATTCCATCAACACTGTCAAACTATGTACTGAATCTGCACTACTATTAATCGTCTCATAGTTCCCATCACCAATCTCTTTCCACTTATGACTGTATGACTATAACTTGTTGCTGGCAATCCTTATGATTTATATTGATATTGACCATCAATTGTGTTGTAAATGTTGTACCTTGATGAATGTATCTTTTCTTTTATGTACACTGAGAGCATATGCACCGAGACAAATTCCTTGTGTGTCCAATCACACTTGGCCAATAAAATTCTATTCTATTCTATTCTATTCTATTCTATTCTATTCTATTCTATTCTATTCTATTCTATTCTATTCTATTCTATTCTATTCTATTCTATTAATGTGTTTTCCACATTCTGTCATGTTATATGGACTATCCATTCTTTCAAAATTACTTTCTGTAATTTTCCCCTTTGTCAGATCAAAGCAATTCTTTTGGTACATTAGCACATTAAAATTGCTGCTAACAGTATCAGCCAATTAGCAACTTTTTTATCTGTTATATTGTTTGTCAGATTGTGACAGAGGGGATAGGCTATTGTATGAATTAGGTGGCTTCTGCATAAGAAGAAAATTGTACTTTGTTTGGCAAATATTTTTTATGGATATCAGTAAAGCAGGAAAATAAAATTATTAGCTACACTCTTTTCCAAGAACCAAAGCCCATATTTTTTGAAATGATTTCCATATAAAGGCTTAGTTAGCTGCCCAATGAACTACTTGAACCAGAGGTGGTATTCAGCTGGTTCTGACCAGTTCTGGAGAACCGGTAGCAGAAATTTTGATTAGTTCGGAGAACTGGTAAATACCACCTCTGTCTGGCCCACCCTCATCTATTCTCTGCCTCTCGAGTCCCAGCTGATCGGGAGAAAATGGGGATTTTGCAGTAAACTTTCCCTGAAGTGGGGAAAGAATGGAAATTTTACAGTATCCTTCCCCTGAAGTGGGGTGGGAATGGAGATTTTACAGTATCCTTCCCTTGCCATGCCCACCAAGCCATGCTCACCAAGCCATGCCATGCCATGCCATGCCCACAGAACTGGTAGGAAAAATTTTTTAATCCCACCACTGACTTGAACATATTAGGAATGAGTAATAATTTTAAATCCAAGAACAGACTATATTTTGTATTTATTCGTAGCAGTCAAAGGCTAAAGAGAACATGGGCATGCCTGAGAATTGTTAAGAACAACACTTGGAAGTCACGTTCGGCTGTTATGAATTGCTGGGGTGGCCAGTAGTGAACTATATCAGTTTGTCTTAACTTCTAAGTTTATTTAAAATATAAACAGCATTGGTCCAAGATTTCTCTTAGACTAATATTCAATTGAAATGAAGGTGGAGGAGAAACAAGCATAACTAGAAAGGTAATCAAGTTAAATGTCAACATTTATAAAAAGTTTACAGAGAAGAATAAGGCTAATATCATTATCATTACTGTTCACAGTGAAGAACATTTCCGACCGTGAACCTAATTCGTAAAGATAAATGGAGCCCTTTTGAATGCCTCTGTCAAGGAAGTTGTTATTGATCAGGTAGACATAGCTGTATCATATAATTAGATTTTGTATATTCTATTAGTTACTTGTCAATAAACTAGACAATACTTGAGGTATAGCACCAGAAACATTTAAAGCAAGGTGGATCAATAATTTGATGGATAAGAAGGAATACAAATCTTTGTCTATGTCTGTGAAAGGCACAAGAAATTAAATAAAAAAGTAAGATTAGGTTTTTTGGGGAAATTCATGATTGATGAAGTAGTTAACATTAAATGTACTCATGTATAAAGTATTGTAATACTTTAAGATTTAAGAGGGCAATGAAGTTGTTCTTATACATCAAGTCCAGAAGATTTGGATATCGTAAGTTCAACATGTTATTAATTACCATATATTTTGGAGTATACAATGTACCTTTCCCCCCAAAAAAGAGGGTGAACATCTGGGTGCATCTTATACTCTGGATGTAGCCCCACCCAGCCTCGCAAATGGAGATTTCAGAGGCTGAAAGAAGCCTCTGAAAGAAGCTTCAGAAAAGAAGCCTCTGAAAGGCTTTTATCTAAAATAATATGGCAAGCAACAAAAGAAGTATCTAAAGAAACTATGCTACCAAATCTGGAGAATGACACAATAACCAACAGATCGGAAGAGGTTTATTTTTTATTTTTTATTATTTTATTTTATTAGATTTCTAGACCGCCCTTCTCCCGAAGGACTCAGGGTGGTGTACAGCCAAGATAAAAATAAACAATGTACAATTAAAAATAGATTAAAAAACTTATTATACAGTTAGGCCGATAAATTAAAATATATAATCTAAAAGACCCCAATTTAAAACTAAAAACAGTTAAATTTAAAATCTACCCAATTTAAGAAAGCCCCGCGCGAACAAACAAATATGTTTTCAGTTCGCGGCGAAAGGTCTGAAGGTCAGATATTTGGCGTAAACCGGGGGGAAGTTCATTCCAGAGAGTAGGAGCCCCCACAGAGAAGGATCTTCCCCTGGGGGCCGCCAGCCGACATTGTTTGGCGGACAGTACCCTGAGAAGTCCCTCTCTGTGTGAGCGTACGGGTCGGTGGGAGGCATGAGGTAACAGCAGGTGGTCCCGTAAGTACCCAGGCCCCAAGCCATGGAGTGCTTTAAAGGTGGTAACCAGAACCTTGAAATGCACCCGAAAGGCAACAGGTAGCCAGTGCAGTCTGCGCAGGAGAGGTGTTACATGGGAGCTACGTGGAGCTCCCTCTATTACCCGCGCAGCTGCATTCTGGACCAACTGAAGCCTCCGAGTGCATCTCAAGGGGAGCCCCATGTAGAGAGCATTGCAATAATCCAGGCGAGAGCTAACGAGAGCCTGAGTGACTGTGCAGAGGGCATCCCGATCAAGGAAGGGGCGCAACTGGCGAACCAGGCGAACCTGGTGAAAGGCTCTCCTGGAGACGGCCGCCAAATGATCTTCCAGCGACAGCCGTGCATCCAGGAGAACACCCAAGTTGCGCACTCCCTCCTTTGGGGCCAATAACTCGCCCCCAACAGTCAGCTGCGGCTGCAGCTGACTGTATCAGGGTGCCGGCATCCACAGCCACTCGGTCTTGGAGGGATTGAGCTTGAGCCTGTTTCTCCCCATCCAGACCCGTACGGCCTCCAAACACCAGGACAGCACCTCGACAGCTTCGTTGGGGTGGCCCGGGGTGGAAAAGTACAGCTGAGTATCATCAGCGTACAGTTGGTATCTCACCCCGAAGCCACTGATGATCTCGCCCAACGGCTTCATATAGATGTTGAACAGGAGGGGCGAGAGAATCGACCCCTGTGGCACCCCACAAGTAAGGTGCCTCGCGGTCGACCTCTGCCCCCCTGTCAACACCGTCTGCGACCGGTCGGAGAGATAGGAGGAGAACCACCGATAAACGGTGCCTCCCACTCCCAACCCCCCCAACCGGCGCAGCAGGATACCATGGTCGATGGTATCAAAAGCCGCTGAGAAATCTAACAGGACCAGGGCAGAGGAATAACCCCTGTCTCTGGCCCTCCAGAGATCATCCACCAACGTGACCAAAGCTGTCTCCGTGCTGTATCCGGGTCAGAAGCCGGACTGGAACGGGTCTAGATAGACAGCTTCATCCAGGTACTGGGATAGCTGCCGTGCCACGGCACTCTCTACAACCTTCGCAATAAAGCGAAGGTTGGAGACCGGACGGTAATTACCTAAAATAGCTGGATCCAAGGAAGGCTTCTTGAGGAGGGGTCTCACCACCGCCTCCTTCAAGGCGGCAGGGAAAACCCCCTCCAACAAAGAAGCGTTGATAATCCCCTGGAGCCAGCCTCGTGTTACTTCCCGGGAGGCCAGCACCAGCCAGGAAGGGCACGGGTCCAGTAAACATGTCATGGTATGCAGCCTCCCCAGCAACCTGTCCACGTCCTCGGGAGCCACAGGGTCAAACTCATCCCAAACAATCTCCGCAAGACACAACTCCGCCCTCTCACCTGGATCATCCCAATTTCGGTCCAAGCCATCCCGGAGCTGAACGATTTTGTCGTATAGATAACCACTAAACTCCTCGGCACGTCCCTGCAACGGGTCATCCCGCACCTCCTGATGCAGGAGGGAGCGGGTCACCCGAAACAGGGCGGCCGGGCGGTTATCTGCCGACGCAATGAGGGTGGAAGCGTAGGAACGCTTCGCCTCCCTCATTGCCACTAGGTAGGTCCTAGAGTAAGACCTAACTAGTGTTCGGTCAGCTTCGGAACGGCTGGACCTCCAAACACTCTCTAGGCGTCTTCTCCGGCGTTTCATCTCCCTCAGCCCCTCGGAGAACCAAGGGGCCGGCCGAGATCTGCGCCGGGTCAGAGGCCGCAAGGGCACGACACGGTCCAAAGCTCCAGCCGCAGCCTGTTCCCAGGCCGCAACTAGTTCTTCAGCCGTGCCGTGGGCCAGGTCCTCAGGAAACGGCCCAAGCTCCATCAGGAACCTCTCCGGGTCCATCAGGCGCCTGGGACGGAACCAACACATTGGTTCCGTCTCCCTGCAGTGGTGGATAGCGGTCCGAAAATCTAGGCGAAGGAGAAAATGATCTGACCATGACACCGGTTCTGTTTCTAACTTATCTAATTTCAGATCATTTAACCACTGTCCAGAGATATAAATTAAGTCCAGTGTGCCTCCCCCTGTGTGCGTAGGGCCATCAATTACTTGAATCAGGTCCATGGCCGTCATGGAAGCCTGGAACTCCCGAGCCGCCGTCGATGACAGGCCTGTCGATGGCAGGTTAAAGTCCCCCATGACTATAAGTCTGGGGGTCTCAACTGCCACCCCGGCGAGCACCTCCAACAACTCGGGTAGGGCTGTAGTCACGCAGCAAGGAGCCAGGTACGTGATCAACAAGCCCAGCTGATTCGGATGGCCCCACTTCACAAAGAGGGATTCACAACCGGCAATCTGAGGTACAGTGGCCTCCCTCGGCTCTAGACTTTCCCTTATAACAACCGCTACCCCCCCACCCCTACCTTGGGCTCTCGGATGATGAAATGCTCAGAAACCTGGCGGGCATAACTCCACAAGAGGAACCCCCCCCTCCGGACCCAACCAGGTCTCCGTAATGCCCATAAGGTCCGCGGCTTCCCCCTGAATAAGATCGCAGATCAGGGGGGCCTTATTGACCACAGACCGAGCATTACATAACATCAACCGGAGACCCAGGCTCTGAGGACCATGACCGCCCGGGGAACGGGTGAAGACTGAGGGGCCGGAGCACGTGATCACTTTGAGACAGCGAGCATGTGCTCCCAAAACTTGATATGGCCCCCTGCTTCCGCCATATCTGCCTCTCCCACTTACCGTACAGATTAAACAACTCTCTACTCCTGGAATGAACCCATCCCCCTCTGCCTTCGGACCAGATGGCGTAGTGCCGTGAACAAGCACAGGGGCTAAACCCCTCCCTGACAGGTTAATCCCCCCACCCGTCGTATCCCTCCCTCCCCTTAAAAGACCCCTCTTTAAAAACCTATTTAAAAATTCCCGGAAATTCTTCTTGGCCGCATGCCACTTCTCTGGGTCCCAAGACCCTTCGTTAAGGTAGGCTCTCGATAACCTAGAGGGCCATTCCTGCGAGGTGGGGGAACCTCGCAGTCGTAATAGGTCGGTGGACGAATATCTCATGAAAAAAATATCAAATTCAAGACAGCAGAAAGTGTACATCCCGAGCCGGCATAGATGTTAAGCAAGTTCTAGGCCCACAGAATTGTCCGCTTCGCTCCTGTCCTCATCACAGATGGAGAAAGGGAGGCTAAAATGCCAAGCCCACAATCTGTTGAAATCCGGGGAACAAAACCGGCCCAAGTCCAGATGATCCAGGAAACAGCCAAGGGGTCCAGAGGTCCGGCCAAATCTAATGGCCTCCCTCCTAAAAGTTGGTACAATAATATCCTCCTCGGTTGCCGACCGCTAAGATGGAATAATGTCCCTCGGAGTCCTGGGTTAACTCCATCCTGGGGAAGGGGCTCGTGCAGTTCGGTGGTCAGATGGAAAGCCACACGTACTAGTACCATTGCCGCTAATGTCGTCAATGCCGCCGCCGTTCCTATGGCCGCCATTAATCGCGCTGGATCTATGTTAAGTTCATGCTCCAGCCTGCCGCAGATGGAAATCCTGAACATGCCGCCAATGTGCCGCTGATGAAAAAAAAAGCCTAAGCCGCTGATGGACATTACGGCGAAGGCTAGGCCTAACCAAGAGTCAGCTGGGGGGGGAGAAATGGCTGATATTCGGGTCCTCAGGAACTCCAGCCCGAACGGCCCACCACACTGCCGCCGACATTGTGCGCAGCCAGGGATCGAACCAGGGCCTGTCCGGGGTGGCTACCCCACCCTGAAATGGCCGCCGCCATCTGCTGATCCGCTGACTCATCAGTCGGTAAAAAAATGCGGCCCAAAATCCTGCCGCTGCTGGAAAATGCGGCAGGGGCTAAACCTGCCCAAAAGTCAGCTGGGGGGCCAATCTTCAAGCCCTCCAAAGCTCCGGCCCGAACGGCCCACCACGCTGCCGCCAGCGTTCTGCTCACAGCCGGGGATCACCAAAGCCAGTCCGGGACGGCCGCCCCGACCCCAAAATGGCCACCGCCATCCGCTGCTTGCCCAGGACTCCGGCCCCGCTTTCAGCAGCCGACATGATGACCAACCTGGGGCCGAAGTCCACGCAGCCCGGCTGTTGTGTCTTGCCCGCCCTCAGAGCAGCCGGGGCCTTCTTATCTGCTCCCAAACACGGAGGAATGTATGCCTCCCGGCCCCAGTCCTGGCTCCATGCCCAGACAAACTGCAGAAGAAGGAGCACCTTCCGGCCCCAGCCCTGACTCCATGCCCAGGCAAACGGAGCAGCTAGACCCCTCCCCTTCCTCCACAGCATGTGAGCCTGAGGCGGGTTTATTACCAACAGCTGATTGGAGTGACCCTCGCATCAGAAGATTGGATAGGCGGAGGCAACAGAAGGAAGGGAGGGGCAGGCCTTAATGAGTGCTGAGTCATGGAGCCACACCCCATGGCCTATATAAAGGATCTGCTTTCTGGCAGTCTCTGAGTCAGGCAAAAGTTGAACTTATCTTGCTGAAGTCACTTACTGGTCTCCTGCCTGCTCTGAGGACTTTGTTAGGACTTTGGGCAGAGCTGCAGAGGCAAGCCCGATTCGGATTTCCCTGACCCGGCCGTCAGCGGAGGAGTGGGACACGACACCGGCAAGCGACCCAGCGGCATCCCAGCTGGGAACACCAGCCACTGTCTTCACGAGCCTCAAAACGCCACTGCCATTACGCGCATGCGCAGAATTCTATTCTAGGTTAATCTATATACCAATACCAAAGAAAGGAGATTGAACAGAGTACAGATAGTCTTTCAGAATAAGAGCCTCTGAAAGAAGCTTCAGAAAAGAAGCCTCCAAACAGAGCTTCAGAAAAAAAGCCTTTTTTTCCCTGAAGCTCTGTTTCAGAGGCTTTCAGAAACAGAAAGAAAAGGGTTTTTTGAAACGGAGTTTCAGAAGTTTCAGAGGCAGAAAAAAAACCAAGACACAGAGTTCGCAACCAACAAACCTGTTGCTAAAATTCATCTCTGGGAACAGCTGATTGGAGATATTCCGGGAGGCCGATCCACCCACCAATCAGCTTTTTTTTCTTATTTTCCTCCCCCAAAACTAAGGTGCATCTTATACTCCGGTGTGTCATACTCCGAAAAATACAGTATGTAGCTGTGGAGATGGAGGGAAAATTTAGCAAATTATAGATCAGGGGTCTCCAACCTTGGTCCCTTTAAGACTTGTGGACTTCAATTCCCAGAGTCCCTCAGCCAGCAAAGCTGGCTGAGGAACTCTGGGTGTTGAAGTCCACAAGTCTAAAAGGGACCAAGGTTGGAGACCCCTGCTATAGATGATAGCAACATTGGATAGCATAATTAATATCTTAGAAAACTGAAATAATTTATACAGCAATATTGAAAAGTTAGACAAAATGGCTGAACTAACAATGACATTTAACAGAGTTGTAAATATTTCCTCTTAGGAAAGCAATCAAACACTAGAATGAGGATAATTGGCTTGGTAATCAACTAAAAAATAGAACTTGAATTGTTGTAAACTTAAGTATATATAAGCATTGTAAAGTAGCTACAAAAAGGGAACTGCAGTTTCAGAGAAATACAGCATAGAAAAAACATGACTATTATAATTCCTCTTCAATTTGAATTGATCAGACTCTGTCTTGAATAATGTCCATTTTTGTCACCAAGTTTTCAGAAGTATTCAGAGAAATTGGAACAAGTTCAGAGATAAACAGTGAGATTGATGAAGGGACTAGAAACTATAGTTTAGGAAGAAAGATGGAAGGAACTCAGCATGTTGATTCTTGAGAAAAGTTGACTGAGAGGGGATATTAGGCAATCCTTTAAATAACTAAAAAGTTTTCATAGAAGCCTCTTTTCTATCACCTCAGAGTGCAGCAAAGGTAATACTGAATGTAACCTACAGAAAGATGGATGAGAGATTGAGTATGAGACAAGAGTTCCTAAGAAGAAGAGCAGTTTCGTAGAGAACCAATTACCCACAGAAGTCAGCTTCCATTCATTGGATTGGATGCTTTCAAATGAAAGTTGGGCAGTGATCTATCAGAATGAGTTGTATTGAGCAGGTAGCAAATGGAAAAGTCTAAATGCCCCCTTCCAAATCTATGGATCTGTGCATTCAACTTTTAACATATTGCTTTAATTTTAGAAGTTCATTGGCTTTTTAGTCAAGATTTTTTAAACTTTATATTCATACCTGGTTTCATCAATCATATCCATATATACCTATAATAGAATCATAAAACCATACAGTTGGAAGCGACTTCAATGGCCATCAAGTTCAATCTCTTTAAACTTGCAGGATTGACTACACCATCTACTACAAATAACTATCCAGTCTCTGTTTAGAACTTTCAATGAAAATGAAGGAACCATTCCCCATTTGTCTGAAATGGTGTAGGGTTTCCTGCCTGGGCAGGAGCTTGGACTAGAAGACCTCCAAGGTCCCTTCCAATTCTGTTGTTGTTGTTGTTGTTATTATTATTATTAGGCAATTTATGCCACTTTTGGACAGCTCTTATCATCAGTTTAGAGACACCTGTATCTCTAATCTGTACCTACATTCTTAAGTTTCATACTGTTAGTTTTCTTAGCCTCTGGTGAGAATAAGTCCAAATCCTCTACAATGTGACTGCCCTTCAGATATTTGAAGACAGCTATCATGTCTCTTCCTTCTCTTCTTCAAGTTAAACCTACCTAATGTAGGTCTTTGAACCATTCCTTGTAGGACCTGCTCTTTTCATCATCTTGGTAGCCCTTTCTGGACTTGCTTTGATAGATTTTTCTTTTTAAAACTGGGCTGTGCAGAACTGTGAAGAACTCAACACATGATACCTGACCAAGGCAGAGTAGATACTTACCAGAGTAGGTAAGTATCTACAGAGTAGGTAAGTATCTACAGAGTAGATACTGATCCCTCGCATCCTGGACATAAACTGTTTCAACTCCTACCCTCAAAACGACGCTATAGAGCACTGCACACCAGAACAACTAGACACAAGAACAGTTTTTTCCCGAAGGCCATCACTCTGCTAAACAAATAATTCCCTCAACACTGTCAGACTATTTATTGAATCTGCACTACTATTAATCGTTTCATAGTTCCCATCACCAATCTCTTTCCACTTATGACTGTATGACTATAACTTGTTGCTGGCAATCCTTATGATTTATATTGCTATATTGATCATCAATTGTGTTGTAAATGTTGTACCTTGATGAACGTATCTTTTCTTTTATGTACACTGAGAGCATATGCACCAAGACAAATTCCTTGTGTGTCCAATCACACTTGGCCAATAAAAATTCTATTCTATTCTATTCTATTCTACCACTGTAAGGAATGCAAGGAGCAAGATAACTGTTGTGATGTTTGATTGATTCTGGTAATTAACATGGACAATGATGTGGTCAAAATAATTGTTCTGAAATATGAAATGGCAACAACCACAATGAACCAAGAATAGTACCATAGAGGATTAGTTAACCATAATTTCTTCTCTCCAGGAAGAGGGAGGGAGGGAGGGAGAAAGGAAGGAAGGAGGGAGAAAGGAAGGAAGGAGGAAGGGAAGGAGGGGAAAAAAATCTTTCTCTTAGAAAACTATGTTTTACCAATGCAAATATTATCCATTCTATGTTGCTATAGCATTACATATACTTTGTTATGCATATGTAAGATAAACTGTAAGCGGGGAGCTTCTAGAGTAGAAGGCAACTAGATATAACCTAATTCATTTATTAGTCAGTGTGATTGCAGTACCTGTAACTCTCTATGTGAAAATGACTATAAAAGCATGCCTGTCTGTATGTTGAGAGTTTTATCCTGGAAACATCAACTAACATGTCCTAGTGCATTTGACTTGCCTCTAGAAACCCTTAATAAAACATTTGGAGTCTGAACTACTGACTAAGGAGATGAACTGAACCATGCCACTAACCAGTGAGAAGAGTGGAAGGGTATTAGGTCTTTTTAATTAATGGGGATGTGGTGGCTCAGTGGGTAAGAAGGTGAGCTTGTCGATCGAAAGGTTGGCAGTTCAGCGGTTCAAATCTGTAAAAAATGCAAGTAGGAAAATAGGGACCACCTTTGGTGGGAAGGTAACAGCGTTCCATGTGCCTTTGACGTTTAGTCATGACACAGAGAAGTCTTCGGACAGCGCTGGCTCTTCGGCTTTGAAATGTAGATGAGCACCACCTCCTAGAGTCGGGAACAATTAGTACATATGTGCGAGGGGAACTTTTACCTTTACCTTTACAGATTTTTCTCCTGTAGTGGAGAGGAAGTAGGGCATTTACAAGATCCCTGGAATAAGATCCATTCCTCATTTTAAAGCAGTACAAAATGCTGGTACAGAATAAAATCTGCCCTCTGTGATATTCAAGTTTTAGTTTGATCTTTTTTTTTTCTTAATAAAGTGTAACATTAAGATGAGCTGCTCAGTTGATTTTATAAAATGACAGCACATCTTGCTTCTTGATAACCGTGAATATCCCTTTCTCTTCTGCATTAAACTTGGATTCTATATTCTTCTATGCCTTCCTACTCATTAGCAACCTATCCTGCCAAAAGTAACTATTTCTTTATAACACATTCATGACAGAATGAATGCTAGACAGAATGAGCCATCACAGGAGCATTCTTGGAAATACCAGGAAAAAGGCTTCTACTCTTTAAAGGGCTCATTACTTCAGTAAGCATTCCAGGAGTTTAACATTTTCAAATGACAGAAGCAAATTCTTTGTCACCTTGTGAAATTTTTAAAGAAAATGCCATTTTTACCCACTCTTGAGTCTGTTCTGGTGAACTTTCAAGCAGATTTTTTTTTCAAAATTAACAATTGGCATGAAACTTCAACAGGTCCTAAAAAGCAGACATTTCCTGCTGCATGGGTTGGTTGCTGTGGATATTTTGACTAAATCCAACGGAAAGGTTCGCCTGAAACATGAAAAGTTCTACAATATGTTTCAGTCAGCTGCAAATTACTTTAAGACTGAATTTATTTTCATTATGCCTGTACTCTGTACTGACAAGCTGGAAACACATGAAATACTGGAGAAGCATAACAAATCATAGAAAAGATGAACGGTAAATGCTCAAAGACGACGCTCAGTATGCAGGGCCCACAATTTGCCTCAGACCTTCAAAACAATCGCTTTCTATAATGAGACATTTATCACTATAAATATCAGTATACATAAAAGATAAGTGGATGTTGAATATATGGTTTTAGCAACTTTCTAAACCACTGGAAATAATTTATTTTCTCATTATTTCTCCTGGTATATTTGTTTATCAAGGGAGTGCCACTGGCTGTGTCCCTGTGGAACCAAATGGATTCTAATCAACTGCCAGGAAAATGAGACGTGTCTATAAAAGAATGGTTTAACAGAAACTTCCATATAAATGCATTGTTCTTCAGTATTATCAGATATTAAATGACCTGTTGAACCATTCTTTCAGAAATATTCTTGTAATGTATTTTGAACTTCGAGAGGGAATTTTGGGTGGGAAAATTGCACGTTGCTGATTGGTTGAAGCCTCAGCCAAAAGAGTATTTAAAGAGGGGTTTTTGCCGGTTGTCTTTTGCTGGGTCACAATAAACTAAAGAGCTGTTGCCACTCGTTGGTCTCCTGCCTCTTCATTGCCCGAACTTAAGATTGGCGACGAAGGTGGGATGTTGGGGCAGTGAGATCAAAAGGAAGAGCTGAAGGAACCAGGAATTCCTTAACCCAGCCAGTTTGCGAAGGCGGAAAATAGCGATGTCCAGCTACACACTGCCAGCGCCATTCGACCCAGCCAAGGAAAAATGGGGGTCGTACATGGCTCGTTTTGAGTGTTTCCTCGAAGTGAACGAACTACAGGGAGTCTCGGACAACCGGAAGCGAGCATACTTCCTGAGCCACTGCGGTCCAGAGGTCTTCGATACGGCGGAGTCACTCTCAGAACCAACGCCGGTACAATCGGTACCGTGGCAGACACTACAAACAACACTTCGAGCGCACTACGCACCGGTACCCTCAAAGTTCGTCCAACGGTTCGAATTGAGGCAACGGGTACAGCGAGAAGGCGAATCAATAAGTGTGTACATGGCCGCATTGAGGAAAGCCGCAAACCACTGCGAGTACAGAGATTTGGAGGACTCCTTACTCGAACAGCTCATTTGTGGGGTCAGAGACATCAGACTACAAAGGCGGCTGCTGTCTAAAAGCAACCTGACTCTAGCGATAGCCCTGGACGAAGCCAGAGCTCATGAAATGTCCACCAAGGCGGCGGAGACCTGGCAAAAACCAAACGCGCAGGGTGCCGGGACAAAGACCTCACCGGTACACAGCGAGGAAGTCCAGGCCAAATCGGAAGGTGAGGAAGAGGAAGAGGTGTTCCACACCGGGAGGCTGGAGAGAGGTGACCGGGATGAATGTGTGAGTTGTGGGGGGCAACACCAACGGCAAAACTGCAGATTCAAGGATGCGGTTTGTCGGCAGTGTGAAAAAAAAGGACACATAGCTCGAGCATGCCAAGCCCCCCAACCTTCCCGCCAAAAATTCAAACCGACCAATCAGAGCGCGGGAGCAGCGAAGCGGCCAGGGATTGGTCCATTTAAAAAGGGCGCGAAGTTAAACCAGACCACTGTGAGAGTGGGCCATGCATCGACACGACTAGAGAAGAAGATATTTACCAAGGTCTACGTTGAAGGGGTGCCATGTCCCATGGAAGTAGACACTGCGTTGTCAATCACGATTATGTCCTGGGACACCATCGTGAGAGACTTGCCAGCAATCGCTAAACGTCAGCTACAAACCCAGAAGCTGAGGGTGCAGGACTACCAGGGGAATCGGATCCCTGTTCGAGGAGCTACAGCCGTCCAAGTCAAATATGGACAATTCACAAAGACCCTGCCGATCACCATAGTACATGGAACTCTACCGAGTTTGCTAGGGTCGGACTGGTTCGAGCTTTGGGCATGGGAGTGACCGGGGTCCACAGGAGCGACGTCATCCTCAGAGACGAACTACTGAAGGAGTTCGAGGACGTATTCAAGGATTGCCTGGGCAAGTACGTGGGGACCCCTATTTCTTTCAACCTCGACCCCCAAGTTGCCCCTATCCGGTTAAAGGCTAGGAGGGTCCCATTCGCCCTAAAACCTAAAATTGACCGAGAATTGGACAAGTTAGTAAGCCAGGGAATATTAGTCCCCGTCGACCATGCAAAATGGGAGACACCCATAGTAACCCCAGTCAAACCGGACGGTTCGGTCCGAATTTGCGCTGACTACAAAGCAACGCTTAACAAAGCGTTGCAGAAAAGTGCATACCCGTTCAGTGGTGCAATATTTGCTGCACTCATTAGGGCAAGGGCAGGTCTTCGCCAAACTCGATTTGGCCCAAGCCTACCAGCAGCTACCTGTAGATAGCAGCACAGCTGAGGCGCAGACAATTGTCACGCACCGCGGGGCTTTCAAATGTATGCGACTCCAGTTCGGAGTTAGTGTGGCCCCAGGGCTCTTCCAGAACCTAATGGAGCGATTATTACAGGGCCTACCAGGAGTGGTACCATACTTCGACGATGTATTGGTATCAGCTGAAAACTTAGAGGAACTCGGGGTAAAACTAAGGAAGGTGTTGGGCATTTTTAGGTCTGCGGGGCTTAAGGTTAAGCTCAACAAATGCCATATTGGGGTGAAATCTGTAGAATTCCTAGGATATAGGATAGACAGGAAGGATCCAGCCCACGGAGAGCAAGGTACGGGCCATTAGAAAGCCCCCAGCCCCCAAAAATAAAACAGAATTACAGGCATTCTTGGGGCTTGTTAATTTCTATGCGGTATTCTTGAAGAATAAAGCAACAGTAGCCGAACCGCTACATAAGTTGCTAGCAAAAGCTGTGTGGTCCTGGGGCAGAGAAGAGGCTAGGGCATTTGAGGGGGTAAAAAACCTTTTGTCCAGCGATAGCCTCCTCATCCAGTACAATGGCACGTTGCCACTAGTACTAGTTTGCGACGCTTCACCATATGGGGTGGGGGCAGTGCTTAGCCACAGGTTACCGAATGGAACAGAAGCCCCTATAGCGTATTATTCCCGGACTATGTCCTCTGCGGAAAGGAACTACAGCCAGTTAGATAGGGAAGCGTTGGCCATAGTCTCCGGGGTTAAGAAATTTCACGAATACTTATTCGGACGAAATTTCGAGATAGTCACGGACCACAGACCCCTTCTAGGGCTTTTAGCGGGTGACCGCCCAACGCCCGTGGCACTTTCTCCCAGGCTGACCCGATGGACTATTTTCCTAGCAGCATACTCCTACAAATTGCTCTACCGCCCAGGAAAAGACTTAGGGCATGCGGATGCTCTGAGCAGATGCCCTCTACCAGAGACAATTGAGGACCCCACCCCGGGGACACCCGTCTTACTAATTGACTCTTTGGACTCTGGCCCAGTCACATCCAAGCAGGTGGCTAGGGCATCGTATAGAGACATTACAATTCGGACTGTGATCGGTTGGGTGCAAAGGGGTTGGCCCGCTGCGCTGGGCGAGCATTTCAAAGACTTTGCGAAAAAACAATCAGAACTGTCTGTTCAAGGGGGGTGTCTGTTATGGGGGGATAGGGTAGTTATCCCAGAAAAATTACGCGAAAATGTGTTGGAACTGTTGCATGAGGGCCACCCAGGGATTGTGCGGATGAAGAGTTTAGCGAGGAGTTATGTATGGTGGCCCTTAATGGATAAGGACATCAGCGACAGGGTAGGGAAATGCCAATCCTGCCAAGAATCGAGGTCGCTACCCCCTACAGCCCCAGTTAGAGAGTGGGAGAAACCCCAGGGGCCTTGGTCCAGGATTCACATAGATTTTGCGGGGCCGTTCCATGGGCAGACCTTTTTAATTGTGGTAGATGCCTACTCAAAATGGTTTGAAATAATCCTCATGAAAAGCACAACGGCCGAAGCAGTAATCACAGTCCTAAGGCATCTATTTGTAACACACGGCCTGCCCGACACCCTAGTCTCTGACAACGGCCCGCAATTCACGGCAAAGCAGTTTGAGGGGTATCTAGCTGGAGAGGGTATCAGACATGTCCTCTCGGCGCCTTTCCACCCGGCGACGAACGGACTTGCTCAACGTTTCGTTCGGAGCACCAAGGAAGCGCTATCTAGGATAAGTCCAGGCGACTGGCAAATGAAAATAGACACTTTCCTGGCCGTCCAACATAGGACCCCTTGTGTAACAACTGGCCGCAGCCCAGCAAAACTTTTAATGGGCAGGAAACTTAGGTGCCCGCTAGACCGACTAAACCCAACTTATACCCAAGACGGGTACAAGGGTATTCTAGGAAAAACCAGGGAAATGACAGTGGGTGACCTAGTATGGGCACACAACTATAGCGAGGGCCCAACATGGTTAAAAGGGGAAATTTTGGGCATAACCGGACCCAAATCATACGTAGTAGATATGGAGGACGGCCGGGCATGGAAACGCCACATAGACCAGCTAAGAAAACGTATACCAAACAAATTAGAAACCAAACAACCAGGCCCTGACTACCAATTGTTTGAATCTGCAGCTGACTCAAACCCGAGGCGAGCGGAGGACTTATCTGATTCCGATGAAGTCCAGCGACGCCAACCGGTTCCTCCTGAAGACAACAGGAACGATTCAGCCAATAATCCAGGGCCGGACGGCCTAGAGGAGGAGCGGGGAGGAACAAACAGTCCCTCCGACCAGCTCGACTCTCTCCCAGAAAATGAACTGCGCAGGTCAGAAAGAGTTAGGAGACGCCCTGTCTACCTGCGTGACTACGTAGAAAGATAGCATGTAAATATTATGTAAATAGAGGTACAAAGCGTTCTGGGAGGGAAGGAGTATAATGTATTTTGAACTTCAAGAAGGAATTTTGGGCGGGAAAATTGCACGTTGCTGATTGGTTGAAGCCTCAGCCAAAAGAGTATTTAAAGAGGGGTTTTTGCCGGTTGTCTTTTGCTGGGTCACAATAAACTAAAGAGCTGTTGCCACTCGTTGGTCTCCTGCCTCTTCATTGCCCGAACTTAACAATTCTCCTAATCTAAAAAGAGAAACAGAATGATCACAAACTGACCAAAAATCCAGCAAATACAAGAATGAGTTCTGAGTTCTTGTTGGCGTCCCCATTGAGTTTCCTTGTGGAAAGCTAGAATTAAGCATGGGAAATCTTCCTTCCTTCCTTCCTTCCTTCCTTCCTTCCTTCCTTCCTTCCTTCCTTCCTTCCTTCCTTCCTCCCTCCCTCCCTCCCTCCCTCCCTCCCTTCTACCCTCCCGTGGTCTCCTTTCCCCTCCTTTCCCCTCCTCTCTTCTCCACTCCCCACCCTGCTCTCCTCTCCTCTGCTCCCCTCTCCTCTCCTCCCTTACCTTACCTTCCCACCATGCAGATAAGTCACTGCTGCTGGATGGGGAGAGAGTGAGGATGTGTGTGTGTGAATGGCTGGCACAGTGCATGTGCAGAGGGACTGGCAGAAAATGCACCATAAGGAAAGACTTTGCCAGTGGAAAAGTGACAGAATATCGGCAATCACATCAGGTCATGTGAATGCAGCTGACTGTGACACTACAGCAGCCGTGGTCAAGAGCAGCAGTAAGGGGCCTCAATATTTTCAACGGTCTCTAATTTAATCCATTTGAGATACCTTTATTAACAAAATTTTGTTCTTCGATGCAGTTTTTTCTCCATTTCAGCATAATAAAGTAGCAAACAGACCTGAGAAGTTTAATAGTATTTATAGATTTTTGAACACTGAGCAATAATTAATTAAGTGTGGAAATTATTATCAATTAATTATTTCCTGGGACATTCAGAAGGACCTATGTAGCTTTATCAATCTATTGCTAAGTGTGGCTACTGAAAATCACTCAGAATATTTGACCTTATGCTTCTTTTGTAGTTTCCAGTTGTTTTCAAGTGGTGGAATAAATTTCCATTTCTTTTGCTTTCTGCTTAGGTTACAGGCAAATCCATGAAGCCAAGTTTGCTCAATTTCCATTGCTTTTAAGTACGTTCCTTTCATCCAATTTTTTTTCCATTCTTTGGTGAATTTGTTTTAAAATATTTGCATGAAAAGTCATGGACATGTTTTCTAATATATAAACCATTCACTGCTTTGCATACAGAATTATTTGGTGGAAAGTGTGTATTTTCAAGTCATTTTCTTTAAAGTAGTGAAATCTTTTTATGCTCACTGTTTCTTAATAAACGTATTTGGGCTTTATTTTTTTATACCTAACATTCATCCTCTAGAAAAAGTGCATAGAATTACATAATGTTTAAAAAAGAAAATTGTTGCATATACCTACATTCCAGCTCATATATGTTTGGAAGTATGAACTGGGAATATCTGTTTAAAATATGCCCCAAATTCATTTCTTCCCAGCTCTAATCTTATCCTTAGACTATGAAATGCATAGACCTACAGAATATAGTACAATAAGTAAATTGAACATTACAATGAATTGAGATCACACAAGAGCTACAGTTGAGTAGCTTTTGATTATCTATACCAGCTTAGCTGGCTGGGGAATTCTGGGAGTTGAAGTCCACCAGGCTTAAAGTTGCCAAGGTTGGAGACCCCTGATCTATACCATACTTTAATTTCAAGATTTCATGTTACATTGCTCTATCTCAGAATGGAATTTTTCTCTTAGTAAGATGCTGACAGTTTTCCTGAGCAATACAGAAACCTGTGAACGAACACAGATAATAAGCCAACTGTATGCATGTTGAATTACTTGCTTCTTTACCTTGAGGATTTTGCAATAACAATTGGATCTAGGAATTCAAGCCAGTATCAGTATTCTATCCTTTAATGATCATATCAACAAAAGAGAAAATTAGTTATCTGGTCTTAATGAACCATTCTTGTTGTTTAATTGACATGTAGAAATGTCCTTTCCTGAATCTTGATAAAAGTATTTTTCTTTATAGCTTATCTCCTTCCTCCCTCCTCCCTCCTCCCTCCTCCCTCCTCCCTCCTCCCTCCTCCCTCCTCCCTCCCTCCTCCCTCCCTCCTCCCTCCTCCCTCCCTCCTCCCTCCTCCCTCCTCCCTCCTCCCTCCTCCCTCCTCCTCCCTCCTCCCTCCTCCCTTACCTTCCCACCATGCAGATAAGTCACTGCTGCTGGATGGGGAGAGTGAGGATGTGTGTGTGTGTGTGTGTGTGTGTGTGTGTGTGTGTGTGTGTGTGTGTGTGTGTGTGTGTGTGTGTGTATGTGTGTGTGTGTGTGTGTGTGTGTGTGTGTGTGTGTGTGTGTGTGTGTGTGTGTGTGTGTGTGTGTGTGTGTGTGTGTGTGTGTGTGTGTGTGTGTGTGTGTGTGTGTGTGTGTGTGTGTGTGTGTGTGTGTGTGTGTGTGTGTGTGTGTGTGTGTGTGTGTGTGTGTGTGTGTGTGTGTGTGTGTGTGTGTGTGTGTGTGTGTGTGTGTGTGTGTGTGTGTGTGTGTGTGTGTGTGTGTGTGTGTGTGTGTGTGTGTGTGTGTGTGTGTGTGTGTGTGTGTGTGTGTGTGTGTGTGTGTGTGTGTGTGTGTGTGTGTGTGTGTGTGTGTGTGTGTGTGTGTGTGTGTGTGTGTGTGTGTGTGTGTGTGTGTGTGTGTGTGTGTGTGTGTGTGTGTGTGTGTGTGTGTGTGTGTGTGTGTGTGTGTGTGTGTGTGTGTGTGTGTGTGTGTGTGTGTGTGTGTGTGTGTGTGTGTGTGTGTGTGTGTGTGTGTGTGTGTGTGTGTGTGTGTGTGTGTGTGTGTGTGTGTGTGTGTGTGTGTGTGTGTGTGTGTGTGTGTGTGTGTGTGTGTGTGTGTGTGTGTGTGTGTGTGTGTGTGTGTGTGTGTGTGTGTGTGTGTGTGTGTGTGTGTGTGTGTGTGTGTGTGTGTGTGTGTGTGTGTGTGTGTGTGTGTGTGTGTGTGTGTGTGTGTGTGTGTGTGTGTGTGTGTGTGTGTGTGTGTGTGTCTGTGTGTGTGTGTGTGTGTGTGTGTCTGTGTGTGTGTGTGTCTGTGTGTGTGTGTGTCTGTGTGTGTGTGTGTCTGTGTGTGTGTGTCTGTGTGTGTGTGTGTCTGTGTGTGTGTGTGTGTGTGTGTGTGTGTGTGTGTGTGTGTGTGTGTGTGTGTGTGTGTGTGTGTGTGTGTGTGTGTGTGTGTGTGTGTGTGTGTGTGTGTGTGTGTGTGTGTGTGTGTGTGTGTGTGTGTGTGTGTGTGTGTGTGTGTGTGTGTGTGTGTGTGTGTGTGTGTGTGTGTGTGTGTGTGTGTGTGTGTGTGTGTGTGTGTGTGTGTGTGTGTGTGTGTGTGTGTGTGTGTGTGTGTGTGTGTGTGTGTGTGTGTGTGTGTGTGTGTGTGTGTGTGTGTGTGTGTGTGTGTGTGTGTGTGTGTGTGTGTGTGTGTGTGTGTGTGTGTGTGTGTGTGTGTGTGTGTGTGTGTGTGTGTGTGTGTGTGTGTGTGTGTGTGTGTGTGTGTGTGTGTGTGTGTGTGTGTGTGTGTGTGTGTGTGTGTGTGTGTGTGTGTGTGTGTGTGTGTGTGTGTGTGTGTGTGTGTGTGTGTGTGTGTGTGTGTGTGTGTGTGTGTGTGTGTGTGTGTGTGTGTGTGTGTGTGTGTGTGTGTGTGTGTGTGTGTGTGTGTGTGTGTGTGTGTGTGTGTGTGTGTGTGACTCAGAATATTTGACCTTATGCTTCTTTTGTAGTTTCCAGTTGTTTTCAAGTGGTGGAATAAATTTCCATTTCTTTTGCTTTCTGCTTAGGTTACAGGCAAATCCATGAAGCCAAGTTTGCTCAATTTCCATTGCTTTTAAGTACGTTCCTTTCATCCAATTTTTTTTCCATTCTTTGGTGAATTTGTTTTAAAATATTTGCATGAAAAGTCATGGACATGTTTTCTAATATATAAACCATTCACTGCTTTGCATACAGAATTATTTGGTGGAAAGTGTGTATTTTCAAGTCATTTTCTTTAAAGTAGTGAAATCTTTTTATGCTCACTGTTTCTTAATAAACGTATTTGGGCTTTATTTTTTTATACCTAACATTCATCCTCTAGAAAAAGTGCATAGAATTACATAATGTTTAAAAAAGAAAATTGTTGCATATACCTACATTCCAGCTCATATATGTTTGGAAGTATGAACTGGGAATATCTGTTTAAAATATGCCCCAAATTCATTTCTTCCCAGCTCTAATCTTATCCTTAGACTATGAAATGCATAGACCTACAGAATATAGTACAATAAGTAAATTGAACATTACAATGAATTGAGATCACACAAGAGCTACAGTTGAGTAGCTTTTGATTATCTATACCAGCTTAGCTGGCTGGGAATTCTGGGAGTTGAAGTCCACCAGGCTTAAAGTTGCCAAGGTTGGAGACCCCTGATCTATACCATACTTTAATTTCAAGATTTCATGTTACATTGCTCTATCTCAGAATGGAATTTTTCTCTTAGTAAGATGCTGACAGTTTTCCTGAGCAATACAGAAACCTGTGAACGAACACAGATAATAAGCCAACTGTATGCATGTTGAATTACTTGCTTCTTTACCTTGAGGATTTTGCAATAACAATTGGATCTAGGAATTCAAGCCAGTATCAGTATTCTATCCTTTAATGATCATATCAACAAAACAGAAAATTAGTTATCTGGTCTTAATGAACCATTCTTGTTGTTTAATTGACATGTAGAAATGTCCTTTCCTGAATCTTGATAAAAGTATTTTTCTTTATAGCTTATCTCCTTCCTCCCTCCCTCCCTCCCTCCCTCCCTCCCTTCTTAAAAAAAACCCTTTAATTAATACATAAAGATTATGTACCTATTTCTCCTGCTGTCAGTAATGCTCCTGTATATCTTATATTTACTGAATGTTGACTGGAATTATTAGAATTAGAATAATAGAGATGGAGGTCTTCTAATCTAACCCACCGCTAAGACAGGAAACTATACTATTATATCAATAGAAGGCTTACTGAAATCACTATTCATCTAAATGTACTAATCAGAAAAGTTCTATGACTTGATCCATTAATCCATTGTACAACACTGAATGGTATAATCTGGTGCTTGTATATCTATAATGGTATAAAGGAGGGGTTTCCAAACCCCAGGCTGTGGCCAATTTAGAAGCAGTGCGCACGCACATGCAGTTCAACTCATGTGAATGGTGAGCTGGCGCGCATGCATACAGGCAGCTCAACTCATGCAAGTGGTTGGCTGGTGCATCTGCGCACACAGCTCAACTTGCAGTTGAGTGGCATGTGCATGCACATAAGATGTGCATGCATGTGTTAGCCCACCGCTCATGTGGCCCAGTTCTCCTCTCACCCTCCAGCTGGGCCGAAAGGCACAAAGGTTGGGGACTGCTGGTATAAGGAACAATCCATATTCTTCATGAAAGATAAGCTCTTAAGTGAAAAGGGAAACGATAGCTCTTAAGTGGTGTAGTGCTCAGTGTAATTTCATTTGATCATTATCATGAGATCAATAGTGTGTCTTCCTAAAGATTTTAGAATACCATGCATTCTCTTAGCATCAATGTACTGTTGTGCCAGCCAAATCCATGTCTTACTGGATTGAAGCTTTTATTGCACAACCAATCTGCTTATTCTACCTGTAAATCTAACATTGTCAAAGAGTAGATGTGTGTTGGTCTGTTAAAACTAATCCAATAGATTGAGGACGCAATTGAACTGCTTTCCTGTGATGTGTGAGCTGACAGAAAAGTATGCCAGCAAAAATTGTGCTGTACTTGTTGTCGACTCTTTTCTGTTTTAACAGAATGCTGGTGAGTAGTGCTGCCCTTACTGTTTTAATGCAAGATAAGTTTCAGAAAGCTTCATTTCTCCACTTGAAATCCCCTCCCCCACCAACTCCCACTTGAGTGTCTACCCGTGGGAAATGCATCCCTCAATTACTCTGCTCAAGGTGTGGTGAGGCAGGGATGGTTGGATGTAAGTGGATCTCTAGAACATCTGGCTTAGCTGTTTGAGGAGTTGCTTGATTGTAGCCTGTGAATTGTATGCTACTATAAGAAAGAAGGAACACCCCCCCACCCCCCAAAAAAGGGGAAAAAACAGCTCAGCTGGGCCTTGAAATGCAGCAGTGCTATCTTGAGGGCAGATGAGCTGCCCTAGCTGCTCGTTTGGATTGTTATGGAACAGATGGGAATAGTAATCTTGTTTTGTTATTGTTTTATTTCCCCAATGTACAGATCTGCACAAAACAACCACTTCATAAATGCATGGTGCAATGTAGGAGAACAAACTCATCAGGACAAGATTCAGCAGTCCAGCCACATTTAAAAGACAAATGCCATTGACTGAAGATAGCAAGGTCCACATTTTGGAGAGAGAGGACTGCTGGTTTGAAAGAGGGGTCAAAGAGGCCATCTATGCCAAAATTGAACAGCCTTCTCTCAACAAAAGGGGAAGAATCTAACATCATCTATCTCCAAGCTACAACACAGTCCTTTCAACATTTCCAAGAAGGTTCCACACCCGTTTGCATTACTCAGGTGACCCTGACGACACAGATAAACCTCCAGGTGGCCTCAGTGATTCTCTAAAAGAATGCAACTGAGCAGTTGTCTGCAAGGAGTATGAATCCTTCCATTCTCCACCATACAGCCAGAGCTGAAGAAGCTTTTTGGATCAGAAGCAAAACGTCTTCAAAGAAAAAGCAGAAAATCCAGTTGCGTCTTGAAAAAGCACCTTTGGGATTTCATTCTAAAGATAATTGTTTCCATGGAGCACTGGCACTGATGAAGGATTCTCTATTTAATTAAACATTTGATTTCAACTTGGTAGAACTCAAAAGACTTAATGATTTTGGGGGGATGAAAGAGGGGAGGGAGGGTGTGGTTTGCAAGTCATCATTTAGCTATTCCTGAACGCCATACATATTTCAAATGTTTTAAAACCAGGTGAAAGTGAATCTATCAATTTACTTGCCTGTGGCTTAAGAGAGTTCCATCAGGTTTTCCCCCTCCTCCTTTACTCCTAAAACTTAAGTTTTAGCAGGTTAAGATGAATGGTCAAACAGAGGAGGAGATGAAAAAAATCAAGACTAAGAGGTTCATCAATAGATAAGTAGATGCTTTGAACAGAGAACTTACTTGGTGGAAGTAGGCAATAGCAGAAGCTATTGATTGCATGAATAATTTACTTAGCAATGTATTAGTGTATTGCCTTGGGAACTGAATGTATTGTTACTGTTTTAAGAACTGCTGTGTGTTGCACTTAGAGCTTCAAAGTTCACAGTTTGGGGCTTAGGTCTCTTATCTGAATGTTCCATATTTTGGCCTTCTGTTTTTCCAGCATGTGTCAGTTTAACCTCTCCTTTGTTTCTTTTTTTCTATGCTGTACTATTTCTCAATCTATTTAAATCACAGCCGAACAATATATTTTGGAAGTCCATTCTCTTCTATTTCTCTCTTCATTCCTGCAAATTGAGCTGCATTGCCCAGAAAATAAGCAAAATAATTTATTACAAAATTAGAAGTTGGATGAAGATTGGAATGTTTCCTCTTCTTCCAAATATTTTTATATCTTCTTCTTCTTCCTCTTCTTCCAATATTCTAAATATCTTCTTCCAAACATTCTCCTGTTGTTGTTTTTTAGTATTTAATTTTGCTGAGCACTACCTGTTCATGGAAATCTGTTTCCTCTTATACTAAGAAGATTGGAAGGAGAAGGTGCAAGAATACTGGTGGCTTATCCAATTTATACAAGGGCATGTTGGCTCGAGTGACTGGAACACTGGGCAGGAGATTAGCGAGCCTGTGTTCGAGACTCAAGAACTATCGTGGGGCAGGGTTGAGCTCTCATCCTTTACTCCAGCTCCTGCCAGGGATATGAAAGACACCCCCAAGTGAGTGTCCCTAGGGAAATGGTGATGTGCTTGGCTAATCTTTTCAACCTGGAAACACTTCATTGCTTCTGACACGAGTACAAAAAAAATCCAATTTAAACTAAAATCCATAGCAGAAATGTTTTAGAGATCATAATGATCAGTCTGTATTTGAAATAAGCATTACAATCCGGTGTAATACTTATAAATAATAATTCACGTTTAATGAATTTAAAATATTTAAAAATAATTTATATTTCCTAGCCTGGACGCATTAATCTTGATGTCATTAATCTAGCAAAAAGAGCCTAAATATTTTTATTCCTAGACATGGAAATATTAGCAATAACACCTTTAAACAGTATTCTTAATTATTAGCCCTGTTGCGAAGTTCTGCCTCCCAATCTCCTTTCAGCATCCGTGACTAATATTGACTTGGCTGCCATCAATATTTTTAAATCCAAATGATGGTATCATGAAACAAACTTCTGCTGAATATATTTTTCAGATTATGCATTATTATTATGGGGATGAGGAAATTATTTCCTACCATGTTTCCCCAAAAATAAGACCGGGCCTTATATTAATTTTTGCTCCAAACGATGCATTAGGGCTTATTTTCTGGTTAGGTCTTATTTTGGGGGAAATACATATGCACTCATATGGTTGACAATCTTAACTGGGGCTTATTTTGGGGATAGGGCTTATATTATGAGCATCCTGAAAAATCATGCTAGGACTTTTTTTCCGATTGGGTCTTTTTTTGGGGAAACAAGGTAATACTTTCAATCTGTCTTTCTTGATTTCTTCAATGCTCATGAATTTCTTTATAGCATTAAGGTAGATAACTGTCCCATCAGTTTCCTCATCTTTAGTATCATTCTAACAGAATAAAAAACTTTCATAATATACAGCTGTTATTACATACATCATAATCTCATTCCATAATTAATTCCTATTCAGTTTACATATATTTATTTAATTTTATGCTGCCTTTATTATTTTTACAAACACAATACTTATGGTAATTTCCTCCTCTTACTTTCCCCACAAAAATAACCACGTGAGGTGGTTTGGGCTGAGAGAGAGTCACTGGCTCAAAAGCACCAACTGACTTACATACCTAAGGTGGGACTTGAACTCACTGTCTCCTGCTTTCCAGCCTATACTTTGTTAAATAATCAAAACTACAATAAATATTCTTCTTGATGACTTTCAGAAGAGCAAAAATCTGGTATAAAGCTAGACTGTACTTCTCAAAATTCTGTCATTTGCATGTGTCATGCACTTTGAATAAGAATTCTGCCAAACTCCTTCCAAGCAGATTTAATAAACTAATTTCCCTGTATTTTTTTGCATTCACACATTCCAGTTTTCCTTTATAAAGAATAATAATTATTATTATTTTCTTCCAATCATCAGGAGCAGGTGCATTTTTTTCACACAATATGTCATACAGTCACTCTATAAGCATACCCCATTCATATTCTAACGTATCTTCACTGACAGTATCTACACCTGAGCACTTTTCAAATTTACACAAACAATTATTTATTCTTCATCCATTTCCTCTAAACACTAATATTTATACCATTTGTTTCTTCAAGATATTAATATAGTCCCCAAACAAATATCTGAAATAACCCTTTTAGGATTTCTTCACTTCATTTTCATCTCAAATAACCCTATCCTTTTAGTTTGCTTTGCCTTCTTTACCCATTTCCAAAGTGTATTTCACATTTCACAGCACTAATTACTTTGTATTTTTCAAAGTATAAGATACCTTTCCCCCCCAAAAAAGGGTGAAAATCTGGGTGCGTTTTATATTCCAAATGTAGCCCCACCCAGCTTCTCAAATGGAGGTTTCAGAGGCTGAAAAAAGCATCAGAAATGGAACTTCAGCAAAAAAGCTCCAAACAGAGCTCCAAGGAGCTTAGGAAAAAAGCCCCAAAGGGAGCTTCAGAGGCTTTTTTCCCCTGAAGTTCTGTTTTGGAGGCTTTCATAGGCAGAAAAAAGTGTTTTTTCTGAAATGGAGTTTCAGAGGCAGGGAAAAAAAGCCAAAAAAAGCAAGGCACAGAGCTCAAAACCAAGGAACCTGTTGCTAAAATTCACCTCTAGGAACAGCTGATTGGTGGTATTCCAGGAGGCCAATCCACCTGCCAATCAGCTTTTTTCTTATTTTCTTCTGCAAAAACTAAGGTGCATTTTATACTCCAGTGTGTCTTATACTCCTAAAAATTCGGTAAATGTCATCTACAGCTTCTTTTATTTTATCATTCCACCAAGTATCCTTTTCATATTTCTTATTGTCATAACTCCATACATTTCTGTGGTACTCTGTAACATAATTATTTTCACTCTCTTTCATGCAATTTCCATGTGGTCTTTCAGTTCACCCAGTTTCTAATTTTTTTTCTTTTTATATAGAATTGGTCTTTCTCTTCCTGCAGTTGATCTCCTTCTACTCTCACTCTTTAATTTCTTTTCTTTCATGAACATTTTTCTCAAGATCTACTCTTCGCAAGGAGACATATTCACAAAATATGGCCTCTTCAGAACCTCTTATACCTCTTCTGTCTTAATTATCTCAAACATTCATCATAAAATTATGTTTTTAGATTTATTTTCATTCATTTAGGTTTAAATCACACATTCCAAACAAACAGATCTTTTTTAAGCAGATACTCTTTGACTATATAATATTCAAATTTATTCTTGGACCTCCCAATGGATTAGTCATATTTTTTGTTCTGTCTAGTTTTATTCCACTTATCCCTTAATGTCCCCTAGAACAGGGGTCACCAACCTTTCAGATCCCAGGGAGCACTAAATTCATAACTTTAAATCCCAGGGACCACTAATATGAATTAGTGATGGGATGGGGTCCTTCAGGCACTTAGCATGGCCGCCTGTTAGCAAAGAGAAGCTCCAGGGTGAACCCTAGCTTTGCTGTCCATTGCAGTTAGAAATCTCAAATACGACCAAGAATGAATGTTTGTCTTGTAGCCAGCCCGGGCACTAGATTGCCCTCACTACAAACTCTGTCTCTTGAGGAGCCCAACTGAAGTTTCATGCACCACTGACTGAAGCACCTGGACTCTCAAGGAGGGAGGGAGAAGCTGGAGCTACTAAACAGGCAGCCAAGCTAAATGCGTGAAGGACCCCATCCCATCAGCAAGCAGGATTAATTGCTTTGGCAGGCCATATCCGGCCCAGGGGCCATAGTTTGAGGATTCCCTGACTTAGTGCAATATTAAAAATGCAAAAATGCAAATATTTTCTGCGGACCACCAAAATTTTCTCATGGACCACCAATGACCATTGCCCCAGAAGATAACTCCCCCCAGATCACTTTCATTCAGAGTCTCACACAATTTCCCCCAAAATTTCTTCTAGTTATTCCATGATCACCATTCGTTGCAATGTAACCTCCAACTATTGTTTATTTATGGATTCCTATTTCTCTAAGCACTAACCCACAATAATCTAGATGACATTAATTGATATGTTTAGGCACATATTTTTATTTCTATTTATAATTAAGCCTACACTTTCTCCTACTTACCAATGTTTCATATTCAGATCACCTTATTTCAGATTCATTACATTGTTTTTCTTATTTTTAGTTTCATAGATAAAGAATTTGCCTATTTTTAATTTCATCTATTTTACCTATTAATCCATAATCTTTATCTTATACTTCAGGTCACACTTTTCCATAAATTCTAGTTGTCACTTAGATGGGCATATAAGCCACCAGTACTTGCAATGATTTTGATCAAGTGAAGATTTCATATAATACTGTTGAGGACCTGTATACTGCATGAATCAAGAAGAGGGCCGTGAAAATATTTACAGATCCCTCACATCCAGGACATAAACTGTTTCAACTCCTATCCTCAAAATGATGCTATAGAGCACTGCACACCAGAACAATTAGACACAAGAACAGTTTTTTCCCGAAGGCCATCACTCTGCTAAACAAATAATTCCCTCAACACTGTCAAACTATTTACTAAATCTGCACTACTATTAATCTTCTCATCGCTCCCATCACCAATCTCTTTCCACTTATGACTGTATGACTGTAACTTTGTTGCTGGCAATCCTTATGATTTATATTGATATATTGACCATCATTTGTGTTGTAAATGTTGTACCTTGATGAACGTATCTTTTCTTTTATGTACACTGAGAGCATATGCACCAAGACAAATTCCTTGTGTGTCCAATCACACTTGGCCAATAAAAAATTCTATTCTATTCTATTCTATTCTATTCAGTGTGTCCCTCCCACTCTAAAGTATATTCGTTATACTGATGCATACTTAGGATGTGTTAATTTATTCAAAATGTTTATAAATTGCCTTTGAAATGTAATATAAATTATACTGCTACCATACAAATGTAATAAAATTAAACTGTTATCATACAAAAAGTCTGGAAAAATATTAATGTTATACATTATCTTGTTATTCAGATAATATTAATAAAATAGCAGTGTGCTCATTGGAAAGCAATAGTTCAATAATCTCTTAATACAGAATAGCATAAATGAGAAAATTCTATCTCTTAAAATTCCTGTCTAATAATTTAAAAGGTAATAAAGCTATTAACTTTATGGGTATTTTTGATCTATGTCATTTATTTAACAAAATCCTTTTGTTTCTTTTAAACCTATCAGGTAAATAAATTCAATCTTGTAGATTTAAGCAGTTTTAATATCCTACCTTTTCTCAAGACTAAATACACTTTAACTCTTGAGCACTGAAGTAAGTAGAAATGACTGGTGTTTAGGCATAACTGTTTATTACAACTGGCTGAGTCAAGCTCTATGTTTCTTGACTTAAGACAGCCTTTCCCAATTTGGAAGGCCAAGGCCCATTGGTGGATGGCAAAGGATTTGATGAAAACTGGGTCAAATCTCAAAGTTCTTCTGATGTGAAACACATCTAGAACTGGAGCTAGAATGAAGACTGGCTTCATAAAATGCAGAAAAGCATGTGTTCTTCACACTAAGGCTTTTAAAAATATATATCTATGTACTCTTGTGTGTACTGATAGATGTGGTTCCAAAGTGTGTGTCTTGGCATTTGGTGTGTTTTTGGACACCGTCCTCCCAAATTTCATCTTTGATCTACATATTTTGACAGTTTGGATATCTTTAGCTTTTCCTAGGCACTAATTTCATGCCTAGAGCCAAGATACATTTATCTAGTAGATTTATGTGCCTTACAAACATACTATAATAATCAGAAATCTGAAGTTTCCAGATAATGCTGGATTTTTGATTCCCAGCAGCTCTAGTTGGCCAATGATAATGGATACTGGTGGTTATTATTCAGCAGCCCTCGGAAAACTCTATTATTCCCCCCTCCTCACATACATAGTTAAAAATGAACACCTTTCTTTGATTCTGCATACTTTCCCCTGTGGAGAATCTATACAAGGCAAGCTAAGATTAACCAAATGTTACTGAAACCGATAAGTCACTGAAATTCATCAATAAATTATTCATAATACTGGGGAGTTCTCTTGATTTTCTCATTAGACTCTGATCATTTAATGATGTGACCTGACAAAGAAGGATTCCCTCCCCCTCCAGTTACATAAGAAGAAATGTAGGAAGCTGAAATTAAAGAAGCTTGTGGAATATAGATGCAAGTAGAAGTCTAGAAGCTAGCTCAAGCAATGTATTTTGACTGTACACTTATGCACAAGCCAGCATAAGGATATATAGAAATTTACATGCTGCATCCAGGCGATTTTGATTTACATATAAATAGCAGTGTAGAATGCATTTAAAAAAAACCCCCAAATTGCTAAAAGTGAAATAGTAAAGTGAGTGGCTGTAACATATTTCATTGGAAGTTTATTGGAATTTGCTGCATTCTTAGACTATGTTGCCAACTTGATGGTTTTGACATATAAATCGGATGGTTAAGTATCTACATAGTTTATATACTTCTAGACACACATGCTAAAAATGTAATTTACTTGGCTGCAATTAACAAAATTTTTAGTACCCTAGAATGCTAAAGCAAGCTTTTGAGGAGAGCAAGCTGAAGGCAAATCACTTGGATTTGTGCAAAAATATTTATTGCTAGTTGACTATTGTAACAGAATCTTGAAAGTCTGCCAAAGCTACACTTTAGATGAACCATTAGAATTAAGATGGAGTTACTCTGAGTCTTTTTCTCATCTACCTTTATCTTAAGTTTTTTTTTTTCTATAAGGGACTTTACTCCCCTCCCTTCATGTTCCTAGAATCTGCTAGGCATTCTATCACAGGAATATCCATTTATTTTGGCAATCCAAAAGAAGATTCATCTGCATGAGTAAACCACTGTGGCCGTTAGGGTAGATTTGTTGCCCCATTTTAGTACCAAGACAAATTCCTTGTGTGTCTAATCACAGTTCAGTAATGAGGACCCAGATTGTTGGGGGCAATATGTTGATTCTGTAAACTGCTTGGAGAGGGCTAGAAAGCACTGTAAAGTGGTATATAAGACTAAGTGCTACTGTAAATGCTATTGCTATTTTCTTCAAGTTCCAATCTCTTTGTGTCCCATCACTTGGGTGAAGAACTAGCTTTGGAAAGCTAAGAAAATAGGACCTGCCATATTTCAAAGAGTGGTCACAGGAAAGTTACACATCCTAGGTCTCACTCATATTTAAGGAAAGAAACCTAGACCTTGCCCATTCTATTCTATTCTATTCTATTCTATTCTATTCTATTCTATTCTATTCTATTCTATTCTATTCTATTCTATTCTATTCTATTCTATTCTATTCTATTCTATTCTATTGAGGTTTTCTATTTTAAAAAAATGCTATTCAATTCATGGAATCCTCCTGCAGTTTCTTCTTACCAGTTCTCATGCAAAGTGATGAAATAGAATTCACTTTCATTTTTTTTTGCAAAGGAAAAAAATAATTGCAGAGAAATTGTCATTGATGCAATAAGGTATTGTGGGAAGCCATCCCTCCTCCTAGAAGAATGAAATATTTTGAGGAATGTTTAAAAAAGGTAAAATATTATATTTCTCAAAGGGAGAAATGGAGAAACATGTTTTTTAGAGGCAGAAAGCAAGCCGCACTTTCTTTACTTGTCCCAGAAGATACTGAGACCGGTTTTTAGAAATGCAGATTTGGCAATCCATTCAAGAGAGGTTGTTTTGAAACAAAGGCAGAATGATAGGATTCGAAGCAGCCATCTCTCAAGATCCAATACAGGATAAAACCATTAAGCCACAATAGGAACTATTGCATCACCCTCAGAGCAGTCCAAATTTCAACCAAACTTAGCGCAAACATCTAGGATTTGTATTTTGCGTACAGAGCCAGCTATGACCTACATAACCCCTACATGACCCCATAGGAATCTGAGAACAGCCAATAGAAGACATGTTCTTGCACAGGAACAGGAAGCTCAAGTGCAAAGCCTAAAGAAGGTGTAAAAATCCCTCACTCTCAACTCCACTTTGTCAGCTGCATCAGAACCACGTGTTTGGTGGTTCTGTTCATCATTAAACCATCTTTCCAATCAGCCTCCATTTTTCCCGTGTCTTTCTCCCAGTTTGGAACTGAACCAGATGTATATTTCTTCCCACAGGATTATGAAGTATTTTGTGATAAAAGGGCCAAGCAGTATGTGTGAATGTCCGATCTGTCTTCCCATGCTTCCATTCAATTCTAAGATTTCCAAAGACAGTTCCTTCAGGTTGGATCTTATGTCTAGGCTTCAGATTGGAAAACAAATGATGTGTAACAAAAGAAGAGCAAGGAAATAAAACCACAGCAGCAGCAACATCCAATAATTCAAGCAAAAGCCAAACTTAGTTAAACTTAACCACCATAAAGTCAACTTCAAAAGAAAATTTTTTTCAAGTAACCTGAGGATAAGATAGTAAAAGCAAACTCCCCTTTGAAAGATAAAAAAAAAAAAAGCAGAACTAACTTCCTGAGAAGTTTTCAGCACATTATCAGTTGCTGTTGGTAATTTAAATGGGATTCTTCTAATTGAGGAAGCATGAAGTTGAAATTGGAACTTTTTGTACAGATAAAAACGTGCTTTCCCATTGATCAACAGTTCTTTTTACTCTCAGTGAGCTAGTGGTATGAAGAAAGAGTAAGAAGATTTTGGTAGTAAAGTAAAGGTAAAGATTCTCCTCGCACATATGTGTAGTCGTTCCCAACTCTAAGGGGTGGTGCTCATCTCCGTTTCAAAGCCGAAGAGCCAGTGCTATCCGAAGATGTCTCCACGGTCATGTGGCAGGCATGACTAAATGCTGAAGGTGCACAGAGTACTGTTACCTTCCCACCAAAGTGATCCCTATTTTTCTACTTGCATTTTTTACATGCTTTCTAAGTGTTAGGTTGGCAGACGCTGGGACAAGTAACAGGAGCTCACCCCGTTACGCACCACTAGGGATTTGAACCATTGAACTGCTGACTTTTCGATTGACAAGTTTAGTGTCTTAGCCACTGAGCCACTGCACCTCTATGTTGCTGTAGTAACAACAGACAAATAAAATATCGTTTGGTTTGAAGTCAACAGCAACAACAAAGAAGTCAAGTTGAACAGGGTATATTGCTATAAAGCAGTCATTTACGCCTACTTGCAATTAGCATGAAAATACCATTCCCTTGTTAAAGAAGTGATGTGTCCTTACCATGTTTTCATTATCAGCAGTTAAAAATATGGGAACACTAAGCGAAGAAAATACTTAAAGTTGAAATTGTATAGTATAACACTTAGCTACTATTATGACGCTATTGTGTAAGACAGTGGGTAGGTGCTTCTGCTTTGGAGGCTTGTTTATATTGCTTCATTTCAAATGTTTGCAAAGGATGTTATGGCTAAATGCACACACTGTGTAAAGCCATAAGATATTTTTGATTTAATTGTGTATTCTTTCTGAAAAGGTACTGCACCAAAGTATTCTGTGTGAATAAAATAAGTGTTAGGGTTTTTAAATTATAGTTTAAGGCTTAGTGGAATGGGTAAATTGAAATAATTGTGGCTTATTCAACCCATGTGGTTAAGCAAACTATAATTTACCATGATAGTTGAATGAGATTATGTTACAGTTTCTCTGTCAATTATTTGGCTCCAGTCTAACCAAAGAGATACAAGACTCATGGGCACTCCCAACCTGCAGTAAACTGGAGAAAATAGTAGGCTTACCATAGTGTGATGCCAGAAAATATACTGTCTATAATTTTTCTCTTTTTTTCATGAAAAGTTGCTTGGAACCACTCCTTTTTGGGGGAACGAAGCTTGTGAAGGTATCTGGAGAAGGATCTTTTTTTTAATTTATAAGAACCTGAGGTATGTTGCTCAAAGAACAATGCTTACAGTTGGATTGCCAGCAGAGTAGTATCTCTCTTCCAAATTGAATACACCCAAGAGCCATTATTACAGAATTTGGGATTGTAAGACCATCTCAAAGGTGCACTTATCAAATAGTTGCCATGGCAGGTGTGCTCATTGTTAAGAATGCAACTACAATAGAAGTTTTTAGAAAGAACATTGTTTGATGTCTTTTATCTTGTCCTTCTCCTTCTGAGAAGGTGGACATTCTCTTGACTGTTTTACCCATTTGGGGGATTATTTATTTAAATTACATGATCTGTAGCAGAAAGACAGCATTCCAGTATTTCTCACCAGGATCTTACAAATTGGAAGCTTGCCAAGTACTAAGACTCTGAGAAAAGATTTAGACTGTATATTTTAATTGTTGGACTGCATGCTTCCCCACTTTTTTGGCATAACAATATCTTTTAAATATGGAAGTATTTTTTAAAACTCCTTAAAATACTTAGTGGGAAGGCTGGAATCTGTTTGCTTTCCATCTAAATATGTATGTTATCTTCTTTTCTGTAAAGGTACTGCACCAAAGTATTCTGTGTGAATAAAATAAGTGTTAGGGTTTTTAAATTATAGTTTAAGGCTTAGTGGAATAGGTAAATTGAAATAATTGTGGCTTATTCAACCCATGTGGTTAAGCAAACTATAATTTACCATGATAGTTGAATGAGATTATGTTACAGTTTCTCTGTCAATTATTTGGCTCCAGTCTAACCAAAGAGATACAAGAATCATGGGCACTCCCAACCTGCAGTAAACTGGAGAAAATAGTAGGCTTACCATAGTGTGATGCCAGAAAATATACTGTCTATAATTATTCTCTTTTTTTCATGAAAAGTTGCTTGGAACCACTCCTTTTTGGGGGAACGAAGCTTGTGAAGGTATCTGGAGAAGGATCTTTTTTTTAATTTATAAGAACCTGAGGTATGTTGCTCAAAGAACAATGCTTACAGTTGGATTGCCAGCAGAGTAGTATCTCTCTTCCAAATTGAATACACCCAAGAGCCATTATTACAGAATTTGGGATTGTAAGACCATCTCAAAGGTGCACTTATCAAATAGTTGCCATGGCAGGTGTGCTCATTGTTAAGAATGCAACTACAATAGAGAAGTTTTTTAGAATGAACATTGTTTGATGTCTTTTATCTTGTCCTTCTCCTTCTGAGAAGGTGGACATTCTCTTGACTGTTTTACCCATTTGGGGGATTATTTATTTAAATTACATGATCTGTAGCAGAAAGACAGCATTCCAGTATTTCTCACCAGGATCTTACAAATTGGAAGCTTGCCAAGTACTAAGACTCTGAGAAAAGATTTAGACTGTATATTTTAATTGTTGGACTGCATGCTTCCCCACTTTTTTGGCATAACAATATCTTTTAAATATGGAAGTATTTTTTAAAACTCCTTAAAATACTTAGTGGGAAGGCTGGAATCTGTTTGCTTTCCATCTAAATATGTATGTTATCTTCTTTTCTGTATTCTGTTTAACTCTCCTGAAAAATATGTCCTAACTCTCCAGATGAAGAAAAGGCTTCTCTTTTATGCATAGTTTAAAGCTGATATTTTTCTCAATGATGAATTGTATTTTCTGCCCAGAATTTTTCACTTATCCCAAATCATGATATATGAAAAAATAGAAGCTTGTCACTGTGATGTAGTACCAAATTGTGAGGTACAGGGCAAAGAAGGGTGGAAGGGAGTTTTTTAATGGATTGAATTTGAAGATATAAACTTGCTGTTTAATATTTAATTCTCCATAGCTTGGGAGTAAATGAAAAAGCAAGAAGGGTGGTTTCCCGGCTGAAGTTGGGCTGCATCCCCTGTAGAAAAAACAATAAATAACATATTTTGATCAGCCAATCTTTTTCACCAAGCCTGCAAACCCAAAAAGTCAAGTGATCATGATGAACTAGCAGCTTTTCTCAGAGCTAAAGCTAGTAGCTATGGGCTCTAGTGTATTTTAATATCAATGTGTTCCAGTTACTCAATTGTATTAGAGCTGTAAATCTGATTACAGTGTTACAGTACTTTACAAAGCTGTGGCAAAAATAGGGCTTGCCGGCACTGAGAATTTAAAAAAAAAAGCTCATAAACCAAAATAGACTATAAAAAAGTAACTCCTAGATAACTCAGCATATTTCACTCAACAAGCAGTTCTTCTTTTGTTCTTTTAAGTCAGCATTGATTTCTGGTGAATATCTGGACAAATCCTTGCATTTTTATTGGCAATATTTGGAAGTGGTTTTCCATTGCTTCCATCCTAGGGCTGAGAAAGAATGACTGGCCTAAGGTCAGCCAGGTGGCTTTGTGACTAAAGCAGGACTAGAAGTCATGGTCTCCTGGTTTCTAGCCTAGTGATTTAACCACACCACCAAACTTGATCTCTTTCTCTTTTTCTTCATTACAGATAATACCTAGCAAAGACTAAAATTGGGCCAGTTTGGTAGTAAGGCTGTACTGGTGGTTTTGCTTTTACCATCACTCTATTCTAAGTATATTACTTCAAGAACTTCTACCGGTAGTTGAGAATTGTTTAAATTCACAAATAACATATATTTACCAAATTAATGTCCCCATTTTCTGCTTCACAGTAGAACATGCAATCCCATTTTGTGGAAGAAAAGATATACTGTACACTAAGAGACAAAACAAAACAGAATTTACAAAATATTGAAGGTTATAATACTATCAGTGCTTAATATTTTATCTTTTTAATCTAAATAGTGACTCATCTTTGAAGCATTATACTGTAAATGCTGTGAGCAAAGCCTTATAATTCTGGGCTATCAGTATGCTAACTGGATCAAATATTTAGTTTTTGTCAAATTTTATAATAGCAGAATGATTTTAGCATTTTAATTTTCCCCTTGGGTCCACCCCATTTGAGACTGATCTCCTCACCACATCATTTCTCTATTCTTTCTCTTTTTTGACAGATTTTACTTATCTTTTCTTTATTTGTCCAAATAGCCTCCAATTTAGAGAATAATAATAATAATAATAATAATAATAATAATAATAATAATAATAATAATAATAATAATAATAATAATAATAATAATAATAATATCAGAGTTGGAAGGGACCTTGAAGGTCTTCTAGTCCAACCCCCTGCCCAGGCAGGAAAGAAGAATGTGTATGATTTTATTTCAAGGTATATAAAGTTAAATTTGGGGGCCATTTCTGTGTAATACAATCTTAAAGGCATCATTGTTTATAGGACGAATGAGACTAGCGAGTTTCACCAGAACATAGATTAATCCCAGAAAAGGAATTTAGGCTAAAGGTAATGATCAGAAGGGTGATATCCAGCGGTGAAATCCAATTTTTTTTACTACCAGTTCTGTGGCTTGATGGGCGTGGTGTGTGGCTTGGTGGCATGGCTTGGTGGGTGTGGCAGGGGAAGGACACTGCAAAATCTCCATTCCCACCCCACTCCGGGGAAAGGATATTGCAAAATCTCCATTCTCACCCCACTCTAGGGCCAGCCAGAGGTGGTATTTGCTGGTTCTCCGAACTGCTCAAAATCTCCGCTATTGGTTCTCCAGAACCTGTCAGAATCTGCTGGATTTCACCCCTGGAGATATCCAATAATATGATCTGAAACACCCAAACATGATTCCATTGATGATGAAATACGATTAATATTATCTCTGCTGATAATACTTGACTCTCTAGTCTAAGATAAGTTTTAACTAGTGACACAAATTGTGAATCAATAAAAGACTGTTAATTGGAAACTTACTGGTTAACCTCTGCAACAGGAGAATGTTTCCATTCTTGAAGAAGGACAAACAATACTATTCCCAGCTCTCCCCATTAAAACTTTATATTGCTTTTAAGGACGGTAATGTTCTACAGATTCTGTTAATAGGATAGGAAAACAATAGGAGAGAATGCAGAAGGTGTAAAGTGAATTGGGGTTAGCACTCAAGATCTATGTGGCCTGTCCTAACCCATTTATTTCCATAGAGCTTACTGGGTTTCCAGCTAGTGGACAAACACCACTCAGAACACAAGATTGGGCTTTAAAAAAATCATTAAAAATATGCAGTCTTTCATGTTACTGAGCATGCTTGTATACTTACATAAATGCTTTCCCATTTTGCTGATGCCCTTGAAGTTAAGTAATATTATTCAAAGTGCAGAAAATGAGAAGTAGTGGACAAAAGAAATTAAATGTAGGAGATAAAAGAAAGAGAGAGATATAATCAAATCTAGTTTTTCTACCTCTATGCATACTTTTTGCAGCAACCTTATTCCTGCTACCTCATCCAAATACTGATTCATTCATAGTGCCTTGTTTTTAAAGTTCTTGCTCATTTCTTGTTGAAGATCTCATTTACTCTATATCAGGGATCTCAAACTCGATTTCATTGAAGGCCACATCAGGTTTGTATTTGACCTTGGGACTGGGCTGGGCTGGGCTGGGCTGGGTGTGGCCAGGGTGAGCCAGCTCGATGTCACTTGTGTTAGGGGTGCCTGTGGAGGCCCAAGTGCTCTGCCAGCAAAAACAGGCTCCTGAGCTATATTTTCGGTTGCCAGGGCCTCCTGCAACCCTCTGCCAGCAAAAATGGAACTCACAAGCTCTGTTTTCACTGGCAGAGGCACCAAAGGCCAGTCCTTCACTGTTTTCAGGGCAGCCCTTTGGGCCAGATCTAACCACCCTGCAGGTTGAATCTGGCGTCCAGGCCTTGAGTTTGACACCCCTCCTCTATATACTATGAGTTTCTTTGTCTTCTTCCTCTTGACTCATCCAATATTCCTTCATAATTTCTTTGGGATCTAATCCTTTTTCATATATGACCAACATATATACTTCTGTACTGATCACTCAATTTTGCACTCAGTTCACATTCATTCTTTACCACTAATTAATAACTCCATCTCTTCTTCTCTTACCAAGCACTGTTCCGAAGTTAGCCCATTTCAATGGCATTTAATTTATTATTTTGTTTCTCCTGAAAAACCTGAATCTACTCAGCAGAAGGATGCTGTTATAAATCAGCAAATGTGCAATAAACATTCTTCTTCAATCATACATTTAATGACCTCCTGAGGAGTGAAAATCTGGTCTGCAAGTCTCCTGTATTGGCACTGTACTGTGGTTCTTGCTATTTTGTCCCTTCAAAATAAGGAAATAACAATTGCACTCTTTCAATAATCAAGAACAGATGAAATCTCCATGCACCTGTTAAACAAGTCACAGCCATAAGGGAATCCATGTTTTAACATTTCTTATCTTACGCCATCTAGAGCAGGGTTTCCAACTGATGGCCCACCGGCCAGATGCGTCACATGCAGACCACACCTACCTCAGCTCTGTGAAGGGGAAAAATATCACGATACATCACGTGACCTCAATGTGATCCCATGAGTTTGACACCTGTGATCTACAGCGTTGGTGGCACAGTGGTTAAAATGCAGTATTAAAGGCAAACTCTGCTCACAGCCTGGAGTTTGAGCCTGATGGAGCTCAAAGTTGACTCAGCCTTCTATCTTTCTGAGGGTGGTAAAATGGTGGTAAAATGGTGACCCAGATTGTTGGGGACGATATGCAACTTTGCAAATCATCTAGAAAGTGCTTAAAGTGCTATAGAGTGGTATACCAGCTAAAGGCTAGGGCTATTTCTGTCTACACCTGCTACTTTATCAATTTTCAATGTTTTCACTGAATTTCCATAATTTCCCCCTAATATATAGAGTATTTGTTTTAAATACTCTGATAAAGCACTATGATTCCTATGTCTCTCTCTCTCTTTCTCTCTCTCTCTCTCCCTCCCTCCCTCCCTCCCTTCCCTCTGTCCTCCCCTCATTTCAGGTAAGTGTTGACTCTATCTGGACTACTCCCAAGCAACTATCTAAAATACTTTTTAAAAAAAAATCTCAAGTCATTTCAGCACTTTTATTTACAGTTCTATTAATTTTGTTGGAGGTGCTAGCTTTTCTCCACTCCTCAAAATTGTTTATTTTCAGCAACTGTTTTCTGTGTATTCCCTGCTGGTTTTAATCTTAAAACTTGCTACCTTTCAGTACATTCTCTTCAGTGTTTCCTCTGAACATATTATGCAGTATTTTCTCATTTTTTGGGTATCAATGATTATGCAATTTTACACATGTACGGTCTTTTTTCACTTCATCGTTTTGTCAAGCAGCTACTTTGCATACATTTACATCCATTCTTCTGCAGGATTGTGTAACATAATTCTTTTGATTCGGTTCCAAACACCTACTTTTCATTCATTGTATTGGGAGACTTCTAATCAGTGGTGTGCTAGTAAATGTTTAATAACTTGCTCTCCAGGGGGAAAAAATATTCCAACAGCTCACACTTCTGGTTCCATTGCTGTTGTCACACACTGAAGAACTAATCCAATATCTCAGGGGTTGCCACAAAGAAGAGGGAGTCGGGCTGTTCTCCAAAGCACCTGAGGGTAGAACAAGAAGCAATAGGTGGAAACTGATCAAAGAAAGAAGCAACTTAGAACTAAGGAGAAATTTCCTGACAGTTAGAACAATTAATAAGTGGAACGACTTGCCTGCAGAAGTTGTGAATGCTCCAACACTGGAAATTTTAAAGAAAATGTTGGATAACTATCTGACTGAGATGGTGTAGGGTTTCTTGCCTGGGCAGGGGGTTGGACTAGAAGGCCTCCAAGGTCCCTTCCAACTCTGTTGTTATATTATATTATATAATCACTGTGGCTCGGCTCAGCCCTGAACTGGCTCACACATTCCAGAAAATTTAACATTCTACTTTTGTGAGCCAGTGCAAGCCAGCTACAGCTTATCAGTGCTTCTGAGGCAGTTTCATCTAAGACTTTAACTTTCTCAACCCTCATTTAATTCCACTTTCATCTTTATTCCTTTTAAATTTTTCTTTTACATCCAATATTTGTTCATGTCCATACATTGTTCGGCTTCCTTAGCCTACCTATCAGGGTATTTGATTCTCAGCAGTTGCTACTCCTGGGAATCCTGGCTCTGCACTGAAATATTATTAGAATAGTTATAGAATATTATTAGAATAGTTATAGCTCCCACACTGATCCTCAAAGCTTCGTAAACTCCAAGACTTCAACCATGGTTGCCCCATGACTAAAAAAATCTGGACAACTATTAGATAGCAGCTAGGAAGATGAAAGGGATGCGGTGGCTCAGTGACTAAGATGTTGAGTTTGTTGATCGAAAAGTCAGCAGTTCAGTGGTTCAAATCCCTAGTGCTGCGTAATGGGGTGAGCTCTGAACCTAGCAGTTCAAAAGCATGTAAAAAAATGCAAGTAGAAAAATAGGGATCACCTTTGGTGGGAAGGTAACAGCGTTCCATGTGCCTTTGGTGTTTAGTCATGCCAATCACATGACCATGGAGACGTCTTCAGACAGCGCTGGCTCTTCAGACTAGCACATATGTGCGAGGGGAACCTTTACCTTTAGGAAGATGAGAGGTTCAACAATCTAACCATAATTCAAGGAATAATTTTATAAAGTTCAGTTGATTATGGTACAACAGAAAAAAAAGAAAATAATATTTCTATCCACTATTCTAGCCTTGGGTTCTAAGGAGAATAAACCCACTTCCTCTTCATCGTGACAGCTCTTCAAGTTTTGGAACATGCCTATCACATCTCCCTCAGTTTTCTCTTCTTCATGGGACACAGGTCTCCAAGCCCTTCACCATCTTTGTTGCTCTTCTTTGCACTATTTTCAGTTCCTCAGCATCTTTTTTGCACTGTGGCAACCAACTTTTCACAAGTGCTATTCATTTTTTAAAGGTAGATGTGAACATTTTAGTGAATGATATTTTTTCAAAACTTCAAGAGGAATCTTACTGTTGTTTGCATCAAGGTTCTGACAGAATCCCACAAATTATGCTTGCAGCCATATCCCAAGCAGATGTTTATAGCACACGTATTTTGGATACAGTTGGAAGATTTTTCATAGGGTACAGAATGCAAGCTGTCACTATGAATTAAATCAAAAGCCATCTTCATAATAGAAGAGTTTTTAAACTTAATTAAGAGAAGCTGTATATAAAAGTTAGTTTGTGTCTCAGGAGAGCTGGAAGGAGGTTATCAAATCTATGCTGCCTGGGTTATTGATGTGATAAAATTGTTCCCTGAAACAGTAAAAGAAGAGCAGGAATGCTTTGTTTAAATTAAATTAATCTGTTTATGCAAAGATGAGATTTAAAAAGTTATACAATGGATAATTTTAGAGTTTTTAAAGACTTTGAAAATTTCAGTTTTTTTCTTTCAAAATTGTATATAAACAATACAACCAAAATAAAGAGAGAAATCTTATACAATAATATGAAGGAAAAACATTTTTCTTTCCAACTTTCTCCCACATGTGATAATCCTGATAATCTGCTTTGGCTTTCCCGTAATTTGAAGATTTTTCATAGGGTACAGAATGCAAGCTGTCACTATGAATTAAATCAAAAGCCATCTTCATAATAGAAGAGTTTTTAAACTTAATTAAGAGAAGCGGTATATAAAAATTAGTTTGTGTCTCAGGAGAGCTGGAAGGAGGTTATCAAATAACCATACATATAAATCATTGTAATTTATTAATTACAATTTGTTGCAATTGTATTTTTGTCTAACATTTTGAAAAACTTTTATGTGATAACTTTCATTTTCCTGTCAAATAAAAGCTATTTTTGTTATTGCTGAAAGGGAATTAGATTTAAGTCCTAGCCAGAAGTTCAGAAATTCATGAAGGGACAAGAGGAGAAAAAAAAAAGGCCTTTTCTTTCTCCGCTCTACCTTTTTTTTTGTGGGGAGGGAGCACCCTAAAGCTAACGGACTTGATGGTTATGGGGTATTTCTCATTTCTTAGCCCCAAATTTTGCTTTAACTGCTAACTAGGGCATATATCTAATATATACCTAAACACAAGGGATATGTTCAAACATGATATTTGAGATGAGGTAATGCTGAGACACGTCATAAAGCTGCCCTTGATTTCTAGTTAAGTGAGCAATGAAACATTGAACTGAATTAGGTGGGAACATCTATTCTAATTTAAAATGTTGATAAAGTCAACCCTGAGAGGTAGAGCCAAAGGAAGTTCCTTGCTTGATGAAGCTTCCAAAAAAGGGCTGAAGTAAAACACCAGTGTTTTTTTGAAAGTTTCTGCAGAAGGACGACAATTGTCTCAAATGGTAAGCTAATCAATGATAAGAGAATAGTAATTTTTTAAAAATAGAAATGACTCTCCCATAAGTCAGTTTCAGTCCCTGTAACATATTTGTTGTTGCCTTCTTCTGGGATGATGGTGGTAGTGTTGGTGGTAATGACTTCCAATTTAAATTATAGTCCTGCATTTTTTGGTGATCTTCCGTTCAAGTATTAATCGGGCAATTCTCTCCTTAGTTTTTCAATATTAGAACTAGGTTATTTGTAGAAATATCTATCTATCTATCTATCTATCTATCTATCTATCTATCTATCTATCTATCTATCTATCTATCTATCTATCTATCTATCTATCTATCTCTATCTATTTTTGTCAATCATATATACGATAACAGGTAAAAGTATAAACATAATTTGGATACATGAATAGAATAGAATAGAATAGAACAGAACAGAACAGAACAGAACAAAATAGAATAGAATAGAATTTTTTATTGGCCAAGTGTGATTGGACACACAAGGAATTTGTCTTGGTGCATATGCTCTCAGTGTACATAAAAGAAAAGATAACTTCATCAAGGTACAACACTTACAACACTTAATGATAGTCATAGGGTACAAATTTAACACTTAATGATAGTCACTTAACTTACAATTAAGCAATCAGGAAACAATATCAGTATAAATCGTAAGGATACAAGCAACAAAGTTACAGTCATAAGTGGAAGGAGATGGGTGATGGGAATGATGAGAAGATTAATAGTACTGCAGATTTATTAAATAGTGTTGAAGGAATTATTTGTTTAGCAGAGTGATGGCATTCAGGAAAAAAACTGTTCTTGTGTCTAGTTGTTTGGGTGTACAGTGCTCTATAGCGTTGTTTTGAGGGTAGGAGTTGAAACAGTTATGTCTAGGATGTGAGGGATCTGTAAATATTTTCACAGTCCTCTTTTTGATTCATGTAGTATACAGGTCCTCAATGGAAGGCAGGTTGTAGCAATTGTTTTTTCTGCAGTTCTAATTATCCTCTGAAGTCTGTGTCTGTCTTGTTGGGTTGCAGAACCAAACCAGAGAGTTATAGAGGTGCAGATGACAGACTCAATAATTCCACTGTAGAACTGTATCAGCAGCTCCTTGGGCAGTTTGAGCTTTCTGAGTTGGCGCAGGAAAAAACATTTTTTGTTGTCCTTTTTTGATGATGTTTTTGATGTTAGCTGTCCATGAAAAGAGTAAGTAAAAAGGAATATTAGGACAGGGACGGTAGGCATGTAGGTGCACTTATGCACGCCCTTACAGACCTCTTAGGAATGAGGTGAGGTCAACAGTAGACAGTTTAAGCTTAAACTACAGAGTCAGATAGTGCATTCTAGGCATTGACCACTCTGTTACTGAAGTCATATTTTCTGCAATCAAGTTTGGAGCGGTGTACTTTGAGTTTGTATCTATTATTTGCTTGTGTATTGTTGTGGTTGAAGTTGAAGTAGCCATTGGCAGGTAGGACATTGTGGTAGATAATTTTATGTACAATGCTTCGGTCAGATGGAAGTCTGCATAGTTCTAAGTTGTCTAAGGCCAAAATCTGGAGTCTAATGGCATAAGGTATTTTATTGTGAGCAGAGGAGTGAAGGACTCTTCTTGTGAAATATCTCTGGACTCTCTCGATTGTATTATTTCTGGTTATTTCTTCCTGCCCTATACGCTCTTATAGTCCCTTCCTTGAAGAGGTGTCATCTGATGGAACCTAAGAGAAAGGTATGCTCTCTGAGTCACCTGTTCTATGTGATGATTTTTCCCTGAGATTTTATTAACCTGACCCTCTCAGAAAAGTTTAGAAAGTCTTGATGTATCCTTGGCCATGGAGCTCATCCTGGAAGGTGTATTATATATATTGATGTGTGCTGTGATTTTTGGTTGTCATATTGAATTTTTATTTTTTGTCATTGTATATCAGCCATAGTTACTTTCTGAGAGAGTTCAGTAGCCATTTAAATCCAATGAATATGTGAATAGGTTAACTGATTCTAATGCTTTAGGGTGATCTTTAAACAGGCTTTTTTCTCATCCAATCTTTTTCATGTTCTAAAATGTTAGACTTCAGAGACAGAAGGACAAAAAAGCGGGGTTTGTTACTTTTATCCGAATAACAAAAGCAGCATATTATGCCATTAACCCCCACCTGTTTACTACATGCTAATACAAAAGGAGAAAGCCTTACATTATGATAGGAGGAGGAGAAAGAGGAGGAGGAGGAGGAGCAGAAGACAAAGAAGAAGAAGAAGAAGAAGAAGAAGAAGAAGAAGAAGAAGAAGAAGAAGAAGAAGAAGAAGAAGAAGAAGAAGAAGAAGAAGAAGAAGAAGAAGAAGGGGAGGAGGAAGAGGAGGAGGAGGAGGAAGAGGAGGAGAAAGAGGAGGAAGATCTCTACCCCATCAAATAACATCTTCCTTGAATTTTTAAATATACTCTCCAAATCACCAGATGTCATTCTCTATTTTTGTGGAATATTTATTCCATAAAATTTCAAATCTACTTCTTTTGGGGTTTAGGAACCAAAATAATCATTCAGTCCCCCATCAGTTTATCCATGCTTTCCTTTGTTTAATCACTTACTATGCTGGGTCAGTAACAGCAACTGTGGGGAGAAAATGTCTGTTGTGGAAATTTCATAGGAGTTTTATATGGTACGTACACGAATGTTTTTTTGTACTAGATAATTGCTCTATATTCATCCAGTTTTTTATTTTATGCTACTAAATAAGAAAGTCAGTTTCTTAATTCATGCTACTCTTTTTTTAAAAAAAATTCTTCTATTTCATTTGTTACTGGTTCTTTCAAAAATCAAGCTGAGATACTGATACTGAGATACGGAATACCATGTACGTTCTTCAGAAATTAAATCCAGGTCATTTTACTTGGATAGCTTTCCCCTTTACAATGAAACTTTATTTTTCAGCCAGGCTCAATCACTATAAAGTAACACACATTTTTATGGGACATTTAATAATCAACCCCATACTGTACATTAATTATACCAGCAGGCAGTAAATGAAATAGCCAATTCAATACCAAGTGCATTTTTGAGGGGCAATTCCATTGACGGCACACACACACACACACACACACACACACACACACACACACACACATCTTTGTCTTTGGTTATTCGGGTTTTCTCCCATGTAAAATTGGAAGTGTCTTTCTCCTAGAAGCACAAAGCTGTAAACACCCAGCCTGAAGATAACGAATGGGATTTCATCATAACAGAATAGCTGTTTGTGTTATGAGCAGAGGCTGGAAAATAGCATAAAATAGCATCTTACAAATTATTCTGAGTATGAAAGTGTATAAAGTGATTAGAATAAACTTGACACATGCAATTTGAAAACAAGTAAACCTCCTTTCCAACAAACTGTTCCACAATGTTTTAACAAATAGTTGTAGTTGGAAAATAGCTTGTTTGCATTTTATTCTATTCTGCTACCTCAGCATTTCTTCTAACTGCAGTTAAGTTGGATTTTGAATGTTATGTTTTAAAACTTTTCTTTCTGATCCCAGATAATTGCTTTCAAGCTAAAACTCTTTTCCAATGAATACTGTAATAATAGGAATGGCTATTTCCTTTGTTTCAGCATTTATTCTACATAATAGAATAAATATTGCTATGGTAACTATCTTTTATTTTGACAACATGTATGCATGAGCTTACAGTCTGAAGGTAAAGTAAATAGGGTTTATCTTGGGATAAAAGACACAAAATTGCAGCTTAATCTAAAAACTTTCATATGGGTTTTCAGTGTTTAAAGTTTAGGATTGCCAATCTGCTGTCACTTTTAAGATTTTTTGAAGGGGTGGCTGATTCATTAGGTCTGAGCAATGTCATATCTGTGGTAATATTTGGACAAGACCATACTATGGATTACTTCATACCACCCATGGACTGTATAATTAGGGGAAATCTATAAATAACACAAATGAGTATTTTTGTATACCTGTTTATCCTTTTTCACATTATAAAATCATCATCATCATCATCTGTATTAAGAATATACTTGGTTGATACCTAGGACGTTGGCAGCAGCCTGTATCAGCCATTAGCACCAGTCAATGGTATTTGTGACACATTTTTAAATGTCCAGTTGACTGAGTTTCATGTTTATTTAATGAATAAAAGAGAAAATAATGATAATAGCATTTATTGTCATTGTACATGTATACAATGACATTGGTTTAGCATCTACTGGTGCAATCCATAACAGCAAATACAAGACAACATGAATAGTATAGAGAATAATCCTTATACAAATAATTGGGGGGGGGGGAAACTAGTCATACATTACCATATGTACGTGGAGTGATTGTGGTTGTGTTTAGGAGTCTGACAGCACGTGGGTAGAAGTTGTTTTTAAATCTGTTTGTCCAGCTGGCTATACTCCGATGTCTTCTGCCCGATGGTAAAAGTGAAAAGAGACTCTGGCCAGGGTGTGAATCATCCCTAAGTATCTTCCATACTCTGCTGAAACAGCGAGACTTGGTGATATCTTCCAGTGGTGTTAGAGGGCAACCAATGGTTTTTTGTGCTGAAATGATCACTCTGTTCAGTGCCTTTCTGTCCACAGCTGTTAAACCAGGGTACCATACTGTTATACAGTATGTGAAGACTCTTTCTATCATGGACCGATAGAAAGAAGTCATCAGCCGTAGTTCCACCTGATTTTTCCGCAGGACTCTAAGGAAATGAAGTCTCTGTGAGCCTTACTAACCACCAGGGATGTGTTGTTTTTCCAGGTAAGATCTTGACTAATCTCCTCAAGTTTGTCCTGGTCTCATTGTATTCATCTTGTTTCCTGCCTTGAAGGTGGTGTTTCTTGCTCTCGGAAATGATTGACATCCAGGGTTTATGATTACTGTAATTAATAGCTTATATGTGATTACTCTAGCTACATCTTACTGTCCTGAGGATAATATTGGTTCCCCAAAAGAGGTCCACATGATTATTGCCCATGAAAATATTTCTCAGACGATCCATGATCCATTTCTCTTTAAACCCTTAGACCCAAGAAATGTGCCATGACGATTGATAAACCAGTAAAATATTGGTACTTTTGTAGAATGGCCCATAACAAGGAATGTAAATAGCTATGTAAAAGAATCATAATATGCTATAGTACAATCACTTAACCAGCAGTGTGTTGCAGCTGCTAAAAAGCCAACACAATTTTAGGCTGCATTAACAGAGGGATAGGATCAAGATCATGTGAAGTGTTAATACCACTTTATAATGCCTTGGTAAGACCACAGTTGGAATACTGCATCCAGTTGGTTGCCACGATGTAAAAATGATGTTGAGATTCTAGAAAGAGTACAGAGAAGAGCAACAAAGATGATTAGGGGACTGGAGGCTAAAACATATAAACAATGGTTGCAGGAACTGGGTATGTCTAGTTTAATGAAAAGAAGGACTAGGGGAGACATGATAGCAGTGTTCCAATATCTCAGCGGCTGCCACAGAGAAGTGGGAGTCGGGCTGTTCTCCAAAGCACCTGAGGGTAGAACAAGAAGCAATGGGTGGAAACTGATCAAGGAAAGAAGCAACTTAGAACTAAGGAGAAATTTCCTGACAGTTAGAACAATTAATAAGTGGAACGACTTGCCTGCAGAAGTTGTGAATGCTCCAACACTGGAAATTTTTAAGAAAATGTTGGATAACCATCTGTCTGAGATGGTGTAGGGTTTCCTGCCTGGGCAGGGGGTTGGACTAGAAGGTCCCTCCAAGGTCCCTTCCAACTCTGTTGTTGTTGTTGTTGTTGTTGTTGTTGTTGTTGTTGTTGTTGTTATTATTATTATTATTATTATTATTATTATTATTCTCCAAAGCACCTGAGGGCAGGACAAGAAGCAATGGGTGGAAACTAATCAAGGAGAGAAACAACCTAGAACTAAGAAGAAATTTCCTGTCAGTTAGAACAATTTGTGAATGCTCCAACACTGCAAGTTTTTAAGAAGAAATGTACAACCATTTATCTGAAATAGTATAGGATTTCCTGCCTGAACAGGGGGTTGGACTAGAAAATTTCCAAGGTCTCTTCCAACTCTGTTATTCTATTCTATTGTAGTATGTTTTAAAATCTGGAAACTGAGACATCTATCACCTTGAAAACTCTTTGAAATGAAGGAGATTTCTCACTGCTCATAAATGGGATCCATGTACTGATGGTATGTTAGAATTTGTAAAGCTATTGCTTTATTGTGTTTTTTTTTTAAATTATTTATGAAAGTATTTAAAATATCTACTGTTTTTTCTTGGGGGAAAACATCTTCTGTGTTCACTTATAACTAGTAGTTGCAAATAGAAGAAATTAAAATTCAGATGCAGATATAAGTTTGGCCTTGAAATACTCAAGGGAGCCTTCAGACCCTGAAGTACCTTCACAGACCTAAATCTTTTAGTGCCAGCTGTATATGAATCCTGAGAGAGTCACACAACTCCTGCCCCTTAGATTTAAGTCAACTGAATTTTTGGTTTTTTTCCAGAGTTGTAGAGTATTCTCAGAGAGCTTTAGAAGAGAATAAAGGGCAAGTCTTGTTAGAATTTCAAGAAGTTGTGTGGCATTGCATCTTACAGGAGCTTTACTAATTCACATTGACTTTCTATGCTGCTTCCAGAAGGTCAAAGCCAGCTTTGATAACTTAAGTGGAGGTCTTAATGGTTTATCAATTGGCACCATTCTACCCTCTATTCTCTCTCTCACACACATACCACATAAAAAGGCATGTTTTAGAACAGTCTTTTTTTTTAAAAAACAAACAAACAAACATGGTGTTACTGGAAAGTTCTGAGAAATTTTAACATTGAAAAGGGGGTGGTGGAGATATCAGTGTTCTGATTACGCTTGATGTTCTCCTTCCTTTAATTTTGTATTTTGTTACTATGCAAATAAAATGACATTATATTGTTTTGTGTTCAATTTGCCAAGTGAGAAAAGAACAAACAAATGGGGTTGTCTCTATAATTAGTTTTATATTATGGAGTATTCATGAACCAACTTGTAACTGTATTATGGACAAGGAGAATACATATAATGTATGAACATATACAAAACAAACAATTTTGCTATGATTATTTAAGAGATGAATGTATGAGGCATTGATTATTTTACATAAAATGTTGGTTGATTTTGAATGTAGTTGATTCATAAAATGTTTATTTTACTATGGTCTTTTATTGCACTTGAGTCTTATAGCAGCTAAATTTACTATTTCATCATTACTTTTATTTTTATTTTTTGGAAACAAAACTTTAAGCTATTTAATTTTACAGGAAGAATAGTGAGGCTGCATTGTTAGAAATGATTTCTGTGCCTCTGAATGATATTATAACAGAATAACAGAGTTGGAAGGGACCTTGGAGGTCTTTTAGTACAATGTCCTGTTCAGGCAGGAAGCTCTACCATTTCAGACAAATGGATCTCCAATCTCTTCTTAAAAAATTAGTCTGTCATCGTTTCAGAATATTAGCACCAGATGCTTCCCCGCTGCCAACTTCATGCGCTTGGGAAAGTGGAAGGAGGGATCAGGGAAGCATCTGGTGCTAATATGGCTTCCAAAGCTGACATAGCCTATGTATCTATTTGCTGCTACCGAGCGGTGGTGGGTTTCAATTTTTTTTTACTACCAGTTCTGTGGGTGTGGCTTGGTAGGCGTGGCATGGCTTGGTGGGTGTGGCTTGATGGACATGGCATAGGAAGAATACTGTAAAATCTCCATTCCCACCCCACTCCAGGGGAAGGATACTGTAAAATCCCCATTTCCTACTGATCAGCTGGTATGTGGGAGGCAGAGAATAGATGGGGGCGAGCCAGTCAGAATTTTTACTACTGGTTCTCCGAACTACTCAAAATTTCTGCTACCGGTTTTCCAGAACTGGTCAGCATCTGTTGAAACCAACCTCTGCTACCGGGTGTTGTGCAAATGAAATCAATCTTTTCAGAAAACACATGTAGTCAGTAAATGGATGAGGAAGGAACAGAATGTTTTGCTCCCAGAAGCACGAAGCTGAAGCCTGAAGATGACGAATGAGACTTCGTTGAAACGTCGCCAAGACACTTCCAATTTTACGCGGGAGAAAACCCGAATAACCAAAGACCTACACACACACACACACACACACACACACACACATTTGTTTTCTGAGGTTTTCGCGGGTGTTTGTATGTAGGTCTTTGGTTATTCGGGTTTTCTCCCGCGTAAAATTGGAAGTGTCTTGGCGATGTTTCGACGAAGTCTCATTCATCATCTTCAGGCTTCAGCTTCGTGCTTCTGGGAGCAATGTGTGATTGCAGCTGTTTCTTCCTTTTTAACTGCTAGTGGGGGTTTGAACTGATTGGGTGGGAGCTTGGCTGTGCTCTGATTGGCTGGGGGTGTGTCCTGTTTGGGTGGGGGCTTGGTTGTGCTCAGATTAGTCTGAGTTGCAGGGGGATTTGAGCTGGTGAGCTGCATTGCTGTTGTTTGATTTCGTGTTTGTGGTCGTGCTACATCTTCATAGTGGGTGTCAGTCTGCTGCATGTATGGATTGGAGGAGGTTTGAAATGGCTAATGTTGCAGCTGCGGTCTGGCTTTTGGTCCTTGGTCGTGCTTCATGATCAGTGTGGGTTTGGGTCTGTTTTCTGGGTGCATGTGGTGGTGACATCCTGTGTGGACCTCGTGAGTGTGGGTCTGGTGTCATTCCTCGTGTTAGGGACTCGTTTGTCAATAAGGGCGGGCTTCCAAATGGCTGGTAGGCGGGAGGTATCATCTCGTTTGTTCATGCTGTGTGGCCGTTTTTCTATTTCAATGGCTTCTCTGATTATTCTGTTGTTAAAGTGTTCAGTTTTGGCGATAGTTCTGGTCTTTTTAAAGTCAATATCGTGTCCTGTGGCTTTAAGGTGTTGGACCAGGGAAGAAGTTGGTTCCTCTTTTTTGACTGAGTTCTTGTGTTCTTCAATGTGTGTACTTATTCTTCTATTGGTTTGTCCGATGTATGTGGTGGGGCAGGCGGTGCATGGGATTTCATATACTCCTTGATTTTCTAACTCAATTTTGTCTTTGGGGTTTCTTAGGATGGTGGATATTTTTTGGTTTGTGCAGAATGCTGTCTTGATGTTGTGTTTGTGGAGGATCTTGCTGATTCTGTCTGTGGTGCCTTTTATATATATGGGAGGAGGGCTGTGTCATTTTCTTGTTCCCTGTCTTGGATTTTAGTGGGGGGTTCTTTTTGGATTAGTTTGGTAATCTTATTTCTTTGAAATCCATTTGTGAGAGTGTGTAGTTCGGTTTTTAGGTGTTGTTCGTCAGTTAAGCGTTTTGTTCTGGAGATGAGTGTCTTGGCTACGGAGTTGATCTGTGCTGGGTGGTGGTGTGAGAGTGCATGCAGATAGCGGTTTGTGTGTGTTTTCTTCTGGTAGATGGTGTGTCCTAGGGAGCCATTGGGTTTCCTGTAGACTAAGACATCTAGGAAGGGAAGTTGGTTGTTAACTTCTGTTTCCATGGTGAACTGTATTTTGGGGTGTAGGCTATTGAGGTGTGTGAGGAAGTTGTCAAGTTTTTCTTTCCCGTGTGGCCAGATTATGAAGGTGTCGTCTACGTATCTGAGCCAGAGTTTGGGTTTGTGATCAGATTTTTCTAGAGCTTGGGTTTCAAAGTGTTCCATGTAGAGGTTGGCAATGACAGGTGAGAGGGGTGATCCCATGGGTGCTCCTTCTATTTGTTTGTATTTTTGTCCATTATAGATGAAGTATGTGTTGGATAGGCAGTGGTTGGTCAGATCTAGGATGTGCTTGGGGGGGTTATATTTGTTTTGGATAGCTGTCAAGGCTTCTTTGATTGGCACTTGGGTGAAGAGGGATATGACATCAAAGCTCACGAGTAGGTCGCTGGGCTGTAAGTTTTGTTTCTTTATGATCTCTATGAACTGGAATGAGTTTTTTACGTGTGAAGCAATGGATTCTGCATAGGGCTGTAGTTGTTTGGTGAGAAATTTGGCTAGGTTTTGTAGAGGTGAGCCTATGGAGCTGACTATGAGTCTGAGTGGGGTTCCTTCTTTGTGTATCTTGGGGAGACCATAGAGCTTAGGGCATCTGGATGATTTCTCTCTGGGAATGATTCTTTGTTGGATTTCTTCGCTGATGGGGGAGGCTTTTATTTTGGATCTAGTGGTTTTTTCTAGGTAGGTGGTGGGGTCTGTTTTTAGGGGCTTGTATGCAGGGTCTTGGAGTAGGTTGGTTAATTTGGTTTGGTAGTCAGATGTGTTCATAACCACCGTGGCGTTGCCCTTGTCTGCTGGTAGGATTATTATGCTGGTGTCTTTTTTCAGGTTAAGTAGTGCTGTCTGTTCCTCTTTGGGTAAGTTGCTTTTGGGTGGCTTGCTGCTGCAGAGGATGTTGGTGATTTCGAGTCTGATTTTGTTAGCGTCATCGGGGTTGATTTTGGTCAGGCTGGTTTCAACTCCGCATATAATGGTTTCAGTGGGGATGTATTTGGGAGTGACTGCAAAGTTGAATCCTTTGGAAAGGACATCGGTTTCAGCTTTGGTGAGGATCCTATCTGAGATGTTATGCACTGTTTGTTTCATGTGTGGCTGTAAGGGGGGAGGGGTTTGTTTCTGGCGTTCTTGTAGTCTTCGGAGTTTGTTGGTGTGTGTGTCTGTCTTGAGGGTGGTCTGTGTTTCGGCTCTCCAGACGGCGAGTTGTTTGGATTTGTCCCAAAGTGCAGGGTGGATCTTGTTGCTGAGTTTGAAGTGAAGTGTGAGGAGATCTTTGTTGATTTGATCTAGGAGGAATCTTTTTGTGTGAAGTTCATTTCTGATTAGGGCCAAATCTGTTCTTTTTAGGATGCGTTTGGTGGCTGCAGAATTGGAGTGGAATTTCAATTGGAAGCACGTGGGGATTAAATTTTGATCTCGGCAGTTTCGTAGGAATGCAAGGTCACATAAAGTGGAAGCTCTTTGGACTTCTAGTTTTTCATCCACCCAAACAGGACACACCCCCATCCAATCAGAGCACAAAAAAACCCCCATCCAATCAGAGCACAGCCAAGCTCCCACCCAATCAATTCAAACCCCCACTAGCAGTTAAAAAGGAAGAAACAGCTGCAATCACACATTGCTCCCAGAAGCACGAAGCTGAAGCCTGAAGATGACGAATGAGACTTCGTTGAAACGTCGCCAAGACACTTCCAATTTTACGCGGGAGAAAACCCGAATAACCAAAGACCTACATACAAACACCCGCGAAAACCTCAGGAAACATATAATTATATATATATATATATACAAAATATTTTATAAAATATAAAATTTTATATATATATAAATATATAAATATATAAATATATATATATATATATATATATATATATATATATATATATATATATATATATGAGAGAGTGAGAGAGAGAGAGAGAGAGAGAGAGAGAGAGTGTTAGTTAGTTTTTGGAAATGTTAGATACATCTTTTAATTATAATTTCATTAATTCCCAAGTAAAATGTAAACTAAATTATAATCTTCTGCAGGTTTCAGTGGAACAAAATTTCATCATCCATTGAAATCAATTCTATTGTGACTCAGTTTGATAGAGTGAACTTCTATCAGCATCAATCATTTCCACTTAAACACTCATGCAAATAAAATATATTTTTTGGGGCTGGGGATGTCCAAAAAGACCTAATATGCATGGTCCCAATGTCTTGAACTGATCTACATACATACTGTACATGTCAGTTATATAGAAATTATATGCAATATATACCGTATATATTCGAGTATAAGCCGAGTTTTTCGGCACGTTTTTTGTGCTGAAAAACGCCCCCTCGGCTTATACTCGAGTCTACCCTTGCAGAGCCGACCCAGGGAGAGGGTTTTTTGCCCTCGGGAACAGCTGGGCCGGCAGGACGAGCCCAAATGCTGCCGGCATGCTTTGCCAGCTCGGCCGGCTCGTTTTGGGCGGCTGGCCTCGGCGCTTCCGCCGCTTTTGATGGCGGCGGCGGCGGTGGTCGGCGGAGGGGCGGAGGGGCGGAGGGGCGTTGTCACTCGCCTCCTCTTACTGTCCTCCTCTCGCCTCGGAGGGGCGGAGGGGCGTTGTCACTCGCCTCCTCTCCGAAGCGAAATTGAGTGCGGCGGCAGTGGTGGGTGGGTGGGTGGAGGCGCGTGAAGTGCCGGCTGGGGAGCCCGGGAGCCAATCCCGGCCCCCAGCCGCACTTCACGGCGGCCTCCCTGCCGCCGCACTCAATTTCGGCTGGAGAGGAGGGCGAGGGTGACAACGCCCCTCATGGGCGAGAGTGACAAACAAATAGAGTTCTTCGCTTGGCGTTGTCACTCGCCTCCTCTCGAAGTGAGGCGCGGTGGCAGGGGTGGGGGAGGCCGCTGGGGAGCCCGGGATTGGCCCTGGCCCCCAGCCGGCACTTCACGGCGGCCTCCCTGCCGCCGCACTCAATTTCGGCTGGAGAGGAGGGCGAGGGTGACAACGCCTCCGCCCCCACCGCGGGCAAGAGGAGGACGAGTGAGAGGGGCGAAATGTCGAACGCCCCTCCGCCCCTCCGCCGACCACCGCCGCCGCCGCCATCAAAAGCGGCGGAAGAAAACGCCGGAGGCCAGCCGCCGCCTAAAACGAGCCGGCCGAGCTGGCAAAGCATGCCGGCACTTCAATCCCGGCTCCCCAGCCGGCACTTCACGGCGGCCTCCCCACCCACCCACCCACCCCACTGCCGCCGCACTCAATTTCGGCTGGAGAGGACGGCGAGTGTGTCAAACGCCAAGGCGAGAAGAACTCTCTTTATTTGTTTGTCACTCGCCTCCTCTTACTGTCCTCCTCTCGCCTCGGAGGGGCGGAGGGGCGTTGTCACGAATACATCCCAATAAAATGCAAAGGTTTCAAAGCATGTTTTGGAAAAGCAGCGAGGATGGGGAGAATGCTGCCTTGAATGTGAAAGAAACGTGGAAAACTCCAACTACAGTATAAAAAAACATTTGCACTCAGTACTTTTTATTTTATTTTATTTTTGCCAAGTTTTCCTAGGGTTTTTTTTCCCTATGGAAATTGGGGAGGTGGGGAGAAAGAGGTGAAAAGAAAAGCCTCTTGGAAAGCGGAGAAATACGGCAAGAACAAACAATTTCTCCCGAGAGGGGGCAGGAGGAGGAGGAGGAGGAGAGATGGGGCATTGCAAGCTAGGGTGGGAAGAAGGAGGAGGAAGAAGAAGGAGGCAAAAGAAACCGACCCTCGCGCAGATCAGCAAATTAGCTTTCCTTCTCCAAACCAATTTTTTAAAAAACCCGTTCTACCCAGAGCAAATGGCAAATAAGCAGCCCGTTTTGAGTCTGATTATTGTTTCGCGGTGGTTGCCCTCTCTGATCTCCTTGTACATGACAAGGCACCTCTAACCCAGCGCTTTGTGTTTGTTATTGGTAATTCTCCTCCCTTCTTCCATTGGAGTCCTCTCCTTCCTTTCCGAACGGGCGGGCGATTTACCTTCTCTGCCTCTTTTATTTTCCTGGAGGTGGAGGTGTATTCCTAAGGATGCCTTCAGTGCTGGGGAAGGAGCCGATCCATGGAGGGAGGGGCGACGCTGCCGAGAAGCCGCTGCTTACAGAGGCGAAAGAGCCAGGAGACCTTGGCATAGGTGGGCGGCTGGTGTAAGGCAGGGCAGAACCTTGACCCGCAAGGATCCCGGGAGGTGGGGGACGAAAGAGAGGCAGAGAAGGAGGAGGAAGGAAAAGAAAAGAAAAGGGGGAGTGAAAATAAGAGCAGTCCGAGCAATAAATAAATATTGCTGGGCTGCTTTCCAAAAATCCTCAGCACGGAACTAAAAGTTGCAAGTGTTTTGTGAGTTCAAACAGTCCCTTCCAGACTAACACGTTTCATTAAAAGATACAAAGTTTGGTAAACTGAAGCTCGCTCTGTCCAATGCAAAAAAATCATCATCATCATATAATAATAATAATAATAATGATAATAATAATAATAATAATAATAATGATGATGATAATAATGATAATGATAATGATAATAATAATAATAATAATAATAATAATAATGATAATGATAATAATGATAATGATAATGATAATGATAATAATAATAATAATAATAATAATAATAATAATAATGATGATGATAATAATGATAATAATGATAATGATAATAATAATAATAATAATAATAATGATGATGATGATGATGATGATGATGATGATGATGATAATGATAATAATAATAATAATAATAATAATAATAATAATAATATTCAGCCGTGCTTCGCTTTGATGGCAGCCTGACGTAAAATGGGGGGCAGGGGGATACATACACGGTTAGGGAAAAATAACAAAACAATGTTTTGGGCTCAATTGCAGTCTTAAATTGAGGACTACCGGTACTTGCAATTTGAACCTTATTGGACACTTCATTCCTGGAGGGTTTTTAAAGAACAGACTGGACAATCCTTTGTCTGAAACAGTATAGGATCTCTTGCTTGAGGAGTGGGGACTGGACTAGAAGATCACTGTTAGTTTGGGATATGTTCAGAGCCCACACATCTGATGACATAAAAAAATTGGCAAAGTCATCTCAAGTCACTTTGGCCGTTATTCCAGGTGGGCTTACATCTGTATTGCAGCCCCTAGATGTCAGTTTAAATAAACCTTTCAAGGACCATGTGCGAAGGATGTGGCATGAATGGATGACATCTGGTCAAGCTCGTCTGACAAAAGTTGGAAATCTGAGAAAGCCAGACATAGAACTAATAGCACAGTGGGTTCGTGATGCATGGGAAGATATTCCAGAGGACATGGTGCAACGTGCCTTCAAGAAATGTGGCATTAGTAATGCTATGGATGGCAGTGAAGACAGCGCATTGTATGAGAGTGACAGCAGTGATGATGACGACTGTGAACTCAGTGATGACGACAACGTATATGCGGATAACATCACAGAAGCTGAAGTAGCTGAAGCTCTGTTTGGACAAACAGATGATGAGGAGGAGAACTCCAGTTTTGAGGGATTTTAGCTCTCGTTAGCTTGGTTGCTGTTACTTTTAAAGATACTGTATTTTTGATACCATATTCTTTTTGGGGACCCCCTTTTGCACTTTTATTGTTTTTCGTTCAAATAAATATTCATGTTATTTTACTTGGCTCTATCTTTATTTTTTACATTGACCAGTAGCTGCCTCATTTCCCACCCTCGGCTTATACTTGAATCAATAGTTTTTCCCAGTTTTTGTGGTAAAATTAGGTACCTCGGCTTATATTCGGATCGGCTTATACTCGAGTATATACGGTAGTTAAAAGGCTACAAGAAGCAGTTTGTTCTCTGCAATTTCTTTTTCCTTTTGTAAGAAATCAATGCATCCTTTAACCCTGAAATACAGAATGAAGCTGAACCAATCAAAAATTGGCTAACCTAAAAATATCTTCTGAGTTTAATATTTTTGAAAATTGCTTCTAGATTCAAGTCTTTTATAAGACTCAGCCGGATAAAACTTTTATAGCCAAATTATAATATCGTCTACCTAAGAAGAAGAAGACAATAAAATATGGAATTGCAGTGGCATAAAGGGTAAGCAGTTTTAAGACAAAAACAAGATGATGTCCAAGTTCAAGGACAAGAAAAGCATGGGCATTTTGTACTGAACACAAACAGCATTTTAAATAAATTTCTGTTAAAAATCACTGTGGTACAGGTGCATTTTCTAATCACTGTAAAGTACATACAATTACATACATACAATTTGGAGAAATGTTTTATTATCTTTTCCATATCTGTTCTCTAAGGGCATTCCATATCATGGTCTCTAAGGGCATTCTTAATTTCAAGCTCCCTAGGAACATAATTTAGATTGGAACTCCAGTCATTCAATTTCATTACATGACCCATTCGTATTTTTAACCACCATTACTACCACGCACCAAAGAGCCTTACTTAAAATATTGGATTTATTTGGTTTGGTTTTTTTCCCTAAGTATATTACATTTGTTCATATTTCAGATTTTCAGACTTTTTTTTGAAGAGAGAAAAAGAGCAGCAGAGCGATTATCTGAAAGTTTTCTTGTTTTAATTGTATGATCATGTACAGTGTTTGGCTAATGAAATGATATGTCAAACTTTATGTACAATGATACAGACAGTAGGAATCATTGGATAATTCTCATAAAGAATAGATGAAAATACTAGGGTCTCCCAAGGATCTCTGATGGAAGTAAAATCTTCCAGCTTAGGTGAATTAGGTGAAGATAGGAGCATGATGACCAAATTCATGAATGAGGCCAATTTATTTATTTGAAAGGATGCTAAAAAGATTCAAACTGATCTTTGCACCCAAGATAATCAGCATTAATATAGAGGATATGATTCAATGGAAGAAAGTATAAAAAATATGCACACTGAGACCAAACAAATTCCTAATTTTAGATCCATACACTTCAGTGGTGGGTTGCCTCTAGTTTGGATCGGTTCTATAGAACCAATAGTAAAACCGGCGAGAGGCTCTGACCTAAATGTCATCAAAACTCTTCCTCACATGCGCAGCAGAGCGTGCACAAGGAGAGTGAATGCACACGCGTGGGCATGATGCAAACCGGTAGTAAAGGTAAGTAGAATCCACCCCTGATGATGTGTGATTAGGAAAGAAAGCTTAAGATGCTAATAGATAGTTCTATGGAAATTTCAATGTAGAATCTCTGCTGCAACTTCTATCTTGGGGATCATTAGACCTGTGGTGGTGCAGTGGTTAGAATGCAGTATTGAAGGCTAAATCTGATGATTGCCAGCAGTTCGATCCTGACCAGCTCTGGGTTGACCCATCCTTCCAAGGTCAATAAAATGAAGACTGAAATTTGCTGGGGAAAATATGCTGGCTCTGTAAACTGCTTAGAGAGGTTTGTAAAGCACAATGAAGCAGTATACAAATCGAAGTGCTATTGCTATCATTAGAAAAGAGCTGAAAATAAAACAGACTTTATCAAAAAAAAATTATAAAATCTGTGCTGCAATTACAAAACTATGCTATGCAGAGTCCTCTGGTTACTACAGGTCAAGAAAAATATTGGAGAAATGGAAAAGTTACTATATTACTAGGAAAAATATTACTATTTTTCCTATAGTATATAAATAAATGATAAAGCATCATTTAAAAGAGCTAAAAGAAGCAAGACTATTAACGGGTGCTAAAGCAATCAGTGGCTACTATGGTCAATAATCAATATTTTCTGGTATTAGAGACAACTTGCCAACTGTTGGGAATAAAAGCAGGAGAATATTATTGCAGGCATGCCTTGCTTGTGGACTTCCAAGAGATACTTGGTCTAAAGTGTTGAACTAGATCATACCATAATTATCCATGCCATCCAAACCTAGGTTATGTTCTCTTTTGTTTCTCAGCAAGATCCATTCTGTCACCCAAACCAAAAAAGAAGCTGCTGTAAAATATAATGTCAAATCTGGCAGACTCAATCCTGCTTTTTTCCTCGTATCCTGTAAAACTTTAATTCATGGTTTTTCCTTTGCCATACAAATTTAGATGTATCTTTTTGCCATTGCCATTCTAGACAAAACATCCATTTTTGTCACAGAAATTATTCCCAAAGTAATTTTAATTTTAATTTGTAAACCTGTAATCATTATGCAACCAAGAAATTTGTCAGTAATTTCTTTTTAAAGTTAGATCCTGGGCCACTTTAGGGGTTAATGCTTTTTGGTCTGTTTCCAGCTTTCATAAAACTTTCCATTCTATAAAAAAATATTCATCATTTATTGTACAGGTTGTAAAAGTTCATACTCAAAACATATATAATAAAAGGGTGGAAGACAATCTGGATGAGGATTTTCCTGTTTTAATCTTTTTAATAGTTCCACAAACTTCCCTTATTGTTACAAGTCCATTCAATATTCTTCTCTGATTCTCTGAAATCTTCTGTAAAGTCTGTTCATGTAAATATTCATATTCATTTACTTTTCTAAGTAATTTCTTATTATATTTCATTCTTGTAACTTTACTATCACTTTCCTTTCCCCCTTTTTTGCAACGTACTGTATGTCAACCATTTCTCCAGTTTATATGCAAATTCAAGATTTCTTTGAATGATAATGAGCTGAGATATGAAATGAAAGGATTGATTTTGCATTTTAAGAGATGGTGATGTTATTAAAGTTGTACATATTTGCTGGGAGGAAGGAGGAAGTTGCTTTTTTCTTTGTTTCCCCCCCTATTTTCCACTTATTGCTTTTCTTTTTTAAATCTTTCTTATTACCTTTACCTCTCTAATGTACTCTTTCACAAAATCATTATTTTTTTTAAAAAAAAACATCCTCAATTTGTCACTATCTCAACTACACAAGGACTGAAACCACTGTAGGATTTCAGATTACAAATAATACTCTATTTGCAACTGAACTCACGCAGCAATTCTACTGAGACCTTGTCAGTCAAACCCCTTAGCTGTAAAAGTACTTTCTGCTTGATAGTGTCCTCACAAACAGTTGACAGATTTCAAACTGAGGTCCTTCTCAACTCTAGACAGGAAAGCTCAAAATTTGACTCCAGGGAACTTCTAAATGTATACAATGTGCTAGATGAGTGCAATGGGCCATCTGCTCCTGCCTTCTGTATCATATAATGGTCAACCAGATGCATTCAAAAAGCTCATTACCGGTGATAAGATGGTTAGCCTTATTCAAGGGTTACTTCTCAGCTCTGGAAAATTGAGGAAGTTTTTCTGTGATTCAGAGCCTTGTTTAAAGTGTCATGTTATAGATAGATTTACAGTGTTCTCAAAATGTGTGTGGTATAGCTGTCCTGTACTATATGGAAGAGAAGGAGATTCATGAGGGCTGATTGTGTTAAGTTTACCTGATATGTTATTGTAATGTAGGTGAGAGTGTGCAATGCTTTCCTTGAATAACCTGTGCAATGGATTTCATAAGGATTTTGAAAATAACACATTGAGGACAGTATTTTTTTTCAGAAGAGAGGGCAGAGGTTGAAGGGGGAAAAAAGCTGTAAAGAGAATTAGATTGCCTACTTCAAACTGTAACTGTCTTTTTCTTCCCTCAATTTTTTCAGATCCCTAGATAATTTTCTCTGTACAGTAAGAGACCCTTCAGGCAACACAAAGGTACATGACTAGCCCTTTCTAGCCTTGATGACAGTACAAAGGTTACAAATGAACTGTGGAACAATGTTTGATATGCATTAGCATTAAAAAAAATCTACTGTATTCCTCTTACTGTTTTTATTGTTTTAACCTTCCATTTTTTATTGCAGAGTACATTCTCTACTATTAAAAATAGAAAATGGGGAAAAAATGATTCAAAGTTTAACATAAGTTCAGAGCCTTGTTAAAAAAAATGAAATTCAAGAGGTCTCTTTAAGGTGGGAATCCTCGTGGGAAGCTGATGAGAAGATATCTCATGTCAGCTTATGTCCTACTGAGCCATGGTGGCACAGTGATTAGAATTCTGGCTGCCTGCAATTTGGCAGTTTGAATCTCACCAGCGTCAAAGTTGACTCATCCTTCCGAGGTGAGTAAAATGAGGACCCAGATTGTTGGGCGCAATATGCTGACCCTGTAAACCGCTTAAGAAAGAGCTGTAAAGCACTGTGAAGCAGTGTATAAGTCTAAGTGCTATTGCTACTGATGGGTGATGTTCGGATCAAAATCTAGATGATTTTGGTCAAGACCTTCTGCTTATTTTAAAATTTCTCCCCACTGAAAGCAGCTGGGGAGTGGGATGAAATTAGCTACAGCAGTCTTAGCTTGGCTTAGTTGGGAGATCAAAATCAGGTCTATTGAGGGGAACAGAATAGCTTTGGATACAAATCCACTTGATGCCAATTAGGGAGTGACATCTTTGTGGCTTTATGCCAGCTGCTATCAGCAGAAACGCATCTGGCAATAGTTTATTGCTTCTGAGTTTTGGGTTGGCAGAGCTGGGACTTTTGCTCAGGGATTAGCACCTGAGCAACAGGTGGAATAACGAAGTCTAACACAGAGTTGTACATACCTGCCCGATACATTATTTCCTTTCAGATTTAAATTATTAAGTCTATTTTCTTAACAATGACTTCACAGCCATTTTTAGTGAATTTGGCTAGATGGGTAAGCATTTTATTTCATTCATTTTTGTTTTAAAAAAAAGGTTTTACAAGTTAACAAAATAGACACATTGAGATTATAACAAATGAGGTAGGATTTTTTAACTGAACAAGAATTTTGTGATTACTCAGGTATGCACATAAGCAAATCATGCAAATTTCAAAACTACTAGTCAAACGCTTTGAATTCCTAAATAAGGTGCCCAAAGAAATGAACAATATGCTTTAATCTTTACTTTCTCTTACACAGAGGTGGGGGGGAGGAAGAGGGAGAGGGAGAGGGAGGGAGGGAGGGAGAGAGAGAGAGAGAGAGAGAGGGAGAGGGAGAGAGGCAGAGAGGGATAGAGAGAGAGAGTTAGAACAGCTATCTCCAATTCGTAAAATCCTCCCTAAATAATACAAAATATGGCAAGATAGAATTCTACAAAGGGCATCATTTTTCTGTGACTGCATGAAATTACCTGCTATTCCATTCTTTATTAGTATAGATATCTTAAATTATGATCTACCATGAAGTAACAGAATATAAAATACTGGAGAAAAGCTTGCATAATGCAGTGATTTCTTCTGAATTTGTTGCACATCCTGAGTAATAAATTGTAGTTTGCTTATTCTTGCTGATCATAGATGATCAATCAGTTTTCCAAAGTACACATAAAATACAAAGACAACATCCATAATATGAGTTCCTGAATGATCGGTATATTGTGTTGTATATTATGTTCATCCTGGCTCCCTCCCTTTGAAGCATTATCCCTGCAGAGATTAGACTGGTGCCCACTTGGACACTTTCATAAGGCCCCGAAGACTTGGTTTTGCCAATGGGCTTGGACAACCCGGAGTAGAATGGAACCACTCTAATGGCTCATTTGTTTGGAGGTAGAGGGTTATTGGTTTTTTTTTACTGTTTTTAATTTTTTTATATTGGGTTGTTTATTGTTTGTAAGTCACCTAGAGTCAATGAGAGTGAGTGAATGACCACATAACTCGAAATAAAACAAACAAACAAATGCAGAATTCAAATGGACTAGGTTTGCAGAGAATATTTAATCATAGACAGATTATGGTTAATAGGAATCAAGGTTCATACCAGGGCAAATGAAGCTGTTGCCTCTTTAATTAATTTGATTAAGCATATTGTGCTTATATTACCAAGATGTGAGTGAAGGCTAATGACCAATGATGGGATTGATTCATTTTTTGTGAAGTTATTGATTTTTTCCTCTTTTTCCTGAGAAGATACAGGAGGACCGGTCTGGATAATTCACAATTGCAAGCTATAGACTCAAAAGGTTCACATCAGTGTGGTCAGTTTTATCAAGCGTTACAATTAAAAGGATAAAAACTAATACAGACTAAGAAAGTAAAAGAATAGAAAGAAAAAATAGAAAGTGCAGAAAAAAATTGAAAAAGAAAGTAAAAGTAAGAATATAATAGAAGCAAAATTTATAAAGAAAAGACCTCTCTTTTCATAACAATAAGTATAAACAATTTTAGTACTTAATACCTTCTCTTCAGATATAACAAATGCAACAATATACAATTGTCTTAGACCAGTGTTTCTCAACCCCATTTTGCTAGCTGGAGAAATTTGGGAGTTGAAGTCCACACATCTTAATGTTGCCAAGGTTGAAAAACTCTTATCTTAGATAATCACATGGAGTTAGATTAATTCTGCTTTTAATCAATTTCTTTCTGCCTTTGTTCAGATGAGCAATACTTCCTTTTTAACCTCCAGGAAATCCCTTGTTCTGGGAAGAAAAACATTCTTTAGGTATGATGGGTTACACAAGGAGGGAAGTTGAACCTGTGTTGTCTCTGTGGTAGAATCACCCACTAAAGGAGAGGTGGGTGTCTAGGGGATGTAAAGAGACATTCCAGCTTAGATTCAGTTTGGAGGAAAGAAACCAAGGGTGAAATGCTCCCGGTTTGGACCGGATCGCCCGATCCAGTAGTGATCATGGCGGGTGGTGCAGAGAACCGGTAGCAATTGTGGTGTGAGGCTCCGCCCACCCACCTGGATGTCATTACTTCCTGGTTTTACTCAGGAAGTAATGTGTTTTGTACCCTCTGTGCATGCATAGAAAGATTTTGTGCATGTGCAGAGGGTCTGCGCACACATGTGGCTTCCGAACAAGTAAGGAAGGTAAGTAGATTTCACCCCTGAAAGAAACATCTGAGGTCAAACCCTTAGTACTATAAATTCCATTTAATAATAATAATAATAATAATATTTTAATTTGTATACCGCCCTTCTCCCGAAGGACTCAGGTATTAGAGACATTTGCCAAGGGAAGGCAGATAGTCTAGCAAAGTTCTTGCAATACAGGTGATCAGCAACAAAATATCTACTTGTGCCTATTCAGAAGTGGTTCTGGATGCTTGTGCCTGACCTTGACATAGCTATAGTGGCAGTGGGAGATGTACTGAAAATAAATTATATTTTTATTTCAGCTGTAACATGTTTATTTGATTTTGCTCAAGCAATAGACAGTCACTTTTCTTGCATGGAGAGTGATGCAGATGCCAGGCAGTGCAGCAGGGGACTTAGTTGGTCTTTCAGGATAGTCCAAACAAGAAATCAAAACCATGAATTCTAATACTACCTTTATTGTAGGATTACAGTAATAGAATCTTACAAATCTGAAAGTATTTCTCCCCTTCCCTGCCTTTATTTTTTAAGAACTAGTTCCTTGTGGAACTGTCAGAAGGAAGGTTCCTTCTGAGATGCTTTCTTCACCACCATCCCTTTTGTAAGCTGAGATGTTTCTTGTTTGACTGTTACCTAGGTGGTAAGTCCTCCTCCTTCTCCTCCTCTTATTGGGAAGCTTATTGGGAAGAATGGGTTGGCATTCCAGAAACCATGGAAGAATTGAAAAGCAGTGCAAAGCCCAACAGACACTCCATTCCAGCAAAGACACTGACAGCCTATAGCTAACTAGCAGCTAGTTACACATTTTCTTGCCCATCTCCAACACAGATTGCATGGCAGTGTTTCAACATATAATACTGTACCAGAATGTCAGCCAGAAGAACAATCCAACTAATGTCAGGGTGGCTAAAGGGTGGCTAAAGAATTAGCTATATCTGAGGCAAGCATACTCACAAGGCAAAGGAGAAAATAAATGGATATAACATTCTTGAGGATTTATTTTATTTTATTTATTTATTTATTTTGTCACAACAGTATATATAAGCATAAGCATGAAAATAACTATATAATATATAAGCATATATATAAGCATAAGTATGTAATAACTATATTAATTGTATATAATGAAAGGAAACAATAGGACAGGAACGGTAGGCACGTTTGTGCTCTTATGCACGCCCCTCACAGACCTCTTAGGAATGGGGTGAGGTCAATAGTAGACAGTTTTTGCTTAAAGCTTTGGGGATTTTGAGAAGAGACCACAGAGTCAGGTAGTTTATTCCAAGTATTAACAACTCTGTTACTGAAGTCATATTTTCTGCAATCAAGATTGAAGTGGTTAACATTAAGTTTAAATGTATTGTTTGCTCTTGTATTGTTGTTGTGCCTTGTCCTCCCTCCTCTCCTCAGCAGGGCCCCTCCCTCCTCCTGCCGGGCCTGCTATCAGATTCAGAGTCTGATAATGAAGAGGAATGGCCTGGCATGCCTCCAGTCCCCAGCCCTGGCACCATTCCCGGACAGAATGTCAGGAATGAACAAACAAACCTCACTCCTACAGCGTGTGAGCATGAAGCCAGCCACGAGTTAGAATTGCCGGCAGCAGATCCGGAGGAAGGGAATTTACAGTGGACGGATCCCCGCTTCCAGAGAATTGAGAGGTGATGTCAGCAGAAGGAAGGGAGGGGCAGGCCTGGATAAGTGCTGAGTCATGGAGCCACACCCCATGGCCTATATAAAGGATCTGCTTTTTGGCATTCCTTGAGTCAAACAAAGTCTCATCTGGTTTGCTGAAGTCACATCTTGGATTCCTGCCTGCCTGAGAAATCTGAAAGGAATTTGGCAAAGCTGCAAAGGCTTTGTGGCCACGCTTGATACAGACTTCCCAGACCTGGTCGTCGGAGGGGGAGTGGGACACGACAATTGTTGTGATTGAAGCTGAAGTGGTCTTCAACAGGAAGGACATTGCAATAGATGATTCTATGGGTTAAACACAGGTCCTGTCGAAGGCGGCGGAGTTCTAAGTTTTCTAAACCCAGGATTTCAAGTCTGGTGGCATAAGGTATTTTGTTGTATTCAGAAGAGTGGAGAACTCTTCTTGTAAAATATTTCTGGACACGTTCAATTGTATTGATGTCTGAAATGTGGTAAATAAATGTGGTGTACTGTAAATACATAATGGATATAGGAACAGACACATAGTATAAGTATATATATTATGTAAAATATATAGCATAGGATTAATGATACGAATTAAGTTATATTAAATCTTAAAATCTATCTTAAAATTAAAATCTAGCATTTTTGGTATAATAAAACTTCCTCTGAAACAGGATCCCGGAGAAAGAGGAAGATGCCTTTTACTTTCCACGGTGTTCACAGCCCAAAATGGGGCTGCTCTGGGAGCGATGTCTCTTGCCCCAAGTTGGCGGTCGCTTCCAGGCTCGCTCTGAGGGAGCCCAAGCGGGGCGGATGGCGCGAGTCTCCTTGTCAGATCAACCATTAGACATTAGACAACCAATTTACATCCACAGCTATGTGAATTAGTGGAAGATACATTCAAAGTCCCTTTAAGTTTAGAGAAGTTTGTAAATCATCATGACTTCTTTATAAACAGATATTTTTTTAAAAAAATTAGAAATCTCATCAGATTGAAAATCTGTTCAACTACTATAGCCAAAAAAAAAAGTAAACAGGATTTTGATGGATCTGAATATTCTTGGATTAGTCGTCTGAAGATTTGCTGTTCCAAAAACAGCCAGGGTCTTTTTGGCCTAAATTCCAGTGTTGTGTTAGTCATGGCTATGACAGTTAAGAGCTGTTAATTCACTATCTAGGAAAACTTTCTGCCAATCTGTTTCACATTAGCAACAAAGCAGGGACAAGAACTCTTGTGACGATTAAAAAGATTAAGTCCATAATGTTCTTTGGTTATTAAAAGGTCTGTGTAAAGGCTGTATCATCACAATAAACCTGATTTGATTAATGGCTCCTGGAGTTTTTATACTGAAAATAATAAAGATGGGAGGGAATGGATGGTGTCCCAGCTGGTGGAAAATAAAAACTCACAGCAGGTCTGAAGCATAATTGTTCTACAAATATTTATGCAGGCCATAAGATTAATATGTGCATGTGTGTGGGGGTGCAGGATAAGAAAGTCATCTTTAAGGTAGATTCTTGATGCCACTTCACCACGTTCTTTCAAAATTTGGACATAAAATCCTGCAAGTTTTATTTCAGAAAAAGAAGAAACTTCTTGCCAGCTATTTGCTTTAATCTGCAAAGTAAATATGATTTGGCTGTAAGGATGTAAGTAAGAGATGGCAGTCAGGAAAGAAATATTCTGTTATCTGTTATTATATTTTGTCTCTTCTCACTGAATTTGGTTCCCATTCATCTACCTGGAATGAACAGGTGGCTTGGGAGCTAGTATGTACAGTTTGGCTATGGAGTAAAGCAAGAGAATAGGAGAGAAAGTTGGGGAAATAGTGATGCAGGAAAAAAAATAGATAATCATTTCCGATCAAAGTTTAGCTAAAAATATGTTTCTTTCTTTGGGGTTTAATTGTAATTGAGAATCTGTTTTTTCCTACAGAAGAATTAGGGTTAGGAAAAGTTTTATAATACCTCCAGTATAAAGAAATATCTTGTTTCCCAGTTCTTGTTCTTAATTGCTCTCGAGAGGATGCATTTCCAACTGTTCCACTTGGGACTCCCACAAAAGTAGCAATTTGTTTCTACCTCTCCTTTCTTTTTATTCAGATACATTCTTCATCTTTCTTTCCTTTTTCTTTTATTCTTCTATGTAGGAGAAGTTCCAGTACAGAACAAGGAATGGACAACAACCTAAACATACATAGATAGATGAGCTGTTGATTTGAGCTCCAAGCTTGGCAATTTGGTTCCAAACAATTTGTAACCTTTCGAGGAGACATCGTCAGTGTGCTTTGAATTGTGCTCGTCTGTCAGAACAACCTTTAAATACCCTTTTTGTTCTGTCCCCCCTCGCCTCCGTCTGAGCGATGGTTTAATTAGCCGGCACTATCAGCTCTGGCAGCAAACTAGCGAGTGTGTGCCAAGTGTCTCTGTTATCTCCCTTGACACCGATGAGTCACCCAGGAACAAACAGTACTTCAGCTCTAGTTAAGCAGTTAATTTGCCTGCTATGAAGAGGCACAGCAGCTCTTGCTGCCTTTATATCCTGTGGGGTGTGGCTCCATGACTCAGCACTTCCTAGGCCTGTCCCACCCCTGCATCTGTGGTTCCCGCCTCTCCTGCCTACGAAACCTAGGGTCCAGCCAGGCCTGATTGCCATCAGCTGGGTCTGGAGGCGTGGCCTGAGGGGGGAAAGAGTCACGGGACGGAGGCCTCGTTATCTCTTCTACCTGGCCTGCCTTTGGCTCTGAAGCTGAGCCAGGGAAGCTGGTGCTCCCGAGGTAAGGCCCTTCCCCCTCACTTTCCAAGTCACTTTCTGGTAGGAGGCCCGGCTCGGGGAGCGCAGACACAACACTTTTATATGATGCAAATTAGCATTAGTTAATAGTTTTTTCGGATACTTCTGAGTCATGATCTGGTTTTGGACTATTTGATTGGCTGACTGTTGTTACCGAGACATGGTCTGATTTCTTGTGAGTTGATTGGTTATAACTTTGTTGCTGCATAGTGGGATGCCTGTTTGTTTGTTTTAAATGCTACCTTCAGGATTGTGGTTGATGGGGCCACAGTTCTTTCATTCTCAGTGATTGGTAGACCAGATCGATATGTCTGTTTATTGACTTATTGATGGAAAACCAGACTTCAAGGAATTCTCTTTCTCTCGATTTTTCCTGGGTTACAACTGTGGTCCCGGTTAGATCAAACCTTCTGAATCTTTATGGATAGACATGAGGGATACTGGGTCATGTCTTTTGATGGCTGGGAAGCAGTGGTGAAATCCAAATTTTTTTACTACCGGTTCTGTGGGCTTGGTGGGAATGGTGTGGCTTGGTGGGTATGGCTTGAGGGCATGGCAGGGGAAGGATACTCCATTCCCTCCCCACTCCTGGGGGAAAGATATTGCAAAATCTCCATTCTCACCCCACTCTGGGGCCAGCCAGAGGTGGTATTTGCTGATTCTCCAAACTACTCAAAATTTCCACTGATAGTTCTCCAGAAAAACAGAGTTGGAAGGGACCTTGGAGGCCTTCTAGTCCAACCCCCTGCCCAGGCAGGAAACCCTACACCATCTCAGACAGATGGTTATCCAACATTTTCTTAAAAATTTCCAGTGTTGGAGCATTCACAACTTCTGCAGGCAAATCGTTCCACTTATTAATCGTTCTAACTGTCAGGAAATTTCTCCTTAGTTCTAAGTTGCTTCTTTCCTTGATCAGTTTCCATCCATTGCTTCTTGTTCTACCCTCAGGTGCTTTTGAGAACAGCCCGACTCCCACTTCTTTGTGGCAACCCCTGAGATATTGGAACACTGCTATCATGTCTCCCCTAGTCCTTCTTTTCATTAAACTAGACATACCGAATTCCTGCAACTGTTCTTCATATGTTTTAGCCTCCAGTCCCCTAATCATCTTTGTTGCTCTTCTCTGCACTCTTTCTAGAGTCTCAGCATCTTTTTTACATTGCGGCTTGTTAAATCGCGCAGTTGCTGTGAAAAGCAGCAACAATGAAAAGCAGAAGGTTTTAAAGGTGATGAAACATTTGCAACCAAATTGCCAAGCTTGGAGCTCAAACCAACAGCCCAACTACCAACCCAAGCTACTAATATTCAAATACATTTCATAGATAGATGGATTTCTTCAACAGTTCACTTTGGAATTGGAGGTGAGGTGGTAGCTGTCTCCAATCATGTTTTTATTTTTTTATTTTTCCTGCAATCTCCACAGGACATGCTAACTAAAATTGTGTCTGACAACCTTTCCAGCCACAGGCTGCATGATTAACAGAAGCACCAGCGGGTCTGTAATTGCTTCTCCAGGGATTTCGACAATCTGGACACTGGAAGTGATGGAAGTCAGTAGTGCTAGACATCTGATGTCCTCATGTATTTTTGTTGAAGAAAACATCAGCCTTTAGTTTTCTTAATTACCTCTGCCAAGTAATCTGCCCCCAAAATCTGCTACTTCTCAGAAGCCCATTTCTAGAGAGGAGCTGTACCAGGAGTTGGGCCATACCTCCACTCAAAGAGTTTTCATTTTGAAAGGACAAAATAACAGAACCTACTATTTTGGGATATCACCAAAATAGAATTATGGGGTTGGAAAACAAAGAATGCTACTTCCTGTATCCATATCCCCAGATGTCTCATACCTACATGGGGTTGTCCTTGAAGAGTATCTAGAATCTTCAACTGGTGCAAAATGTGATTGCATGAACAGTTATAAGCACACCTTGAGCAGGGGTACACATTATACTCCTGCTGTATGAGTTATGCTAGCTATAGGTGATGACCTATAATGAAGAGATTTTCAGCTTAGCAGTATTTCTTACGTTGGCCAGTAGTGGGATCCTCAGGGATGGGCATGAATTTTCCAGTTGCCACTGCTTGTTTTGTTGACATTAGTTGGATTCAGTAATCTCTGTGAAGAGTGGCTTAAAGCAGCTGGAATCAGCAATTGTGATTAGCAATGGCAGTTCTCCTCTAGTTCTTTTCTTTTTCAGAAGATACTTCTTCTGTTCCTTTCTTCATAAGGATATCATTCACAAGCCCTGTTCAATTAGATAATCCGACTGTAGATCTCATTATACAGATTCTATTACAATCTCACATTGGTAACTTCTAGGGGTTATTAGAAAAGTGATAGAAATAAAAATATCAGCATTGCAAAAATCTATGTTAGGTCCATCTCTGAACTACTGTGTGCAGTTATGGTTAACACAATTGAAAAAGGTTGATGGAAATGTACAGAAACAGCAAGCAAAATGATCAAGAGGCTTCCAAATACCTTCCTTAGAAGAAAAACCTAGATTTGAGGACTTTATCTGGCTTAGAGAAAAGGCAGCTGAAGGCGAGCATGCCTGAGCAATAAAATCAAGTATGGCTTATAGACACAGTGGATATGGGGGAAAAAAAATCTCCCCTTCTCAAAGCATTAGGACAACGGTCATCCAATGAAATTGACTGGAAGGAAATTTAAAACAGATAAAAGGAAACAATTCTGCATATGGAGAACCAATAATGTGAAATTTATTATCAAAAGCCATGATGACAGTCACTTATTTGGGAAGCTTTAAGGGGCATTTATATTAAATCATAGAGGGCACCATTATATTTGTGTGTATGTATGATAGCAAGCTTCCAAATAGTGTTATAGGACAAAATGTTTAGAGAAAGGCATGTCTTCATCTCCTGTTTCTGAGCATTGACTACTATGAGAAATAAAATGCTGTGCATGATTCTAGAATACTGATAATTCATTGTAGATCAACATGAATGTCTCCAGCAAATTTGATTCTCAGAGTCAAATCGGGGTTTCAGCATTCAAGAATGATGCTACACCAATAAACAGTTGCATGTACATTGACCTTACAGCAGGGGTGAAATCCAGCAGGTTCTGACAGGTTCTGGAGAACCGATAGTGGAAATTTTGAGTAGTTCAGAGAACCAGCAAATACCACCTCTGGCAGGCCCCAGAGTGGGGAGGGAATGGGGATTTTGCAGTATCCTTCTCCTGGAGTGGAGTGGGAATGGAGAGTTTGTAGTATCCTTCCCCTGCCATGCCCACAGAACCAGTAGTAAAAATTTTTGAACCCCACCACTGACCTTAATGTCAGGCCTAAGATCAAAATCAGGTCTTAACGGTCTTCTGCAACCCCAGGTTGCAGTATCCTTCCTCTGCCACACCCACCAAGCCATGGCCACCAAGCCACACTATGCCCACCAAACCACGCTCACAGAACCGGTAGTAAAAAAAATTGGATTTCACCACTGCCTTACAGGGCCAAATTAAAAAAAAGGAAGGCTTGTCTAAAGCACTGACACTTTGAGATCTACACAGGAACACTTTGTAGGAACATTGGCAAGAGGCTCATAACACAGCTAGAAATCCCAGGGGCTAGTGAAGAACCGTCTACTTCTTCATCTTAGCTCTTCATTTTAATGAGGTCCCCCCCCTTTCATGCTTAATTTGAGGACTTAAGTCACTTTTAGTAGCTCTTCATTCAATTGGAAACTGTACATTTTGAGTAATCAAAACAACCAAAAGCCCATCAGAGTCTTTGGTATGGGTGGCCATTTAGCAAATAGCAATTCATAGAATGTACCTAGATATGTACTTAATACATATGTACCTAATACTTAGAATGAATATATTAGCGCTGGTAAATAGTGATATTAAGTCCTGATCATCAGCTCAGTTGCTTTCAGGTAATTTTCTTTTAGCATTGCCTTTAGACAGCTGTCCATAATGCACTGCCTTTCAGTCAAGATATTTGAAGGGAAAAATATATTCTGATAGTCTATCACTAATGCTTTTCATGGCAGTATTAAAATAGATGGATGATGAAGGTGATGATGATAATTGCAAAGTTTCTGTCCTGTCAAAGTTTTTTTTCTTTCCCCAAGTTATCCCTGCTGCCGCTTTTTCTTTCCGTGATGACTTCATTTCTATTAAAGGCAAACCAAATTTCCCTTCATTAGGCACCTTGCTGATGCCACCTGCCACTCTGTCACTTACAGTGAATGTAAGAGACCATCACATTGTGCTTTGACATATTTTGGTGGAAAAGAAAAGGCAGCTTAGCTGGAGCACCTGTTCTCACAATAGTAATAATGGGATTAGCATTACCCCAAATGCATACTGCAGAGAATGGGGGTTTGGGGACTAATCAAACAATGTCTGCTAGGAGCAGAGATTTTCCTATTAAAGATCATCACTTAATCCTTTGGCTCAAAACTTATATCTATATGTATCTTCCAAGTAGGTAGAACATTCTCAGGTTAAGTGCCGGTGCTTATGACTAGAGTAATATGGAAGCTGAAATATCTCTGTTGTGATATTGTTCATTCTTGTATTGTCTAAAGCAGAAGAAGTAAATAGTGAGGGGAGGTGGGAGAGAATTGGGGGCTTAAGAAAATAGATTGCTTTTAAGCTGCCTTTGTGCCTAAAAGAGGAGACTATCACCACATGCATCTTTCTTCCTGTTGATACTGTATTATATAAAATGGAATACTTGACCTGCTGAAGAATAAAGACTTTCTACTATCATAATAGACTAGCTATGCTCTTGCAGGATTTTGAGAAGCCGTCTGAGACTGCTTATGATCCACATCCTCTTGAAATCGATGTGAGAAGGTTTATGAACTTCATTGAGTTTTTGGATCAAGCTCCACATGGGATGTCAAAATGCAAGTGTGTTCTGTACAAGTACAAAACTGCTCAAATGGCAGGCTCCATCCATGTTGAAAAGCAAGGCTTAAAAAAATCAATAACAGCAGCAGCTCTTGCTTAAAAGAATAGGATTCCCGATGATTAACCTTGAATTACAAGTTGTGCCCCTATGTGACAAGTCAACCAATTACCACATAGTGAAGCACTAGTGAAATCTTGTCTAAAGCCAGGACACAATCTGGATATCAACCAGCAAGAAAATTTGAGACAGCAGCTTCAGGTGGAGTTTCAGACCAACAGCAGATAAAGTGGTAAAAATTCCTCTAGGGTGAAAATGGAAGTTTCACGTATTTTGATGTTTCTGTAATAAAGTTATATTAAAATGTACTTTTCTGTGTGTAGAAAATGAAATACAGTATTATGGGGGGAAAGAAATAGGTGTTTTAGCTTAGTCTTGTCCTCCTTAACAAGCTAGGTAAATCTGTTCAGTGTGTGAAACTAGTTTATTCTGAGGATCAGTGCAATTTTCTATCAGCAATGTGTACTATCAACACTGGCTCAGCATATTTTGTTCCTTGACGAAAATCATCACAACTCTCCTGTTTTGCATATAGAGATTGATTGGAGTCCAGATATTTAGCATTTGAATATTAGATAAATTTCATCTCATTCATCAAATTAAAGGACATGGAATAAACTATATGAGACTATTTTCAAAATAGAGTCTTGTCTATTTATCTACCAATCTTAATCTACTATCTTGAGTATATTAACTGATTGTAAGAACTTAGGTTTTATTCAAATGCTTTGTCTAAAAGTATGAAACGACTTGTATTTTTCTCCAAAATGTATGGCAACATAATAAAGAATAGTGTAGTAGCAAATTGAGATTTCCTTTTTGTTAAACAGCTATAATCACCAATCTTCTGTGTTTGATTAAAAAGATAGGCTTTGGGCTCAATTATGTATTAAAATTAGAATGAGGTACCTTGATACTGGCAATTATTATTGCCAATTTGTATTCCCTTTAACTAATATTTAAGTGTTAATATCAACACCTTTTCCTTTGGTCCCTATTATGGATATTTGTCAGCTCAATGGCTGAGATGCTGAGCTTGTCGATCGAAAGGTCAGCAGTTCAACGGTTTGAATCCCTAGTGCCACATAATGAGGTGAGCTCCCGTTACTTGTCCCAGCTTTTGCCAACCTAGCAGTTCGAAAGCACATAAAAAATGCAAGTAGAAAAATAGGGACCACCTTTGGTGGGAAGGTAATAGCGTTCTATGCACTTTTGGCATTTAGTTATGCTGACCACATGACCATGGAGATGTCTTGGGAGAGCACTGGGTCTTTGGCTTTGAAACAGAAATGAGCACTGCCCCCTACAGTCAGGAACGACTAGCACATATGTGCGAGGGAAACCTTTACCTTTATCTTATGGATGTTTATCACAGAATTTTAGAAGGCAAAACATGGAGATGGAGAAGAATTAGAACTCATTCTATTGACCAATTACTGGGAAAACCTGCTAAATTTGTAACAAGCAGAATGCCAAGTTATCCAAACACTAATTTGCAGAAATCTGCTTTATGTGATATGGAGTCTTTTGTAATCCTGTTTATACAGAAGAAAGGCTGTATTTCCATCTCATTTCTATCTCCAAATCTTCATTTTTTTAAATTTGAAACCCGTTGCACTTGAAACCCATTTTGAAGACTTTATGGCAAAATCATATAATACCGGACAACTTGAACATAGATTGCCTGAGTCCAGAATTGTTCTTTGTACTTTCTGCTCTATTAATCATTTAGAACTGACTCTAAAATTATGTAGAATTAAAAGAATTAGAATTGTACATACTTATATGGCTAAAATAAAGTGATTTGTCAAGAAGAATCAAATACATATTCATTTAAGGCAGAAAATATTCAACTTTCCACCTCATTTATGTAGAAAATGAAAGTCATCTGGTATAAAGTTGGTAAAAACTTATATGTTACATTAAGACTTATACTACCTACAAATATTGGTAATCAATCAGAAGCCTTTTTCATGTGTAATTTGAAAAATTACAATAGATAAGAAAGCAAAAATGAGCATGCTCACCTTCTTCATTAATTCCAGTTATCATAAGCCATCCAGTTCAGAGCTGACATCTTTTCTGTGCATTAATCTGCTTAACAAAATGTAGCAAATTGATGTCCATATTAAGGAACATGCTTGTTCTTTCTACTTGTAAAGACCTGATACAAGCCAAACAAGGGCCTCTGGTGGCTCAACAGGCTAATGCAGCCTGTTATTAACAGCAACTGCTTGCAATATTGCAGGTTGAAGTCCCACCAGGCCCAAGGTTGACTCAGCCTTCCATCCTTTATAAGGTAGGTAAAATGAGGACCCAGGTTGTTGGGGGGCAATAAGTTGACTTTGTATATAGTATACAAAATGGATGAAGACTATTGCCTGACATAGTGTAAGCCGCCCTGAGTCTTTGGAGAAGGGCGGGATATAAATGCAAATAAAATAAATTTTAAAAAAAATCAGCTAAAAGAGAAAACAAGGAATTGTGAGAAATCCTGCTTCCTTTACAGTCAGCTGTCTTGTTAACATGATCTTTTACTCAGACTTAATGCCAATGGTGGCTATGGAAATAAACCTCCATTGTAGGAAGATGATACAAGCATGTAGGCCAGGGGTGGATTTCACGTACCTTTACCACTGGTTCGCCCTGCGCACTATCCACGCATGTCCTCGGCCTTTCACACATACACTTTGCTTGCTCACATGCCTTCTGCGCATGTGCCCGGCCTCGAAAATGTGCCTAAATAGCACAACTTGGAGCCGGGGTGGGTGGACGGGCCCACCTGCGATCACTGCTACCGGTTCATCTGAACCGGTGCGAACCGGCTAAACACAACCTCTGCTATAGGCATTTGTTGAAAGGTTGCTTGGATTACAAGTCTCATCAGTCCTGATCACCTTGATTTAAGAAGAAGACAATAATACATTTTAAGTGAATCAATATAGGAAGTCTTTTGTAATTTTTTTTCCTGAATGATGGGTAGACATGGTATAAAAACCCTGGCTTTTTGCCAACTAGCAAGAGAAAAAAGAGACAGAAACCCCCCCCCCACATCTTCATTCTAATCCCTCCATCCTTATTTCTATTTCTATTTCTATTTCTGTTCTTGAGTTCTCATTTTCCTTGAAAGCTTTTGCATATTCCAGAAAAAAGAGCTTATTTAACTTTCTTCTTTTTTTTTGCTATTTGCCATTAACATGCTTTAATTGTCTTGTTTTTCAGTAAAATCCTATCATTTTCTCTGGAATATGTTTGGTAACCCTTTAAAAACCTGAATTAACTCTGGGACATGTTATTTTTAAATACGTTTAAGTACTTTTTGCTTAAAAGCTCTTATCCGCAAACTGGTCCCTGCTGGGTGATCCCTCTGTTGTGTGATTATTTATTTATTACAAGTATTTCTTCTAATAAGCCCTGTGGCTCCCAGTGGTCTACAAAACAAAGTAAAACCACTTACATTGCAAGTAAGGGTGTTCAAAGTATTCTACACATTAATCATTATGCGCATGGAATAGTTTAAACAAATAGTTGTGGAGAATAACTAATATGCAGCTGTTGTCTTCCTGCTGTAGACCGGAAGAGACTTTTGCTCCCATTTTCAAGGAGCAATCATAGTGTTTCCTGAGGCACTCAATAATAACATTACAACCTCAACTTTTTAACTTTCATATACTTAATATGTATTAGCTATTTCTATAAAAACAATATTTAATCAGTAAAGCCCCGAGTCAAAATTTCATTTTTTCCATCTCAAGCACAAAATCTAGACATGGTTTCCAAGTTGAAACAAAGCTGGCTATGTTATTTTCTTTGATTAAAGCAGTAAATTTAGTTATCTTTCCTGGTTCCATTATTTTTCTAGCCATTCATCCATTGTGGAAATTAAAGCATTTCCCATTTCTGTGTGTGCATAAATTGCTGCTGTCCATGATAGCAAAGTTCCAGATTTTTTTTTCAAGTTTTGTCAATTAAGCCTAAAATAAAAATCTCTAGGTTTTTTTATATTCACTTTAAGAAACTTGTGCATTAAAATATGAATTGTATTCCAGTATTTCTTTGTTTTAACATAAGTCCACCAAAGATAGCAAAAAGTTTTCTCATTTTCTATTTTTCATTACCATCTTTTTCTTCTTTTAAGATACTTCATCTTTAGGAGACTATATGGCATCAAGGTATAACACAGTGGCTGGTAATAGCCGGGGTGAAATCTACTTACCTTCCTTAGTGGTCCGAAAGTGCACATGCAGCGCATGAGCAAAACCTTCTCCTCATGTGCAGAAGGTAAAAAACACATTACTTCCTGGTTAAAACCAGGAAGTAATGACACCCAGGCAGGTAGGCGGAGCTTTGCTCCACCATCGCTGCTGGATCACCAAACTACCGGCTACGATCACTACCAGATTGTATGATCCGGTCTGATCTGGGAGCATTTCACCTCTGGTAATAGCATTGTTTAATTTGAATTGGTGAGAGTTTCACTTTGATAGGTATTCAAATTTATAATGGAGGAAGAATGAATCTTTTTAAAAAGTTTGAATGAAGAAGAAAGAATACGTGGCAAATTTGTCTATCACTTTACTGAAAGGTAATATTGGTAGCTAAAAGAAACAAGTTAAAATAAACAAAGCTTACAAAGGATATTGGCTTAGTGACAATAAGGAACAAAGCATAATGACACAAATCATTGACAGTGTTAAGTGAGTTGTGCCACTGCAGTGACAGCCTTTGTTTAAAAAAAATGCCTGGACTGATAATATTAAAATCCCAGCTGGGACCCTGTTTTCAGGCGGTTTGTTTTGTGAGTCACCGAAGGTCTAAACTATAATGGCATTGTACAACCATATTGTCAAGGAACACCATTATGTTAAATTTCTGAAGAGTAAACAGCTTTTTTACATTCAGAAAGAAGCCTCTTAAGGGCTCTCCATCTTTTCTTATTTTTGTTTTATTCATTATTTATACTATCTACCCCTTATGGGATCTGCTATAAGAAATAACTACTCAGTATGATTCCAAACAATGAAATCTGGCTCCAAGGAGATTTTTTTTTCTTCAGTTGCTTTTAGAGAAATACTATGTAGATGTCCAGCCAGGATGGTGCTGAAGAAAATCAAATTCATATTACTTCTAGTACACTTTCTGGCCACATTGGTAGAAAAAAAAATGACTGAGTAATACTGTTCTTTAGGGCATTAATCTTGCTTTAGGGCAGGGGTGTCAAACTCAATTTCCTTGAGGGCTGCATCAGGGCTGTGGTTGACCTCAGGGGGAGGGGGTATGGCTGACTGGGTGGGTGTTGCCAACTGGGTGAGCATGGCCAGCTTGATGCTACTAACTGGATGTGGTTGACTAGTAAGCGTGGCCACTTGACACTCCTCCCCAAACTGTTGGCATGGGTAGATTGGCATGGGTAATGGGTAACTGGCATGGGTAATGGGTAACTGTTGGCATGGGTAAACTCTTTGCATTGGGTAGATTGGGCTGAAGCCATGTTGAAGACCACTTACATTTTCCAAGACTGCACCACAGGCTGGATCCAACCATATCACGGGCCAGATGCGGTCCGCAGGCCTTGTGTTTTACATTCCTGCTTCAGGGCATTGTATTGGCATCTTCCCTGGAGAAAATGGAATCTCTGAAGATTCTTTTTCGGGCCAGATGCATTGAATAGTACTTATAGTAGGTAATATGGCTGGGCACCCAGTCTACTTGATGTTTAGACTGGATTTGGCATTTTTATCCACCTATAGAGTTTTAGCCAAGGACCTGGGATGGGCAGATATTGTTTGATGGGGTTAAAGATATTGTCGCAGGATGTAAGCTGTTCTAAGTAAAGATGCCTTTTGCAATTGACTGATGCCGATTTTGTCAATGCTAATGGTGTTCAAGTGGTGGTCCAGATGTTTTGAGATTGCTCTCAAGACACTTATTAATTACTATTGGTACTATCTTGGATTTTGTTTGCTACCGTTATTCTACCTCTATTTGCAAGTATTTTGTAATTTTTCTCCAGTTCTTTCTCTTCTATTCACCAGGTATGGTCACATCCATTGTCCAGGCTTTTTCTTTTGTCTTTCTTTTTGACAGTTAAGTCAAAAGTATTAAGTAGTTAAGTATGCAGAGTTATGTGTTTGTCTGTTTGAATTCTATATTACTTCATTTTCTATTACTTGGTATATTTTGAGGTACCACCAGTTCTTGCTTGCAGGACAATGATATTTCTTGTAGATATTCAATAGTCTCATTCTATTTGTATATTTTTACAAAGTCAACTTATTGCCCCCCCAACAATCTGGGTCCTCATTTTACCTACCTTATAAAGGATGGAAGGCTGAGTCAACCTGAGTCAACCTTGGGCCGGGCTCGAACCTGCAATAATTGCAGGCTTCGGTGTTCTTAATAACAGGCTATTACCAGCCTGAGCTATCCGAGCAGCCTGAGCTATCCTGAGTTAAGTATGCAGAGTTATGTGTTTGTCTGTTTGAATTCTATATTACTTCATTTTCTATTACTTGGTATATTTTGAGGTACCACCAGTTCTTGCTTGCAGGACAATGATATTTCTTGTAGATATTCAATATAACATTGTTGCTACTTTGTAATGATATTGTTTGTAGATTGCACAATTTTCTTGCAGGACCCAGCTAACTATTTCTTCAGTTTGTTTGCAGAGACAGCATTTGTTGCCTGTTGCTACCTTCTCAATTCTGGCTTTCTATGTGTATGTTTTTAAGCCTTGGTCTTGTGAAGTCAGAATTAACCTCTCTGCCTCTTAATTCAATTTTCCATTCCTTGCCAGTTCAAAGTTTTGTTATTATCTGCTTTGCCTGCTAAGTTTTGTTATTATCTGCTTTGGTCTTTCTTGTAGGCCAGTTTGGTTTCTTCTGTACACAGTATGCCTTCCTGGTATACTAGCTTCAGTGTATCTTCTTCCCTATCCTTCAGATAGTCTTCCAATATGCTTGTTTGTTTTTCAGATGTCTGGTTTGATTCATTCCCATTATTTTTGTAGTCTTCCTATCCAGGGCCTTTAGTTCTGCTTGAGTTTAGTCCCACTATTTCAGCTGTGTATCTAATAACTGGAATTGACCAGGTGTTAATTGCCTTGATGGTATTTCCTCCCCTGAGTTTGGACTTTAAGATCTTCTTCACTTTTTTTTGCTGTATTCACTTCTAATTTTTTCTTGGCTTCGGTGTTCTTAATAACAGGCTATTACCAGCCTGAGCTATCCGAGCAGCCTGAGCTATCCTGAGTTAAGTATGCAGAGTTATGTGTTTGTCTGTTTTGAATTCTATATTACTTCATTTTCTATTACTTGGTATATTTTGAGGTACCACCAGTTCTTGCTTGCAGGACAATGATATTTCTTGTAGATATTCAATATAACATTGTTGCTACTTTGTAATGATATTGTTTGTAGATTGCACAATTTTCTTGCAGGACCCAGCTAACTATTTCTTCAGTTTGTTTGCAGAGACAGCATTTGTTGCCTGTTGCTACCTTCTCAATTCTGGCTTTCTATGTGTATGTTTTTAAGCCTTGGTCTTGTGAAGTCAGAATTAACCTCTCTGCCTCTTAATTCAATTTTCCATTCCTTGCCAGTTCAAAGTTTTGTTATTATCTGCTTTGCCTGCTAAGTTTTGTTATTATCTGCTTTGGTCTTTCTTGTAGGCCAGTTTGGTTTCTTCTGTACACAGTATGCCTTCCTGGTATACTAGCTTCAGTGTATCTTCTTCCCTATCCTTCAGATAGTCTTCCAATATGCTTGTTTGTTTTTCAGATGTCTGGTTTGATTCATTCCCATTATTTTTGTAGTCTTCCTATCCAGGGCCTTTAGTTCTGCTTGAGTTTAGTCCCACTATTTCAGCTGTGTATCTAATAACTGGAATTGACCAGGTGTTAATTGCCTTGATGGTATTTCCTCCCCTGAGTTTGGACTTTAAGATCTTCTTCACTTTTTTTTGCTGTATTCACTTCTAATTTTTTTCTTGGCTTCGGTGTGCTTGATATTGTCAGCTTAAAGGATGCTTAGATATTTGTAGTGCTCATATTTATCCAGACTTTTGATGTTATTTCCATAGGGCACCTTAATTCCTTTAGTTTTCACTATTTCCCCCTTTTGATAGTAAGGGTGGCACATTGTCCAGTGCAAACTTCATTGCAATGTCTTGGTAATATATAGGAATAGTGTTGAGCAGCAATTCTATTTCGGATGATGTTTTTCCATAAAGCTTCCGATTGTCCAGGTAAAGGAGGTGGAATAGCTTGTCAGATGCTTTTGATGTTTGATAGCCTGAGTTTTTCAGTATTATTTTCAGAGGAATCACCGCAATCACAAACAGTAGTGGTTATAATCAGACTCATGAAAGATTCCTCTCTTGATATTAACTTCTCCCAGTTTATCATCATTGACCAGCACTTATATCTTTCATTGTGCTATCAGTCCAGATACAAAACTTTTGATGTTTCTCCTATCTCCTGTTATTTCTAGGCACTTGATTGTTTAATCATGTGGTAGGGAGTCAAATGACTTCTTGTAACCAATCCATGCTACATTCTGTGGATCTTCCTTCACTTGGAGGTTTCCAGAATCATCTTGCCAATAAGGAACTGATCTTTTGCTCCTCTGTTGTTTGGTGGTTTTCTTTCTTTTCAAATGGAAAGAGTTTGTTTTCAACTAGATGCTGTTGGTCTACATCAGCTACCATTTTTGAAAGTTGTTGGTAACCAGGTAATTGATCTTAGTTGCTTGTGCTGCCCCTTTTCCTGGGTCTTCCATTATCAGGTAGATTTTCCCCAGATATTAGCCTTTCTTCAATTTCACCTTCTTACAGTATGCGGTTAAACTCCTTGACAATGAATGGGTGTAGACTAGTTAGATGTTTTAACTACAAAACATGCAGTTCATCTTCACTTGGGGTTGACCAATCCTTAATTTTCCTAGCCTCTTTCTCCAACATTTCTGCTATTTTTACAAGTTCTTGGATTTCAGCTTTCTTTTTTAAATTCTTATCCACCTCCTTTATCCAAACTACATTCTTGTATTTATTTGGGTTGTCACATAGCTGCAACCAGAATTGCACTATTTCTTCTTTGTCAGGTGTTGATTAGTCTTCCCATTGATGGATTAGTAGAAATGTTTTTGATTTATTATTATTTTAAAAAGTAGATGAAGGGACTCCCCAGAGAAATTTTCTGAGAGAGGTAAAAAAATTCAAAATGATGGCTGTAACTATTTAATAAAAATCCAGTATTTTTTTATGTGGTTCATATTTGCAACACACCTTATTTTGGCTTCCATCTTGATTTTTTAAAAACCCGCTTATGGATACCTCTGGGACTACCCGAGCTTTCTTATTTATGCAGCTGAATGTTCTTTGTCCCACATTTCCTTTGTTTTAAAAAAAAATTGGAGCCATTTCTATTTTAGAAGCACACAAAAAGATTCTGAAGAAGACTTTGCTAATTTTCTGCATCATTGGCTTAGCTCTAAAATGTTACCATATTTTGCTCCTGGGGCAAGATATTGAACTGAGAGTGATACATACGGTTCATTCAGATGACCATAATCTGTTTTTGAAAACACTGGATTGACAAATGTATTTAGGTCACAACAGGGTTCTTTTGTACCTTGCATGGATAGAATAGAGAGAAAGTTTTCTAGTTTTTTTGCATCTTCAGTGGTATTTATTATTAGTGTTTCTATGTGGCTAAAGGAGCTCCAACAGTATGCAAGAGTTAAGCACATCCAAACAACAACAAATAATATACTTTATAGTAATCAACAGATGACTGATTCAGTAAAAGATCTTAGCTATTTGGTCAATAGCCAGGCAACTGTAAATGCTAAATAGGTAAGTAAAGCTAAAGGTTCCCCTCGCACATACATGCTAATCGTTGCTGACTCTAGGGGGTGGTGCTCATCTCCGCTTCAAAGCCGAAGAACCAGCACTGTCTGAAGATGTCTCCGTGGTCATATGGCCAGAATGACTCAATGCCAAAGGTGCACGGAACACTGTTACCTTCCCACCAAGGTGGTCCCTATTTTTTCTACTTGCATTTTTACATGCTTTCGAAACTACTAGGTTGGCAGAAGCTGGGACAAGTAACGGGAGCTCACTCCGTTACACGGCAGCACTAGGGATTCGAATCGCTGAGCTGCCGACCTTTTGATCAACAAGCTCAACGTCCTAGCCCCTAAGCCACCGCGTCCCTGCTAAATAGGTACCTAGGTGCATAGTCAATCCTAAATTACAAATAGGGGAATTAGTAAATATAAAGCTAGAGAATATTCACTGTATTGGATATCAATATATTGCAAATTAAATTAAATTTAGTTTTTAACTCATCTCACTATATCTATTATAGAATAACATCTCACATCATGCCAGTTCTTACTGTAGGTAATTAAACAGGCATCTGTATCTCCTAAGTCCAATAATGAAACTATAATAACCCATCGATAGAATTTATTGAATGATATTTGAGGCTAATCAACAGTGATTTTAATCATCTCAAATACAATGATGATGATGATGCAGTTTAGAAGATCAATTGATTATATGTTTAATTATACTCGAAGGATATTTGAGGCATAAAAGGCATTAAAAGAAGAGTAACTAATAGTCTGTGGGAAACTAGCACAACATTGCATTCAATAACAGAAACACACACACACAAAATAGGAGCAAGTTTTGCATTCCTTGCATTTGTAACAGGAAATAAAATAGTGACACATTCTCTGCAGAGAGAGAAGGCTGTTCAGTTTTTGCACAGATGGCTTCTTTGATCCCACTTTCAAACCAGCGGTCCTCTGTCCACATTTTCTCTTTCTAAAACTACCCCAATTTATTCCACTTTTACTTTTTACTTTTTATTAGAGTAAAACTATACGAAGCTGCAATTCTTCCATTTAGAAGTGGTAAAAACTATTATTACAAAGGATAAAGGTAATATGGAATTTGTTTCAGTCATTGCCATAAAAACAGGACATAATATTTGAGAAATCGATCCTTAATAAACATCTTTGAATATTGGATTGAAGATTGGCATGTTCAGGCTTTCAAGATCTTTGGAATCAGTTACTGGCTATATCTTTGTGACTGGTTTCCTGTCATTTATAAGATCTTCCATTTGGTCTCTAATTAGCTTCTTTCAATAAGATTGTTTTTTAATCTCCCACTCTCAGCTGGCTGGCTATGAATAACTGCTTTCTTTGTGCAAGCAATTTTGCTGTACTATCTCTGTCCTTTGGGAGCCCATTCTTCATTGACATGCAGTGTAATATTTCTGAATGATTGAACCTTATTATGTTCCCTCCTGCTTCCATTGTCAAGTTAGTTCTAGTTTGGTATTCTATTGGAGGACATATTTGACTTCGTCAAGCTGCAATGGATAAGGCACCTTGAAAAAGACTTCTTGCCTGCATCTTTCAGAATCACTACATGAAACTCTTACAATTAACTTCATAACTTGTGGTTATGAAACAACTTGTGGTTATGAAACAACTTGTGGTTATGAAACAACTTGTGGTTATGAAACAACTTGTGGTTAAAATGTACCCATCCCATTTCCCAATTTTTATTGTCATATTTTATGTAAGTGCTAGTTTACAGTTATTGGGGCAACATTTCAAAACTTTATCTTAAAATGTAAAGGTTTAAATTGTACAGAGTTTAAACTATTCTATATTGTTTTCTTTCTTCTTCCTATATATATGCTTATACCTCCTTATATTTACCCATATATGTGTTTGTCTGTACACAACTCAAATAGCTCTTCATGCATTTATACATTATCCACAAGGTGGCACTTTAGCTTCATAGATGTTGATGCTTGATGTTAACTCAGTCCACAGATGTTCAATTGAACTGCTTCATGTTTTTTTAAAAACTTTATTTTACTTTTTATTAGAGTAAAACTATACGAAGCTGCAATTCTTCCATTTAGAAGTGGTAAAAACTATTATTACAAAGGATAAAGGTAATATGGAATTTGTTTCAGTCATTGCCATAAAAACAGGACATAATATTTGAGAAATCGATCCTTAATGAACATCTTTGAATATTGGATTGAAGATTGGCATGTTCAGGCTTTCAAGATCTTTGGAATCAGTTACTGGCTATATCTTTGTGACTGGTTTCCTGTCATTTATAAGATCTTCCATTTGGTCTCTAATTAGCTTCTTTCAATAAGATTGTTTTTTAATCTCCCACTCTCAGCTGGCTGGCTATGAATAACTGCTTTCTTTGTGCAAGCAATTTTGCTGTACTATCTCTGTCCTTTGGGAGCCCATTCTTCATTGACATGCAGTGTAATATTTCTGAATGATTGAACCTTATTATGTTCCCTCCTGCTTCCATTGTCAAGTTAGTTCTAGTTTGGTATTCTATTGGAGGACATATTTGACTTCGTCAAGCTGCAATGGATAAGGCACCTTGAAAAAGACTTCTTGCCTGCATCTTTCAGAATCACTACATGAAACTCTTACAATTAACTTCATAACTTGTGGTTAAAATGTACCCATCCATTTCCCAATTTTTATTGTCATATTTTATGTAAGTGCTAGTTTACAGTTATTGGGGCAACATTTCAAAACTTTATCTTAAAATGTAAAGGTTTAAATTGTACAGAGTTTAAACTATTCTATATTGTTTTCTTTCTTCTTCCTATATATATGCTTATACCTCCTTATATTTACCCATATATGTGTTTGTCTGTACACAACTCAAATAGCTCTTCATGCATTTATACATTATCCACAAGGTGGCACTTTAGCTTCATAGATGTTGATGCTTGATGTTAACTCAGTCCACAGATGTTCAATTGAACTGCTTCATGTTTTTTTAAAAACTTTATTTTACTTTTTATTAGAGTAAAACTATACGAAGCTGCAATTCTTCCATTTAGAAGTGGTAAAAACTATTATTACAAAGGATAAAGGTAATATGGAATTTGTTTCAGTCATTGCCATAAAAACAGGACATAATATTTGAGAAATCGATCCTTAATAAACATCTTTGAATATTGGATTGAAGATTGGCATGTTCAGGCTTTCAAGATCTTTGGAATCAGTTACTGGCTATATCTTTGTGACTGGTTTCCTGTCACTTATAAGAAAGCTGAGCCCATACAGGTGGATAGCTTTGACAATTTTAATTCCACCACAAAAGAAAACTAAAGTAGGTCTAAACCTCATTTCAGCTCTCACTGTTCACAGTGGATGTATGTCCCTATTATTTGCAGAAAATATGACTTCTGTAACAGAATCATCAGTGCTTGGAATACTTTACCTGACTCTGTGGTCTCTTCCCATAATCCTAAAAGTTTTATCCAAAAACTTTCTACTATTGACCTCACCCCTTTCCTAAGAGGACATAAGGGGCGTGCATAAGCGCACAAACGTGCCTACCGTTCCTGTCCTATTGTTTTTCTTTTCTTCTTCCTATATATATGCTTATACCTCCTTATATTTACCCATATATGTGTTTATTTACTATATAATCTTTTTGTATGATACCTACATATATTGTTGTGACAAAATAAAATAAATAAATAAAAATAAAATAAATATTTCTCTCAAGCATGTAAATGGCATTAGATGTACAAAATTATAGTATGTATGTATTTATGTATGAGAGACTATCTATCTATATCTAGCATCTGTCTGTCTGTCTTCCATCCATCCATCCATCCATCCATCCATCCATCCATCCATCCTACACATACAGTATGTGTAAATATATGTGTTTGTCTGTACACAACTCAAATAGCTCTTCATGCATTTATACATTATCCACAAGGTGGCACTTTAGCTTCATAGATGTTGATGCTTGATGTTAACTCAGTCCACAGATGTTCAATTGAACTGCTTCATGTTTTTTTAAAAACTTTATTTTACTTTTTATTAGAGTAAAACTATACGAAGCTGCAATTCTTCCATTTAGAAGTGGTAAAAACTATTATTACAAAGGATAAAGGTAATATGGAATTTGTTTCAGTCATTGCCATAAAAACAGGACATAATATTTGAGAAATCGATCCTTAATAAACATCTTTGAATATTGGATTGAAGATTGGCATGTTCAGGCTTTCAAGATCTTTGGAATCAGTTACTGGCTATATCTTTGTGACTGGTTTCCTGTCATTTATAAGATCTTCCATTTGGTCTCTAATTAGCTTCTTTCAATAAGATTGTTTTTTAATCTCCCACTCTCAGCTGGCTGGCTATGAATAACTGCTTTCTTTGTGCAAGCAATTTTGCTGTACTATCTCTGTCCTTTGGGAGCCCATTCTTCATTGACATGCAGTGTAATATTTCTGAATGATTGAACCTTATTATGTTCCCTCCTGCTTCCATTGTCAAGTTAGTTCTAGTTTGGTATTCTATTGGAGGACATATTTGACTTCGTCAAGCTGCAATGGATAAGGCACCTTGAAAAAGACTTCTTGCCTGCATCTTTCAGAATCACTACTTGAAACTCTTACAATTAACTTCATAACTTGTGGTTATGAAACAACTTGTGGTTAAAATGTACCCATCCCATTTCCCAATTTTATTGTCATATTTTATGTAAGTGCTAGTTTACAGTTATTGGGGCAACATTTCAAAACTTTATCTTAAAATGTAAAGGTTTAAATTGTACAGAGTTTAAACTATTCTATATTGTTTTCTGAACAAATATTTCCTAACCTATCTGTTAGGTTTACTACTGATGTTGTAAATATTTGTAAATAAACTGACAGCTTTGGAAAATTGTCTTATACTAATCTTGGTGACTATGCCATTTCTGAGATGCATATTTGTTTTAAAATATGCATTTCTTCACATATACCCAAAAAAGTTAAATTTATTAAATACAAATTTACACAGCTAGTATTTGCCAAGTTAGCACCCTCACAGTTTTGTATATGACGGCATTGCTTTGTGATAATTCTCTCAGAAAAATCATGATACCTAACCATAAACTTATAAATTAGTTTTCTTTTTGACATAGTTATCAAGGCTATGCAAAGCTATGCTATCTTATTTTCAATGTGCTTTAATGAACATCAGAGAGATTCAATGCTTGTAGGGTGTCTGAAACATTTCTTTTACATTGTTTTTGAGGGATGCAAAACTCTAGTGGTTTATGTTCTGCATTTTTCCTCTGGTGATGTTTTTTTTAAAAAAATTAACCCTTTGTTACACGGGAAATAGCTGGCATATCCTTCTTGTGCAGAATGAATCATACCAAAAATTGAATAAAAGAACTCAGCACATTACGTATGACAACGGCAGCAAGATTGGCATTTGCACAATGTTGGAGAAGCTCAAATACACCCTCTGAAGAATTAATAATTAGAAAAATATTGGATTGCACTGAGATGGACAAAATGACACTTGAACTGAAAGGATGTAAGGATTCGGATTTTTATGTAATATGGGAGAACTGGTATAATTGGGTCAAAAATAGGAAAAAAGGAGAAATAACAGATAGTAGAATTAGTAAGAATTAGTAATTCTAATTAGAACTAGTAATATAATTTAGTAAAATTATATAGAGTATAGGAGAACACTAATGGGATGACATGTAAATGGTCACAGTCATGCACAAGAGTTGAATGAAAATTGTGTAATTGTTAAAATTTAATAAAACTTAATAAAAAAGAACTCAGCACAACACAAAATTTCTGAACAGGACTCTGTAATACAATTGTTATAATCTTTAGCACAAAAATATTAAGTGATAAAATATTTGGGTTCATTCACACATTGTAAAATCCAGTTTGCTTTCATCTGTCCCAAACCTAAGGTGACTCGTGAATAGTACCCTTTTATTAGGCAAGCCATCAACTTTCTTTCAGTGTATTCTCCTTCCTGGTCAAAGTTGAATTTCTATATTCCACATGCATTTACTTCCATCTATGTTTAATTTGTTGCAAGGATCCATTCGGATATTTCAGAGCAGATTCCTATTTTATGAAGTTAAACTGATTGAGGTAGCACCATTATGTTAGAAATATAGGAAGGTAGAAAGGTTTGGAATGTCTGGTAGTAAACTTTCAACATATTAGTTATGGATCTCTTAGAGTAGCCATTGATATTTTTATTGCCTTCTAGTGCCTTCTAGTGTCTATAAGTCATCATATTTTTTCCAAATATAAACATAGGCGTTTTTTCAATGGGAAGGATTTTTTTCAATTGACTTCCAAATCTTAAATCAAATCCATCTGAGCCCTTAATCCATTTAAAACTTTCTAAAGCCAATACTTATAATTATTTTGCTATACATTCCAAACATATTTTACAAATCTTAAATCTTATAATTAAAACTTTTTTAAAGGATTGAAAAAAAAAACCCCTCACCCAGTGATTTCAATCTGACTTACTGATCGGAAAGGTCTCAATCTTTAAGAAACAGCATAAATAAATAAATAAAAATTTCCAACGTGATTAAGAGATAAGCCTTGGTTGAATCTAGAGCCTATATAAACCACATTAATGGCTGTAAACTTAGTGATATCCTGTGACTTTCAGTTGATCACAAGGTGACCACAAAAGTACAATAATCTTAAAATCACTCCTTTCTCTAGAGAGTTTTCAGCAGCCTGAATTCATAATTTAAGTGCTGTTTTTAGTTGCAATGTTGTCCCTCTATTCTAGGAACATCAGTTAACCATGCTTCTCACCAGAAATATTGAACACAGGGCTGAGCATTGGAGGAAGAACCTTAACTAATTTTTCCTGAAATAGAGCTGTTAAATTGAATACATCCGGCATATTAAACATATCTATATACTGCTCTATGGTTGTACTTCAGAGCAGGGGTCTCCAACCTTGGTCCCTTTAAGACTTGCGGACTTCAACTCCCAGAGTCCCTAAGCCAGCAAAGCTGAGCTGGCTGAGGAACTCTGGGAGTTGAAGTCCACAAGTCTTAAAGAGACCAAGGTTGGAGACCCCTGCTTCAGAGGATAGATACTTGGTGAATTCACTTTTCACTGATAATTATAACTTGCAAACCACCAATCTGCCACTTCTCTTCCAGTCTGTACAGTGCTGCAATGGCTTTTTTCTTTTAAAGAAAGAGTTAGAGAGAGGGTGAAAAAACAAACAAACTCATACACATGGTATGCAGCCAGTTTGTCAAGGTAGTATAAAGAGCTAAGACAGGGGTGTCCAAACTTGGCAACTTTAAGATTTGTGGACTTCGACTCCCAGAATTCCTCAGCCTGCTTTGAAGTCCACAAGACTTAAAGTTGCCAAGTTTGGATACCCCTGGGCTAAGAGAAACAGGAACCAGGACACCAGGAAAAATTACTCCCAAACTACCGGTAACTCCTTCTGGGGAAATATTTTAATTGCAATAATACAAGAGCAACCAATAGATTTAAACTTAATAGTTAAATAAAAATAGTTAATAAAAATAGATTTAAACTTAATGTTAACCGCTTTAATCTAGATTGCAGAAAATATGACTTCTGTAACAGAATCATCAGCGCTTGGAACACTTTACCTGACTCTGTGGTCTCTTCCCATAATCCTAAAAGTTTTATCCAAAAACTTTCTACTATTGACCTCATCCCATTCCTAAGAGGACCATAAGGGGCGTGCATAAGAGCACAAACGTGCCTACCGTTCCTGTCCTATTGTTTTTCTTTTTCTTCTTCATATATATCCCAGAAGCACGAAGCTGAAGCCTGAAGATGACGAATGAGACTTCGTCGAAACGTCGCCAAGACACTTCCAATTTTACGCGGGAGAAAACCCGAATAACCAAAGACCTACATATATATATATATATATATATATATATATATATATATATATATATATATATATATATATATATATATGCTTATACCTCCTAATATTTACTCATATATATGTTTATATACTATATAATCTTTTGTGTGATGCTTATATATATTGTTGTGACAAATAAAATAAATAAATAAATAAAAATAAATAAAATATGGTCCAATCCAAATTAACAATTTAAGACAATTTAAGTCCAAGTTATCTGGATTTAACCTAAGCTTATTTAACCAGAACCAAATAGCCTATGATATGGTTCAGAATTCTCACTTCACTCATTCATCTCATCTTTCTTTCTTTTTCTGACTTTATTTATTTATTTTTATTTATTATTTATTTGTCAAGCATATATAAGATAACAGGTAAAAGTATAAACATAATTTGACTACATGAAAAGAGTAAGAGTAAAAAGGAATATTAGAACAGGGAAGGTAGGCATGCTGGTGCACTTATGCACATCCCTTACAGACCTCTTAGGAATGAGGTGAGGTCAAGAGTGGACAGTTTAAGGTTAAAGTTTTGGGGGTTTGGGGAAGAAAACACAGAGTCAGGTAGTGCATTCCAGGCATTGACCACTCAGTTTCTGAAGTCATATTTTCTGCAATCGAGTTTGGAGCAGTTTACCTTGAATTTGTATCTATTATTTGCTCATGTATTGTTGTGGTTGAAGCTGAAGTAGTCATTGACAGGTAGGACATTGTGGCAGATAGTTTTATGTACTATTGTAAGGTCAGACAGAAGTCAGCGTAGTTCTGTCTAAGTCCAAAATTTGAAGTCTGGTGGCATAAGGTATTTTATTGTGGGTAGAGGAATAGAAGACTCTTCTCGTAAAATATCTCTGGACTCTCTCAATTCTTTCTATTCTATTCTATAAAGAATAGAATAGAAAAGAATAGAATAGAATTTATTGGCCAAGTGTGATTGGACACACAAGGAATTTGTTTTGGTGCATATGCTCTCAGTGTACATAAAAGAAAAAGAAAAAAAACGTGCAACATTTACAACACAAATGATGGTCATAGGGTACAATTTAACCCTTAATGATAGCAACAAAAAGTTACAGCCATACAATCATAAATGGAAAGAAATTGGTGATGGAAACGATGAGAAGATTAATAGTAGTGTAGATTTAGTAAATAGTTTGACAGTGTTGAGGGAATTATTTGTTTAGCAGAATGATGGCCTTCGGGAAAAAACTGTTCTTGTGTCTAGTTGTTCTGGTGTGCAGTGCTCTGTAGCGTCGTTTTGATGGTAGGAGTTGAAACAGTTTATGTCCAGAATGTGAGGGATCTGTAAATATTTTCATGGCCCTCTTCTTGATTCGTGCAGTATACAGGTCCTCAATGGAAGGCAGGTTGGTAGCAATTATTTTTTCTGCAGTTCTAATTATCCTCTGAAGTCTGTGTTTTTCTTGTTGGGTTGCAGAACCGAACCAGACAGTTATAGAGGTGCAAATGACAGACTCAATAATTCCTCTGTAGAACTGGATCAATAGCTCCTTAGGCAGTTTGAGTTTACTGAGTTGGCGCAGAAAGAACATTCTTTGTTGTCCTTTTTTGATGATGTTTTTGATGTTAGCTGTCCATTTTAGATCTTGTGATATGGTAGAACCTAGAAATTTGAATTTCAATATGAAATTTGAATTTCAATTTCAATAAAATTCACTGTCCAATATGCAGTGCAGGTTCCAGACATGAGCTGTATATGAGAATTGGTCTAGCAAATGTTTTGAATGCTCTAGTTAGTAGTACAATATTATCAGAGAAGAAGCTATGCAAGATTAGGTTAACAACTCTTAATACCTTTTTGGCAATGTTGTTACAGTGGGCTTCGGCACTTAGATCTTTAGAAATGAGTACTCCAAGGTCCTTGACAGAGTGAGCGTCATCTACAAGATCATGTCCATCTAATTTGTATTTTATGTTTTGATTTTTTTTGCCAATGTGCAAGACAGAGCATTTGTTGGTTGAGATTTGAAGTTACCACTTGTTAGACCAATCTGACACATAGTCAAGATCTTTTTGAAGGGTTGTTGCATTGTCGGCGGTGTTGAATAATTTAACATCATTAGCGAATGTACATAAGTAGTGTCCCCAAAAAACAAACATCTTTTTCTGAAGGTTGAATGGATTGACTGAGATGGAGGGATTCCTAAGAGGACCATAAGGCGTGCATAAGAGCACAAACGTGCCTACCGTTCCTGTCCTATTGTTTTCTTTTCTTCTTCATATATATCCCAGAAGCACGAGCTGAAGCCTGAAGATGACGAATGAGACTTCGTCAAACGTCGCCAAGACACTTCCAATTTTACGGAGAAAACCCGAATAACCAAAGACCTACATATATATATATATATATATATATATATATATATATATATATATATATATATATATATATATATATATATATATATATATATATATATATATATATATATATATATATATATATATATATATATATATATATATATATATATATATATATATATATATATATATATATATATATATATATATATATATATATATATATATATATATATATATATATATATATATATATATATATATATATATATATATATATATATATATATATATATATATATATATATATATATATATATATATATATATATATATATATATATATATATATATATATATATATATATATATATATATATATATATATATATATATATATATATATATATATATATATATATATATATATATATATATATATATATATATATATATATATATATATATATATATATATATATATATATATATATATATATATATATATATATATATATATATATATATATATATATATATATATATATATATATATATATATATATATATATATATATATATATATATATATATATATATATATATATATATATATATATATATATATATATATATATATATATATATATATATATATATATATATATATATATATATATATATATATATATATATATATATATATATATATATATATATATATATATATATATATATATATATATATATATATATATATATATATATATATATATATATATATATATATATATATATATATATATATATATATATATATATATATATATATATATATATATATATATATATATATATATATATATATATATATATATATATATATATATATATATATATATATATATATATATATATATATATATATATATATATATATATATATATATATATATATATATATATATATATATATATATATATATATATATATATATATATATATATATATATATATATATATATATATATATATATATATATATATATATATATATATATATATATATATATATATATATATATATATATATATATATATATATATATATATATATATATATATATATATATATATATATATATATATATATATATATATATATATATATATATATATATATATATATATATATATATATATATATATATATATATATATATATATATATATATATATATATATATATATATATATATATATATATATATATATATATATATATATATATATATATATATATATATATATATATATATATATATATATATATATATATATATATATATATATATATATATATATATATATATATATATATATATATATATATATATATATATATATATATATATATATATATATATATATATATATATATATATATATATATATATATATATATATATATATATATATATATATATATATATATATATATATATATATATATATATATATATATATATATATATATATATATATATATATATATATATATATATATATATATATATATATATATATATATATATATATATATATATATATATATATATATATATATATATATATATATATATATATATATATATATATATATATATATATATATATATATATATATATATATATATATATATATATATATATATATATATATATATATATATATATATATATATATATATATATATATATATATATATATATATATATATATATATATATATATATATATATATATATATATATATATATATATATATATATATATATATATATATATATATATATATATATATATATATATATATATATATATATATATATATATATATATATATATATATATATATATATATATATATATATATATATATATATATATATATATATATATATATATATATATATATATATATATATATATATATATATATATATATATATATATATATATATATATATATATATATATATATATATATATATATATATATATATATATATATATATATATATATATATATATATATATATATATATATATATATATATATATATATATATATATATATATATATATATATATATATATATATATATATATATATATATATATATATATATATATATATATATATATATATATATATATATATATATATATATATATATATATATATATATATATATATATATATATATATATATATATATATATATATATATATATATATATATATATATATATATATATATATATATATATATATATATATATATATATATATATATATATATATATATATATATATATATATATATATATATATATATATATATATATATATATATATATATATATATATATATATATATATATATATATATATATATATATATATATATATATATATATATATATATATATATATATATATATATATATATATATATATATATATATATATATATATATATATATATATATATATATATATATATATATATATATATATATATATATATATATATATATATATATATATATATATATATATATATATATATATATATATATATATATATATATATATATATATATATATATATATATATATATATATATATATATATATATATATATATATATATATATATATATATATATATATATATATATATATATATATATATATATATATATATATATATATATATATATATATATATATATATATATATATATATATATATATATATATATATATATATATATATATATATATATATATATATATATATATATATATATATATATATATATATATATATATATATATATATATATATATATATATATATATATATATATATATATATATATATATATATATATATATATATATATATATATATATATATATATATATATATATATATATATATATATATATATATATATATATATATATATATATATATATATATATATATATATATATATATATATATATATATATATATATATATATATATATATATATATATATATATATATATATATATATATACTTTGGCTTTAGTACAGAAGTCTGTGTCTGAAAGAAAATGTGTATTCAGAATGGGAGGCAGTTAATACTTTGGAGTACTAGGAATGAAGGTGGGTTTCCCCACAGAGAGAAAGATCAAATGCTACTAGAGAATAAGTTATAGTTCTCATAAATTTCATGAATTCAAATGGTTAATGTTTTTAGTTGTTAAAAGAGGCCCGTTAAGTGTTAGAGATACGTATGTGCCAGTAGTGGCTTGCAAATCCCATCGCTACCGGTTTGCTCATGGCCACGCCTGTGGGTAAGCAGAGCCTCCCACCGCTGCTACCGGTTCGCCCAATCCAGGGCGAACCGGTAGCAACCCACCACTGGTATGTGCTGAGCCCTCTGGTTCCTTGCTAAAATAAAATTCAATCTGCCTTATAAAAATAAAATGTGAGAATCTGGGTGACTTTACCTGATTTTTGAAACTGAAGCCAAGAAGGATGAGGCATGGATCAAAGACTTTCAGAGAGGATTGGGCAAGTTTATGAAATCTAACATCCAAGGAGATAGCAGTGGTGAACCATCTCTATATCTTTACAAAGAAACCTGTGTGTCTATGTCTGTCAAATTACTATGAGTTGAATTCCACTTGAAATAGATTTTATTACTTCACTAGTAAAATTCAAAAAGATGAGATGTTTTCTATTAGAGCAATCAGTCAAACCAGAGTAATCATATCTATTTGGAGCAATGCACGTAGTGCTGTAGCTATGCACTCTTCTTTAAGGCCTTCAAAATTGTTTGTAAACTCAGTTGTCAATTGGGACTTGGTATTTTGAACATATTATTTTGATTCTTCAAAATTCTCAACATTTAGTTTGTTCTTGAGTTTAGTTTGAAGTTCTGGGATCTGCTTACAAAGCTTTAAATCAATGGGTGACCAATTTTCATATCTTCTCTGTTTTGTGGATGCTTTTTAAATTTTAAATTTCTGTATCTTTTCACTTGGTTATATTTTAATTCTGCTATTCTAGCTTTAAGAAGGCAATCTTCTTCTAATTCTCCCTTGTTTTATTTTCCCCTTTTTCTTTTTGTACTACTTATACTGCTGTATTTATTCATAGTCAATTTCTGTTTTATAAAGTGACAAGTCTACCTCTATATTTCTTTTCTTCTTGCTCTTCTGCCCTTGACTTTCCCACTTCATTTTCCATTGCTACTCTAATGTTTCTTCAACATTACTTGATCCTTTCCTGCCACTTAAAAAATCCTCAATTAAAAGTGACCTTTATCTGGCTAAAAGCGTACATTATTTGAATTTCTTTGTGCTTCTCAAATTTGAAGTGCCCAATACTATGAATCATTATGTCTAGCACTGTCCTTAATTGCTGCTCATAGCTTGGTATCCTGACCTTAAAGCCCATGAAGATGCTCCTTCTGCCATTCTTTTCTAATTTTTTTCTCTCTTTTTCCATTGTGGTGTTTAAGGATTACTCATCCATAAGAAATGTGTTTAAAATTCATATAAAAGTGCTGTAAAGGGAAGAAAGTGTATAACAAAGCAAGAAAGACTTGCCTGTGTTGAGCCTCTTGCAGTTTCAAAATCTACCATATTTTTCAGAGTATAAGATGCACCTTTTTTCCTCCTAAAAGGGGGTGAAAATTTAGGTGCATCTTATACAATGAATGTAGCCCTGCCCACCCACTGGCCTCCACCCTTTGGCCTCTGCGTCCCAGCAATTTACCTCCTTGCAGCAAGCAGCAAGAAGAAACAACCCATTTCAGTTTCAGCACAGCCTAATTAGCACAAGTTGATTGTCCATTGGATCAGCCTCCCGACTCTCAGCTGTTTCAGGCTGCATGGATTGCCACTGCCTATTGCTGTGTGGGCCTCTGCTGCTTGCTGCAAGGAGGTAAATTGCTGGGAGCAGATTTTTTTTTTTCTTGTGCTAATCAAGCTATGCTGAAAATGAAAATGAAAGTAAAGCAGGCTATTTGCTGTTTGCTGCAATGAGGCAAAATTGCTGGGAGGCAGAGGCAGATTTCTTTTTCTTCTTTTCCTCACCAAAAAATGTAGGTGTGTCTTATAGTCCAGAGTGTCTTATACTCCGAAAAAATTTAGTACATACTACTAAAACTGATAGGACAGCATTTTTTGAACTGAAGTACCTCAAAGGTGCTAACTTATAGAATGTGTCCAAAATCAGAATCCATGACTCCTGAGGGAATGAAATATAGAAAATGTCACTGTTTTAGTGCTACTGGTTGCTGGCATGCTGTTGGGTTGCTGCTGCTGTGATCACACAATCTTTACTTTCAATCAGCTAGCCTCACAATCCCTCCCTCCCTCCCGCACCCATCAGCAAGGAATTGGCTCATCATGTGGCTCTTAAAAAAAACAACTTTAGGGTGCATGAAGAAAATCCTGGATATTTTTATTGTTTTATGGCACACAAATGTGCACATGTATGTCCTCTTTGTTCAGGGAATTAAGCCACATACATAATGTCAGAATGGCCACCTCATGCCTGCACTCTGCAATTGTTTCCTGTCAGACTGCAATTCAGTCTGTCATGAACCCTGGGGGGGAGAAGAAGAGGGAAGGGGAAAGTTAAAGTTAAAAAGATAAAGGTGCCTGCTTGAGACGGTGTTTCAAGGTTGTTTCACAATGAGAAGAATGCAGCTGCAATCCAGCCTACAATCGGAGTGGCCATTTTGAAAACATCTCCAAAATTGATTAGATGATGGGGGACCAGCAATGGAAAATGCCTAAGGGGGAAAAGTTTTGATTTGGGGTTTTGGTGCACAAATTTCAGTTCTGGCTTTGCATTACTGCATTTCACTTGGATTCTAGTAAACTATACTTAGAGGCTTAGGCTAAGGCAGGTCTGACACATAGTGTTCCATCCTTTTACATTTTTACGCAACATCTGTGTGAGGTAGGTTGGACTGAAAGTCACCAAGTGAACTCCTGTGCCTGAAGATAGAGTAGAATCTGTATCTCTCTGGTATAAATCAAATATATTAACCACCTTAGTACTTACCCAGCCTGTTTCATATTTCAGTGACTTCCTTTTGTGACGCTAAGTGTAGACTGACCCCTTCTTTGGCTATCGGAGGTCAGTTAGAATAGTTCCATCAGGAAGTCACATGATCCTTTTTAAAAAATGTTGTAACAGTCTCATAAAGCTCATTGGAGAAGCCATCAGGAATTCTAAACTGTTCTTAAGTCAGAATGGCAATGTACAATATTGTAGTAAAAATTAAATTAAATTAAAATATTGTTAGCATGATTATGCCATGTAAAAAGAGAGGAGTGATGTCATGGTTAAGAGATGACACCATCCGTGATATCAGTGATTAATGTCACTCCTCCAACAAACCAGACAGAAAACATAATTAGATGAACTAATTCTACTTTTATTAAAAAGCTTGATCTTGATCTATATTATATAACATAATATTGAAAGTCTGAAGGTGCAAACCTCCACCACTACTTTTAACCATCTGATCAACTGAAGGAGTCCTTCCTAACTTTCCTTCTCTAACTGTTAAGACTTTGGGGACTCCCTCTTTTCTTACCAGGTTGTTTCTTAGGCAGCATCTCTTTCCCTCATCCCGCCAAATCATTCACACATTATATTAAAATTATATCCATGATATCCAAATTCAATTGCTTAGAAAGCAGATTGGCTACATGCAGATCCTGACACAGATGGCATGTCTGAATGCAGAAAAGTCATTCTAGACAACATTTGATTGTCTGTCTCCTTAATATGGATTGTCATAGAATAAAAAGGTGCAGGTAGGAAATGGGAATGCTCAATTGATTTCTTGGATTTCTTAGGATTCATCGTCCAGCAGCATTCTGGATTCCCTGATGTAAATTAAATTGTCCCTATATGGCTTACATTTCTTCTAGAGGATTTGCAGCAAAAAATTCAAAATCATTTAAAAGCTAGCCCTGAGCCCCAACTTAGGGCTTAGGGCCTGGGTACTTACGGGATCGCCTGCTGTTACCTTATGCCTCCCACCGACCCGTGCGCTCTCACAGAGAGGGACTTCTCAGGGTGCTGTCCGCCAAACAATGTCGGCTGGTGGCCCCCAGGGGAAGATCTTTCTCTGTGGGGGCTCCCACCCTCTGGAATGAACTTCCCCCGGGTTTACGCCAAATACCTGACCTTCGGACCTTCCGCCGCGAATTGAAAACTCATTTATTTATTCGCGCGGGGCTGGCCTAAATTTTATCTAAATTTTATTTTTATTGGTTTTAAATTTATTATTAATTTTAATGGGGTTTTTAGTTATATGTGGCCATTTATAATAAGTTTTTTAATTAGTATTTTAAATTGTATATTTTGTACTGTTTGTTTTTATCTTGGCTGTACACCGCCCTGAGTCCTTCGGGAGAAGGGCAGTATAAAAATTGAATAAATAATAATAATAATAATAACTCCCAATTATGAAAATGGCTACTCACACTGGAAACATAGCTTATAGCTTTTCAAGTTAGTCATTTGTAGAGTCCTGTTTTCAAAATTCATAGATGAAGAAAACGACAGACAATCATTTGATATAAGCAGTGGCAGCAAACTGGGACAAACTTTTAATCCATTTTATTCAAGTTAAAATCCACTGTATCCACAGGATTATGTTATTTCTGTAGAAATCCTGAGCTTTAGAGGAAAAAAAATTGCATATCAGGACCAGCTCATTAGGACAGCACAGATGGAAGTAACAGCATTTCAACTCCTCTTATCCCTTGTTGTTCCTCTGAATTATTTGTTGATTGTATATGGGAGAAAAATAGTCTCTTGCTTCCTGGGTGATTCTTATTCTACAGTTAGAACTTGAACATTCCTAAAAGTTTTCTGTTTTTCTTTCTAGTACAAACAATTGAAAAATCTAATCAATCTATCCTGAGCTGCTCATTGTCTCTATAGGAACTACTTCTCAGCAACATCCTTTTTGTCTAAATTCCTCTTCTCTTATAAATCTTCTTGGAAAGGACTGAGTGTGAAAATTAGGAGCTTCTATGTATTGCACACAAGATGGAATTTATTAAAAAAGGCTCTGCGCATGCGCGAGAATGGTAGCGGCTTAGAGGAGCCCGAATCGGCGGTGGCGGCTTTCCCTGAAATGGAGGCTTCGGACTGACTCACCAGGCTTCTCCGGTCCCTCGGCGTGTGGTTCGATCTGTCTGGCTGCCGCTGGAGACGTTTGTGGCCTCTCGGTTAGGCGACAGCCGAGAACGGGCCGAGGGACGGAGTGGCGGTCCGGAAGGGGGCGGCCATCTTGGAGGAAGCGAAGCGAAGACGCGATGGAGGCGAGGGAGGCCTGCTGTTCGTTGCGGGCTTCGGCCTCGGCTCTGGCCCTGCCTTGCCCAGCGGAGGGGAGTGGAGCGGCCCTGCCTCGTTTTGCGGAGCCCTGCCCAGCCGAGCGGAGCCCTGCCCAGCGGAGCTCGGCCCAGCGGCCCAGCGGCGAGCCCTGCCCAGCGGAGCCCTGCCCAGCGGCCCAGCGGCGAGCCCTGCCCAGCGGAGCCCTGCCCAGCGGCCCAGCGGCGAGCCCTGCCCAGCGGAGCTCTGCCCAGCGGCCCAGCGGCGAGCCCTGCCCAGCGGAGCCCTGCCCAGCGGCCCAGCGGCGAGCCCTGCCCAGCGGAGCCCTGCCCAGCGGCCCAGTGGCGAGTCCTGCCCAGCGGAGCCCTGCCCAGCGGCCCAGCGGCGAGCCCTGCCTAGCGGAGCCCTTTCCAGCGGCGACCCCGGCGATCTTGGCCAAATTCCAGCGGCGTGAGATCGTCGGTGATCCCGCCTGGCTCCGACGGCTTCGGTGGATTCGCCTGGTTCCAGCTGGCGCGAATCCCGGCCCGTTTTTGCCTGTCGGTGGGCTTGCCGGCGCCTTCGGCGCCAGTTCCATCAGCGCCAGTTCCATCGGCGCTGGTTGCGCCCGGCGAGGCTATGTGGACCGCGAGGTGCCTGTCCAACGGCGCCCTGTATTTGGCAGCCCCACCGAGGATGGGTGTGGTAACGCCCGTGGGAGAGGAGGCCGGAACCGTGGCTGAGGTTTGTCCTCTGTGGCCTGTTTGTCATCGAATGGCCCCTGGTGGCCTGGCTTGCTCCATCGTATTTTCCTTTGTGGCCTTATGGCCTGGCTTGCTCCATTTTATTTCCGCCCCCCCCTATCCCGGGCCATGGGTCCTCTAAACTGGGCGGTCATGCATGTCCATCTGCGGATGGAGTGGATTGGACTGGATTGGACTAGCTTGGACTGGTCTAGGACTTGGGCAGACCGCTAGCCATGTCTACCTGATTAAGATCTATTGTAGAACTGCTTCCATAGGCACGCTATGGAGACTGTCGGCCTGTCTGTTCCTGTTTGTCATCGCTATCCGGTTCCTGCTCCATTTGTCCTTTGCCCAACTGGCCTCCCGCTGGAAGACTCACCATTTCTATTACTTTGGGATTTTACCACCTTAGCATCCCTCGCCGATTCGCACTTTCCTATGCGCTACACTGCACGTGAACTCTTGCGCCTGCGAGGTGCCCCCGCCGCAGGAATGGCCCATATCGCTACCAAGGGCCGGCCTCAATGACGGGTCTTGGGACCCACAGAGGTGGCATGCGAGAAGAAAGAGCCTTTGGGGTTTTAGATAGGCATTTTAAGGGGTGGGAGGGGTAGGGCGGTGATGGGGTAGCCCGTCGGGAGGAAACCAGTTCCAGCGCATGCTCGTGGCGATTATCAAATGGGTTCGGAGGTTATGGGGGAGGTGTTCCTTTGTGTGAGGTGAGTCTATTGGCACGGTAAGTGGGAGGCAGATATGGCGGAAGGGGGGGATCGTATCGACATAGGGGGTCACGCGTTCGATGTATGCAGGCGATCGCGCCCGATCCCCTAACTTTACCTGCCTCGGATGGTCAGGACCTCAGAGCCTGGGCCTTCGCCTGATGTTATGCAACGCACGGTCCGTGGCCAATAAGGCCCCTAATACATGATCTAATTCAGGGGTGCCGTGGATATTATAGGCGTTACGGAGACCTGGTTGGGCAATGAAGGGGGTGTGCCCCTGGTTGAGATGTGCCCACCGGGTTTCCGTGCATTCCATCAGCCGAGGGCCCAGGGTAGGGGTGGAGGGGTGGCGGTTGTGATTAAAGAGAGTCTAGAGCCGAGGGAGACCACTGTACCTCAGATAGCCGGGTGAATCCTCTTGTGAGGTGGGGTCATAGATGTCAGATGGGCTTGCTGGTGGCGTACCTGGCTCCTTGCTGCGTGACAGCTGCCCTGCCCGAGCTCCTAGAGGTGCTTGCCGGGTGGCGGTGGAGACCCCAGACTTTTAGTCATGGGGACTTTAACCTGCCATCTGCCGCTCGCCATCGACGGTAGCTCGGGAGTTCTTGGCTTCCATGACAGCCTTGGACCTGACTCAAGTAGTGGATGGCCCCACTCACATCGGGGGTGGCACACTGGACCTGATTTTTGTCTCTGGTCAGTGGTTGAGAGATCTGGACTTAAAGGAAATAGTCATTGAACCTTTGTCATGGTCAGATCACTCTCTCCTTCGCCTGGACTTTCTGACCGCTACCCAACACCGCAGGGAGACGGAACCATTACGCTGGTACCGTCCCAGGCGCCTGATGGACCCAGAGAGGTTCCGGACGGAGCTTGGGCCATTTCCTGAGGGTCTGGCTCACGGCACGGCAGAGGAACTAGCTGCAGCCTGGGAACGGGCTGCGGCTGGGGCTTTAGACCGTGTCGTGCCTTTGCGGCCTCTGACCCGCGAGATCCCAACCGCCCTTGGTTCTCCGAGGAGCTGAGGGGATGAAACGCCGGAGAAGACGCCTAGAGAGTTCCTGGAGGTCCAGCCGCTCAGAGGTTGATCGGACACTAGTTAGATCCTATACTAGGACCTACCTAGTGGCACTGAGGGAAGCGAGGCGTTGCTACGCCTCCCTCATTGCGCCGGCAGATAACCGCCCAGCTGCCCTGTTTGGGTGACCCGCTCCCTCCTTCACCAGGGGAGCGGATGACCCGCTGCAGGACGTGCTGAGGAGTTTAACGGTTATCTATACGATAAAATCGCTCAGCTGAAGGACGGTCTGGACCAAGATTGCAGCGATTCGGACGGGACGCCTGAGGCGGTCTTGGTGATGTTGTGTGGGATGAGTTTGACCCTGTGACTCCCGAGGACATGGACAGGTTGCTGGGTAGATTGAATGCCACCACATGTTTACTGGACCCGTGCCCCTCCTGGCTGGTGCTGGCCCCTCCTGGCTGGTGCTGGCCACTCAGGAGGTGACACGAGGCTGGCTCCAGGGGATTACGAGCGCTTCCTTGTTGGAGGGAGTCTTTCCGGCCGCCTTGAAAGAGGCGGTGGTGAGGCCCTCCTCAAGAAGCCTTCCTGACCCGCTGTTTTAGGTAATTATCGTCAGTCTCCAACCCGCCGCGCGAAGGTTGTAGAGAGTATGGTGGCATATCAGTTCCCCTTCACCTGGAGGAAACTGTCTATCTGGACCTGCTCCAGTCCGGCTTCCGCCCGTTACAGCACTGAGACGGCTTTGGTCGCGTTGGTGGATGATCTCTGGAGGGCCAGGATAGGGGTTATTCCTCTGCCCTGGTCCTATTAGACCTCTCAGCGGCTTTCGATACCATCGACCATGGTATCCTGCTGCGCCGGTTGGGGGATTGGGAGTGGAGGCACCGCTTATCGGTGGTTCTCCTCCTATCTCTCCGACCGTCGCAGACGGTGTTGACGGGCAGAGGTCGACCCAGCGGCGCCTCACTTGTGGGGTGCCGCGGGGGTCGATTCTCTCGCCTTCTGTTCAACATCTATATGAAGCCGCTGGGTGAGATCATCAGTGGCTTCGTGTGAGGTACCAGCTGTACGCTGATGACACCCAGCTGTACTTTTCCACACCGGCCACCCCAATGAAGCTATCAAGTGCTGTCCCGTGTCTGGAAGCCAGACGGGTCTGGATGGGGAGGAACAGGCTCAAGCTCAATCCTCCAAGACGGAGTGGCTGTGGATGCCGGCATCCCGCACAGTCAGCTGAGTCCGCGCTGACTGTCGGGAGCGAGTCATTGGCCCCGGCGGAGAGGGTGCGCAATTTGGGCGTTCTCCTGGATGAACGGCTGTCTTTGAAGACCATTTGACGGCCGCCTCCAGGAGAGCTTTCCACCAGGTCCGCCTGGTGCGCCAATTGCGCCTTTCTAGACCGGGATGCCTTGTGCACAGTCACTCACGCCTTGTGACGCCTCGCCTGACTACTGCAATGCTCTCTACATGGGGCTCCCTTGAGGGGCATCCGGAGGCTACAGTTAGTCCAGAATGCAGCTGCGCTGGTGATTGAGGGAGCCCTCGTGGCTCCCGAGTGACACCTATCCTGCGCCGGCTGCACTGGCTACCTGTGGCCTTCCGGTGCGCTTCAAGGTGTTGGTGAATGTCTTTAAAGCGCCCATGGCATAGGGCCGGATACTTACGGGACCGCCTGCTGCTACCGAATACCTCTCACCGACCCGTGCGCTCTCACAGAGAGGGGCTCCTCAGGGTGCCGTCGGTAGCGACAGTGTCGTCTGGCGACGCCCAGGAAGGGCCTTCTCTGTGGGGCTCCCGCCCTCTGGAACGAACTCCCCAGGACTTCGTCAACTTCCGGACCTCCGAACCTTTCGCCGCGAGCTTAAAACCTACTTATTCATCTGCGCTGGACTGGGTTAGTGTTTTAATGGGTTTTAATGGGTTTTTAGCTCTAAATTTTAATCCTGGCCAATTTTAATAAGTTTTTTAATTGTGTTTTAATTTGTATTTATTGTATTGTATTTTTACCTGGCTGTGAACCGCCCTGAGTCCTTCGGGAGAAGGGCGGTATACAAATTTAAATAATAAATAAAATAAATAAAATAAAATATTTAGACATAGCTTCCCAGCATGAAGAACAAGCAAGGTTTTTATTGGAAGAAAAAAACAACAACTTGACTTTTCACATGACTCCATTTAGAACTGAGCTTTAGTTATTTTGTGGGCAAAGAATTCAAATGAAGTGGGAACATAATTTTAATCCAGCCTGTTAAAATTCAAATTGATACCACAAAATCATTGCCCAGAATTATCTCTTAAACCTAGAAACTGAGAAACAAATTAAATCAATATTCAGAAGGCTCTTGGAGGAGGGCTTTATCACTCGAAACTTTCAAGAAGAGACTGGACTGCCATCTGTCAGAAATGGTCTTCTGCTTTGGTAGGGTGGGGTGGGTTAGACTAGATGACCTATTAGATCCCTTCCAACTCTGTTAAAGGTCATAATTGTACATAGGCGAAGCCCTGCAACACACTGATTCTCCCAATTAAAAGAGGGTAACAATAATAATAGATGCTTTATGGAAAACCTAAGAGTAGTGAAGAATTATGATCTCCACCTTTCCCATGGATATTCTAATCTGGCCAACATCCCATGGCAGTGCAGTAATTATAAAATATTGCAGGCAAAACTCTGCCCATTCTGCCCAGGAATTTGATCCTGATGGGGCTCAAAGTTGACTCAGTCTTCCAATCTTCCTAGCTTTGCAAAATGAGGATTCAGATTGTTGAGGGAAATAGGCTGGCTTTGGATACCACTTAGAGAGTGCCGTAAAGCAGGGCTCCAATCCACAATCCGCAGCCCAGGGTTGTGGCAGTTGGGAACTGGTCTGTGCAAGCAGCAGGTAAGTATGCTAGCACATGAAGCTCCATTTGTGCAAGCAGCGGGCACATGTGCAAAACCCTTCTCTTTTCCCCCACACTGCTGGTCCACAGAGCCAGAAAGATTGGTGATTGCTGCTATAAAGCACTATTGAGCAGTATATAAGATTAAGTGCTGTTGGTATTGCTGCTGCTATCCCTCTGTCCACATAGTTGCTAGGAGTCAAAAACAACTTGATGGTACAAATACCAGTCTTCCAGACAAAAAGCATACCTAGAATATTTGCTATACTTTATTGTGAGGCTACATTAATAGAATTTTGCAAGCCTGGAAATCTTTATAGCCCAAGAAAATCATCTTTATAGCCCCAAAAAATAGGGAGGGTCCCTTCTGTGCCACTTATCCCATCCACATTCCTGCTGCAGGCTAAGCTACTGCCATATTTTACCGAGTATAAGACACACTTTTTTCCCTCCTAAAAGAGGCTGAAAATTTGGATGCGTCTTATACTCCGAATGTAGCCATGCACAGTGCCCAAAATGGCTACCTGGAACAGCTGCTGCCTTCTCTTACCCCTTCCACGCTTTGCCTGCTTTAGTCACTGGAGCTCCCTCCGAGGATCAGCTGTGCTTTTGAAACTGTTTTTCAGCCCCAACGCGAGTGAAGCGATCTTCCGTGCTTTGCCTGCTTTTCTAATTGCTGCTCCCTCTAATGATCAGCTGTGCTTTAGAAACTGGTTTTTTTTAGCCCCAACCAGCCCCAACCTCAAAATCAGTGAGCAAACTAATGTGCTGAAGCTGACCAGGCTAAGGACTAGCCAGATGAATACCTGGTAAGCAGATTTTTTTTTTCCTATTTTCCTCCCTAAAAACTAAGTTGTGTCTTATACTCTGATGCGTCTTACATGCCAAAAAATACAGTATTTATCTGATCATACCTTCGACTGTGACTGAGGTTAAAGCAGTTTACCCAAAACTGAGATTGAGAAAGCAGCACAATTTAGAATGCTCTCTAAGTCCAAGCTACAGCTCTGCAAAACTTATAACCATGACCTGGACCATCATATTGCTAAAAGTCACCATTTTCTTTTTGCTTATGCTCATTTTTGCTTGCTTGTGTGGCACAGGTGTGCACTTTCCTAGGAATGGTAGGCTTCTTCTGCCAGTGTTAATCAAATGCTTGTATAAGATGCTGAAAACTTCTGCTTCTCCATTTTCTTAAATCTTATTTCTTTCTCCTTTTGCTTATTCATTCATTCTCCTTTTCCCCCTTTGTTTTAAACTACAATTAATTAAAAAATTAAAAAAATAAAATAAAGCTGCTTCTATTTCACTTCTGGCTTTAAAATCTGCCTTATTTTTGCTTTTGCTTTCTATCCTCTTCCTGCATGAATTTCATTCCTTTTCTCAATCTGTTTGACCTAAGAAATGTGGGAATTTACTTAGCAAACCATCAGGCCCTATTATTGCTGATTCTACCCCAACTCTCACCAATCATGGCATGCAGTGGCTACTGCTTCTTATTCTATTCTATTCCATTTTATTTATTTTATTTTATTTATTTATTTTTCCAAGCATATATAAGATAACAGGTAAAAGTATAAACATAATCTAAATATATGAGTAAGAGTAAATTTTGATTAGTATAGAGAACCACTTCTGGCTGGCCCCAGAGTGGGGTGGGAATGAAGATTTTACAATCTCCTTCTCCCAGGAGTGGGGAGGGAATGGGGATTTTGCAGTATCCTTCCCCTGTCATGCTCACCAAGCCACACCATGCCCACAGAATCGGTAGTAAAAAAAATGGATTTCACCATAGGACTAGATCTTCAAGGTTCCTTCCATCTCTGTTCTGACCTGATGGCTGCCAAGTGCCCCTAAAGTGAAACTGTTGATTAAAAAAAGTTTTTTTTTTAAACTCCAGGATTTACTATTGTAGTTGACATCTCCCTAGATGGGTGTGCACCTTTCTGATGACTTCATTACAACATGTCTCAAGCCTGGATCTACAGTACATTAGATTCTTCAGATGAAAGAATGCCTTTCAGTCTGGCTGTCTCCAAGATGGAAAAGACACTTCTGGTTTTGTAACCACCAGCCTAGCTGTTTATTGTCTGGACAGCCTATTTGGGTCAGTTAGACTATTTTCTTTTGCACAAGAAAAATAAAAAGGAAAAAACTAAAAAATAAAAATAAAAAAGAGGGAGTGGAAAGATGAGCTTTAGATGCAAAAGAATTCTAAGACTTTTTCTCTTCAAACACTTAAGGAAAACTGATGTTTCTTCCTGCAGATGCAAAAAGGTTTCTAAAGACTAATAAAAATGGGGATTAGGAAAGTATTAGGGACTAGGATGGCGTAGAATTGGAGGGCTTTTTTAAAAAATAAAAAGGCAAAAAAATATATTTTAAGTTAGTATCCCAATTGCCTCTGTTGGTGTGTTGCAACATCTTAAACAGAAATTTTCCAGCGTCACAGAGGAAAAAACTTCACAACTTCTGCCGGCAAGTCGTTCCATTTATTAATTGTTCTAACTGTTAGGAAACTTATTCTTCCCTGTCTTTCACCAGTATGGGTATCAGACTGGCCAGGTAGTTTTGGCTTACTTGTAATAACTTACTTCTATATTATTAAAAACATGCTTCAACAGAATCCACACTGATGGATCATGTCCTTTTGCTTAAAGTATCAAGCAATAAGTATAATATTATTTATATTTCTGCTTGGTACAACATGATCACTCAGCTTAGGGCTATCTTCCCCTCTTTCTAGATAGCATCATCCTCTCTCTCATTTATTTAAGAATATTACAGTGTTTTGGTTGTGGCTTTTGAAATGCAGAAATCTCAGCAGCCTCTCTATTCCAACGAGTAATCTCCTTGCTATAAAAATCTTAGTGTCTTCTTTCTCATTTTCTAAATTCTTTAGATCACTTTCGAAGAATGATTAAGATGTCTGCCAAAAATGTTCAAAGCTCTAGCTAATTATGATGTACTGATTAATTTTGCTAGACAGCTATGGAAGCTCTAATGAATATTAATTTTTTTCCTAGGACAGAAACTGTTGGCAAGAGGAACAACTTTTCCTGCATGGGTAACAAGTGTGGCAGAACAGTACAAGGTTGATCATCGTATCCTTTATTCCTCCTGCTGGTGCTTTCAATTCATTTTTATAGCAAGAACCTATAAATTGGAAAATATACACTGCAAATTGCTATGAATTATGTATTTGTCCTTACTTAATTAAAATTACCTTTTCAACTTTTTTCATATTGACTATGGATAACAACAACAATGAAAACAACAAACAATAGTTAGCATTCCTGTTCTATGTAAGGAATGTTAAGAATAGCATTCCACTTGTTGGGAGCTGATTAATGATGACATTGGAAACATTATGAGTTTCTGAAAATAGTACACTTATACAGATATATAACTTATTTGCCTTCACAAGATGCATGTATATGGGTTTTTCTGTAGTTCAATAATTCTCAGCTGGTACATAAGAGAAGAAAATGAAAAAAAGCAACATTCCACCATCCAAATATTTATACATGTCTTTTGGAGTTGAATGATACATTAAATAGCTGAGATAAGATTAGTAGAAGTTGGATACACTTATTATGCCTTGAAGCTTCCATAAACTAAACCAAAATTCTAACTATGCCTCCTCTGTGATGTTACTGTTTTGTGCCACATTCCCTGAAGCTTTCAAAGATGATTGTCTGTCTCTATGTCTCTCTGAATGAGTTGGTTGCCAAAAGGTTCTTCTAGAATAATCTCCCATGGAACAGAATGGAAACAGATGCACTAGAATTAGATTGTGTAATTCATTGCTACACATTTATTAGACTTCATATATGAAGTCTCCATGTTACTTAAATTGCTGTTTTTATGGCTGTGGGCCAACCTCTCTTTGTTAGATAAATGGCTGACTAATAGCCCAGCTGATGGGAACTAATGTCTTGAAAATCACTGAAAATCTCATTGTGTTTGAATGAAGTAACTTTTACAGCATCTGAAAACTGAAGGGAGGCGATAGATATAATGAACATTGGACAAGTGTGTAAAGAAGCATGACATGAAAATACAATACTAAATATGATTTTATATTACCACTAAAATATTATCAGAGGATATATTAATATGGTTCAAATTATGTTCCAAGGAACTCTTTTTTTCTTTTTTTAAAAAGCTCCTTGATGGCAGGAAAACAAAAGCTCTAAGACAGGGTTGTCATACTCGCGGCTCACGGGCCGGATGCTGTCCATGTCCATGCCTGGTTTAGCAAAGGGGAAAAAAGTCCCGATACGTCGTGTGATGCTACTGTGACAATGTGAGTTTGACATCCTGCTCTAGGATATCTTAGTCAATTGTACTAATCACTGAGGTATCTTTGAACCACCATAGACTTGATGGAAAGATTTGATGTCCAAATTCAACATAGAGAAATGGTATTTGAGGGGCATCTCTGGAGCACTGGGAGACACAATTTATTTCAGCAATGTCATTCTGCTGTTAGAATGGGCTGGCACAAATGAATGTGGATGAGGCATTACAACAGTAGATTGTATGGAGGAGGCAGGGTGTAAAAGAAAGTAAGATTGAAACTTAAACTGTAAGCAGCAGGCTAAAACAAGCATTGCATTAGTACAATCAGAAGAGAAATAGTGACTTGAGATGCAGTGTTTATCAGGATTATGGGAAACATAATGGGAGAAGAAAGATTAGCTCATTTTCATTCCTATCAAGTTCCAATTCAAATTGCTCCCCTCCTACCATCCATATAAACCCCATCCGTTTTGTGACACCTAACTCAAAAATAATGTAAATAAACAAAAGGTAATCATTGTCCTTCCCTTCCCCCCCTAATTTATACTTTATAGTTTATATCCATGCCCAATGCAGACTTTTATCCATAAATTATGGAGGTGTCTAAAATTGCATCATGTAGCTCATTAAGATTGGATAATGGGAGATTTAAGTCCAAGGAGAAGCTCAGATGAGAATTTCAGTAGTATCCTGGCAATTACAACATGTGATAGCATCTAAAGTACATTAGACATTAACTTTACAAAGTTCGATGGATGAAATCTAGTTAGAGAAACTAATTTGATCTATCAGTCTACTTTTTTACTTCCAGATAGATGAAAACAGATGTCCTTTGGAACACATATTTTTCTATGTTTTGTAAATTCAGTTCTTGATTTCGCTCATATAAAAATGTTATTTAATCATCAAGATAAGCACTTCAGAGAGAAAATGTTATGTAGTTTAAATTAGCCTATTTTAAAGTGACAGAAAATGAGATTGAATAAACTTTTGATTGAAGTGACGTAAAAGTACCATGGAGTAAGAATAGACTTGAACTCTCCAGTATTTTGGAATGGCTTCAATATAACCAATGTTTTATTTAATCAAGCACTATACATTACAGTGCACAAATATTTATTCATTTATTTAATTAACCTGTTGTCCCTTAACTCCCATAAGACTTGGCTTACAACTAAGAACCAAGATACTGTATGTAAAAAACTTTGATATTACATCATCAGTGCTAGAAGAGAGTGGGGATTATTTCTCTTTTATATACAACTGGTTTGCCCTGTCACTCTCCTACAATGCCAGACAGGAAGAGGGCCCGTTGAATCCAGACATCTAAGATTGGAAGAAAACTACATTAGTGGCCAAAATTGTGGAAACCTTTTGGGGAAAGTGTATTTTTTAAAACTAGTTATAACACCACTTTTTTTTTTTTTGGATTAGTACCATAAAATTATATATCAATGAAAAGATAATTTAATCAAGAATGTAACGCAATAACTTTTATGAAGGATTTGCTATTAGAATAGCAGTTACAGTATAAAGAAGAGAAGTGAAACACGTAAAAAAAATGAGATGTACAAAAATTAATCACCATAGAAAAAATGAGATATGCAAAAATTATCACCATATCAGTTAATACTTAGTTGGGTAACCTTTAGCATGAATCATGGCCTTACAATGTCATCCCATGGAGTGAACCAAGTCTTTTAGCTGTTATAATGTGAAACCAAGATTGAATGGTTGCTTCTATTAACAGGGTTTTATTGCTGGATCGCTTCTGACTAACAAGTTTCTTTAGTCAGCTCCATATATTTTCAATTGGGTTAAAGTCTGGGCTATTCCCCGGCCATTCCAGCAGTGGAATATGATTATCTTGAAACTTCCCCCCCTCAAAAAAAGTGGTGTTATTAGCCATCAAACTTCAAAAATACACTTTTTCCAAAAGGTTTCCACAATTTTGGCCACTACTGTATGAATTAACTGTCTCTGTTGCTGATACCTATCCTCTCTTTATCATCCCAGCTCTCCTAAGGGTCACAGAGTCTAACTCATTATTGGAATAAGGGAGAATATACTACTTTAACTCTGATATAATTGAGGATAACTTAAGATGTCTTATGGGCTGGGAATGAGATGGAAAAAAAATGGGGACAAGGCTATAAAAAAGAGAAGTTGTCCAGAGTATAATTACTTTGAGATTATGTGTCATTGAAGACAAGGTTTAAGACTGGGCTACCTCCTCACATATATAAAACATTTAAATAAATTGGCTTCAGGGTACTTTCTGCTTTTAGAATGTTTGCAGCCAGTACAGCTTTGTTGTCATATAACTCTGACAGGTTGCTCAATTGTTTCGTATCTCTATTTCAAGTATTATTTGTTTCTGATATTGTCATGGTTGTTAGGGAAACAACAGAATCTTCTACAATCTCTTAGAAAGCAAATGAAAAGAGGAATTAAGCGAACCATATTATCATTTTCACCGTTAAAATTCAGGCAATTAATGTGTTGATTTCATTAACTGTTTTCACTTTCCACAACTGACTCTGAATGCTAGAAAGATAAATGATCAAAGTTTTGGAAAGGCAATCATCTGATTTCCAATTTAAATAACACAGCGATCCACATATTACATTATATTTTACTACTGAGAATAGGAGAAGACTTTTAATGATGTAGTAGGTAGCTGGAGAGATAAATGAGTCTGTCCAGAACTTATCATTTCTCAAGTATAATCAATTAGTTTCCTAGCAATTAGAGTACTCTAAGTTTGGTTTGTCCTGTTCTTTTTAGTATTAATTGAACAATAGCCTCAAAATAAATAGCATGACTGCTTGCTGTTGAAATTGCCTTATCTCTAGCATGGGGATCATCTGAAAAGGTAAATAGATTTCTTTTTCTTACTTTATCCCCCATATTTAAACATCACTGGCCCCTAAAATGAAACCTTCCCAGAGTTAGCTGGACAATTCCAAACTAGTATTGTGATATCTGCACTGAATCTGCACTACTATTAATTTCTCATAGTTCCCATCACCAATCTCTTTCCATTTATGACTGTATGACTATAACTTATTGCTGGCAATCCTTATGATTTATATTGATATATTGACCATCAATTGTGTTGTAAATGTTGTACCTTGATGAACGTATCTTATCTTTTATGTACACTGACAGCATATGCACCAAGACAAATTCCTTGTGTGTCCAATCACACTTGGCCAATAAAAAAATTCTATTCTATTCTATTCTATTCTATTCTATTCTATTCTATTCTATTCTATATAAACATGAAGCCTCCATATTGTTGAGAACATATGGACTACAAATCTTGATCAGGGCAAAGCAATAGATGCAATAGACTTCTGTAAAGCTTTTGATTCTGTGGTACATGACAAAATTCTCCAAAAACTAAAATTCTACGGCATCTCCGGACCCCTCCACAATTAGATAACAGCGTTCCTGTGAAACAGACAACAAGTGGTCAAAATAGGCAGTGCCCTATCAAATCCTGTTCCTGTCAATAGCGGTGTTCCCCAAGGCAACGTTCTTGGACCAGCACTCTTCATATTATACATTAATGATCTCTGTGACCATATTATAAGTAATTGTGTTCTCTTCGCTGACGATGTTAAGCTATTTAACACTACCAACAATACAACTACCCTTCAAAAAGACCTTGACTTTGTGTCAGAATGGTCAAAAACTTGGCAACTCCAAATCTCAACCAGCAAATGCTCTGTCTTACACATTGGAAAAAAGAATCTGAACATAAATACAAGATCGATGGACATTACCTTGTAAATGACCCCCACCTCGTTAAAGACCTTGGAGTTTTCATATCAAATTATCTAAGTGCCAAAGCTCACTGCAATTACATCGCAAAAAAGGCTTTAAGAATTGTAAATGTATCTTGTGTAGCTTCTTCTCCAGAAACACTACACTACTAACCAGAGCATATAAAACATTTGCTAGACCAATTCTTGAATACAGCTCACCTGTCTGGAACCCATACCTCATTTCGGACATTAATACAATTGAGCGTGTCCAGAAATATTTTACAAGAAGAGTTCTCCACTCTTCTGATTACAACAAAATACTTTATGCCACCAGACTTGAAATCCTGGGTTTAGAAAATTTAGAACTCTGCTGCCTTCGACATGACCTGAGCTTAACTCATAGAATCATCTATTACAACATCCTTCCTGTTGAAGACTACTTCAGCTTCAATCACAACAATACACGAGAACACAATAGATTTAAGCTTAATGTGAACCGCTCAAATCTTGATTGCAGAAAATATGACTTCAGAAACAGAGTTGTTAATGCCTGGAATGCACTACCAGACTCTGTGGTCTCTTCCCAAAATCCCCAAAGCTTTAACCAAAGACTATCTACTATTGACCTCACCCCATTCCTAAGAGGTCTGTAAGGGGCATGCATAAGAGCACCAGCGTGCCTACCGTTCCTGTTCTAATGTTCCCTTTGATTGTATCCAATTTCATATAGTTATTACATACTTATGATTATATTTATGCTTATATATCATATAGTTATTTCATGCTTATGATTATATATACTGTTGTGACAAATAAAATAAATAAAATAAAAATAAATAAATAAATAAAACCTGTTCCTAGCCTGGATGTCTATTGGCTGTTTTATAATCTATCTCAGTTGATAGCAAATCAAACACAAGAAATAAAAAGTAGAGAAGTGGTACAATTGAAAGAAATGCAGGTTTTGCTGATGTGTTTATTTGCTGATTTGGGTGAACCAAATTTGGCACTGGCAGAATCTCTCAAAGGAGGGTGTTCCATAATGGAAATGACCAAGTCAGAATATCATTTTCCCCTCCTTCTCATAGTAGAATATAGTGAAGGCATCCTATTCTAAGATCTTCCCAACCAGGAGAAAGAAGTTAAAACAGCTAGCAAATTCCAGGAATGTATCCTCTATGTTTCATGTCTCTCATTGTAAGAAAATGAAAAAAAGTTTAAAATGAAGTGCCTTCTCATCATTCTTGTTCTGACAGACCACTTTTATCAACTGCTTGCTGTGCTTCTGTGCAATAGATCAGAGTTTGAGAAACTGACACTTCCATCATATGAGCTCCAACTTCTGCTGCCGTTGTGCATATCCCAGTTGAAAAATGATGCACTAAAATTACAGTGGGGATGCTGATCTCCAAAAGTCCTCCAAAGGTCCACAAAAGCAAAAGAATAAGAAATAATAACAATATACCTTACTTCGCTCCAGCATTCATATGATGTTGGTAAATTGCTGCCTTTCTTTTTTTGAATGCATTATTCTAACAGTGACAGAATCTTTGTTTCAAAGGATTAAGAATATAAAATTTGAAATCTCCAGACGCTATTGCATCCATATCCACCTTTTCTGTTTCCAGGATTTTGTTGTTGAGTGCAGTGGAAACTTATATTTATGACTTCCATTGAGTTTGATTCTATGCTGGGATAAAATATAAGCATAAGTGCACCAGCATACGTACTGTCCCTGTCCTACAGTTCCCAATTATATGTAATAATTCTATGTGTTATGGCTATGTTTTGCCTATTTATATCCTTTTTTGTACCAATTTATTTTCATGTATCCATGTCTAAGTTTATACTGCTACTTGTTTCCTTGTACTTATTGACAAACAAACAAATAAAATAAATAAATAAATAAATAAAAAATATGGGGTAATTTTGTTAGATAGACATGCTGAAACATTGGAAATGAGACTATCATGACATTCCAGAGATGTAGATTGCATTGAGATGTCAAAAACATATTTGGGAAATATGTGCATAGATTCTTTTGTGCCTTAATGTTGTGGTTCAGGTGTTAGCTTTCATGAAATCCTCACTCCAAAACCGCCTCTGGGCAATTCCTATTATGGTGCCTTTTGTGCCCTTCTAACATCAGCTCAGACATTCATTCCTGATATTGGAAAGAGCCAGCTAAGATGGAAAAGAAATTCATTCTGACCTATGATGAAGAAATCCAAATAACATTCTTGTCTCAGGAACCATATGAAATGTTATTTTTCTTCTTATTGAGCCTTCTGGAGAATTAACTCATGGTTGTTTTCCTGTGTGCATATATGTCAGAAATGGGAACAGTCAAGTAATGGTGACAGTTTCCATAATAATATTATCACACAAAGAATACCTCTAGCTGTATGGTTTGCATAAAAATGAAACCTTTGACAGGAAGCCAAAACAGCTTTCTCTGCGTGGAGAAACTCTCATTCTGCATTTTGTCATTTCTAATGTTACTATGAAGGATTTATTGAAATAGCTTGACAGGTTGGCATATTTCACTGACATTAATATAGTCGTGTAATTCCAAAGTGGTGAAGTGTTATCTACCAATGCTGTTATCCTATAAGGACAACTTTACTAAATGAAGTCCATCAAAGTTAGGAAGGTGGACAATGGGGGCAAGGGGTGTGTGGAGATAGAGAGATAGAGACCAACTATGTTGTTTCAATTTTCCATTCCTTTAAGTATCTTTCTTGCGTATTGTCTTTCAAAAAGGCTGATATCTATGTTGTTTCAATTTTAACAGCTTCCACGGATGGGGAAAAATGGTGTTAATTGCAAGCAAAAAGCAACTCAGATCAAACCATAAAAGCTCACTGGGTTCTCTTGCAGCATTTGTTCTAAAGTTCACTACTTTGGAGATGCCGACTGCACATTGTTCTCTCAAATGGAAGGGCACTGTGCATACAAAGAATTTGTAGTGATGTTTGATTGTGGAAACAATGGATCCCTCAGGAAATATCAAATGAGGGCATGCTGGGGTAGCACAGGTAATGAAAAACATGACAGGTTTTAACTAACTTCAGGATAAATGTCAGCTTTAATGGCTGGCAGTTTCAAAATGAGATGCCTATAGTTAGCCTTTAGTACTTGAATCAGAGCATATAAATAAGACCCTGGGGGTTGCCACTGGTTGATAAACAATCACACTGGATTAATGGAGCTTTGATGAACAAATGCCACCACCTACTAAACTTTGATTCACTCAGAGCAAAAATGGCAACCAGGACAAGAGAGTGGAATCTATTGTGGGCTTGGAATTATGGCACAGAATATCCAAGCACAAGTTGTATGTCATGGAAAGTAATCATTGCTGTCATAGTGTGTGCTTTTGGTTTATTTATTTATTTATTTATTTATTTATTTTTCAGATTTATATACCGCCCTATCTCCCTAGGGACTCAGGGCGGTTCACAGGCAATTAAAAACAAACATATAAATACAATTTAAAATCAGACATAAAAAACTTATTCAATAGCCAGATTGATAAAAAACAATATAAATACTAAGAACCCCATTAAAACCAATAAATTTAAAAACTAACCCAGCCCCGTGCAAATAAATAGGTGTGTTTTGAGCTCGCGATGAAAGGTTCGGAGGTCCGGAAGTTGACGAAGTCCTGGAGGGAGTTCGTTCCAGAGGGTGGGAGCCCCCACAGAGAAGGCCCTTCCCCTGGGTGTCGCCAGACGGCACTGCCTAGCCGACGGCACCCTGAGGAGTCCCTCTCTGTGAGAGCGGACGGGTCGGTGAGAGGTACTCGGTAGCAGCAGGCGGTCCCGTAAGTAACCCGGCCCTATTCCTTTAAATGAAATGAGTGCATTGAAAATGGTAGTAGATTTATTTTTTAATTTGCAATTGCATCCTGTTTCATAAAGGAGCAATGTTTAATTGCACATTTGTATAGGAAAACGTCCCAGTAGATTATGACACTGGGAAAGTTTAACTGGATGAGAGGCTAGGCAGGGCTGAAGAAGCTCAAGACAAACTTCTAAAAGGTGCCTTCAAAATAATTGTAGCCATTGAGGACAGATTGAGGGAGAAAGGAAAGAGGGTCATATATCTATTTCTCCCTGCCTCAGTGGGCCTGAGCCTTACAGGGATCTCCCCTACCTGGAGTATAGGCGGGAGATAGAAGAGGTGATGATAACCTGCAGTTTTTGGCTGAGGTGATAGCTGACTTGGAAGAGAGAAACATTTTTCTCTATGTCTTACTTTGTTCCAATGCTGCTCTCACCTTGCTTAAACCCAAGATAAATATCCCCCTGCACAGCAACCAAAGTCATTACCTTGGGTCAATTTTATCCCAGTTGTCTGATTAACAGTCTTCACACTTGGTTGTGGACCACCTTGGCTAGGACCTAGAGACATGCCCGGCTCTCAAGCTGTGGCCTCTGCTAAGGTGCAAAAGAGTCTGTGACTAAATCTTGCTCTGGCTATGTTTGCACGCCCCAAGGTGATTTCACTGCTATTTGTGCTATTATTACCCCTTTGAGATCAGATCCTCCTGAATAGAATTCTCCTTGCAACAAATGGCAGGGATGAAAGCAAGTGTTATCAACATTTTCAAATACGATTTGGAAGAAACACTTTGAACCTTGTGTGAGCACAGCACGTTTCTGATATTTAGTTAAGCAGCCTTTTTTTTTTCCTTTCATTTTTTTAAAGACTTCTGCCCTGGCCAAGGGGGAAAAAAAAAGAGGTAACACTTTCCAGAATTACATTAATTTGATAGCATCAACTCCTTAAAGGCCCAGCATTATTTTTTTTCAGATGCTTGAAGAAGACTGAAAAAAGAAAGGCTGATTTAATGACCAGCAAAGGGATGTTGTCCTCAAGCAAAGTCTGAAAAATATCTGAACTATTTTTCAAGCGTTTTCAGGTCAAATGATGTCAACACTGGGCAGTTGCAAAAATATTATGGAATAAGGCAATTGCAGTGGAAACTAAATGGATGTGTCCACGTGGATTCTAAGGGTCAAACTTCACTTAAAGAAACTTTGTATGTGAAAAATTGAAAGATCTGCTTTATTCAAGCAATTTAATATTCTTCCTAAGATCCATTTATTCGGCATGAGGTAGTAAGACAAAATCATCATCATTCGACAACTTCCAGACCTCCGGACCTTTCGCCGTGAGCTTAAAACATATCTATTCTTTCGAGCAGGACTGGCTTAATAGGGTTTTAAATATGGATTTTATTGGGGTTTATTTTATATTTCGTATTGTATTTTAAATTTAGGCTATTGGAATAAGTTTTTTAAATATTGTTTTTATTGAAATGTATTGTTTTTATTTTATCTGCCTGTTCACCGCCCTGAGTCCTCCGGGAGAAGGGCGGTATACAAATTAAATTATTATTATTATTATTATTATTATTATTATTATTATTATTATTATTATTATTATCATCATCATCATCATCATCATCATCATCATCATCATCATCATCATCATTATCATCATCATCATCCATATTTTCCTATGGTTAATTTTTTTATCTCTGGTTGTTATATTCCTAATTTTTGTTGTACTAAAAGACTGGCAGTGCAAAACTGAAACCTTGAATATTGTAGCAGCATTTATCAATTTCACTACAAGTTGAAGTTGCTTTTTGCTACTTATCTAGTGTTTGAAAGACATTGGTTTTATCGTAATCTTTGCTCCGATTATAACTGCATTTGGTTTAGGGAGAAGCTAGCAATTTTGATGGGGTGTTTTTCTTTTTAAAAAATATAGTCTGGGGATACATGAGACACCAGTTTTTTTTTTGCCATGAAAGAAATGGGTTAAAAATATACATTGTAATATGTTGTTATGATTTACACTGGTGATAACACCACAATTATTTTTAAAGATTTTGTTTTAAAGTAAAAATAGTGTAGAAAAAAGGGGAGAAATGAAACAGCAAAACAGGGAAAGGGAATAAGAGGCAACCAGGATCCAATTAGGACTATGCTTTGGATTCAGTTCACAGGAGATACTACATAACTTTATTTATGTATTTATTTATTGGACTTATGTGGCCACCTATCTGATATACAATAACCCAGGATGGCTTATAGCAATAGCAATAAAAATGTGAAAATGACAGCAGTATATCATCAAACTTTGTGCCACTGCATCATAATAACATCATTCCAGATGTATATTTGCTGAGCTCAACCATCCTAATCCAGTACTTGGGGAATGGTCAATACTTCATAGCTTTCTGGAAGGCTAAAAGGCAGGGGTGAAATCTAAAAATTTTCCATAACGGTTCTGTGGGTGTGGCTTAATTGGTGGGCGTGGCTTGGTGGTAAGATGGCTGGGTGGGCATGGCTAATAACAATAAATAATAAAAATAACAAACAAAGTATAAAAAACAATAAGAGGTACCAAAAACCAACTTTCATACTTTACACACACACAACACAACACAACAGACTCACACACAATGTAAAAGCAGCTGCACTTCACACTTCACACAGCCACAAAAAGCTCAAAAACCAACTTTCACACTTTACACACACACACCTGACACACACACAAAATACCACATACAGCTTTTTGAGATTTTGTGTGTTTATGTAGTTATTTATTTTTTATTTATTTATTTATAATTTAATTTCTATATTGCCCTTCTCCCGAAGGATTCAGGGCGGTTTACAGCCATATTTAAAAACACAAAATACAAACAGCAACTTTAAAACGGAATTAAAAACAAATTTTTAATAGACCGAATCAAACTAAAACGGTCATAAACCCATAAAACCCATTTAAAATTGCAATTTAAAATTACACTTAGGCCAGTCCCGCACGATGAAATAATAAAGTCTTAAGTTCACGTTTGAAGGTCCTGAGGTCGGGGAGTTAGAGTGAAACACTACAGAAACACACCAAATCTCAGAAAGCTGCACAAATAATTTATTTTATTTTATTTTATTTTATTTTATTTTATTTTATTTTATTTTATTTTATTTTATTTTATTTTATTTTATTTTATTTTATTTTATTTTATTTTATTTTATTTTATTTTATTTTATTTTATTGTGGACTTCAGTTCCCAGAGTTCCTCAGCAAGCATAGCCAGACAGCATTAATCACTCAGGATGAAATAGATTAGCTAAGTTTAGATTAGTTCTGTCTGGTGCTGAAAGCGAAACTGGGGCTTTCTGGCTGGAAAAAAAAAGCCATGCGTTTGATCAGTAATCAGGTAAGTGCCTTAGAATCTCTTAAAAGGAGGTTTTCTACATGTTTTCTACAGAAAACATGTTTTTTAAGGTTCTGCTGATGAGGAACTCAGGTGATATCCCCAGAGTAGCCTTTAATTACTTTTTTTTTAAGTTTAAAGGCTCTGCCGATCTCAGCTGAGGTGCGGGATCCTCAAAGGCTTTTTTTTTACTTTTAAAGGCATGTTTTGGCTGAAGCAAAACCTTCTTTTAAAAGTAAAAAAAAATCCTCTGCTGATGGTGGGGCTCAGCAGACGCAGGGGGGAGGGGCCAGGGATTTTTGCTACCGGTCCTCCGAACCAGCAGCTGCCATCGCTACCGGATCACGCGATCCGGTCCAAACTGGGAGCATTTCACCCTGCTAAAAGGGTGGGGGCTCTTTGGATCTCAGCGGAGGGACTGTTTCACAGGGCTTTGACCATTACACAGAAGTTACCTGTTCTAGATTTTGCCAGATGACAACATCTCCAGGAAGGGTTTCAAAGTGAAATAAAATACTGACACAATAGGCTACTACTGTTGTTAATGTCCATCCTCACTTTTATGTGAGAATAAACTCCAATTACTATAGGGTAATTAACACTGAAATTTAGCTTTAACATGTTAATAGCAATAGCACAGATGTACTGGTATATACCACTTCACAGGGCTTTACAGCCCTCTCTAAGTGGTTTATAGAGTTCGCATATTGCCTCCAACAGTCTAGGTCCTCATTTTATTGACCTCAGAAGAGTGGAACCTTGAGCCATTGAGAATTGAGCTGATGGCAGTTGGCAGAATTTGCCTGCAATACTGCATTCTAACCACTCTCTTAATATTCTCTTAAAATTAATATTTCTGCTTTGTTAGCCATTGTAACAAACGACATTATAATAAACAAATCTTTTATATCATTTACTGCAATCTTCTGGTATTTGCATTAAATAGATCCAAAAAGATATGTGATGCTTTCACATCCTTATGCAGCCTATCCATTGGAATTCTTATTCCTAAACGTTTCTTATTTAATTGTATTATTCAGTAGATTTTCAGGAACCTATATATACTATATATATAGTATAGTGTGTGTGTGTACTGTATCTCTGTTACCTTGTCTATAACCCAGCTATATCTCCAGACAGTAAATATTCTGCAATCATTTGCACTCTTGTTTCCTTAAAAAGTACATTTAGTGTAATGTTATCTTAACTTTTATCTTTACATTTTGTGTAATTTGTCTTTAATTAAATTATAAGCCTATGGGCAGGAATTTGCTAAATCAGTAATATATGCTTCATAAATACTAGCTGCTAGACTGCATGACTATAATGATCTTGGTTGTATCTTTTAATATTATAAAACTTGACTTACATGTTGCTTCAGGGTCTCCCTTCTTTACTTTCTCAAAGCCAATAACATGAAAACCGAAATGATTTTTTAAAACTCATCAACATGGACCAAAGGAGAAGTACCCTACTTTATTTAAGTGATTTTATTTCCCCCAGTAAAGTAGGGTAGATGTATTCTACAGGACCATTCAAAGAAGATACTTAAGCCAGCCAAATATTAAACCTTTCTAAAATATGATAATGCATATTTTTATAATTATAGGATACAAAGAAAATAGCTTAATATGAAAGATTCTTAGGTATACATGCTTTTTAGCTCATAATCACACATGCATCCAGCTGTTCTCCAGATTCCTTGAACTTATCTTCTCTTGTTCTTCAGCATCCAAGTATTTGTTATTTGTCTTTATATGTGCTGTCATGCTCGGCCATAATTCCTATTCTGGCTCATTTCATGCTCTGTTCTCTGTGGTCATTTGACTTGTCTGAGGTGTGAATTACATTGAATTGTTTTCGGGGACTTGCAAGCTATAATTCTGAGGCTTACAATGGCTATAAAGTTATGCACTCTTTCATAGAAATAAGCTCTCCTGAGCACTGTGGAGGTTACTGTTATTCAACATGCTTATTAGGATTACCAGCTTCTTCTTTTATAAGATATTGAAATGTTACAGCTCAGTGTGGAGTAATCCTTAGAGAGTTGATGCTCTGGAAAGTTTAGCTATGCTGGTAGATTGAGGGCCATGGGCAAGATCCTTTATAAAGCCTCTAATACTTGCTCTTAGGCATATCACTGTGCAGTTTCTTTCTCTCCTGAAAACTTTTTCAAAACCTCTTTCCCACTAAATTCTTTCCCTTCCCTTTCCTAGACATAGGTGCATATGTACATACATACAACTTTGAGATTTGCTTATACAAACATTAACCAAACAGCTAAGATCCCAACAAAGTAGGGGATAATGGGTCCCCTAGATAAAATGAATCAGGAATTACCTCACTAATTGTAGGCCAATCAGCCCATTGAACTACATTAACAAATTAATGCCAGAAATCTATTTGCATAACTCCATATCTCAGTGGTAGATAAATGAATAATTAATCCTGAGCAAGTAGGGTTTCAACCAGGATGATGTACTGTGGTCCATTGTTTAGCGCTACAACATCTGGCCAATAAATATACAAGCCATTCTGAGCTTACTTTATATGCAGCCTTGATTGATTTTAAAACAGTGTTCAACTACATGTCTTGGATAATACTCTAGGATGTTTCGATTGATCTGTAGGTAAATAAATCTTGTTGCTAATTCATAAATTATATAACATTGTAGCAGATAATTTTATGTACTACGCTTAGGTCAGAACAAAGGCGGCATAGTTCTAAGTTGTCTAAGTCCAAAATTTCAAGTCTGGTGTCAACCCTGGTGTTTGGTGTCAACCCTGAAGCCATCTTGGAGCTTCAGTGCTGCCACACTGGAACTGAGAGATAGGGAGGGGAGATTACAGATAGCTATGGTTGCATGGTCAAAATAAAATACTTTCTCTTGGGAACTAATGAGGACCCAGATTGTTGGGGGGACAATAAGTTGACTTTGTAAATATACAAATAGAATGAGATTATTGCCTTACACACTGTAAGCCGCCCTGCGTCTTCGGAGAAGGGCGGGATATACATGTAAATAATAATAATAAAAAAAACCTAAGGACATTCTCACACCTGGTTGGAGGAAGGAGGAGTGATGTCACCAGATCAATGGACACTGCCTTGATTGGGCCATGTGACTGATTGGGATTGAAGGAAAAAACGTTTACTTTTAATTAAGTGAAAACTGAGGGACCATTCAGAGGACTACGAGATATGATATATATCTGGTAGTCCTCTGAATGGTAAATTTTCCTCAAAAATAAAGCTATTGTTTGAGGAATCTACCTGCATTGTAATTTTGCTTGATGTGGAACTATTATTTGGAACCTGACATTAACTCTTTGTTTAAAACTTTAGAAAGACTTGACAGCCACATACACAAACTATCTGACTTCCAATACTATTTTATGCAGATGATGGACTTTTCTCTTTGTTTTATGTAGGTATGAAGCAAGCTCTAAGAATCTTGGGATCCTCCCAGGGGTGAAATCCAGCAGGTTCTGACAGGTTCTGGAGAACCGTTAGCGGAAATTTTAAGTAGTTTGGAGAACTGGCTGGCCTCAGAGGTGGGTGGGAATGGGGATTTTGCAGTATCCTTCCCCTGGAGTGGGGTGGGAATGGGGATTTTGCAGTATCCTTCCCCTGCCATGCCCACCAAGCCACGCCACGCCCGCCAAGCCACACCCACAGAACCGGTAGTAAAAAAAATTGGATTTCACCACTGGATCCTCCTGTAAAGAAGAACAATTGGTCATTAATTGTTCAGACTTTTAGTTTTCTCTAATAAAACGTAAAGATAGAAAGCTAGCTCTCACGAAGTCATTTATCTTAAATACAATAATCTTAGTGATTTACAACAACAACCAATAAAGATAAAACAACAATCTGATACCTCCCAAAGAAAACATCTCACTTCCCACCATAGCGATACAATATCACCATCACCATCCTAGCCCATCATCCTAAGAAAATATGGGCCTTCTTTCTTAGGGAAGAAGTTGATCCTCCTTGTTCATTTTCTGTCATTTGTGTCCAGTTTTTGCAATTCAGATAAGAAGCTGTCCCTCCATATCTTGAAAGTAGTATGGATACATCAGGATTCAAGGATGGATGGTACGTATGTTAACGCAGCTATGAAAATATGTCCTGCCTTTCTGCTCCATTCTACTGTGTAATGGTTAGCCTAACTGATGATCAGAAACAAACTAAGCAGAACCAGACATGAATAATTCTTGGATGGGAAACCATTAGGATCTCTGGGCACTAGAAACTAGAAAGTTAGAGAAAAAAAACATGGAAGAAGACAATGTCAAACTATTTCTTTATTGTAGTTCTACTTCTATACTTTTGTCAAATCATGGATTCTGGATGCAAAGACGCTGGTATCTTTTTACCATTTTCCTACCCTGCTGAGTTCAGGTGGTCCTCAACTTACCACCACAACTGAGTTCAAAATTTATCTTGCTAAGCGAGACATTTGTTAAGTGAATTTTGCTCCATTTTAAGACCGGTCTTGCCACAGTTTTTAAGTGCATCGTTGCAGTTGTTAAGTTAGTAACATGGTTGTTAAGTGATTTCCCATTGACTTTGCTTGTCAGAAGATTGCAAAAGGTGACCCGAGGACACTGCAATTGTCATAAATATGAGTCAGTTGCCAACTGTCTGAAGTTTGATCATGTGACAATGGGGATGCTGCAATGGTCATAAGTGTAAAAATGATCATAAGCCACTTTTTTCAGTGATGTTTGAACAGTCACTAAGTGAACTACTGTAAGACGAGGACTACCTGTACTCAAAGCGATCCACATTGAACTAAAACTAGAGCCTAAAATGTTCAAATCCTAAATTAAAATTAGCATTAGATGATCAACAATAGATAAGCACTCTCTGAAATTTGTAAGGAAAAAGGGAAAGAAAAAAAAAGAGAATTTTTTTTTTGTTTACATTTATATCCCGCCCTTCTCCGAAGACTCAGGGCGGCTTACAGTGTGTAAGGCAATGTCTGAAACTATGTAATATCTGTAGCTTCGTTAAGATCATACCCTTTTGAGTATGTCTGAGGGTAAAAAATGACAAAATGGTAGGAGACAGGAAAAGAGAAATTGTCAGGAAAAAAAAAGAATCAAAGAAAATGTGCATGCGCACAGATACGACTTGCTATATTTTCAGTCTCGCCTGTTATGCAACCCCTAAACAATGGCGCTGGGGGAATGTGACCATTGAGAATAAAATAGTTGCTCTCTCCTTCCATAGTATTTTTAGCAATGATATGTATCCTCCTGACTGCACCAATTATGTTGCAAAGCTGCAAGAAAGTACCTATATCACAGCTCTTGAAAACACAAACTGGCTGGAAATAGGAAAATCTCATTAGAAAACAAACTCAGCTCTGTAACAATAGATGTCCACAATTATGGTCTCTAACAAGTCACCTGGTTGCATATGGAACTGAATTTCTATGACATCTCCATTACCTTAATTAATCCAAAGGTTTTTTTTTTTTAAAGTTGCAATCTCCCATACTTCTATTTTCAGTAAAGGGCAATGTTAGACAATAAACTGCAGAGATGTGAGCAGTTACTGCTATAATAAACGAGGCCAATTGGGTATCATAACATTCTCTCTCTCCCCCTAATGCAGGCTGTTGAGAGTACGGCAGACATAATGATGATTAATCACATATTCTGCAGTTTTTCTATATGCAATTGTGGGAAATATCAAAAAGAGAGTTGTAATTTTTATTACAAAATGCCAAGTGGCATCATCTGGTTTTCAGTGTTTATTTCTTTTCTTTTTTCTTTTTTTAAAAACAATAATAAATATTGCCTGGAGCATTTATTTGTTATGTAAATAAGGAAAAACATCAACATCCCAAGTGCTTTGGAAGTCACATCAGACTAAGTCAGTCTTTTAATTTTTCACCTTTGGTTTCTTTCTCAGTTTGAAATAGATCAGGGTCTTTGAAAGAAAAGAACAGTAGCTTGCAAGCTGACAGAAATATAACATGAATTCATTTGACTCTTGTAAAATGTTCACTATTTTCTAGATCTTTGTGGTAATGCCACTTCAACAGGGTTGAAGATAATGGATATCTTTGTGACATGATTCATGTGTTTGGCTAACAACTATATGGATCATTAAGCAATGTTAAGTGAACACAAGTTATTTGGTCATTCAAATAATACTGACTCAATTCTGATACTTGCTTCTCATCAAGAAAAGTGGAAGTTTTGAATACAAAGCTGGTTGCAGCTCTGGAAAAATTTCTAAATTATTATCTCTTGGAAAACAACTTCAGCCATTGGGCCAAAACAACTGCTTGATTTCAGTGTGTCTTTCATTGAATTAGAACTATAAAAACAGGATTATTCAGTTTGTTTCACATAAAAAAGGAAGTAATGTGAGAGTTGGTCCACAGAGGGGGAACTGGGATGATGGACTACAGTGAAGTAGCAGTTTCTCAGGAAGGAAAGAGTACATTCCAGAAAGGGGAGGTTGACAAGAGCACTGCCCAAAGCTGAATAGGAGAAAGAAGTAGAGATTAAGGAGAGCCACTGACTGGAATCTCACAGGCTACATCCATAGGCTGGGAATAGTAAGGGTTTCATCTGGCAAGATTTTGTCTGCTATATGTAAGCAAATAGGTCAAACTTGTTGTTCTTGGCTTAGCTTGACAAATAATTCTGAACTTTCAACAAAGTCTACGAGTTTTCTTTTCAGAGTTGTGCTCTATTTTTTTTGCCATCCACAACAACTCTATGAATGCAAAAGTTGGCTTGAAACTCAACATTAAGAAAACTAAGATCATGGCATCCAGCCCTCTCAATTCCTGGCAAATAGATGGGGAAGAAATGGAGATAGTGACATATTTTATTTTCCTGGGCTCCAAGATCACCGCAGATAAGGATTGCAGCCAAGAAATTAAAAGATGCTAGCTCCTGGGGAGGAAAGCTATGGCAAATCTAGATAGCATACTAAAAGGCAGAGACATCACCCTGCCAACAAAAGTACGTATAGTCAAGCCTATGGTTTTCCCAGTTGCAATGTATGGCTGTGAAAGTTGGACCATAAGAAAGGCTGAGCGCCAAAGAATTAAGGCCTTTGAACTCTGGTGCTGGAGAAGACTCTTGCGAGTTCCTTGGACTGCAAGGCGATCAAACCAGTCAATCCTAGAGGAGATCAAACCTGACTGCTCTTTAGAAGGCCAGATCCTGAAGATGAAACTCAAATACTTTGGCCACCTAATGAGAAGGAAGGACTCACTGGAGAAGAGGCTAATGCTGAGAAAGATTGAGGGCAAAAGAAGAAGAGGACAACAGAGAATGAGGTGGCAGGATGGAGTCACTGAAGGCATGAGCTTAAATGGACTCCAGAGGATGGTAGAGGACAGGAAGGCCTGGAGGAATGTTGTCCATGGGGTCGCGATGGGTTGGACACAATTTCACAACCAACAACAACAACAAATGAAACTGGAGGAAACTACTTTACTTAATTCTTGGAGGGAAAGGAAATTTTCCAAAAACTTTTTGAAAGAGAGGACAATGCTTTTTCCTAATTTTTGCAGGAAGAAGAGAAATTATTATACTCTACTTGATAAACACCATCTTTTTCCTTGCTTCCAGTTTTGTAAAAAATTCAAATGGTGGTTTGGCCACTCTTTTGTATCCTCCACAATACAGTTATTTGTGTGGTATTCTCTCTGTGTGGGAGTAAATTGTTGGTACCACTAAAAATTGAGAGGGGGAAACCAGAATGTTTTGCATGGTATTTTTTTATGTAATTGGGAAAAAGAAAGAAAAAGAGAATTCTCGGAAATGGTTTTTTTTTAAATCTTTAGGGAAGTTCAATTTTCTGAGAAACTTTGAATTCTATTTCTTGCTGAAATGGAAACTATCCCATGCACCTCATTTCTACCTGGTTTGAAAGAAGGCACTTTTTAGATACTAAGACTTGAAGATACTCTGAGGTACATTTGTGGAAACGAATAATAGCAATAATGAGACAATTATAACTGATTGTTCCTCCTGATCGTACCATTGATACTATGTATTTAATTGATTTAAACTGGGAATGCAGTAGTGTCACTGGGACGTCAGCCTAATGATAAAGGCCTCTGTGAGGACAGTTCACACCTCATCAATAGATAACTATTATTTAAAAAAAGTAAAGACCCTCCATGTAGCTTTTTTGGCAGCAATATTGGCTTTCTATTCCCTTCAATATTTTTTTTTACCTTCTGAGATTAGCCTGTAGCACTGCAATTAATCAAACCTCACTTTACTTCTTAAAAGGAGCTAGGATAGGATGTTACATTTTATAGATTGTCTCTAAGTAATTAAACATGGTGTTTTGTAGGGGCAGAAAGAGCCAGGGGACTGTCAAAAATGAGGATGAGGTTGGTTAAAAAGAATGGTGCATGACACCATTCTTTTCTATGAAGCCTGACTCTTCTGAACATGTAGCATTATACAACAGTAGTTATTTTGCTTACTGTTTTGAGCAGGAAATATGTAAAGCAGTGGTTCCCAATCTTTTTTTTTTGGCCATGTCCCACCTAAGCATCTCTAAAATCCTGACACCCCCCTGCAGGGGTGAAATCTAGCAGGTTCTGATAGGTTCTAGAGAACTGGTAGCGGAAATTTTGAGTAGTATGGAGAACCAGCAAATAGCACTTTGGCTGGCCCCAGAGTGGGGAGGGAATGGGGATTTTGCAGTATTCTTCCCCTGCCATGCCCACCCAGCCATGCCCACCAAGCTACACCACGCCCACCAAGCCATGCCCACAGTAAAAAAAAAATGGATTTCACCACTGCCCCCCCTGTGACATATAATTCTTACTTTACTCAAAAAGTACTCTCATGTGGAGGAAGCCACACTACTCATGTAGAGGAAGTTTAAAAGGCCACTAACTTGGTTTAAACAAGGTTAAAATTGTCCCAATTAAAAATCAAAATGTGAAAAACTATGAAGATTCAAATTAACCAATTTATTATGCACAAGAATCTTCTCAAGTAATGGTCAGCACCTGGTTGGACTTAGATAAGGGCAATGCCAATCAAGGAGGTGGACTTAATTCACTTGCAGCTACATATTGATTCTAAACTGATGTCTCGTTTAACTCCTCCCTTTGACTCTGAGAGGACTTCTACAATATTTCTGTAAGTGGTGATGATTTTACCTTTTTTTCAGAGGGACACTTTGCAAGGTATCTTTCTAGACAGATTCGCAGTATTGTGCTTTGAGGCTTGATAAAGCAGCTTATTTTCACGAAAAGAGCAGCAACCATTGGTAAAACTGAAACTACACGATTCCCAATCTATCAGCCTTTGTAAATTAAAAGATTAATTTTTCAGAGTTCCAGTTCGAGGGAGTCAGTTCAGTAACTGAACAGAAAGAATATTGTTAGCCATTATTATTAGACTCCAGCTTGTAAGCTCTTGATAATAAGGAAAAGTTTGGATAATATAAAAAAGATGGATGAGTTTCCCCCAGTAAAGCTGGAACTCATTTGCGGAAGTTTAAAGGGAATAGTTAAACATTTGTTATAAATGTGGTGCCTTCTAAAGTTTTGTTGGCTAAAATGTCAGTGCAGTTTCATGAGAAAATTAGAGCAAGAGGAATTAAACCAGAATTCTTCTCCATTAACTATCAGCCGCATTAAAGCAATATGTAGAAATGAAATGCCATAATAAATCAGTTAATCACTTTGGCATTGTCAAGCTGTTTTGGGGAGTAGCTAAGGGATTAGATACTAATATTTTATCTACTTTCTTGAATTTAATGGGATATACTCTGCATTAGATTACACTAGGATTCCTTTTGATTTCATTCTAATAATTTTTAAGATAGCCCCAATCTTTTAGTTTATTATTAAGGAACACTTGTTCTCTTGAGAGATGCTTTGGTTGTCTCTTTCTCATTATTCATTTACTCTTCCCCAAATATAGTCCTAGAAATATACCACTAGTATTCTAGTGAGAATCATTCAAGAGCCTTAGTTCAGTTCAAGATACAGACTGAGATCCATTATAAAAAGATTGAAAAGGCTGTCAGTCTTCAAGAAATTTCTCTTCTTCATAAAAGCAGACCCATTTTATGCTCATTTTGTCTTCCCTCTTTACCACAAAGCAATTGAAAACAAAAGTACATAAAAAGGGACTTTTTATGTACTTTTGCTATCCTACTAGCTGGATAGTTGTAGAGTAAAATAGCAAAAATGAAGACACAGATTTACTCCTGAGCTGAAAATTTGGTCAGCTGGAAATCTGGAACTTTTTAAAGAGTTCAGCCCAATAATCAATACATGCCTGTCCGTAAAGGAAGTTCTCAAGTAGAGAACTTTTGTCACAGTTTTTAGTCATGGTTTTGGAAAATTTGTAGACCAAGTTAGGAAGCAGCAGGATTTTCATTGCACCTTGATGTCTTACAGGTTATAGAAAACTTTATATGCAAACTGGACTATTTAAATATTATGTGAATCTTAATGTTACAATGTAATTTTTGTGCATTCTATTCTATTCTATTCTATTCTATTCTATTCTATTCTATTCTATTCTATTCTATTCTATTCTATTCTATTCCACTCCACTCCACTCCACTCCACTCCACTCCACTCCACCCCATCCTACTTTACTCTACCCTAGCTCATATATCATCATATCTGAATTAGTAATTAGAATGCAGTATTGCAGGCTAACTCTGCTCACTGTCAGGTGTTTGATACTGAACAGGTCAAGGTTGACTCAGCCTTCACACACACACACACACACACAGGCACAGACACACTTACAATAGGGATAGATAGATAGATAGATAGATAGATAGATAGATAGATAGATAGATAGATAGATAGATAGATAGATAGATAGATATAGGAAGGGAGGGAGGGAGGGAGGGAGGAAGGAAGGAAGGAAGGAAATAGGGCATATAGATTCAGACTAGCATATTGTATATGTGTTATGTTTTTATTAATTCATGCAAATTATAGCCAATTAGTATTTCATGTCTGAGTCTCAGAATCAAAATCAGACCTTGCTTTCTATTTAACAGAATGTGCTATTTTAATGGCTCTAATCCTGAATACTCCCTTTCTGCTGTTAAAAATCTGAAAACTATAAAAAACTATAAAAACTGACGAGAGAATAGGTTGGGAATCAAAGAAGACTGTAAACCTTTAGCCATGGAAGCAATAATGTTGCAAAGTTCTCATCATTCAAAAGTAGTTTAATGTCTCCAAAATCCTGAAAAACAAAACCAGAAAGAAAGAAAGAAAGAAAAGAAAAGTATTGTAAGCAACAAAATGTCTGGTATATATTTATGTATTCAGGAAATCATTTCATTTTGCTAAAGAGCCATGAAATTCATATCAAAGGCAAAAAACAGAACATTCCACAACTATGTTTATGATTTAATGTTTTCTGTTTAGTGTATACTGATAACTTATGACCTAGTCTCAAGAGTCATATTTTGCATTCATTTTTGTCAAATAAATTATTGTCTTTAAAAAATTGTCATGAACGCCTTATCTCATTTTGGATCAATGAATTATCAATTAAAGAAATACAACAGAGTTACCTGTGTTTTCCCCAAAATAAGACGCTGCCTTATTTATTTATTTTTTGCCCCCCACAAAAGGCACCAGTCTTATTTTCGTGTGTGTGTGTGTGTGTGTGTGTGTGTGTGTGTGTGTGTGTGTGTGTGTGATCCACTGACTCACCTTACTTGCGTGCATCATCCCCAGCCTCCTTTTCACTGTCAGAGGCCTTCAGGAACTTCTTCGGCTGGCAAGGCCAGCAAGGCTTTCCTGAAGGCCTCTGAAAATGATAACAGGGATCCAGATCAATCCAGAGCTCTGTTATTGGTCACAGCGGCCTTTAGGAAAGCCTTGCCAGCTGCAGAAGAAATGAGCCAAGGTGAGTGAGGCCCGGCTGCAACTGTCTGAAGGTAAGTAGTAGGGCAGCTCCACCCTTCCCATCCCCACCCTAGTTTAATTTTTACCCATGCACCCTGGAGTGGATGGGGTCTTAATTAGGGCTTATTCTGGGGGTAAAACTTATATTGGGCGCATGTGTAAAAAATCAAGCTAGGACTTACTTTCGGGGTAGGTCATGTTTAAAGGGTATATGTTTAACATGGTATATGTTTTCCCATTTTTACCCTGGATTTTATGCTTTCCATTTAAGATTTGCAAAGCTGGGTTTGGACTTGTACCACAGTTTACATTCCTTGTATCAACATTCATCCCTTGTGATTATCTGGCGTGCATAAGAGCACTAGCGTGCCTACCGTTCCTGTCCTAATGTTCCCTTTGATTGTATCCAATTCGTATAGTTATTTCATGCTTATACTTATATATACTGTTTTGACAAATAAAATAAATAAATAAAAATAAATAAATGAGTTCAAGCCTATGCAGAACATCAGCAGGGACAGTGGATTATCTTGGTATATGCTACACTGCACAGTTTTGAGTTGATTTCCAGTGTTATCTTCCACAGACCCATTGAGTTCTTGAGGAAGGTCTTTAGTGTCCTATTGATTTTGTGTAATGCCAGTCGCTCACATATTCATGTCTGTGGCATTGAACCATGGCAAAATAAAATGAAGAGGAACGAAGATAGCTCTTGAATGTTCTGCTTGTAGTAAAGTATATGATAATGAGTTTTTTGCTTCCCATGTTTTTTGACCCAGTGCTTCAGTAATAGGTGGACTAGCTAACCACACTAAGTGCTACTAGTTGGCCAACTTTTAGAAAAAGTGGCAGAAAGATTATTTTATGGGTTGCGGTGGTGCAGTGGTTAGAATGCAGTACTGCAGGCTATTTCTGCTGATCACCAGCTGCCAGCAGTTTGGCAGATTGAATCTCACTAGGCTCAAGGTTGACTCAGCCTTCCATACTTCCGAGGTGGGTAAAATAGGGACCCAGATTGTTGGGGCAAATATGCTGACTCTGTAAACCGCTTAGAGAGGGATGTAAAGCACTATGAAGTGGTGTATAAATCTAAGTGCTAGTGCTATTATTATAAACATTTTTTTTTAATTTAAGAAAATCTGCCTTAGAAGAAATGGAAAGAGATTAAATCAGCAGCTCCCAGTTTATCCTTAGAAGAAAGTCAATGTAAGTCCCTCGGACTTCGACAATTACCTGACCTTAGGACCTTTCGCCGCGAACTTAAAACTTATTTATTCCGTATGGCTGGACTAGCCTGATTCTTATTTTTATTGGATGGGTTTTTAAAATTCTGTGATTTTACGGGGAAGTACGTTTTTTAATATTTTGGGCATTTAAATTAGTTTTTTAAGGGATGTTTTTTAATTATTGTGTGTATGTATATTTTATCTGCCTGTTCACCGCCCTGAGTCCTTCGGGAGAAGGGCGGTATACAAATTAAAATATTATTATTATTATTATTATTAAGTTCCCTGAAGTACTCAGTCAGCATATATTCATTTATGGTTTTTTTTGTTAGCACCAACTTTAGCAATTAATAACCACTTAGTATTTTTAATGCAGCAGGAAAAAGTTCATTCTTTTCCCTTTAAACTTTTAAAACAGCATCCTGTTCTTAAAACATCAACACTTTTCTCACAGATTTCCTGGTACTGTCATCTGATGGCCTGTATCTGGAAACTTTGCAGATAAAAAGAAACCTACCTTGTCATGCCAGGTGGCAATTTCAGGAAACCCCTGAGGAAAGAGAAATGGAACAACTTGCAGTCCTTGTTTTATGGAACTAACTCAGGTAGTCCATTCCAGGGTCTCACTCAACAACCTCACAAAAGAAATGAAGGCAAAACCATCTTACTATCTTTTTCACCATTAAAAGGCATATTTTGTGATAGGAAATGATACATTTCAAAACTATTTCTAGCAATGCAAATTCTAAACCTGGGGGAAAAATCAATTGGACTTTTTGTTACATATATTTTCTCCTTTATGCTAAACAAAGAGACCAGCAAGCTATTAGTTTAGTTTAACTTACTTTATTGTCATTCCACATGATACAATGTTATTAAAGCATCGTTCTGTGAAAATTGAAAAAAATGTTTTTAAGATTTCTCTGACATCTGAATTTTTACCAATCAGAAGAAAACTGTAATTTACTGCACCAACAAACAATTATAGAAGATGCTGCTAACCTGCTAAAAAGTCAATGTGCTTTTTTCAATAATTGAATTCAATAGCATCAAATTAATTGAAATAAGATATTTGTAATCCAATTGGTGGAACAGTGTACAGGATTAAAAAGTGATACATTTGTTTAATTATTTTAAACTATCGTTTCAGCTTTAAACTGAGTGGAATAATTATCTTAAATTCTTAACGCCAGGTATGCCTCCAGATTTCTTATGAATTTTACATAATGCTAAAAACTATATTGCGCAATCCAGTGGGAACTCCTTGTGCTCTTATGAAACTCTCAATCATTTTAATAATGCTTGTATAGGAAAAATCCTTGGGAGATCACTGAAGAAGCTGTCCTTCATGCAAGTACAGATTGATCCTCAATTGTAACACTCAGTGGATCTATGAGAACAGCAGCTTTAAATCATTCTTCCTTCATATTTATAATCAATACCTTTGAAACCTCTGAAAACTTTAATCACTCCTTGGTGGACCATCTACATACTAAAGAGTTCTTCATAGCATTCTTTGTATTTTATGAGAAATGTGCAAGACTTCAAAACAAAAGCATAAGGTGGAAAGGAGTCTGATGAATTAGTTGGGATATATTTTTACATATTCCTTCGTGTTTGTCTTTAATTGGCTTACTTTTTTTTATAAAAAAAGTATGTGGGTATTTAAAAATGTGTGGGTGTTTTAAAATTTTAATTTGGTTTTTCTAAGGCAGAATTTCCATTGAATTACTCTAGCCAAAAGAAATAAATAGCCCCTTATGCCATGACCTTATATATAATATACCATATCATTGAAGTAAACATTTTTCAGTAACATTGATTTTGATTAGTTGCTCTCTTAATTCAAGGTTTTCACACTCATGGAAAATTACTTTGCTTTTATATATGGATATGCATATGCTTTGTTTCACATACTTGTTAAATAGAAATAATTAGATATGCTTAAAGACTTTTCAGCAAGCTTATGATACATAAGCCTAGTTTACATGTAATGCTAAGCCATAATGTAATTCTCTTTTTTACTTGATATGATGACTACTTTCTAGTGTGGAGAAATTACATTTAGTGGTTTGAGGTAAGGGCAAGGTGAAGATTGAATTAGATGCATGCATCTTTATTTTTAAAATTCTATTAATTCAGTTTTGGCTTATATGATAATGGATTTCACAATTCAAAATAATGGGAAATTATTATTTTCAGTGCAATGATGTAAAAGGAGCTGTAAAAAGCAGCATTGAGGCAGCAACTTGCCCATTCATTGTTGCTTATTATTATGGGTAAACCAATCCAAAACAATTAAGAAATTCATGGAAAGAAAACCCTGACATAGCATAATGTGTAAACACAAACTCAAAAGTACTTTTCCCCCCTTCCATTCACAATTCTATCTAATTCTTGGGGACTGCCCTGCAGCTTTCTTGGCAAAGTTTTTCAGAAGTGGTTTCCCATTGCATATTTTAAGCTAGAGAGACTAACTGGTCCAAGGTCATCCAAGTGGCTTTGTGTGTAAGATGAGACTAGAGCTCATGGTCTCCTGTTCTAGCCTGATGCCTTAACCCAGGGGTGTCAAACTGGCGGCCTGGAGGCTGGATGCGGTCATGCATAGGCCACGCTCACCCCAGCTCCACAAAGGGAAAAAAAGGTCACGAAACATCATGTGACGGCAACGTGACACTGCAAGTTTGACACCCGTGCCTTAACTGCTACATCAGATTGTTTCTCACTTTGAATTTACTAAACATTAAGGCTGAAAAGGGCTTAATTGTCTTGGTAAGAAACAGCTGTAGAATAATCTGATTAATAGCAAACACTAAAGACTATTTTTAATCTTTCTTTTTAAAAAGAAAAGTTTTTCTACTATATTGTAAATAGACCCCAGCAACAGTCAGGCTATATTCTTTGGAGACTTCCATCTACATTTGTATAATTTTGCACCTGAATTTTGCACCCTGTGTTTGGCAGTTCAACTCATTTATTTCTAGCCCAGCTGCAATTTATTTGGAACCTTATATATTTTCCCTGAAAAGGCATAATTCTGTAAATATATGTTTGGTTTTTTTGCTTACAGACACTCTTGACTTATAACAATCTTAGCTCTTGGACCCAACCAATCTTAACTGGTTTAGCAAGTGTTTTACTGGCTGGAATTTTGGCTTCTTTCAAGCATCCTGTTATAGGAACTTCTCAGAATCTTGTTCTCATGCATGCAGACAAATCCACCCAGCTCATTAAACCACCAGCATTTTTTTTTCAGGTTTAGGCCTATAAATGTCCTAATTGCTTGAAGAAAGCAGTGTACTTCTGTTGAGCTGTCCAAAACTCCTTTTCTGAATCTTTTTTTTTTTTTTGAAAAATGGATACTGTAAGATTATTTCAGACTGTTAAACATCAGTAAGTTACAAAAAGGCATTGGAAGAAATGTTCATCTGGGTTTATTTCCAAGTGGAAAGAAAGATACTGGAAACATGGAGACTGCTTGGAAAGATGGCTTAATGGTGGACATGACCACATGGTTTGAGGTCCTGGGCAAAAAAAAAAAAAAAAAAAGCATATGGGTGAGAGAGGGAGAGAGATTTATACCCTCTGTTGGGCTTTGAACTTGCTTCTTGTTCCTGTGGCAAGAAATGTATTCTGATTGGTTGTCAGAGTCCCATGCTTGGTTGAATCTTGATGGGTGATATAATCTTCCCAGGTGCCATATGGCGAGATGGGTAGAGGGCTAATCCTATTATGTCCTGAGGGTGAAGGTCTTTTCTGTTGTAGATAAGCTGGCCCATGCTTTTGTCTTGTAAATAACCGAAGTATCTGCTGGGGGCAGGGAGCTGGGGCTGAGTTTCTGTCTTAAGATTTCTATTTCTCTTTTAGGGGAAATAGTCTGCCTTTTTAATATTTCCTACAATATTTCATTTTTCTAGGAGAGGGGTGAGTGCTAACGTCCTACAAATGTACAACTGTTTTAGTTAGTAACTTCTACATTCATTTTTTATTTGCTTTTAAAAGTTATATATATATATAGGAACTTCCTCCCATTTTATGTATCTGGAAATGTACATATGAATAGACTGGGCTGTAGATTGCGCCTTATTTCACTCGACTGTGTTTTATTTAATAAACCATGTTTAACCAAATAGCAGCTTAGCAGCGGTGAGCCTTTCACTCTGAATTGAATAGTGAAATGTGAATTAGAACCAGAGACTGTTTCCAATCCCGCAATCTGGCTGCTAGTCCAAATCAACTGTACATAACAGACAATCTGGAGAAATTTTACTATTTAAATATTGAAGTGGACAGATTCTTCCACATTATAATGTTTAATGAGCCTGAATATTGACTTTCTTTAAAAAAAACATTTCAGTTGCAGCAGTTGTAAAGAAAATAGATGCCATGTAATAACAACATGATACTGTTGCTAATGTTATAGGATTGAAGATATGAGCAGCTGTAGCACATAATCTAAATATGTTTAGTGTAGGTAGGGTTTGGTAGTTTGACTAATCAAAAACAGGTGGGCTATTTGAACACAGAGGGCAGTAAGATGAATGATGTTTCAGGGTTTGGCAGCTAGTCATCATAAGAAGATCATTTACAGCAGCTGGTAATTAAAGATCCTATCTACATGAACAGAAAATGATGTGTTTGGGGATAGAGCAGGCTTTTCTTTTTAACCAGAGCAAAGCAATTTGCCATTTTGAGAATGAAATTTCATTTTCATAATATCTTAGAAACAGGAGCAAAAGCAGATCTTTCCCTCACCGATTATTTCCACTTTCTCTAGTGAATGTAATCTAATCATTATGAAACTGAATGATATCCAAGATTTGGAAACAAGTCTATAGTTTACCTCTAGGTTGATGAATTCACTCAAAGCCAAACAATTTCACCACATTTGTTAACAGAGGAATGAGCTGACTGGAAAATACATTGCGGGCAACAATCTTAGGTTGTTTTCCTAAAGAGATCATTGATGGCATCAAATTGTCCTTGTATAATATCAACATTGAAATGCATGGAATTGTTGTGGCCCACCAGCGGCTACTGCAGCTGGCAGCAAATTCAGACAGTGAGGAGGTTGGGGAGTCCTGGAGTCTGGGGATCGCAAGAATACACGAGCACACAATAGATTTAAGCTTAATGTGAACCGCTCCAATCTTGATTGCAGAAAATATGACTTCAGTAACAGAGTTGTTAATGCCTGGAATGCACTACCTGACTCTGTGGTCTCTTCCCAAAATCCCCAAAGCTTTAACCAAAGACTATCTACTATTGACCTCACCCCTTTCCTAAGAGGTCTGTAAGGGGCGTGCATAAGAGCACCAACGTGCCTACCGTTCCTGTCCTAATGTTCCCTTTGATTGTATCCAATTCATATAGTTATTTCATACTTATGCTTATATATATGCTTATATATCGTATAGTTATTTCTTACTTATGCTTATATATACTGTTGTGACAAATAAAATAAATAAATAAAAATAAAGAGGGCTCTGTGTTGGAGGCAGACAGGGGGCCAGGGCCATATGCCAGTTATCAGTTGCCTTCGGAGTCAGACATCAGTGATCCAACGAACAGCTGGAGCCTGTGCCCAGTGTGTGCACGCACAGAGTTGCCAGATGGAGGAAACAGATAAAGAACAAAGGTTGACTTGGGAGTAAGGCCACAGGTGGACAATGAATGGCCCCTCCCACAGGGAATAAAAGAGGAGCAAAAGGGGAGTGGAGTTTGCAGGAGACAATTAGTTTGCTTAATTGGTTCATAACTCTCTGAGACTCCTTGCCAAGTTTTGATGCTCTCTAAGCCAGATAAGATCTGTGACTATAAATTATCCCTTGAAAGACATTGCTGGATGTGAATAAGAAGAATTCACAGTAACTTAATAAAAAGGGGTTTTTGTTGGGACAAGGAGTCTGCTTCATGCTCTTGGGAATCCTAGGTCAGAACAGGAATCCTTTTAGACATACTATGCCATTATAGGCTGACCTTCTTGCCCTGCGAGATGCCCCTCTCTCGTGGGTTTGGCCCTCCATACTATCGAGGGCCCACCTTGAGGACGGGCTTTGGAGCCCCGAGAGGTGGCATGCTAAAAATAGGAGGCTTAGGGGCTTTTTAATTAGTTGTTTTAAGAAATTTTTTAAGGGGAGTTTTAATGGGGATTTTAAGGGTTGGGAGGGGAGGGATTCACGGGTAGGGGAGAGAACCCGTCGGGAGGGGGTGGGAGGTTAGGGCGGGTATTGGGAGTAGCCCGCCGGGTGGGGAGCCAGTCCTTGCAGCTCGTGGCGGTTTAGTAATGGGTTCGGAGGTTATAGGGGGATTACGCCTTTGGTGAGGGTGGTTCCATTTGCACGGTAAGTGGGAGGGGCAGATATGGCGGAAGGGGGGGACCGCATCGTTCTGGGGGGCGCGCGCTCGATGTCTGCAGGCGATCGCGCCCGATCCCCTCCTTCTCCGTCCCGGATGGTCAAGACCCTCAGAGCCTGGGCCTTCGTCTGATGTTATGCAACGCACGGTCCGTGGCCAATAAGGCCCCCCTAATACATGATCAGATTCAGGGGGGTGCCGCGGATATTATAGGCGTTACGGAGACCTGGTTGGGCACTGAAGGGGGCGTGCCCCTGGTCGAGATGTGCCCACCGGGTTTCCGTGCATTCCATCAGCCGAGGGCCCAGGGTAGGGGTGGTGGGGTGGCGGTTGTTATTAAAGAGAGTCTAGAGCCGAGGGAGACCACTGTACCTCAGATTGCCGGGTGTGAATCCCTCTTTGTGAGGTGGGGTCATAGGTGTCAGATGGGCTTGCTGGTCACGTACCTGGCTCCTTGCTGCGTGACAGCCGCCCTGCCCGAGCTCCTGGAGGTGCTGGCTGGGGTGGCAGTTGAGACCCCCAGACTTTTAGTCATGGGGGACTTTAACTTGCCATCTTCCGGCTCGTCATCGACGGCAGCTCGGGAGTTCATGGCTTCCATGACGGCCTTGGACCTGACCCAAGTAGTTGATGGCCCTACTCACATTGGGGGTGGCACTCTGGACCTGATTTTGTCTCTGGTCAGTGGTTGAGAGATCTGGACTTAAAGGAAATAGTCATTGAACCTTTGTCATGGTCAGATCACTCTTCTTCGCCTGGACTTTCTGACCGCCATTCACCACCGCAGGGAGACGGAGCCGACACGCTGGTTCCGCCCCAGGCGCCTGATGGACCCGGATGGGTTCCGGACGGAGCTTGGGCCATTTCCTGAGGGTCTGGCTCACGGCTCGGTTGAGGAACTTGTTGCGGCCTGGGAACGGGCCGCGGCGGGGGCCTTAGACCGTGTCGTGCCTTTGCGGCCTCTGACCCGGCGCAGGTCCCAACCGGCTCCTTGGTTCTCCGAGGAGCTGAGAGGGATGAAGCGCCGGAGAAGACGCCTAGAGAGTTCCTGGAGGTCTAGCCGTTCAGAAGCTGATCGGACACTAGTGAAGTCCTATACTAGGACTTACCTAGTGGCATTGAGGGAAGCGAGGCGTAGCTACGCCTCCTCCCTCATTGCATCGGCAGATAACCGCCCAGCCGCCCTGTTTCGGGTGACCCGCTCCCTCCTACACCAGGGGGAGCGGGATGACCCGTTGCAGGGACGTGCTGAGGAGTTTAACGGTTATCTATACGATAAAATCGTTCAGCTTCGGGATGGTTTGGACCAAGATTGCGTGATACGGGTGAGACGGCTGAGGGTGGTCTTGGTGACATTTTATGGGATGAGTTTGACCCTGTTGCTCCCGAGGACATGGACAGGTTGTTGGGGAGGCTGAATGCCACCACATGTTTACTGGACCCGTGCCCCTCCTGGTTGGTGCTGGCCACGCAGGAGGTGACCCGAGGCTGGCTCCAGGCGATTACGAGCGCTTCTTTGGTGGAGGGTGTCTTTCCGGCCGCCTTGAAAGAGGCGGTGGTGAGGCCCTCCTCAAGAAGCCTTCCTGACCCGCTGTTTTAGGTAATTATCGTCCGGTCTCCAACCCGCCGCGGCGAAGGTTGTTGAGAGTATGGTGGCATATCAGTTTCCTTACACCTGGATGAAACTGTCTATCTAGACCTGCTCCAGTCCGGTTTCCGCCCGGTTACAGCACGGAGACGGCGTTGGTCGCGTTGGTGGATGATCTCTGGAGGGCCAGGGATAGGGGTTGTTCCTCTGCCCTGGTCCTATTAGACCTCTCAGCGGCTTTCGATACCATCGACCATGGTATCCTGCTGCGCCGGTTGGAGGGATTGGGAGTGGGAGGCACCGTTTATCGGTGGTTCTCCTCCTATCTCTCCGACCGGTCGCAGTCGGTGGTGACAGGGGGGCAGAGGTCGGGCCCGAGGCCCCTCACTTGTGGGGTGCCGCAGGGATGGATCCTCTCGCCCCTTTTGTTCAACATCTACATGAAGCCGCTGGGTGAGATCATCAGTGGGTTCGTGTGAGGTACCAGCTGTACGCGGATGACACCCAGCTGTACTTTTCCACACCGGACCACCCCAACGGTTATCAAGTGCTGTCCCGGTGCCTGGAGGCCGACGGGTCTGGATGGGGAGAAACAGGCTCAAGCTCAATCCTCCAAGACAGAGTGGCTGTGGATGCCGGCATCCCGGTACAGTCAGCTAAATCCGCGGCTGACCATCGGTGGCGAGTCATTGGCCCCGATGGAGAGGGTGCGCAACTTAGGCGTCCTCCTGGATGAACGGCTGTCTCTAGAAGATCATTTGGCGGCCGCTCCAGGAGAGCGTTCTACCAGGTTCGCCTGGTGCGCCAGTTGCGCCTTTCTGGACCGGGAGGCCCTTTGCACGGTCACTCACGCCCTTGTGACGTCTCGCCTGGATTACTGCAACGCCTCTACATGGGGCTTCCTTGAAGGGCATCCGGAGGCTGCAGTTAGTTCAGAATGCGGCTGCGCTGGTGATAGAGGGAGCCCTCGTGGCTCCCGTGATAACACCCATCCTGCGCAGGCTGCACTGGCTACCTGTGGCCTTCCGGTGCGCTTCAAGGTTTTGGTGACCACCTTTAAAGCGCCCATGGCATAGGGCCGGGTTATCTACGGGACCGCCTACTGCGACCAGATACCTCTCACCGACCCGTGCGCTCTCACAGAGAGGGACTCCTCAGGGTGCCGTCAGCTAGGCAGTGTCGGTTGGCGACGCCCAGGGGAAGGGCCTTCTCTGTGGGGGCTCCCACCCTCTGGAACGAACTCCCCCCAGGACTCCGTCAACTTCCTGACCTTCGAACCTTCCGTCGCGAGCTCAAGACACATTTATTCATCTGTGCAGGACTGGCTTAGATTTTTAAATTTAGTGGGGTTTTAAATTGATTTTAATATTTATATTTGATATTTATATTTCTATTTTTAATAATTCGGGCGCTAGAATAAGTTTTTTAAGGATTATTTTAATTTGTATATTGATATTGATGTTTTATATGCCTGTAAACCGCCCTGAGTCCTTTGGGAGATAGGGCGGTATATAAATTCGAATAATAAATAAATAAATATTCATTATATTTTTCCTTCCTTCCTTCCTTCCTTCCTTCCTTCCTTCCTTCCTTCCTTCCTTCCTGTGTCTTTCACCCTTTTTACTGATCCTTAAAAGGAACATATTCCACATATGTTTTTAATTAGGGTTTGGGATGTTTTTATAAGAAGGGATAACCACAAAACAAGAATATTTATTTTATTTATTTATTTATTTATTTATTAAATTTGTATACCGCCCTTCTCCCGAAGGACTCAGGGCGGTTCACAGCCAAGTAAAATAGACAATATATAAATACAATTTAAAATACACTTAAAAAACTTATTAAAATTGGCCATAATTAAAATTTAAAACTAAAACCCATTTAAAAACCCATAAATTTAAAAAACTAACCCAGGCCAGCGCAAATAAATAGGTAAGTTTTAAGTTTGTAGAAGTTTGTAGAATTTTAAGTATATGAATCCAATATTTTAAAATTAGTCTTAAATATTTGGACCGTAAAAAGTATCCACTGTTTTTTTAAAAAATTGAACTGTAGAGGAACAAAGAAATTAGTTATTACTGAATTTATGTCAAAGTAAAAAATATATTGATTAGAGGAGGAATAGAAAATCAGCTGTTGTATCTTCTATTCCTAAAAGTGTTCTGAAGGTCAGAACTGATATTTGCTAGAGTTGTCTACCCATCTGTGAGTGATCAGCCTCTATAAGCTTTATAGGGTTCATCAATTATAAGACAAATATATTTAGTGATGTTTGGACAACATGTATTGAACTTAATGAGATACAACATTAGATGTGATCCAGGAGCTTGTATATAATGCAGCAATCTGAAAGAAAATTGCTCACAGGAGTAAGTAAGCAAGCTCTCATTATTGATATATTCTAGTGGGAATATAGTCAGGCATTCAATGAAGGTTGGGAAAATAAGGGATAAGTCTCCAAAAAGGTAATACTACATTTGTCTATACTTTACCTCCCCCCTAAATTTTGCTTTGCTCAAATCTATTGTCTATAGTCTTTATATTAAAATTCCTTTACAGGTAAAGGTTCCCCTCACACATACATGTTAGTTGTTCCCAACTCTAGGGGGCAGTGTTCATCTCCGTTTCAAAGCCAAAGAGCCAGTGCTGTCCAATGACATCTCCGTGGTCATGTGGCCTCTTGACTCAACGCCAAAGGCGCATGGAACGTTGTTACCTTCCCACCAAAGGTGGTCCCTATTTTTCTACTTGCATTTTTTTTTACGTGCTTTCGAACTGCTAGGTTGACAGAAGCTACGACAAGTAACGGGAGCTCACCCCGTTATGCGGCACTAGGGATTTGAACCACTGAACTGCCAACCTTTCAATCAACAAGCTCAGCGTCTTACCCACTAAGCCACCGCGTCCCTTAAAATTCCTTTAAAAAGGTTTAAATCTCAAAAGAAAAAACTATATCCAGTTGGAAGGTTGAGAGTTCAATCCTAGGTAGCAGCAGCTATTTCTGTCCTAGGACGCAAAGAAAAAAAATCTGCTATGAACTCCATATGGTGTCAGGAAGGGCATCGGACCAGTAAATGCTCAGCTCCATCCCGTTGCCCTAACTCTACCACAAAATTAAGAAATTACAAGGTCATAAAAATGGGGAGTTTATTCATAAACAGCAAAGATTTTCCTATATGCATATATGTATTATCTGTCTGTCTGTCTGTCTGTCTGTCTGTCTGTCTATCTATCTATCTATCTATCTATCTATCTATCTATCTATCTATCTATCTATCTATTTATCTATCTATCATGTAATGGGATATGGAAATAACTTTGGGAGGCAGGGAAAAGAGTTCCAACCATGTGACTAGTCGAAATGTTCCTTTTAGACTTTCAACATTGATCTTAATCTAGAGAGATAATCCAGTAACAGAATGTGGGAATGACCTTGTGGGACATGGAAGGGGAACAATCAGACAAGCAAAACAGGTGTATGCCTTAATATCCAGAGAAAGAAACTTAGGAAAGACCTTCCCAATTTTTGATCAAGCTGTTAAAAATGACAAGAGAAAGTGTCTACTTTCAAGTTTGCAAACTTATGTTAATGTAGTAATAGCAATAGCATTTATATACCTCTTCACAGTGCTTTACAGTGCTTTAGTCCTCTCTAAGCATTTTACAGAGTCAGCATATTGCTCCCAACAATCTGGGTCCTTGTTTTACCCATCTCGGAAGGATGGAAGGCTGAGTCAACCTTGAGTCTGGTATGATTTGAACTGCCAAATTGCATGCAGCCAGCAATCAGCAGAAGTAGCCTGCAATCAGGGGTGAAATGCTCCCAGTTCGGACCGGATCAGGTGATCTGGTAGCAATGGGGGTGGGTAGTTCAGAGAACTGGTAGCAAAAATTCCATGCCTACCCAATCACCCGGTCCTCACTTGCCTACTTGGCAGCTTGCTGCTTCTTTTGGGCTTGCTCGCTGCCTTGCTTTGCTTCGGCTGCTGCAATCAATTGCATCAGCTAGCAACTCAATCTGCCTGTCTGCAAACCATCTCATTGGTGAGCAACTCAATCTGCCTGCCTTGTCCCTTAAATTGGGTAAGTAACTGGGGGGGAGGCGCTTCAAAAATAGTTAATTGGGGTTTTTTTAATGAATTTTATTTATTTTTTAGACATAGAAATTTAAAGTTAAGGAAGCTTTAAATGTAACTGCTTTTATCTAAAAATATAAATAAAATAAAATAATAAAATAAAATATTTGTGCAGCTTTCTGAGATTTGGTGTGTTTCTGTAGTGTTTCACTCTAACTACACAAACACACAAACTTCACAAAGCTGAACGTGGCATTTTGTGTGTGTGAGAGAGTCAGTTGTGTTGTGTTGTATGTGTATAAAGTGTGAAAGTTAATTTTTGAGCTTTTTGTGGCTGTGTGAGGTTCCTGCTTGTTGCAGGGGCCATTTTGGATGAGGTGCAGCTGCTTTTACATTATGTGTGTCAGTTATATTGTGTTGTGTTGTGTGTGTGTAATGTGTGAAAGTTGGTTTTTGAGCTTTTTGTGGCTGTGTGAGGTTCCTGCTTGTGGCAGGGGCCATTTGGGGTGAGGTTAGGGTTAGGGTTAGGGTTAACCACACTCTAACCACAATGATGCCACAATGGCTCATACAATAAAGCAGAATTAGCTCATCAGGTCAGGTTTACCTGAGAGGGGTGACAAATCCAGGTAGGAAGTTTGACTAGCTAAATTATTTGTTTTAATTTAAGGTTATAGTAACAGAATTTTGCAAGTTGGATAGTATACTTTTTCCCATCAATTTTCTAGCACAAGAAACTAGGAAGGGTCCATTCTTAGATGTCTGCCACATCCACATACCTTTTATAGGCTAATCTGCCTCTTGTTTGACCGTTCCTCTGTCTGTGGGTCCTACATGCTAGGAGAGAGAGAGTGAGAGTGAAAGAGAGATAGACACACACACACACACACACACACACACACACACACACACACACACACAGAGAGAGACATAGAGAGACAGAGATGATCTATTTACTGAATCTATATTTCAGGAAGAGGATGTTTTTGTTTTTATTTCATTTATCAGATGTATAGAGCTGTCCATCTCACAAGCCTGACTTTGGGTGGTCTACAGTAAACAACCAGTAAAAACAAAACAACAGTTAATAGTTAAATACAACTAAAAGGGGAAAAAAGCACTGTTGGAGAACAGATCACCATCCCAAGTACAGGGTAAGTTTTTCTTTTTATCAAGGTGTCTTTTACGCGGTGTCTTTTAATGTCTTCAGTATACATTCATATTAGCCATTAATCAGTGTAACTGTTCTGATCTAGGTTTGAGCTGAACCAATCAATCTCTGCTTCTAACTAATCTTGCTACTTATTGTACACTTGGGCAAGAATTGATGTATCTGGTTGGTGTGCTCTTTTCCTATCATAAATTGTAGGCATAAATATAAAAAATGACCCAAAAAATTATCTTCCCTGTCAAGTCACCTCAAATAATTTACTGAAATGGCCACCTTATTTTGCCTAATAAGCTTAGCCAACCTTGCTATATCTGTTATCTTTTCAAAAACAAACAATTGATCTATTGGCTAAAATTGAGCCAAGGAATCCATATTGTAAGACATATATTGTGAAGCTTAACATACCTTTTAGAAGTATTTATAGTTGTGGTCAACACTGAGAATACCTTGTCTGCCTTAATATTGTCATTTTTGTTAAGAGTATAAATTTTAAAGAGTAGCATCTGCAATGTGATACCCTTGACTGAGTTTTCTCTAACCTTGTTATAAATTCACGTATAAATCTCCATTTTGTATAAACTATGGAAGGTAGAGACTTTTTAAAACCACCATTTAGCACTTCTTACCATTTTGCATAATGAAGAAAAGGAATTTCCTTCAAGGAATCTATAGATAATGGTTAGTTATTCTTATCTGAATAGTGAATCAAGTTTCTTTAAGCAACTGTGTTTATAGCCAGGGGATTTTTCTCCCTTAAAAGTGAAGCCATATTCTTTTCTTTATTTAGAGCAACTTCAGAAGAATGGAGTTTCCCCCAAGGCTTAGTAACCACCCAAAGAAAGCCTAACTTTTATCTAGTAATTCAATGTTTTTCTGTACTTTTGAAAAGATCCTGCGATCATGCAGAAAACTGTCTCTTCTCCTACTAAAAACCACTTTGAAATATAGGTCTTAGAGTAGGTTCAAATTGCTCAGATGATGCCCTGATTATAGTACCTTTTAGACAGTAACAGACAGAACAGCCTGGAGCACTCAGAATGGTTAGAGAATTGCATAATAAAGCAAGAGAAATTATGTTGTTAATGGGGCAAATTTTCACATAAAATTTCTTCTTACAGCCCAGTGACTGATCCTTTAATTCAGTAAATTAAATTTGACCTGTGGCCACTGGATAATATATATAATGCCATCAGTGTTTTCATCACCTTGTCAGCAATGGCTATTCTCATGCACAAGATTATGCTTGTTGAGTGGTTTAATGGGAAGAAGGGTCATTGCATATAATCTTTGTTTATTCATTTTTTTTTATCAGCCTTCCTATAATCAAGTGTAAAGGAGGGGTGTTTTGAAAAAAAAATTTTTTTTTTACTATGGAAGAAGTTGAGTAGCCTATGTTTAAGAGCTTGATTTGGCCTGAAACCCATTTTGATACTTTCCAGATTCTTCTGTAAGTAATAAAAGTCAAACCCAGCCCAGATCTTCACACAATACAAGTTTTGTTTATTTTTCATTATTGACCAGTTAATCCTCATTCATAGGGCCACTATACATAGACTGAAAGCACCCAATAGTCTACTAAATTTTTAAAATCTCTTTGCTCCTATCCAGTGAACATCAACTAAATGCAACCCAAATATGGTAGCCCTATTCATTATCTATAATTAAAAATGATCAATAGCCTTTCTTAAAACAAAAGTTGCATTAAGCAAAGTTGTCAAAGAAAACAAGTGTGTTTTCTGAATGAATGAGATACTTGGTAAAAGATAACAAGATATAAACTGAAGAAGTGGAGATTAGTCTCCTAGGAAAAATAAACTGGTTGCTAAGCAACACAACTAAGCATGTGATATTGAAACTCTTTATAGACTAGTTCCTGGAACTTAGTTCTCTGCACTTAGTGACATCTTGAAACTCAGTTCTTTTGCACATTTATTTTTTGAAATGAAACGTATCATAGGACACAGGGCGGGTAGGCAGGCCCACCTGCAAGTCGCCACTACCGATTCGCCCGAACCGATCCAAACCAGTCCAAACTGGCTGACTACCACCACTGTCTGATACTAAATCAGTGCAGGATTTTTCTAAAAATTCTCGTGTTCCTTGAAAGAATTCCTAAAGCAAATTCTCGTTCGTCAAATTGAATGTGAGGTAGTAGAAAAAAAATGAAAGAAGGATAATTTATTTTCCTATTATTAAAAAATGGAAGTTAAATTTGCAGGCTTGCAGTGACCATTTTAGCTAAAAAGATAATAAATTGGCAAACTCTCATACATACAGATAAGGTATGGCAAACCCTTCTCTCTAAAAATTAACTCAGTCATTCACATAAATCTGCCCGTATGCAGACTAAGTCCATACTCATACAATGCATATATTGCAGATAGCAGACAAGCATCAAAGTTCATACTTTCTGGTTTGTGATTAGATTTTGTTATTAGATTAATTAGTGAACTTTATGCATTGTGATATTTGGAAATTGCTGGTTCAAGAGATTGCCATTGCTTTCTTTATCAGAAGTTTGTTTTTTGCGCTAACTCACATTTTGTAAGTTTTATATCACCCTAAGTTATTTGAACTTAGCTCCTATATATATATATCAAGTCTCCAACCCAGTCTCCCATAGCATTTAGCCTTTTGGTGAGCCATTATAGCAAACTGACATTCCTTTAGAACAGGGGTCTCCAACCTTGGCAACTTTAAGCCTGGCGGACTTCAACTCCCAGAACCCCCTAGCCAAAGCTGGCTGGGGAATTCTGGGAATTGAAGTCCGCCAGGCTTAAAGCTGCCAAGGTTGGAGATCCCTACTCTAGAATAAAGGAATACATTGAATGCAGATTGGGTTGCTGAAATTTCTCTGGAGTAAAGCAATATCACAAGATTATCACCCTATAGCTGGCAGGTGGTGGTAGTGAGCAGCAGGAATTGTGTTTTTATTGTTGGCTGTAATCAGTTGGGAGTCACAAGATTCCTTCATTCTCATAGCCATTAATATTGAATATTTGGACTTTGGAAATTCAACTGGGGCTTATCTCTTAATCACTTTGGATTTATTTTGGGGGCTGTATTTTTTAAAGATTGAGAATTTTCAGACTGGCAAGTTTTGCCGAAAAGCCTTTAAGTGCTTTTTTAAAAGTTTAAGTTTAAAGATTTGTACTTTTATGGAATACACAGCAAAAGAATTATTATTTTTGGCTTTAGAAAGTTTTAAATGGATTAAGGACTCAGATGGACTTAAGTCAACTCTTTGAAATCATTTGAAAGAATCCTTTCTCATGAGAATTTTTCTTTTGTTTATTTTTACTCTGAAACTGATGACTTTCAAGGTTGGATAACAGGAAGACACCAGATTGCTCCCATAAAAGATGTATTTGATCTATTGGTGCAAGAAGGTTTTTGAGCTATTATTTTATCAAATTCTGTACTAGAATTAGAAGGTGTTACTGAAAAAATGACTTATAAGTGAATTTAAAAATTACAGCCTATGAGAAGGGGTATGAATATCTGAAGAGTACTATTTGAAGATTGTTTTTTTATAATTTTAATTTGGGTTAAATCTCTTGGGTAAAAGTTGGAAGTTATCTCACCCAGTTTCACTGTTCTGTACACCTACCACTCCAGCACAAAATCTTAGTGTCCCAGTTGTCCCAGCTTGTGACAGATCAAGATGGCTGTCATCCCTGCTGCCATTCAGGATAGTTTTCTTTGGATCAATGAGGAAATTGCAGTTTCCTCATGATCAACAAAGTACCTCTTCTTTCTTCACCATCCCTCCAGGGCGGCTTGACCTTGTAGGGTCTCCCCGCAAGCAGTTGCAGCTGCATTTCACAGAGCCTGACAGAGCTCCACTATTTTCCAACTATTCCTGCCATAACATCAACTGGAAGACTTCAAACTTTGATAATTTAAAGATAAGAAATGGGGTTAGTTTAGATAGAAAGGAAGGATTCAAACTCGGAGTAATAAATATAATTTGTAATACCAATATTGTTATTTTTAATAACCCTTACTGAATGTTTGCCGATTAATATGGAGAAATGAAGTTTTAAAGATGGGCTTGTAGAGAATGGGGTGAGGTATGGAAAGAAGAGGTGTTTGGTTCTATTTTAAGAGGCAATAATAAGTTGTTAATTAACAATAAATTGCTGGGGGAGAAAGGGAGAGTTCTTCTATTTTTCTTTCTCTTTTTTTCTGCACTTTATATTCATTTTTTAAGATGTATTTCAGTATTTTTTAAAAAAGAAGTGTTTCACCAGTTTCACTTTGCTGGGATGTTACCTAAACTGTGCTGTTTAGAATTGGATACAGTATTTCAAAGAGTCCTAGAGAATACAATAAGACTAATATCTCCCAATATTTGGAAACAATATACTGTTTCTGCAACCTAAAATTGTATCTGCCTATTGCATTAATCAGAAGGACTGGCACCCTGTGGTCCATGGGCATGCAAGGAGTCGGGTGTGACTTAACAAATGAACAATTGTATCAACCATATCAAAGTTTAAATGCTCAGAAGCTCAGGACTGAAACCTGCTTCTGATGCATATTTACTAAGAAATTTTTAAAAGAAGTGTTTCACCAGTTTCACTTTGCTGGGATGTTACCTAAACTGTGCTGTTTAGAATTGGATACAGTATTTCAAAGAGTCCTAGAGAATACAATAAGACTAATATCTCCCAATATTTGGAAACAATATACTGTTTCTGCAACCTAAAATTGTATCTGCCTATTGCATTAATCAGAAGGACTGGCACCCTGTGGTCCATGGGCATGCAAGGAGTCGGGTGTGACTTAACAAATGAACAATTGTATCAACCATATCAAAGTTTAAATGCTCAGAAGCTCAGGACTGAAACCTGCTTCTGATGCATATTTACTAAGAAATTTTTAAAAGAAAAGAATAGAATAGAATAGAATAGAATAGAATAGAATAGAATAGAATAGAATAGAATTCTTTATTGGCCAAGTGTGATTGGACATACAAGGAATTTGTCTTTGGTGCATATGCTTTCAGTGTACATAAAAAGACAAGATACACTTATCAAGAATCACAGGGCACAACACCTAGTGACAGTCATATGGTACAATAAGCAATCAAATCATACTAGGAAACAATCAATATAAATGGCAAGGATATAAGCAACAAAGTTACAGTCATGCAGTTACAAGTGGGAGGAGATGGGCGACAGGAACGATGAGAAGACCAATAGCAATAGTAATGGAGCCTAATGAATAGAATAGAATAGAATAATAGAATAGGATAGAATTTTTTTATTGGCTAAGTGTGATTGGACACACAAGGAATTGGTCTTGGTGCATAAGCTCTCAATGTACATTAAAGAAAAGATACATTCATCAAAAATTCTAAGGTTCAACACTTAAGGTACAAACACATACAGTAGGATACAAATAAGAAATTAGGAAACAATCAATATATATATAAATTGTAAGGATACAAGCAACTAAGTTACAGTAATACAGTCATAAGTGGAAGGAGATGGGTGATGGGAACAATGAGATTAATAGTAGTGCAGACTTAGTAATAGTTTGATGTGTTGAGGGAATTATTTGTTTAACAGAGTGACAGCATTCGGGGAAAAAACTGTTCTTGTATCTAGTTGTCTTAGTGTGCAGTACTCTATAGCATCATTTTTAGGGTAGGAGTTGAAACAATTTATGTCCAGGATGCAAAGTCTGTAAATATTTTTATAGCCCTCTTTTTGACTCGTGCAGTATACAGGTCCTCAATGAAAGGCAGGTTGGTAGCAATTATTTTTTCTGCAGTTCTAATTATCCTCTGAAGTCTGTGTCTGTCTTGTTGGGTTGCAGAACCGAACCAGACAGTTATAGAGGTGCAGATGACAGATTCAATAATTCTTCTATAGAACTGTATCAGCAGCTTTTTGGACAATTTGAGCTTCCTGAGTTGGCGCAGAAAGAACAGAAATAATATCTGTGAATTACATTTCAATTAAAATAATTTCAACTAAAATACCTATATGTAATGTGTACAAATACATATTTATATGAAACACATAAGAAGCACAATCCCAATAACTGGAAGGAGAAAAAGTAGCTGAAATTCAAAAAATTATAATTATTAGTGCTCAACAGCCTAAATTCAAATGCAAATTAAGTGAAGCACAAATATAAATATTTGCACTACATTAATGTGATGAGTGAAGGGATTACACTGATAATTAAAACTGAGGTGAATAAAAAGCTAGGCTGGTAGGTCTTGATTTCAACTGTTTGATTATTTTAGTATGCTTGGGACCATAAGAAATGGGACAAGCTTGAAAAAGATTAGCTTTGAGCGTAAGTGAGACAGTGTGGCAGAAAATTAGAGCAAAACAATGAAAGGAATCCTTAAGAAGTCGTGGGGTCCTTGATGCTCTCTGAACTAAGTGATTTTCTTGTAGAGGTTTCATTACCAAACTAGGTAACATCAGCAGTACATCAAAGCTTTTGCTGCAAAAGTTTGAGACCCTCTAGTTTGCTCAATGAAGCAAACTTCATTGCTCTCCTAATAATTTGAGTCACTTTTTTGTCACCAAGTGAAAATGTCTATTACATATTTGCTATCAAACATTTCTCCAATCCATCATTCTGCATGGTTGTTGTCTTCCAACAATCTGTAGGATTTGCAAATAAAAGTATCCTTGATAGTTGGTGACTGGCTGACTTGTAACTTCTGCCAAAATATCAGGACAAGAGAATACACAATGCTTCTTGGCAATTTTGCCTCTTTTTCCAGTGTGTTTTGGAAAAAAAAATCCTTTGTGTCATATTAAGTTTCTTTAGCATGCCGCATTATCTGTTATATCATGTAATGAAACATGACAGATCATTCCAGTGTGAGATGTTTGAACATGGCCCATCTTGGAAGAATGGAGAATATGTTTTGACTACAAAAATATAATTTCAGAAGTTAACGAGGTAAGGCAGAAAGAAGATAGAGTTTTACACTGGGGTGAATGAAATGTAATGTAAACCTTCAAAATCATAAGCCTTTGTGTCCTCTCTATAAGTACATATTGCAGGTAGGTAAAAGATGAAATAAGGGATGTGGTGGCTCAGTGGCTAAGATGCTGAGTTTGTCGATTGAAAGGTTGGCAGTTCACTGGTTCAAATCCCTAGTGCCACATAACGGGGTGAGCTCCCGTTACTTGTCCCAGCTTCTGCCAACCTAGCAGTTCAAAAGCATATAAAAAATGCAAGTAGAAAAATAGGGAGCATCTTTAGTGAGAAGGTAACAGTGTTACACGTGCCTTTGACATTTAGTCATGCCGGCCACATGAACACAGAGACATTTTCGGACAGCACTGGCTCTTCGGCTTTGAAACGGAGATGAGCACCGTCCCCTACAGTCAGGAACGACTAGCACATATGTGCAAGTGGAACCTTTACCTTTACCTAAAAGATGAAGTAGACTAGATAGTATCCAGCAGCTTTGAAGACTTCTTGAAGTTTTTTTATTGATTGACATGAATTCTTTATACTAATAGGCTACCATTGCTTACCTTTCATATCAAGCAATTACTGACATTCGTGTGATCAAAACTAATATCACTTTCTATGCCAAAGTCCATTGTTACACACAGGTTCTCAGGTTTGGTTTATGATCATCCGCTCTCCCATTCATAGCCCTGGAAAATATCTGTACTCTAATCTCTTTCAATCAAACACCGAGGCACATAAAGGATTCCTTAGAAGACCACAGAGACCAAAGTAACAACAAAACTTTTACTGGTTACAATGTATATATACATACACATGCACACATGCACATGCACACTCTTACACACTTACCCACATTGTCAACTAGGCAGGCAGTAGCCAGAGGGATAAAAGCAATCACGTCAAAATCCAATGATAACTCAAAGAGTGAAAGGCAGAGGTGGTATTCACTTACCTTCACTACTGGTTTGCAAATGCGAGTGCAGAGCCTTCAGCACATGCACAGAGTGTCAAAAAGGGGACATGATGACATCTAGGTGGATGGTTGGAGCCTCCTGCAGCCGCCGCTATCAGTTCACCCGAACCGGATAGAACCGACTGAATATCACCACTGGTGAAAGGTCTTCAGGACACATTTTGTCCCCCAAAGTCCTTGCTTTGTTGATTTACAAGTCTGCTGACTATTGATGGCTCATGGGGAGGGTTTTCTCATGTTCTCTGGCCCAACTTACTTTTTTCTGGTTCAGGTGACATTTTTCCTGTTTCCTATTTTCCCCAAGGGAGTTTTTCCTGGCTTTTTCCCATCCTGCTTAGGTGCTTGCTTCATCTTTAGGTATGGCAGCATCATCCTAGTCTTACACTGTGTCATCTAACAAAAGAAGAATATTTGTCCAAGTAATATACTAGGGATAATAACAGGTGAGTTTTTTTAGTTTTGGTTTTTTAAATAGTTTTATATGTTTTTTATATATATTATTCCATAGCCTCCTTCTGGAAGAAAATATGCAGACATTGACAAAAGAGCATTCATCAATAATTTCTAAAAAAGAGGCACAACCCAGCATTCCTGTGATAGGAAGAAAAGTATCCCAAGAAAAAAAGGTGAATATTGGTGATAGAAAATTTAATTCTTAGGGGAACAAAAACTATAGTCTGCAGACCAGCAATCAATCTGTCTCCCTGGAGCAAAAATCAAAGATGTAACTGAGTACCTTACTAAAATAATCAACGACGTGGGTTGCTACCCCTTTTTCTCCTACATATGGGGACCAATGACACAACAGTGAATCTGAAAACAATAACAAGAGATTACAAACAGCTAGGGAAGAAAATTAAAGAATTAGGAGCACAAGTGGCTTTTTCATCTATACTTCCAAGAAAAGGCCAGCATTCAATGATGGAGCAAAGGATTCTAGAAATGAACTGCTTAAAAACTGGTGTCGTCAACAGAACATTGGCTTCCTAGACTATGGTATGCATTACCTACATGAAGGGCTACTAGCAAGGGATGGACTGCACTTCACAAGAACTCGAAAGAATATATTCAGAAAATGACTGGTTCATCTTATCAAAAGGTCTTTAAACTAAAATTGATGGGGGAGGAAGGGCAATCTTCACGACCTTTAGAACCTAATACCAAGCAAAAACCACTTGCAAAAATCACGTATATGTTTATTTATTATTTATTTATTTTGTCACACAGTATATATAAGCATAAGCATGAAATAACTATACAATATATAAGCATATATATAAGCATGAGTATGTAATAACTATATTAATTGGATATAATGAAAGGAAACAATAGGACAGGAATGGTAGGCATGCTTGTGCTCTTATGCACGCCCCTTACAGACCTCTTAGGAATGGGGTGAGGTAGACAGTTTTTGGTTGAAGCTTTGGGGATTTTGAGAAGAGACCACAGAGTCAGGTAGTGAAGCATTAACAACTCTGTTACTGAAGTCATATTTTCTGCAATCAAGATTGGAGCGGTTAACATTAAGCTTAAATCTATTGTGTGCTCATGTATTGTTGCAATTGAAGCTGAAGTAGTCTTTGACAGGAAGGACATTGTAATAGATGATTCTATGACTTAAACTCAGGTCATGTCGAAGGCGGCGTAGTTCTAAGTTTTCTAAACCCAGGATTTCAAGTCTGGTGGCATAAGGTATTTTGTTGTATTCAGAGGAGTGGAGAACTCTTCTTGTAAAATATTTCTGGACACGTTCAGTTGTATTGATGTCTGAAATGTGGTATGGGTTCCAGACAGTTGACATATGTTCCAGACGTGTGTGTGTGTGTGTGTGTGTGTGTGTGTGTGTGTGTGTGTGTGTAAAATGAGAAACAGACATTCTGGAACTAAAATAATTAAAATTTTATTCTACTAAGCTTTTGTCAGCCATCTGCTGACATTGTCAGAGTATTAAACTACCATTACAGAGATCTCTGCCTTTATATGCCATTAATATATATGTGTATATAGGTACGGAATAAAGAGGAAGAAGAAATTAAAAAAGAAAAATATAATGAAGTAGAGAGTGATAGAAAGGACAGAAATCCCACTTACAACATAGGAGATATAAGAAATGTACCCAAGACTTATAAAGGACTCAAATGCTTATACATTAACACTCAAAGTTCAGGGAACAAACTGGATAAACTTGAAGCATTAGTACATGAAGGCAGATATGATATAGTTGCTGCTACTTTTTGAGGAGGATAACAATTTAAGTTATTCATAACTTTCTTACAATAATCACATTATTGACATTGTGAAAATACTGAGCAAAATCTATTTTGCCTGACAGCAGTTTTCCAATGTATCACATAATCTTAAACTCTCTGCATTTAATGCATCCATTATATTATCCCTAAATTGGCTTTCAAAGTTTTATCCTTAATCTGTTTATGAAATAAATGTTTTGCTCAGTGATCTGACTCAATAGCAATGGAATAAGAGAGAGGAAAATAGGGGAAAGATTAAAAAAAATGCAGAAATGATGTATACGTTTGTACATTATGAGTAAAAGCAAGTTCTGATTGATTCACAGAACTCTTTCTGTTGCATTTTTAAAATGTCTCTTACCCTGATGTTTTCCTCTTTCAAATTTTCCTCTTTCAAATTAACATCTAGCAATACAGTGGCTCTCAGGATGAACATTTTCCCAACAATATCTGTAATTTTCCTTTTGCATCGTGAACCATTTTTCTGAGGCCTCTCAGAAGCTGTTTTAACACACATTTAGATTGCGTTTATTATCCTTGGGCCTACTTTCTTCTGTAATACAGCAACTATTTGGTACCAAATAATATTTATTACAGATAACAATCATCTGTAAGTATTACCCTCCAATTGTTTCGCTCTAGAAAGTCTACACCAGCATTTTAATAATCTGTATTATTTTAGAATATTCATTAGAGTACCTTTCCCCAAAATTAAACAGCTTCCACATACAGTAAGCATTAAAATTTGTCTTTATATCTTCTTTTCCTAAGTAAAAATTAGCAACTATTTTCTCTCCTGTTCCTATGTAAGGACATATATCTTTGCATTTTTAATGAGTGTCCCAGGTATTCATTATTTTCTACAATAGACAGAAGTCACTTTTAAAACATTCAAACTTCCCAACCCATTGTAGTAACAGTTCCTCATTATATGACCTCTTTCTATCCCAATTCTTCCTTGCAGCCATAACTGCATATACAGTAAACCTAGTCTGATGAAATCACACACACACAAAAAGACACAGACATTAGGTATTAAAAATGTACCCATATATAAAATCAAAGCTAACATGAATGATAAAATTTTTTTATTTTCTTTTATGTACACTGAGAGCATATGCATCAAGACAAATTCCTTCTGTGTCCAATCACACTTGGCCAATAAAAAATTCTATTCTATTCTATTCTATTCTATTCTATTCTATTCTATTCTATTCTATTCTATTCTATTCTATTCTATTCTAAAAGGATTAACTTTCCTTTATTTCCTGAAATTTCTTTGTTATTTCCTTTTAATAACACAACTTGTGGGATAGCTGATCCTGAAAAGCTAGGATAAAACTGAGATCAATCTGTAAAAGAACCAGGGTACTCTGTTTTGAAAGTCCCACTAAAATATTAAAAATGATGACACCTAACATGTTGTGCATTTGTTGAGGATACCCCCAGAGGTGGTATTCAGCAAGTTCTGACCAGTTCTTGAGAACCAGTCATGGAAATTTTGAGTAGTTCGGAGAACCAGTAAATACCACCTCTGACTGGCCCTGCCCCCATCTATTCTCTGCCTCCTAAGTCCCAGTTGATCAGGAGAAGATGGGGATCTTGCAGTAACCTTCCCCTGGAGTGGGGAGGGAATGAAGATTTTACAGTATCCTTCCCCTGCCATGCTCACCAAGCCACGCCCACTGAATCAATATTAAATTTTTTTGAATCCCACTACTGGATACCCCAGAAAGGTTTTGGGGCTAAATTACTTCAATACAATTATATCAGCAATGTGGAAGAAATGATGATCACTGATACAGAAGTGCAGATTTTGCCAGACTCTGTGAAAATGCTCTTCTCTCCCTCTCTCTCCCTCTCCCTCCCTCCCTCTCTCTCCCTCTCTCTCTCTCTCTCTCTCGATTTTGGTGTATAGTTATTTTACCAATGCTTCAGATGTACCCTTGAGACAATTTGATGATACTTAAAAGGTCTGTTTAATCTCTTTTCAGCATTAAATGACTACGCGAGTATTACAGGATTTCAGGAAAGAGGTTTATTTAAAGACCAAGGGGATACTACTGGGAAAAAAAATGAGAAGGAAGGATCAGGGATAGTTCATCTGCTGAATACTTTCTCCTAACTTAGTGCATTTGCACATGAATGGACCATCGGTTTTCAATAACACAGAGATCATACTGAATTATGTTCAGTTTAGTGTTATTGTGTCAAACTCAGCCTAGTATAAAATTTCAAATATAGGACATTCAATGAATTTGCACCATCAGCATCAAGTCTTTTGATATCATCAGGAGAAGGAGAGCAATATATTAATGTGATGAACTGTGGCATTTTTAGATTTAGTTCCACTTTACCTTGGCTGCAGACAGTGGATACTTCTAAAAGGTACTATGACAGAATCATCTCTAGCTACAATATTAATAGTTGGGCATCTGCCAACTGCCACCCCTTCCAATATTTCCTCTCCTGTTTCTGTATTTCTTTTTCCTCTTTCTCTCACTGAACTGAATATGCTCCTGAATTCCTTACCTTTGTCTCATTAAACTGAATAACGTGCTGAATTCTTACAGATTATGAGTTGCTTTTTTATTTGATTGTCTTGCATACCAGGTACAAATATTCTTGCTGCTCCATTTCTATGAAGTGCTAATTGTTTCAAGAACGAATCTGGGTCAATCACCAGGATTGGAGATTTACTCTTCCAAGCTTTTGGATGCATGCTGGAGCCCATCTTCAGGGGACGTCTTTCTATTTCAGGAGAGAGAAGTTCCCTGATGATGGGCTTCGGTATGAGTCCAAAAGCTCAGAAGAGTAAATCTCTGGTCCCAGCAACCCACCAGATTCGTTCTTGCGACATTATCCTGGGATATATATATATGCCTTCATTCATGCTGTTTTTAAATGCCATGATTAATTAAAAATGTATTGATTGGTTAGTATTTACTTTTTTTAAAAAAAATACTTTTATACTTTTTCAATATATTTTTTGTCGACCATCTACCTGGTCAACCTCTAGTGCTATCTTCCCTTATCCAATATAATTGTTCTATTAGCCTCTGCAATAATGCAACTATAAAAAAGTAATATAATTAGCTATATTTCTTATATTATCCCGATAATATGTTCAACACGTATTATTTCTGAAAAATATTCAATTGATCATTTGTCAAAAACTATCATTATCTTTTTAATGATCTTTATCTTCTTTTGAAATCAAGCCTGTACAATTTATCTTGGAAAAGCATCAGTATTATATCCCAAAAGTTATATATCAAATACAATCTCAATATAAACAATATTATCTTTGCCATCAGTAACTGACTGCATTCTTTTAACCTAAAGTCAAATTAATTTTGAAATCTATGTCTTCTATTCATGGATCAATCTTCCATTTCTTAATACTGTTCTGAAGCACTGCTGATGGGGATTTACAAAAAAAAAATCTTAAAATTCTTTAATATTATTTATAAGATTCACTGGTTTATCCTCTGAACCGTATCAGGATAACTTCATAGAAAAAATCAAGTTACAAAACTATACAAAGACTTCTTGAGTAATGTTGTCAGTTTTGGAAGGCAATTTTCTTTTTGCTTCTTAACTGCCGCATATTTTAGCTGGGGAAGTTGGGAGGGGTTGTTGTTGGAGCAGTAGAAAGTTAGTCATAACAATATTCCATATTCAAGGACATCTTGCATCTGATGGAGACTGCCTGAAGATTGTATCCAATCGAGTGTGAAGAGTTGATTGGACAATGTGATGAACTTGTGGGTGTGGGGCAGGGCTGTGAACTGTCAACTGGGTGTGGAAAACCTGGAAGCTTTCAGTTTCAGGTTTTCCCAGCTGTGCCAACATGACATCTCTAATAAATTGGAACTTTGAGGAACCTCAAGCCTCAGAGCCTTATTTTGTTGGGGGTGTTCCTTGGAACCCTGACAAATGTATTATTTGAAATATCAACTAGCACAAACTCAATCCATGTATTGAAGCTGGATTTATTTATTTAAATGTATTGGTGACTGGATTTGATACCTTCATAAACATATACTTGTGCATACTGTATGTCTGATATATAATATGCATGCATTTTGATATAAGATTGACACCTGTTCTGAGACTGAATATGTTTTTTAATGTGATTATCCATTTTATTTATTAGAAAAGCACATGCCAAAATAAAGATACTACTGAATGATTTTGCTGTCTGAGAAAGAGGGTCAAGACAAGGTTATAGCTTCACATGAGCAACCCATCTTCAAACCATTTTTAAAAGTCTTTTCCTCTCATTTGAGTAATTGTATGCACATATGCCCTAGTATGTTTTAATTTAGATATTGGAATCAGGTGGGGATGCCCTTGTATGAATGCCACTCAAATAATCCCAGCAAAGTATTTTTATATCATATCAAAAAGCACTTACCATCACTACTCAGCTTACTGACAAAATAACTACAGCAGCTTCAGTCCTGTGTTACTTTGATTACAAGTCTGATTACAATTCAGCTGAAATTTCAGAACTTCAAATACAATGGCCATGTTACTTTCTGTGAGAAAAGCTGTTCCAATGAAAGCAAAATATCTAGAGCCAGATACAAATTCTGTAACTGAAGTCACCGACTTTCTTTATTCAGGTGTGTATAGAATGACCTGCTTTTCTTAGAATTTGTTCCACATATTTACAGAGTCTATTGTTTCTGTATGGTGCATGACATGATGAGATGTTTTGTTTAAGAGCATAGTCACATAGATTCACATTGATATACGCTGAGAGAGAGAGAGAGAGTAACTGGCCCAAGGTCAGGGGTGGGTTTTATTATTTTTACTACTGGTTCGCAATGGGAGTGTGCGCTTGTACTTCTGCTCATGTGCAGAAGCTTCTGCACATGTGCAGATCACCCGTGATGATGTCATGGTGAGTGGGTGGAACCTCCCACCAGTTTTACTACCGGTTCTATAGAACCGGACCAAACCGGGGACAACCCACTGCTGCCCAAGGTTATTCAATTGGCTTTGGTGCCTAAGAATTATCAGAGCTTATGTCTCCTAGTCTTACACTTAAACCTCCCTGGCTCTCTTTGGAGGTACAATGAACTGCAACCTGAGGGCATAGCTAAACAATTAAAAGAAATAAGACAGAAACTTGCTTAAAATTAGCATGCATCTATTTACACATTTTAATGCACATTTTAAAATGATGACAGCTCTTTTGTAGTAGTGGTATTTGTCTCTGCTGTCAGTCGATGCCAAGCTGTCTCCATTTAAATGTTTATTGCATTCATATTCTGAAAAGCTTACTAAAGGACTATTTTGAATGACAGAGATGGGCTGAGAAGAGAGGATATATTTTACTCAAAATAAAGAAAAAAAAAACCCCAAACTAAATGATGTACACATATAAAACACAAAATAAGACTAGAGAGCAATAAAACCTAATTCCAACTTAATTGGAATCTACTTTCAGTTGCTTTGGAAATCAAGGTATGATTTGTGTTTTGGAGAGTTTCAAATAGGTAGACAGGGACTATGATAATACTACAGGCTTTATCTTTACCTTTATTACAACTTTATAAGAAATATATGTTTCCCAATTTCCAGTATTCTGGCTACTGGTTCTTATTTAAATTTATTGGCCACTGGACTTTTTTTCAGGAATCACAATATGTCTTCATGATGCTACAGGGGGTTATTACTGATTTCAAACATGTTTACAATCATTTTGTAGTGCTGTGATTGTCTGTGGTTTCCACAGATTTCCAATAAGGATATAATCCACAGTGGCTCAGATTATTTGACACTCTTATGTTGATCCAAGGCAGTTTGCTACTTGAGGTGAAGCCTTCAGTCAATTATTTTAAAAACTGGATGGTATGATTCAACACATCAACATTGAAGACATCAATGTTGTCCCCATCAGCATTGGGGCATATTTTGAATGCTTGTATAAAAACAAATTGCAAACAATCCCTTCACCTAAGATGGCGCCGACGAAGGCTGCCTCGGTGAAATGGTCTCTAATTGTTTCTTTATTTCTAATTGTTCTCTGTGACTCACTACGGATTTCCTACTCACGAGACCATCTGCTAAAAATTAAGGAACATTTCTTTAAGGAGCAGCTTTCTTTAATCTCACCCCCGCCTGTCTTTACAAACACGGAGGAGATTCTAACACAGGAGGAGGCAATTCCCACGGAGCCATGGATTACTAAAAAAACCAAACGACGGAAACGAAGGAAATGAGGTAAACGATCTGGGATCTTAATCAAGCTAAGAACTCGCACTAAAACTCCTCTGCCTTCAATTTTCCTAACAAATATACGCTCACTTGCAAATAAGATGGATGAAATACTCCTCTTAAACAAATACTATTCTGATTTTCGCAATTCAGCAGTCCTATGCTTCTCTGAAACCTGGTTAAATGAATCAATTGAAAATAGCAGCCTGAACATTCCAGGATTTCAAATTGAACGATCAGACAGGATTCCAGAAACATCTGGTAAAAAGAAAGGAGGAGGCTTATGCCTATATATTAATTCAACCTGGTGTCAAGATTTTAACATAATTTACAAATTCTGTGACAACAATTTAGAGACTCTAATTATCAACTGCAAACCTTACTATTAGCCTCGTGAATTTTCCTCATTTCTTCTAATTGCTGTTTATGTCCCACCACAAGCCTGTGTAAACGAGGCATTACGAACTCTAGCTGACCAAATCATGGAGGCTGAAGCCAAACACCCTGATTCACTGGCCATTGTTTTGGGAGATCTAAACAAGGCAAACTTAAGGAAAGAACTACCAAAATACTTTCAGCATGTCAATTGTCCCACCAGAGGCAAGAATACTCTAGACCACTGCTACACAACACTAAAAGATGCCTATCGGTCTTTACCACGTGCAGCTGTAGGACACTCTGATCATTGCATGATTCACCTTGTACCTGCTTACAGGCAAAGACTTAAAGCCATAAAACCAATAATTAAATCAGTGAAAACCTGGACGGAGGAATCAGAATTAAAGCTACAGGCATGTTTTGACTGCACTGATTGGAATATTTTTAAAGATACCTCTGCAGACCTGGATGAACTCACAGATACTGTAACATCATATGTCAGCTTCTGTGAAGACCTATGTGTACCTACAAGGAACTTGCGAATACACAGTAATAACAAACCTTGGTTTACACCTAAACTTAAGCAGCTACGACATTCCAAAGAGGAAGCCTACAGAAAAGGTGATAAAATGCTGTACAATCAGGCCAGAAATGCACTAACAAGGGAGATAAGAGCAGCAAAAAGAAGCTACTCTGAAAAGCTAAAGAATCAATTTTCAGCAAATGAACCAGCAAACATGTGGAAAACTCTTAAAAATATCACCGGCTATGGCAAACCTCCTTCCCAGGCTGAAGGTAATCAACAACTGGCAGATGACCTGAATGAGTTTTACTGCAGGTTTGAAAGGAAACTACAGCCACCTATCTCCACAACCCCACCTCAGACACACCAACACCAGCCAAGCCTCCTACACCTGACCCCATTTCATTGGGTTCACAACCCCTAGTGATCACAGAAAAGGAAGTGCAGGACCTATTTCACAGACAAAAGCCAGGAAAAGCTCCAGGCCCAGACAAGATAACTCCTTCTTGCTTAAAAGTCTGTGCTGACCAATTGGCCCCATCTTCACCCATATTTTCAATAAATCACTAGAGATGTGCTATGTTCCTTCTTGCTTCAAACGCTCTACCATCATCCCAGTGCCGAAGAAGCCCACCATCAAGGAACTGAATGACTACAGACCAGTTGCTCTAACATCTGTAGTCATGAAAACCTTTGAAAGGCTAGTGCTTTCCTACCTGAAAACCATCACGGATCTGCTGTTAGACCCCTTGCAATTTGCATACCGAGCAAATAGATCAACAGATGATGCTGTTAATATGGCTCTGCACTACATCCTACAACATCTTGAGTCTCCAAAGACCTATGCAAGGGTCTTCTTTGTAGACTTTAGTTCAGCATTCAATACCATCATTCCAGACATTCTTCTAACTAAGCTAAACCAGCTACAGGTACCGGAACAGACTTGTAAGTGGATCACAAGCTTCCTAACAAACAGGAAGCAGCAGGTGAAGCTAAGCAAGATCACATCAAATACCTGTACAATTAGCACAGGGGCCCCCCAAGGCTGTGTGCTCTTCCCACTTCTCTTCTCTCTGTATACCAATGACTGCATCTCCAATGATCCATTTGTTAAGCTACTGAAGTTCGCAGATGACACAACAGTGATTGGTCTCATTCGAGACAATGACGAATCCGCATATAGACGAGAGGTCGAACGACTAGCCTTGTGGTGCAACCAAAACAATCTGGAACTGAACACACTCAAAACCGTAGAAATGGTGGTAGACTTTAGGAAAAACCCTTCCCTACTTCCACCTCTCACAATACTTGACAACACAGTATCAACAGTAGAAACCTTCAAATTTCTGGGTTCTATCATATCATAAGATCTCAAATGGACAGCTAACATCAAAAACATCATTAAAAAAGGACAACAAAGAATGTTCTTTCTGCGCCAACTCAGTAAGCTCAAACTGCCCAAGGAGCTGCTGATCCAATTCTACAGAGGAATTATTGAGTCTGTCATTTGCACCTCTATAACTGTCTGGTTCGGTTCTGCAACCCAACAAGAAAAACACAGACTTCAGAGGATAATTAGAACTGCAGAAAAAATAATTGCTACCAACCTGCCTTCCATTGAGGACCTGTATACTGCACGAATCAAGAAGAGGGCCGTGAAAATATTTGCAGATCCCTCGCATCCTGGACATAAACTGTTTCAACTCCTACCCTCAAAGCAGCTATAGAGCACTGCACACCAGAACAACTAGACACAAGAACAGTTTTTTCCCAAAGGCCATCACTCTGCTAAACAAATAATCCCCTCAACACTGTCAGACTATTTACTGAATCTGCACTACTATTAATCGTTTCATAGTTCCCATCACCAATCTCTTTCCACTTATGACTGTATGACTATAACTTGTTGCTGGCAATCCTTATGATTTATATTGATATATTGATCATCAATTGTGTTGTAAATGTTGTACCTTGATGAACGTATCTTTTCTTTTATGTACACTGAGAGCATATGCACCAAGACAAATTCCTTGTGTGTTCAATCACACTTGGCCAATAAAATTCTATAAAAATTCTATTCTATTCACAACAGTTTGATCAGGTTTAAAGATAAATATGGTATCATTCTAAATTGTCTTTGCTTTATTTTAGAAATTAACTTGCAAGGTTTTTCCTATCCTATCCCTTTTTCAGTTGACAAGCAACTTTTTTAGCAATATTGATGAGCAAATAGAATAGAATAGAATTTTATTGGCCAAGTGTGATTAGACACACAAGGAATTTGTCTTGGTGCATGCACTCTCAGTATACGTAAAAGAAAAGATCAACAAGAATTCGAAATGTTGGAATAATTTTTATTCTTGGGGATAAAGTCAAGAAGTTTCATTAGTACTGTTGGAAGAAATATCCTTCTGGGTTCAGTTCCAAGAGGGGAGAAAGACACTAGAAACATGGTGGCTGTTTTTAAAGAAGGTTTATTGAACAGGATCACATGGCTTCCTGAGCTCCTGAGGTGCTGAGCAGAAAACGGCACAGATGCTGAGAGTGCCTTGGTTTTACGCCCTCTCTGGGCCCCATCCTAGAGTTTTCTGTTCCTGTATAAGAAATGCATCCTGGTTGGTTGTCAGACTCCCAGGGGGTGGGGGTCTTAGCTAACTCTGTAGGCTGTCTCCCAGGCTTGGTTGAAGCCTTGCTGGCTGATGTAATCTTCCCAGGTGCCATGTGGTGATGGCTAGATGGGGTAGAGGGTTAATCCTATCTTTGTTATGTAGAATAGACTGGCCCAGGCCTTAATGGGCTATTGACAAAGATGGGGGAGGGTGAGTTTCTGTCTCCCTTTTAGGGAAAATATTCTGCCCTTTTAATATTTCCTAGAATATTCCATTTTTCTAGGAGGGGTGGGTGCTAACTTCCCACTGTACATGATGTGATCTCTTCAGAAGTAGCAAAGACCCAGTTTAATGAGCACAATTTTGTTAGGACCATTGGCAAGGAGACATGCTCTAGTTCAGTAGTTCTTCAACCGTTTGACCCAATTAGCCTTTTTCCTGGTCTCAAATAATGTCCATATTCCCAGAAAAAAAACAACACCCAGACATTTTTGTTTTGCACTACTATCTCAGCAGTAGCAGTCCCAAACTGGATCCCCAACTTGCAAATAAGCAACTACAAATTGCTCCATTACCCCAGTATATCTCTGAAGTACCCCCTTGGGGGGTAATTACTACAGAATAAGAAACTACTGCTCTAGTTCTTTAGTAGGCTCTTTTTATACAACTCCAGTTTTATCTCCAACTATGTGGGGATGGATAGATTTGTCTGTTTTATCATCTCCCTGGTTCAGGTTTTTAAAACGTTTTTTTTCTACATCTACATTTCTTTCTCTTCTGCTTGTGATAAAGCATGAAGATCGCTCATCATAAAAAGAAGCAATTGGCATTCTTACCCATGTGCACAAGCCAAATTTAATAGGTAATGCTATTCCTAGCATGGGAAAGGTCATAATGTCCCTAGCTATTGTGCCGAGCTGTAACTAGCTTTTAAAGATTAAAGAAGAAAAAAAAACTGTCAGAAAAAAAATTGAGCAACCTAGCCATTACTGAGTGTACTTTTACATCCTACAAAAACTTTCTATCTTCAGACAATTTTCAAGTTCTTTACTATTCAGATGTTTTCAGTCTCATATTTTTGCATCTTAGTTAGGAAAAAACAACACCCAGACATTTTGTTTTGCACTACTATCTCAGCAGTAGCAGTCCCAAACTGGATCCCCAACTTGCAAATAAGCAACTACAAATTGCTCCATTACCCCAGTATATCTCTGAAGTACCCCTTGGGGTAATTACTACAGAATAAGAAACTACTGCTCTAGTTCTTTAGTAGGCTCTTTTTATACAACTCCAGTTTTATCTCCAACTATGTGGGGATGGATAGATTTGTCTGTTTTATCATCTCCCTGGTTCAGGTTTTTAAAACGTTTTTTTTCTACATCTACATTTCTTTCTCTTCTGCTTGTGATAAAGCATGAAGATCGCTCATCATAAAAAGAAGCAATTGGCATTCTTACCCATGTGCACAAGCCAAATTTAATAGGTAATGCTATTCCTAGCATGGGAAAGGTCATAATGTCCCTAGCTATTGTGCCGAGCTGTAACTAGCTTTTAAAGATTAAAGAAGAAAAAAAAACTGTCAGAAAAAAAATTGAGCAACCTAGCCATTACTGAGTGTACTTTTACATCCTACAAAAACTTTCTATCTTCAGACAATTTTCAAGTTCTTTACTATTCAGATGTTTTCAGTCTCATATTTTTTGCATCTTAGTTAGGAAAAAAAACAACAACCCAAACCCTTGCCCTCATTCCCATTTGCAATTTTCAACCTACTAGAGATAGGTTTCAAGTCTCTTTCTACTGAAATCTAAGTTTAGAAATTAGCTGGGACAGAGAAAAACTTGTTTAACTCTTGCTCCCTAATTATTTCTTTCTGAAGTCCAGTTGCCTTTTAAAAAGCACTTTTGGGACAACATGACCTGGATGACCAAGAATCTCAACTGATAGTTATTGCCTGATTTATCAACTGAACTTCAAAATAAATGGAAACTTTACTTATATTTTCCTTTCAAGGGTCACAGTTACAAATTGATAGAAACACAAAATAAAAATGTTTGGAATATATGCTGATGTTTCAAGTCTGTTTTCTGTTTTCTATTGCAGTATGCATTCTAGCATACATCTCTGTTCTTGTTAGTTTTGTAATTATTTCTTATGATGCCTCTGTGTGTGCATGGTTATTTTAAAGCTTTTTCAAGTTATAAATTATTCTTCTAGTTCATTTGTTATTTATAATATTTATATGCTGTAGCTTGTTAATGATCATTTGTTCATTGTTTTCCAGTTTTACCGAATCACATTCTTAATACTCAGATTTTATTTATTCTTTCCAAGTACAGTAATTCCATCTTTGCTCTCTCACACAAATAATGAACATTTTGCTCAAAAATCAAGTGAAAAGCAAGTTAATCATTTTAAATGTATTCTGACACAAATCCAAGAAATGTTTAATGATCCCTTCATCTTTTAACTGTTTTGATACATTAGTTCTGATAATAATAAGATAGATGAAATAGACAATGGCAGCTATGACTCTATCCCAAATTAATCTTTGTCTGTGACATATTATATATATATATATATATATATATATATATATATATATATATATATATATATATATATATATATATCTATCTATCTTTGGTTGTTCGGGTTTTCTCCGTGTAAAATTGAAGTGTCTTGGCGACTTTGGAAGTCTCATTAAATCATCTTCAGGCTTCAACCGTGCTTCTGGGAGCAATGTGTGATCGCAGCTGTTTCTTCCTTTAACTGCTAGTGGGGTTTGAACTGATTGGGTGGGAGCTTGGCTGTGCTCTGATTGGATGGGGGTTTTCTGTGCTCTGATTGGCTGGGGTGTGTCCTGTGTTGGTGGGGGCTTGGTTGTGCTCAGTCTAGTCTGTGCTGGGGGATTTGAGCTGGTGAGCTGCATAGCTGTTGTTTGGCTTTGTGGTCGTGCATCTTCATAGTGGGTGTCAGTCTGCTGCATGAATGGATTGGAGGGGTTTGAAATGGCTAATGTTGCAGCTGCGGTCTGGCTTCTGGTCCTTGGTCGTGCTTCATGATCAGTGTGGGTTTGGGTCTGCTTTCTGGGTGGATGTGCAGTGGTGACATCCTGTGTGGATCTTGTGAGTGTGGGTCTGGTGTCATTCCTCGTGTTAGGGACTCGTTTGTCTATAAGGGCGGGTTTCCAAATGGCTGGTAGGCGGGAGGTGTCATCTCGTTTGTTCATGCTGTGTGGGCGTTTTTCTATCTCAATGGCTTCTCTGATTATTCTGTTGTTAAAGTGTTCAGTTTTGGCGATAGTTCTGGTCTTTTTAAAGTCAATATCAATTCTAAGGAACCAACTTCTTCCCTGGTCCAACACTTTAAAGTCACAGGACAATCGCCAAAACTGAACACTTTAACAACAGAATAATCAGAGAAGCCATTGAGATGACATGACACAGCATGAACAACTCTTGACACCTCACCAGCCATTTTAAACCCGCTTATAGACAAACAGTGTCTAACTGAGGTGCACGAACCCACTCAAGATCCACAGGATGTCACCACTGCACATCCACCCAAGCAGACAAACACACTGTCATGAAGCAGACCAATGACTAGAAGCCAGAAGCAGCTGCAACATTAGCCATTTCAACCCCTCAATCCATCATGCTGACACAGAGATGATGCGTATGTATTAACAACACAGCTATGCAGCTCACCAGCTCAAATCCTGCAGCACAGAAGACTGAGCATCAACTTAAACCTGGACACCAGCCAATCAGGAAGAAAACCCCTCAACAGTCAGGCATGTCCCACCCAATCAGTTCAAAAGCAGTTAAAAGGAAGAAACAGCTGCAATCACACATTGCTTAAAAGCTGTAGCTGAAGCCTGAAGATGACGAATGAGACTTCGTCAAACGTGTAAGACATTTCCAATTTACACGGAGAAAACTTAACAACTGCACACAATTGCTAGAAACATAGAGAAAACACACATATATATATATATGTGTTTTCTGAGGTTTCGCGGTGTAACTATGATAGAATCTTGCCTTTGTCTTTCTCCCGATAAGTGGAAGTGTCTTACGTTTCGTGCAGTCTCATATCATCTTCAGGCTTCAGCTGGGAAGCACTGAAGCCTGAGGATGACAGAATGACTTCGACGTCGCAAGACACTTCCACTTACAGGAGAAAACCGAATAACCATATATATATATATATATATATATATATATATATATATATATATATATATATATATATATATATATATATATATATATATATATATATATATATATATATATATATATATATATATATTTTATTTATTAAATTTTATATGCCCTTCTCCCGAGGACTCAGGCGGTGTATAAAAATATATATATATATATACCATATATCGAGTATAAGCCGAGTTTTTCAGCACGTTTTGTGCTGAAAACGTGGCTTATGTATACTCAGTCTCGAACCCCGCTGGGAGGGTAGAGCGGACTCCATGGGAGGGACGGGGAGGCGGGCCCGGTCTCCCGGATTTGTCGCCCCAGGCCGGCCCCATTCCCGTGTCTGGTCAGACGCAAACTTCGGACTGTGCATTCCCTGGTGGTGCAGTGAGAGGGCTGGGCAAGCCAGCCAGCTGAGGAGGAGGTTTGACCCGAGCTGCCGGGAGCCAAAAGCCAGAAGAAAGGTCATTGGAATGTGCGACCTTCCTCTATGATGCTATGCGAGCCGGCTGCTGCAAGAGCCGCCGCTTTCCTCAGCCTGGGCTGCGCTCTAAGGAGCTCAGGGGAGGCAGCTCATCAGCACTCGGAGTTGGGCCGGGAGGTGCTCGCTCTGAGTGGCGCCTGGCGGGGCCGGCCGACGGGAGCAGACCGACTTCCTGTCGCGCTCAGTGCTGATAGCTGCAGTCGGTGAGCACGGCTGCTGCGAGCAGGAAGGAGGCGGTAAGCAAGCTAACTAAGCGGGAAAAGGAGCCGTCTTCTCATGGATTTTCTTCCTGTGTTTGATGGCTCAGCAGATTTCAGTAAGAAAGCGCCAATGCATGGCCTGGCGGGGTTTGCAGCTCTGGCCCCAACTGGTGGTGTTGGGGCGCTTTCTAGCAAAGGTGCTCTAAAACTCTCGCCTTCTCTGGGAAGGGCTGGATGACTGGAAGGGTTGAATACAAGATTTCCTCCTCTTGGACGTTTTGTTGGAAGAGAGAGAGAGAGAAAGGAGGCGTTCCTCCCTTCTTTCATTCTTTCTTCTCCTCCGTGCTTCAGTGCTGGGCGAGCAGCTGCTCTTTGAGATGAATGATCAGCTTTTCCTTCATGATCTGCCTTGCTGGTGAAGGTTGTCTGAGCAAGGAGGCAGAGCACATTCGCGCTGGCATTCATTTCCCTTTGTTTAGAGCTGGGAATCCTCCTTCCCCTTTGCACTCCTTTCCTCTCTCTCTCTCTCTCTCACACACACACACACAGACAGACTTCTAAAGTCGATTGGCAATGCTAAGCAAACACAGCAGTGGGTCAGGGTGAAGCTAGGAACCTGGCAGGTGAAGGTTGAGCGACATGAAAGGCAAAGACCACAATTGTTTTAAGAAAGCTTTGTGGAATGGGAGGTGTTTTGGTGCAAACAGCCAGGCCAACTGTATTGGAGAAGGTCACACAACTGGCCTTAACATTTTAGCTGCTGTCTTTTCCTCACACTTGGGTTTAATGATATTAGAGATCCTTATTGCCCTGCCAAAAAAAGAGCCACCCCAACGTCTATGAAAATTAACCTTCTCTGCCAAGAGACACTGTGCAGGGTATTTTCACTATTGGTGTGCATACAGGCTTAGATTTGTGCTGGGTTCTTAGTGCTTAGAGCACTGACCTTCAGAGGCACCCTGGTCCCTTGGAAGCTAAAGGAGGACTCATTTTCATGCTTGCAGTTGTATTGTCAATTTCTGAGACAATGTTGTTGAAGTAACTCACTCACTCATTCATTCATTCATTCATTCCTTGTGTGTCCAATCACACTTAGTAATAAAAATTCTATTCTCTATTCTATTCATTCATTCATTCATTTATTTTGTCAAATACATATTAAATAATTATATAAATATAAGCATGAATTGAATACATAAAAGGAATACAACTAAAGGAACATTAGGACAGGGACGGTAGGCACGCTGGTGCTCTTATGCAAGACCTCTTAGGAATGGGGTGAGGTCAATACTAGATAGTCTTTGGTTAAGGCTTTGGGATTTTGGGAAGAGACCAGAGTCAGGTAGCACATTCCAGGCATTAACAACTCTGTTACTGAAGTCACATTTTCTGCAATCTAGATTGGAGGTTCACTTAAGTTTGAATCTATTGTGTTCTCGTGTATTGTTGTGGTTGAAGCTGAAGTAGTCATTGATAGGAAGTACATTGTAGCAGATAATTTTATGAGCTATGCTCAGGTCATACCAAAGACGTAGTTCTAAATTTTCTAAAGCTGGGAATCCTCCTTCCCCTTTGCACTTTTATTGTTTTCGTTCAAATAAATATTCATGTTATTTTACTTGGCTCTATCTTTATTTTTTACATTGACCAGTAGCTGCCTCATTTCCCCTAGTACTCGTCAATAGTTTTTCCCAGTTTTTGTGGTAAAATTAGGTGCCTCGGCTTATATTCGGATCGGCTTATACTCGAGTATATACGGTATATATATAGTCTCATTCGTCATCTTCAGGCTTCAGCTTCGTGCTTCTGGGAGCAATGTGTGATCGCAGCTGTTTCTTCCTTTTAACTGCTAGTGGGGGTTTGAACTGATTGGGTGGGAGCTTGGCTGTGCTCTGATTGGATGGGGTTTTCTGTGCTCTGATTGGCTGGGGTGTGTCCTGTGTTGGTGGGGGCTTGGTTGTGCTCAGTCTAATCTGTGCTGCAGGGGATTTGAGCTGGTGAGCTGCACTGCTGCTGTTTGGCTTCGTGTTCGTGGTCGTGCTACATCTTATAGTGGGTGTCAGTCTGCTGCATGTATGGATTGGAGGGTTTGAAATGGCTAATGTTGCAGCTGCGGTCTGGCTTCTGGTCCTTGGTCGTGCTTCCTGATCAGTGTGGGTTTGGGTGTGCTTTCTGGGTGGATGTGTGGTGGTGACATCCTGTGTGGACCTCGTGAGTGTGGGTCTGGTGTCATTCCTCGTGTTAGGGACACGTTTGTCAATAAGGGCAGGTTTCCAAATGGCTGGTAGGCGGGAGGTATCATCTCGTTTGTTCATGCTGTGTGGGCGTTTTCTATCTCGATGGCTTCTCTGATTATTCTGTTGTTAAAGTGTTCAGTTTTGGCGATAGTTCTGGTCTTTTAAAGTCAATATCGTGTCCTGTGACTTTAAAGTGTTGGACCAGGGAAGAAGTTGGTTCCTCTTTTTGAATGAGTTCTTGTGTTCTTCAATCGTGCACTTATTCTTCTGTTGGTTTGTCCAATGTATGTGGTGGGCAGGCGGTGCATGGGATTTCATATACTCCTTGATTTTCTAACTCAATTTTGTCTTTGGGGTTTCTTAGGATGGTGGATATTTTTGGTTTGTGCAGAATGCTGTCTTGATGTTATGTTTGTGGAGGATCTTGCTGATTCTGTCTGTGGTGCCTTTTATATATGGGAGGAGGGCTGTGCCATTTTCTTGCTCTCTGTCTTGGGTTTTAGTGGGGGTTCTTTTGGATTAGTTTGGTAATCTTATTTCTCTGGAATCCATTGGATGTTAGTACGTTTGTGAGAGTGTGTAGTTCGGTTTTAGGTGTTGTTCATCAGCTAAGCATTTTGTTCTAGAGATGAGTGTCTTGGCTACGGAGTTGATCTGTGCTGGGTGGTGGTGTGAGTGCATGCAGATAGCGGTTTGTGTGTGTTTTCTTCTGGTAGATGGTGTGTCCTAGGGAGCCATTGGGTTTCTTGTAGACTAAGACATCTAGGAAGGAAGTTGGTTGTTAACTTCTGTTTCCATGGTGAACTGTATTTTGGGGTGTAGGCTATTGAGGTGTGTGAGGAAGTTTTCAAGTTTTCTTCCCGTGTGGCCAGATTATGAAGGTGTCGTCTACGTATCTGAGCCAGAGTTTGGGTTTGTGATCAGATTTTTCTAGTGCTTGGGTTTCAAAGTGTTCCATGTAGAGGTTGGCAATGACAGGTGAGAGGGGTGATCCCATGGGTGCGCCTTCTATTTGTTTGTATTTTTGTCCATTATAGATGAAGTATGTGTTGGATAGGCAGTGGTTGGTCAGATCTAGTATGTGCTTGGGGGGGTTATATTTGTTTTGGATAGCTGTCAAGGCTTCTTTGATTGGCACTTGGGTGAAGAGGGATATGACATCAAAGCTCACGAGTAAGTCGCTGGGCTGTAAGTTTTGTTTCTTTATGATCTCTATGAACTGGAATGAGTTTTTTACGTGTGAGGCGATGGATTCTGCATAGGGCTGTAGTTGTTTGGCGAGAAATTTGGCTAGGTTTTGTAGAGGTGAGCCTATGGAGCTGACTATGGGTCTGAGTGGGGTTCCTTCTTTGTGTATCTTGGGGAGGCCGTAAAGCTTAGGGCATCTGGATGATTTCTCTCTGGGAATGATTCTTTGTTGGATTTCTTCGCTGATGGGGGAGGCTTTTATTTTGGATCTAGTGGTTTTTTCTAGGTAGGTGGTGGGGTCTGTTTTTAGGGGCTTGTATGCAGGGTCTTGGAGTAGGTTGGTTAATTTGGTTTGGTAGTCAGATGTGTTCATAACCACCGTGGCGTTGCCCTTGTCTGCTGGTAGGATTATTATGCTGGTATCTTTTTTCAGGTTAAGTAGTGCTGTCTGTTCCTCTTTGGGTAAGTTGCTTTTGGGTGGCTTGCTGCTGCAGAGGATGTTGGTGATTTCGAGTCTGATTTTGTTAGCGTCATCGGGGTTGATTTTGGTCAGGCTGGTTTCAACTCCGCATATAATGGTCTCAGTGGGGATGTATTTGGGAGTGACTGCAAAGTCCAACACTTTAAAGTCACAGGACACGATATTGACTTTAAAAAGACCAGAACTATCGCCAAAACTGAACACTTTAACAACAGAATAATCAGAGAAGCCATCGAGATAGAAAAACGCCCACACAGCATGAACAAACGAGATGATACCTCCCGCCTACCAGCCATTTGGAAACCTGCCCTTATTGACAAACGTGTCCCTAACACGAGGAATGACACCAGACCCACACTCACGAGGTCCACACAGGATGTCACCACCACACATCCACCCAGAAAGCACACCCAAACCCACACTGATCAGGAAGCACGACCAAGGACCAGAAGCCAGACCGCAGCTGCAACATTAGCCATTTCAAACCCCTCCAATCCATACATGCAGCAGACTGACACCCACTACGAAGATGTAGCACGACCACGAACACGAAGCCAAACAGCAGCAGTGCAGCTCACCAGCTCAAATCCCCCTGCAGCACAGATTAGACTGAGCACAACCAAGCCCCCACCAACACAGGACACACCCCAGCCAATCAGAGCACAGAAAACCCCATCCAATCAGAGCACAGCCAAGCTCCCACCCAATCAGTTCAAACCCCCACTAGCAGTTAAAAGGAAGAAACAGCTGCGATCACACATTGCTCCCAGAAGCACGAAGCTGAAGCCTGAAGATGACGAATGAGACTTCGTTGAAACGTTGCCAAGATACTTCCAATTTTATGCGAGAGAAAACCTGAATAACCAAAGACATATATATATATATATATATATATATATATATATATATATAGATAGATAGATAGATAGATAGATAGATAGATAGATATAGATAGATATATAGATATATATAGATATATAGATATATAGATATATATAGATATAGATATAGATATATAGATATATAGATATATATATACTGTATTCTGCTATTTTCTCTTTTTTCTTAGATGCAAATATTTTATGCTAAATAAAAGAACAGCACAGTTTCATGATAAAGTTCGATCATGACAGATACTATAAAGAGAAATGGAATCATATTTTCTTTTTCATGAGCGTTCCAAAGTTTACATTACCTAAAGGATATAGATATCCTTAATAAAATATAAAAACACACTAATAATTGATTGTGTGTGTTTGCAGGTATTCTATAAGAACAAGAACCTTGATTTCAACCCCTGTCATGTCAATGGAGTTAGCCTGAGCCTAAGGTTATAAAGAAATTATTTAGTGCTCATCCACACTGAACTGAAGGAAACTTGCCTTTTCCTGAGTAAGAATGCTATCAAACTTTGTTGGGTCTAAGACAATTTACCATGGTCAACTCATTGCAGGACAACTTGCTGTGAGATAATTAAACACTGCATTAATTGTTTCATTCAGTTACTTCTATTATTTGTGACCATGACCATGCTTTTGTTAAAATTATTGAAACTCTTTTATTTCTGGATTGACTTTCTTTATTTTATTATTATTGACCATGGTTCTGTTGAAATTAATTTTACTTTTGTATTGAATTGTCCCGTGGTGAATTGTACCATGGTGAGTTGGCCATGGCAAGTTGGCCATGGCAAGATGTCCCATTCCAACCTTTTCTACCACTTTATTTATTTATTTAACACAACTACCATCCAGAAGTGAGACCATGTTGACACTACTGGCTGCTGCGTCCCCCCTCCAATCCCCACACAAAGCAGACTGACACACACCAGGAACACATGACAGGACTTTGGACTCGGAGCCAAACCAGGGTCCGGGAGGCTGTATCACAGCCATCTGCTCAAGACATCACATCACAGAACTTCAGAGGCCACAACACCAAAGCTCAGGAACAAAAGACCAGGACCACACCCACACAGGATGCTATGAAACAGCTGACCAATCTTCAAACACTCACTCCATCTACCAATCAGGATGCAACCACAGAGCCAACCAACCCGCTCACAGCAACACTCCCCACCTCTCCACCAGTATTTATAGAGAGATGGCAGCTCCGACCACTCTTTGCTCGAGAAGCACGAAGCCAAAGACACCAGCCTGAAGATGATGAGTGAAACCTTGTCGAAACGTCGCCAAGATACTCTCAACCTTACATGGGAAAAGACCCGAAAATGCTAAGACTTACATACCTATACCCGTGAAAACCTACGAAAACAAATACACACACACACACACACACACACACACACACACACAGAGTTATTTTATTTATTATATCATTATAATTAGATTAAAAATATTAATTATATATATAATGTTATTAAAACCTTTAAGCAAGAAGATAAAAGCCAACATAAATTAATAGAAAGCAAGAATAGAGATAGAAGAAAGAAATCAGAGAAAAAGCAAAAGAAATGGGGAAAAGTTAAGAAAAATAGAAAATGAAGGAAAAAAGTATAAAGAAGTGGCTTCCAATATTATTCATGGCAGTTATATGTATCTGTTAATCTATTAATATTTCTCTAAAACTACAGCCTATTAGTCTTCTTTCTATATTCTATCCTGTCTAATCACCAAGACCATATGGGACCAGTTTGGTCTAGGAAATTAGGACACCAGGGCTACAATCCAAATGTCAGTGAGTTCTAGTTTAATCTTTGGCATGAAAGCTAGCTGGGTGATTTTGGACCAATCACCAGGAGACTTTGAATTCTAGTTCCACCTTAGACATGACAGCTGGTTGGAGTGACTATGGGTCAGTCACTCACTCTCTCAGCCCAACCAATTTTCCTTCCTGCTCAGGCAGGAAGCCCTATATCATTTCAGAAATTACACTGAGTTTAAATCTATTGATAACCCTTGTGTTATTATAGTTGAAATTAAAGTACTCATTTACAGGCAGAACGTTCTGATAAATAATCTTATGAACTAAGCATAGGTCAAAACGTAGTCAACATAGTTCGAGGCTATCTAGACCTAAAATTTCAAACCTGGCGGTATAGAGAATTTTATTTCGAGCAGAGGATTTGAGTACTTTTCTAGTAAAATATCTCTGAACCCTCTCTAATGTATTGATGTCTGAAATCAATTTTTGCAGGTCTACCAGGCATGATAAAATGTCCCTTCATGTTGTTCACATTTTCAACATATATTTGAAGTGACTTTATTCTAGATAATTTCTCTGGTATCATGTAACAATGATACATCATTTTGTAAACATTCTGTTTGAGATCATAACATATGAATCTCAACCCTTTTAACCAGCTTTTTAAACATTTTCTGAGTGTAGCATTAATGTCAATAAAAGCATAATAAAATAGACAAACTTCCTGTTTGTTATTTTGATATTTTCAGTAATTCATAAAACAACCAAAAGAAAATTCTAATTAGTAGAAATCAGTCAATAAGTATTCTTTACTTGCAGTCATGGGACAATATGATGTTAATGTAAACTTAAAGCACATCAACATTTATAATTTTAGAGAGTCTTTTGTTTATCATAATTTTTCACAATGAGAAATCCTTTGAATAATTATTGAAATCAGGAAGGAACAATTTATATAGTCTTCACTTACTCACAGACAGAATTCTAAATGTAGAGTACATATAAAAATCTTTGGCCCATTTCCATGATTCAGTTAGGGCAATTAACTAATAAAATATATTTTTGCCTTACTTACAGCATCAAGCTACTTGTTGAAATAATATAGCAATTAAAATTGTCTGGTATCTGTTCAGTTTCTTTATTCCTTGGGCACTGCTTTCATATTTCAAAATACAATTTTCAGAGGACTTATATTTAGTTTACAAATAGAACAATATTCTAGAAAAAAATTAAATAACATAAAATATTCTGCTGGATCAAAATAAAAGTTCATAGTTATCAATCGAAGTCTGAAAGCTGAACATGAGTGGCAGGAGTTTTTCACTTATATTCTCCATTAAGTGGGAATGTACAGTTAGTCAGTTCATTTCTGTTGTATTATTCTATACTTTCAAACAATGCTATATCTCCCCTGATATACAGTTGTTCGCTTGAATTTTTTTCTAATATGCGCTTAATATGCAACTTCATCTAATACATTCAATCTTAATACATACTATCTCTGATACTTAGAGTAATGTATAGCTATCATGATAATGATTTTTGATAGCGTCTTTGATAAATGTTTGTAGTTCATCCTTGTTCAAATACTGAACAGTCCACCTGCAGAGATTTTCTGCATACAATGTCTAGATGCCAACATAATCCCACAATGTACTGTTTGAGTAAGATGCTTAAAAAGAGTTAGAATTCTCATTTCACAGCTTCTGCCCTTTGTAAGGGAAAATATAAGTGTGGATAACTCCATCTGCTTCTACTTCAAAACCACTAGAAGCTTGTACCCTAAGGTTATAATCCTCACAACATTAATTTAGAAATATCATGAATACTGCTTCATTTCTCATAAATACAGTTGGAACTGGGGATACATTATTAGTGTTATAATATTTTTTCAGGTACCGTATATACTCAAATATAAGCCGATCCGAGTATAAGCCGAGGTCCCCAATTTTACCCCAAAAAACTGGGGTAAACTGGGGACTCGAGTATAAGCCGAGGGTGGGAAATGAGGCACCTACCGGTAAACCTCCTCCTCGGCCGAGAAGGCTGGCGGCTCCCCGCCCGCCTCTCACTGCACCGGCAGGGCTTCCCAGCTAAAGCAAAAGCCCGCCAAGTTCGCTCGTATAATGTGAAAAAGAAAAAAAAACTCGAGTATAAGTCAGATATACTCGAGTATAAGTCAGACGCCAGCACAAAAACTATATACGGTAATCAGAAAAATGAAAGTGTACATTATTTATTTTAGGACACATTCCATTCATACTGTGATACCTTGGTGTAGCCAATCATACTCCATAAATCCTTTTAAAAAATTGCTCAATCTTCTCTATTACTAATAAGAAGTATGTCTCAAGTAAGTATAGTATAAGTATTCTATAAGTATAGAAAACTAAGTTGGGTGTAGGGTCAGACACCTTAACAGAGACTCTCAAATGAAAAAAATAAAACTAAAATAAATCTACTGTTTAAAGCAACTAGAACAGAAAAGCATGACTTTTTTCTGTGACATTATATTAACATTTATGATTTTATTACTACAGTCATTTGCATTTATTACCAAGATATTACAAATAAAATATCTAGAACAAAGGTGAAAATGATGTCATTTGCATTGGAGATTTGAAATTGGTTTATATTGAGACGAATTTATTGCTCTCTATAGAATGGTTTTCTCTTGTACAATATATATTTATTTTATTAGGGAAAGGTGAGAAGATGTGGCTTTCCAAACATTGGTCTCATGAGATCAACATATAGAGAATTATCATAGTAGATGTGATTTTTTTTTTTTAGTAAAAAAGATTTATTTCAATTTTCCAACAACCTATTCAATATACAGTCTCTTATTCAACATTAGTCATTAACTTTCATTTGTTACTTATTCGGACCTGCCCACTACCATTCCTTCCTTCCTCCTCCCTTCTCTACTTTCTTCTACTTTCTTCATCCTTCCTCTCCTTCACTTTTCTACATCCTCTCCTCCTTCCCTACTCTTCTCTTCCACCCTTTCTAACCCTCTCTCTTTCCCCTTTCTTCTTCCTCTCCTTTCCCCCTTTTCTACCTCTCTCTTTCCTACCTACTTTCTTCCTTCACTCTCTCCTCTCCCTTTCCATTCCCTTCTGAAATGGCAGCTGAGCAGCCCCAATTTCATTTCAAATTATTTCTATTTCTTAATTACATATCTTCAATCATTCCTTTACATTGATCCTTCATCTCCCCCCCTCTCCCCCCTTCCCCTCCCTCCCCCCTCCCACCCCCCAAGACTTCCCAGAACAAAGTACAGGGTATAAGATTAACAATCATAAATTAAAATACAACATACCGTATATACTCGAGTATAAGCCGATCCGAATATAAGCCGAGGCACCTAATTTTACCACAAAAACTGGGAAAAACTATTGACTCGAGTATAAGCCGAGGGTGGGAAATGAGGCAGCTACTGGTCAATGTAAAAATAAAGATAGAGCCAAGTAAAATAACATGAATATTTATTTGAGCGAAAAACAATAAAAGTGCAAAAGGGGAAGGAGGATTCCCAGCTTTAGAAAATTTAGAACTACGCCGCCTTTGGTATGACCTGAGCATAGCTCATAAAATTATCTGCTACAATGTACTTCCTATCAATGACTACTTCAGCTTCAACCACAACAATACACGAGAACACAATAGATTCAAACTTAAAAGTGAACCTCTCCAATCTAGATTGCAGAAAATGTGACTTCAGTAACAGAGTTGTTAATGCCTGGAATGTGCTACCTGACTCTGTGGTCTCTTCCCAAAATCCCCAAAGCCTTAACCAAAGACTATCTAGTATTGACCTCACCCCATTCCTAAGAGGTCTGTAAGGCGTGCATAAGAGCACCAGCGTGCCTACCGTCCCTGTCCTAATGTTCCCTTTAGTTGTATTCCTTTTATGTATTCAATTCATGCTTATATTTATATAATTATTTAATATGTATTTGACAAAATAAAATGAATGAATGAATGAATGAATAGAATAGAATAGAATAGAATTTTTATTGGCTAAGTGTGATTGGACACACAAGGAATGAATGAATGAATGAATGAGTGAGTGAGTTACTTCAACAACATTGTCTCACAGAAATTGACAATACAACTGCAAGCATGAAAATGAGTCCTCCTTTAGCTTCCAAGGGACCAGGGTGCCTCTGAAGGTCAGTGCTCTAAGCACTAAGAACCCAGCACAAATCTAAGCCTGTATGCACACCAATAGTGAAAATACCCTGCACAGTGTCTCTTGGCAGAGAAGGTTAATTTTCATAGACGTTGGGGTGGCTCTTTTTTTTTTTTTGGCAGGGCAATAAGGGTCTCTAATATCATTAAACCCAAGTGTGAGGAAAAAGACAGCAGCTAAAATGTTAAGGCCAGTTGTGTGACCTTCTCCAATACAGTTGGCCTGGCTGTTTGCCAAAACTTAAAACACCCTCCCATCCCCCCTCCCTGCTAAAGCTTCTTTCTTAAAACAATTGTGGTCTTTGCCTTTCATTGTGCCAATCGACTTTAGAAGTCTGTGTGTGTGTGTGTGTGTGTGTGTGTGAGAGAGAGAGAGAGAGAGAGAGAGAGAGGGAGGAGGAGTGCAAGGGGAAGGAGGATTCCCAGCTCTAAACAAAGGGAAATCCTGAATGCCAGCGAAAGGCGGTGCTCACGTTCCTCCTCCCTTGCTCAAAAGCCCCAACATGATATTGGAATTGGATGCCATTATATACCTGCTGAGGGGATAATTTGAATAACTTGAAAGATATAAAAGCTCTAAACATATTTGTTTAAAAATCTAAAATCTATACTTAAAATAAATGAATATAAAGTAATAAAGTTCTTTAAAGTTGTAATTCACTTTGCTGCTGAAAAAGAAAAGAAGCTTAACACCTTAAATGGTATTTATTAACTGAAATATCATCAAATCAAATATATAATGAGGTATATTATAATGACCTTTGTTTTCAGAAAGAAGCATGATGGAAGTTTTTCAATAAAGGGAAATATAGAAAAACTTAGTGTCATGCTCATATATCATCTTTACAGATGTTGTTAACACTATACTATGGCAGCATATGATGGTACAATGTTTCAATCAATTTCAGGATGAAAAACTCATCAATGAGGAGGAGGAGTATAATTTATTAACCTTGTATGATATCAGTTTCTCAAGGACTCTAGAAGGACCCGAGGAAGAAATCTCTGCCCCCTCCCACTTTCCCTTTCCAACCCAGCCTTCCAAGGGGACCTTGAGGAGAAATCTCTGCCCCTCCCACTTTCCCTTTCCAAGGCAGCCTTCCAAGAGGACCTCTCGAAAAGAGCGAAAGCTTTCTCCTGGCCGTTTTACCACCACTCACCCTCCACGCCGGCCATCCTAGGCTGGGTTAGAAACGAGGGGGAAGTTCAAGGACCACATCGATGGCACGGGCTCAGATTGCCGGCTGGGGATGATGGGCGCTGCAGTGCGATCTCGGGAGACTAGGGGGGAAGAAAGAATGACTGTTTCCCCACCCTAGGATTGGGAAAACATTGACCCCCTTAGTTGCGGGAGAAGGTTGCGCTCAAAGCGGTCGCCCATCCATCAATCCATCCTTCCTTCCTTACTTCCATCCATCCATCCATCCTTTTTTTTCCCAGCGAGTGCGTGTGTGTGACATGCAAGCAAGACGCCTCACGGGCGTGTGTGTGTGTGTGTGTGGTGGGGTCTCATCCCAGCCACCCACCCACTCGCTCCCTTTCCCTCTTCGGGCGTGGGCTGTTCCCGTTCGCCCTGGCCTCCGTCCTCCGATCTCCTGCGCTGGGAGGCGGCGGCGAGCCAGCGAACGGCTGGGCACCGCGGACTTTGGCAAGGAGGAAGGTGGGAGGAAGCGGAGCTGCCGGCTGTGGGGGTTGAGGCGTGCAAGAGGAGTGGCGTGGAAAGGCCTTTTGTGTGTGTGTGCGTGTGTGTGTGCGCCTGTGTGCCCTAGGGAGGAAGCGGAGCTGCCGGCTGTGGGGGTTGAGGCGTGCAAGAGGCGCGCCTCCTCCTCTTCCTCCACGCCGCTCCTCTTGCACGCCTCAACCCCACCATCCCCACCCTCTCCAGCGTGAAGGTCACCTCCTCCCTCTTCCAGGCGGCGGCGGCGGCGGCTCGCTCCGAGCGAGCGCCACAGCCGGCAGCTCCGCTTCCTCCCACGGTCCCAGTCCAGCGAGCGGTGGCGACATGCGGCGCGCTCCGCTTTCACCGTTCGGCTGGATTGGGACCGCTGTTGTCCGCGCGCGGGCGGGGAGCCGCCAGCCTTCTCGGCCGATGCTTTCACCATTCGGGAAACCCTCCTCCTCAGCCGAGAAGGCTGGCGGCTCCCGCCCGCGCGACCTGTTGCCGGTCCCAATCCAGCCGAACGGTGAAAGCGGAGCGTGCTCGGCATGTCGCCACCGCTCGCTGGACTGGGACCAGTGGGAGGAAGCGGAGCTGCCGGCTGTGGCGCCCGCCGAGCCGGAGAGCCGCCGCCGCCTGGAAGAGGAGGAGGTGACCTTCACGCTGGAGAGGGTGGGGGATGGTGGGGTTGAGGCGTGCAAGAGGAGCGAGCGTGGAGGAAGAGGAGGAGGCGCGCCTCTTGCACGCCTCAACCCCCACAGCCGGCAGCTCCGCCTCCCTAGGGCACACAGGCGCACACACACACACACACACACACAAAAGGCCTTTCCACGCCACCTCTTGCACGCCTCAACCCCCACAGCCGGCAGCTCCGCTTCCTCCCACCTTCCTCCTTGCCAAAGTCCGCGGTGCCCGGTTGCGCTGGCTCGCCGCCGCTCCCAGCGCAGGAGATCGGAGGACGGAGGCCAGGCAACGGGAACACTGCACCACCAGGGCTTCCCGCCAATGCACAGCCCGCCAAGTTTGCGCCGTCCGCCCACCAGACACGGGAATGGGGCCGGCCTGGGGCGACAAATCCCGCGAGACCTCGGCGGGCCCGCTCCCGTCCTCCCATGGGAGTCCGTTCGGTACCCCTCCTGTGCGGGGTTCCGAAGATGACTCGAGTATAAGCCGAGGACGTTTTTCAGCACAAAAACGTGCTGAAAACTCGGCTTATACTCGAGTATATCTGATAAGTCATAATCCATAGTCACTCCTCTCTCTCCTCTCCTTTCCCCTTTTCTACCTCTCTCTTTCCCTTTCTTCTTCCTCTCCTTTCCCCTTTTCTACCTCTCTCTTTCCTACCTACTTTCTTCCTTCACTCTCTCCTCTCCTTTCCATTCCCTTCTGAAATGGCAGCTGAGCAGCCCCGATTTCATTTCAAATTATTTCTATTTCTTAATTACATATCTTCAATCATTCCTTTACATTGATCCTTCATCTCCCCCTCCCCCTTCCCTCCTCCCCCTCCACCCCGAGACTTCCCAGAACAAAGTACAGGGTATAAGATTAACAATCATAAATTAAAATACAACATAAGTCATAATCCATAGTCACTCCTCTCTCTAAGACCTTAACTCCCCTTCCAGAAACAAAAAAGTACATTCTTCTTCACATAGTAGATGTGATGTTAAATGTTCTTTTAGAATCCAATGTTTGAAACTCTCTCCCTTGCTACTTTCACAGATTATACTTTATTATAATTATACAATTATAACATGACCTGATATTCTCATCCACATACACTTGAAATTAAGAACTTTTCCCTATTGAACTGAATCACTCTTGCCATTTGGTTAACCATTCACTGATTACTTTTAGACTTCTTATAATCAATCAGTTTTGTTTCTTACCGTTTCTTTCTTTTGTTTCTTACCAAGTGCTTTTCTAAAAATTTAATGAGGTGAAATGTATCATTTCAGGATCATACAAGGCTTGTTTCTTAGCCTGCTTTGATATTTTTATTCGATTCTTAAAATTTACACTTTCCTGGATGCTAGGAGAAAGCTTAGCTGACTCCTCCTTCGACTAGTCCAGGGGCCTGCAAACTTGGCTCTTTTAAGACTTGTGGACTTCAACTCCCAGAGTTCCTCAGACAGCAAAGCTGGCTAAGGAACTCTGGGAGTTGAAGTCCACAAGTCTTAAAAGAGCCAAGTTTGCAGACTCCTGGACTAGGCTGATTTATTTTTTTACATTGTGAAATACCCTCTGAGAATTACTGGCATGCATGCTGCTCCAAAGGCATATTTTCCATAGCATTCTCCTATCCCCATGGTTGGTTGGGCGCTCCTCTTCTCACCTTGCAGAGTGCCCACTTCTAATTTTACCGCCAACCAACTTATTACTTTATTTTCATCTTGAAAATAAATTGTACCCTAAATAACTTTAGATATGTAAAACATTTGGACAGGGCTAAGTTGAAAATTTGTAAATGCAGAGGTCAGCAGCAACACTAATTCATAGATATACAAAAATAACGTAGAGCTTCCCCGTTGATTAGAACATAGAATAATAGGGTTGGAATAATGGAAGTTCAACCTTGTGCTCAAATAGGAGACCCTATACCCGTGATGGTGAACCTATGGCATGCGTGCCCGAAGTGGCATGCGGAGCCATATCGCCTGGCTCGTGCGGCGTTGCCCGTTCTTCTTCTGGGTTTCTGGCATGCATGCCTTACACATTGGAAAAAAGAATCTGAACACTAAATACAAGTTTGATGGACACTACCTTATAGATAACCCCCACCCCATTAAAGACCTTGGAGTTTTCATATCAAATGATCTAAGTGCCAAAGCCCACTGTAACTACATCACAAAAAAGGTTTTAAGAGTTGTAAACTTAATCTTGTGTAGCTTCTTCTCCAGAAAAATTGCACTACTAACCAGAGCGTTCAAAACATTTGCTAGACCAATTCTCGGATACAGCTCGCCTGTCTGGAACCCATACCTAATTTCAGACATTATTACAATTGAGTGTGTCCACAAATATTTTACAAGAAGAAATCTCCACTTCTCTGATCACAACAAAATACCTTATAACACCAGACTTGAAATCCTAGGTTTAGAAAATTTAGAACTCCACCACCTTCGACATGACCTGAGCTTAACTCATAGAATCATCTGTTACAACGTCCTTCCTGTTGAAGACTACTTCAGCTTTAATCACAACAATACACGAGCACACAATAGATTTAAGTTTAATGTGAACCGCTCCAATCTTGATTGCAGAAAATATGACTTCAGAAACAGAGTTGTTAATGCCTGGAATGCACTACCTGACTCTGTGGTCTCTTCCCCAAATCCCCAAAGCTTTAACTAAAGACTATTTACTATTGACCTCACCCCATTCCTAAGAGGTCTGTAAGGGGCGTGCATAAGAGCACCAATGTGCCTACCGTTCCTGTCCTAATGTTCCCTTTGTTTGTATATAATTTCATATAGTTATTACATAGTTATGGTTATATATATGCTTATATATCATATAGTTATTTCATGCTTATGCTTATATATAATGTTGTGACAAATAAAATAAAAAAAATGTGCACACGACGATCAGCTGGCCTTCGTGCATGCGGCAGTGCTGGAAACTGGAAGAGCTGGTTTTCTTTTTTTAGCATGAGCATGTGTGCTGGCCAGCTAATCGACATGCGTGCATGAGCGCCAGAAATCAGAAGTTCATTTTCCAGGATGTGCATGTCCCCTGGCCAATTCCTTTTCTGGGTTGCGGCCCTGACGAGTTTGTGTGTGCCATCGCTACCATTTTGAACAAATGACTGTCCATTCTTTATTTGAAAACTTCCATTGATACATACCCATAACCCTTCCACTGATTAATTGTTCTCATAGTCGGAAAATGTTTTCTTCATTCTAGGTTGGTTTAGTTATCCTCCACCATTTCTTATCCTACCTTCAGGTGCTTTGGAAAATAGCTTGACCTATTTTCCTCTGTGACAGTGCCTCAACTACTGAAAAAGACTGCTATCATATCACCCCTAGTCCCTCTCTTTGTTAGTCTAGACATACTCATTCCCTCAATTGTTCATGGTATGCTTTAGCCTCCAAGTCCCTTATTATTTGTTGTTCTTCTCTGCACTCTTTCTAGTATCTTTTTTTGGTATCATGGTACTAGTCTTTAATTCAAAGTTCCAGTTCTAGTCTTTAATTCAAAGATTTTGAAGATGATATATGATGTTGTTAACGATTTGTCAAAGGAATAAAATGTTATTTAATCACTTTTTCAACCTCAACTGCTGCAATTTTCAAAAAACAATTCTTTCACCTCTGTTCCATACTGAAATGAAATAAATAGTTGGACATACACATCTGTAATGGTATGTGAAAATGACCTTGGTAAACATGATGAAGAGTCTCAGACTAGATAACGGTCAATCAAGCAGCCTTACAATAAAGTTAGAGCTAGTATTTCTGGGTTGCTTTTATTTGGAATACTTTGCAAGGATGATATATTTACTTCATCTTCTTTACATTTGGCCCCATGTTTCCTATGAAGGGTAATATTTCCATTTAAGAAATCTGATAGGGTGGTTGAGACCTAGTGAATGCAAGACAGGCAGTGGGGTGAAAAACTCATCAAATGAGGAAATGGATCACCTACAGCTGGGGTGTCAAACTCACATCGTCACGGTGGAGTCACGTGACATATTGGGACTTTTTCTCCCCTTTGCTAAATCGGGTATGGGTGTGGCCAGCATGAGACGCATCCGGCCCATGGGCCGGCTTTTCACAGCATTGACCTAGAAGGTTCTGAACAGCTCTGGTTTTGAAGAAGTGAGAACTTTATTTATTTATTTATTTTGTCAAATACATATTAAATAATATATAAGTATAAGCATGAATTGAATACATAAAATGAATACGACTAAAGGAAACATTAGGACAGGGACGGTAGGTTGGAGCGGTTCACTTTAAGTTTGTATCTATTGTGTGTTCGTGTATTGTTGTGGTTGAAACTGAAGTAGTCATTGACAGGAAGGACATTGTAAAAGATGATTTTATGAGCTATGCTCAGGTCATACCGAAGGCAGCATAGGTCTAAATTTTCTAAACCCAGAATTTCAAGTCTGGTGGCATAAGGTATTTTCTTGTGAGCAGGGGAGTGGAGGACTCTTCTTGTGAAATATTTCTGGACGTGCCCAATTATATTACTGTCCAATATGCAGTGTGGGTTCCAGACAGATGAGCTATATTCGAGAATTGGTCTAGCAAATGTTTTGTATGCTCTGGTTAGTAGTGTAATCTTACCAAAGAAGCTTTATTGCATTTTCAAGTAGAAATAACATAGAGAACAGATGTAGAACTGATTCTGGAGTTTTATAACATCTCAGAATGGCAGTGTCCCTTGTATATTCAGGAAACATATTGCATGAAAGGAGATATGAAAAAAAAATCACTACTCTCTCTTAGGTCTATTGCTTCTTAAATATAAATTCCAGATTTGTTTCAGTTTCCAACTGACTAGGATCCTGTGGAGATCTTATGCTGCAATTATGAAATGTTTGAGACTTACAAGGATAATTTTAGGCCAGCTGTAAGCATGATAACAGAGAAAATGCATAAGGCATTATTCTCTATGAACTTCAAATAGTTCTGTTAGAATTTGACAGTCAAAGCGGTCCTATGCAAAATAAATCCATGGCCGGGGAGTTGTATGTAGTCCATGTTTCAGGAGGATTAAAAAAGATTAAATAGTAGGTGGCATTAGGTACCTGAAAATTATGCATAAAACAGAAATATCATGAATGGTGCCAGAAGGGAGCACCACAGGTAATGTGTTGATATATAAATTGGACACGATATATAAATTGGTGTTGATACAGCTATTTCAAAACATATTAAAAGGGGAAAGGGGCAGATTTACTGGCTTCACAATTTAATTTTTAGTTTTTGAAGTTTGGTGAAAGAACTGTATGTATTATCTCACCACTGCCTTCATGTCCCAAGCCTATTTTTCTTTAAAACTTTGAAGTTTGTATCTACCGGTATATCACAAATACTTTGTATTCTACCTACTTAACCAGCAACAAACAGTGATACAAAAATAATGTCCCTAAGTTTTCTAAAACTTTAATATTTGTCCCTGTGGTGAAGGTATGGGACTGACCATCACACCAAGAACAAACAAACAAAATAAAGAAACAAAACCACCTCCAAACAAAACGAATCTTCTGCAATAAAATGCAATGTTTATTACAGGTATTAAAATGGAAGACTTGGCTTTTGTAAGTTCCGTATAACTTAACTATAATTGGATTTTGCATGCTAGTTACTAATGGGATTATCTAACAGTAGTTTCCCAAGTCATAAATGTTCAGTAGCTTTTCTCTTAGTTTCTTATTTCCAAATTTCTAGTCCAGTCAAACTAACAAACAGATATTATATAACACTTTTAATTGTATTCATTTTATGTATTCAATTCATGCTTATACTTATATATATTATTTAATATGTATTTGACTAAATAAATAAATAAATAAATAAATAAATAAATAAACTTTTATTCTGTCTGCAATCCTTTCCATTTTCCTCTTTGCCGAAATTCCCACTAGACCTCTTGAATCTGTACTTTATTATTATTATTATTATTATTATTATTATTATTATTATTATTATTATTATTATTATTATTATTATTATTATTATTATTTATTGGATTTCTAGACCGCCCTTCTCCTGAAGGACTCAGGGCGGTGTACAGCCAGGATAAAACATAAACAATGTACAATTAAAAACTAAATTAAGAAACTTATTATACAATTGGCCGAAAAATTAAAATATTTAAAATCTAAAAACCCCAATTTAAAACATAAATAGAATTTAGAATTTAAAAATTTAAGCAGTTTAAGAAAAAACTTAAGCCAGCCCCGCGTGAATGAACAAATGTGTTTTCAATTCGCGGCGAAAGGTCCGAAGGTCAGGTATTTGGCGTAAACCAGGGGGAAGTTCATTCCAGAGAGTAGGAGCCCCCACAGAGAAGGATCTTCCCCTGGGGGCCGCCAGCTGACATTGTTTGGCGGACGGCACCCTGAGAAGTCCCTCTCTGTGTGAGCGTACGGGTCGGTGGGAGGCATGAGGTAACAGCAGGCGGTCCCATAAGTACCCAGGCCCCAAGCCATGGAGCGCTTTGAAGGTGGTAACCAAAACCTTGAAATGCACCCGAAAGGCAACAGGTAGCCAGTGCAGTCTGCGCAGGAGAGGTGTTACATGGGAGCTACGTGGAACTCCCTCTATCACCCACGCAGCTGCATTCTGGACCAACTGAAGCCTCCGAGTGCACCTCAAGGGGAGCCCCATGTAGAGAGCATTGCAATAATCCAGGCGAGAGGTAACAAGAGCATGAGTGATTGTGCATAAGGCATTCCGATCGAGGAAGGGGCGCAACTGGCGAACCAGGCGAACCTGGTGAAAGGCTCTCCTGGAGACGGCCGTCAAATGATCTTCAAATGACAGCCGTGCATCCAGGAGAACACCCAAGTTCTCCTGCATCCAGGAGAACACCCTTTCCCTTGGGGCCAATAACTCGCCCCCGACAGTCAGCTGCGGCTGCAGCTGACTGTATCGGGGTGCCGGCATCCACAGCCATTCCGTCTTGGAGGGATTGAGCTTGAGTCTGTTCCTCCCCATCCAGACCCGTACGGCTTCCAAACACCGGGACAGCACTTCGACAGCTGGGATCATCCACCAATGCGACCAAAGCTGTCTCCGTGCTATATCCGGGTCGGAAGCCGGACTGGAATGGGTCTAGATAGACAGCTTCATCCAGGTATTGGGGTAGCTGCCATGCCACAGCAATCTCTACAACCTTCGCGATAAAGCGAAGGTTGGAGACCGGACAGTAATTACCTAAAATAGCTGGGTCCAGGGAAGGCTTCTTGAGGAGGGGTCTCACCACTGCCTCCTTCAAGGCGGCAGGGAAAACCCCCTCCAACAAAGAAGCATTGATAATCCCCAGGAGTCAGCCTCGTGTCACTTCCTGTGAGGACAGCACCAACCAGGAAGGGCACGGGTCCAGTAAACATGTAGTGGCATGCAGCCTCCCCAACAACCTGTCCACGTCCTCGGGAGCCACAGGGTCAAACTCATCCCAAACAATCTCAACAAGATGCGACTCCGCCCTCTCACCCGGATCATCCCAATTTCGGTCCAAGCCATCCCGGAGCTGAACGATTTTATCATATAGATAACCACTAATCTCCTCAGCATATCCCTGCAACGGGTCATCCCGCACCTCCTGATGGAGGAGAGAGCGGATCACCCGAAACAGGGTGGCCGGGCAGTTATCTGCTGACGCAATGAGGGTGGAAGCGTAGGAATGCTTTGCCTTCGTCATTGCCATTAGGTAGGTCTTAGAATAAGACCTAACTAGTGTTCGGTCAGCTTCAGAACGGCTGGACCTCCAAACACTCTCTAGGCATCTTCTCCGGCGTTTCATCTCCCTCAGCCCCTCGGAAAACCAGGGGGCTGGCCGAGATCTACGCTGGGTGAGAGGCCGCAAGGGCACGACACGGTCCAAAGCTCCAGCCGCAGCCCGTTCCCAGGCCACAACTAGTTCTTCAGCCGTGCCATGGGCCAGGTCCTCAGGAAACGGCCCAAGCTCCATCAGGAACCTCTCCGGGTCCATCAGGCACCTGGGACGGAACCAATGTATTGGTTCCATCTCCCTGTGGTGGTGGGTAGTGGTCTGAAAGTCCAGGCGAAGGAGAAAATGATCTGACCATGACACCGGTTCTGTTTCTAAATCATCTAATTCCAGATCATTTAGCCACTGTCCAGAGATATAAATTAGATCCAGTGTGCCTCCCCCAGTGTGCATAGGGCCATCAATTACTTGAATCAGGTCCAAGGCCGTCATGGGAGCCTGGAACTCCCAAGCCGTTGTTGATGACAAGCCGGTCGATGGCAGGTTAAAGTCCCCCATGACTATAAGTCTGGGGGTCTCAACCGCCACCCTGGCGAGCACCTCCAACAACTCGGGTAGGGCTGTAGTCACGCAGCAAGGAGCCAGGTACGTGATCAACAAACCCAACTGATTCCCATGGCTCCACTTCACAAAGAGGGATTCACAACCGGCAATCTGAGGTACAGTGGCCTCCCTCGGCTCTAGACTTTCCCTAATAACAACCGCTACCCCCCCACCCCTACCTTGGGCTCTCGGTTGATGAAATGCTCAGAAACCCGGAAGGCACAACTCCACAAGGGGAACCCCCCCCTCTGGGCCCAACCAGGTCTCCGTAATGCCCATGAGGTCCGCGGACTCCCCCTAAATAAGATCACAAATCAGGGGGGCCTTATTTACCACGGACCGAGCATTACATAACATCAACCAAAGACCCAAGCTCTGAGGACCATGACCGCCCGGGGAACGGGTAAAGACTAAGGGGCCGGAGCATGTGATCGCTTTAAGACAGCAAGCACGTGCTCCCAACACTCGATATGGCCCCCCGCTTCCGCCATATCTGCCTCTCCCACTTACCGTACAGATTGAACGACTCTCAACTCCTGGAACGAACCCCACCCCCTCTGCCTTCAGACCAGATGGCGTAGTGCCGCAAACAAGCATGGGGACTGGACCCCTCCCCGACTGGTTATTCCCCCCACCCGTCGTATCCCTCCCCCCCTTAAAAAACCCTCTTTAAAAACCTATTTAAAAACCCCAAAAAATTCTTCTTGGCCGCATGCCACCTCTCTGGGTCCCAAGACCCTTTGTTAAGGTAGGCCCTCGATAACCTGGAGGGCCATTCCTGCGAGGCGGGGGAACCTCGCAGTCGTAATAGATCGGTGGACGAATATCTCATTGAAGAATATCAATTAAGACAGCAAAAAGTACTTTACTGCCTGCTTGAAGCTTTACCAGTACTTTATAGAGCAAGCCCCCTGCTACCACAATGGCCAACTTGAAGCTGGAGACTTTGTGGGACAACAAAATCTGTGTCAGACTATGGTAACAAAAAATCAGGAATAAGGTAGCATCCCTTCCAACTATCAAATGTTATTAAAGGGTATAAAGTTAGGCATAATGCAAATCTTTTAACAGGATTTGATAATCAGAAAAAGTGCTTCCAGATTCCTGATTTGTTAATTTATTTTTTTGCTAACACTGATCTGTATATTTTCTTATCCAGCAGGGGTTTTCCAGCAGAGTGTTTCCAGTCTTTCATGGATCTGATCTTTCTTCCCGACAATACAAATTATACAACAGTGGAATAGAGTGCCTCTGGTGGGTGTGGGTTTTCCATCTTTGAAGTCTTTTAAGAAGGTGCTAAGAACATTCCTTGAATGGTTTAACTGGTTTTCCTGCACATTGCAAAGAGCTGACCTCTACAATTGTTTGCCTCTGTGAACTATCACCAATTATCACCAATTATCAAAAGTTCTGGGAATGTTGAATTTGGTTTAAACATGATTAAACCTCTGAACTAAACCAAATCAAAGTGACAATTTGAAATATCAAATCAGACTGAATGCCTCCAAGTTGATTTGATTTGGAATAATTCCAAAAGCTACCATAGCTAAGCTGTAAAAATCAAGATCAGCCATCCAATGTCATCCCAAAGTGAAATGTATCTATTTTCAACCATCTAACGTTTATCTAGATTTTTGAAATTCAGATTGGGTACTCTTATCTAATATCTAATATCTTATCTAATATCTATCTAATAATTAGGAATTGACGGTGATTTGATGATACATTATGCATCAATCAATCAATCAGTGTGCAATAAATGCACACACACACAGTCACTCACTTTTTTAAACGTCCCAGTTTGGCTCAAACCCAATCACTCTAATTTCAATTCACATTATTATTATTTTTAGGGATGCATGTGCCTTTGAGTCAATTTTTAAATCCTGGTGACCAATTTTCTTGAAAAGGTCTTTGGAAGTGGTTTGCCTTTGCCGTCTTCCTAGAAAATGACTGGCCAAAGGTTACCCAGCTTCCTTTGTCTTTAGGATAGGATTAGAACTGATGGGTTCCCTGTTTCTAACCGAGTGCTGTAACTACACCAAGTTCTTCATGTTACTTTGGATATTGGACATTGACTTTTTGAATTGATCTATGATTTATGCAAGACTAAATACAAGATTTGAATCAGATCAGTTCAAATTCATACAAGTATTAACAATCATTTACAGGTATCATAGGTTAATGAATATCTTTCAAATTTCTGCCCAGAATCTCTAACCATAATGTTCCTTATAGATCTTATGTCTACTAATCTTAATGGTACTTCACTATCTTCTAAGACATTTTCATAGTATCAGCTAGAAGCTCCCTTCCATAGCAACAGTAACCAAGGCTGTCATACTGTTTCATGTCCGGCACAAAGTAATAAGGTCTAATGGCCCATTCAATTTCATTATAATCTCAATGATCATTCTTAAAAATACCAAGACCAATAGACAAATATAATATAGCAGACAGTGACATGTATAAAATTTATTTTTAGTATGTCTTTAGGTGGTTTCTCCAGATGTTATGGAACTTAACACTCAGCATCCTTATTAGCAATATTTCAGTAGACCAGTGTATATTGATGTAATGCCATCGAGAATTCCACATTTTGCTATATTTTCATTATTGATGCATCAATACTTTTCCTGGTGAGTAGAGCATAAGAAATTATTTTATATGAGATTACTTTATTTCCCTGTCTATCTCTATATTGCTTATTCTCAGTGGCAATGCTCTTCATTGAAATGTTGATGTTGTCATCATTACATTCCTGCCCCAATTAACTGGTATGTGAATCAGTAGAAGTACCAGAACTAAATCTGGAGTAGAGCTTTGACATGCCCACCATACATTCTATCCATTCCTTCACTTAAAATTATCCTTCTCCATACCCATGAGTGTCAGGAAGTTGATATATTTTGCCTCCAGCATCTAAGGCAATGGATTTCTGAATTCTGAGTTCTTGGAGAACAGCACGAGAGAGCTTTTGCTTCAAGTCCTATGTAATGAACTTCACATAGACTAGCCACTGTGGGAAAATGAATTAGATTTGCCTTTGGTGTTATTCATTTACTTCACTTTACTGTTGATCGCAAGTGTGAAAGCTATATACTACCGTATATATGTGAAAGACAGTTTAGGCTACCAGATCTTGGTTGCAAAGTTTCAGATGATCATTAGATATTAGCAATGAACCAGGGTGCTATTATCTTATGATTGTGCAAAGTTTCGTAGCCCACATTCAATACATAAATGCCATGAAGAATGAGTAATCTTTCTTTGCTGTATAGCGTAATTAACCATACTTCCTAAAACCTGAATGTGGAAACATATAGTTGTAAGATCTCAGTAAGGCTGTGTGAAATTATTTCGAAAGCTTCCCAGGTTTTAGCACTTTGATGATAAAGAGTAACAGGGGATACAGCCAGAAATGTTTTATAAACAGTGTGCTCCACTGATAGTTTGCTTAGGCTACTCATGAGTCTGCCAGGGATCATGGCAACTATGGGAGATAAATCATTTAATGAAGCATTTAACATATCACTTGCAATTATTTCTAATTAGCACTAATGAAATGAGGATTGAATAAACAAGCAATATAATTTTGGAGATAAGGGATAATTAAATAATGTGAGCAACAGGACCAGTGCTAATTGAATCATACTATTATGATAATTTTTTTTTAAAAAAACTTACCTGTGAGATATTCAAACTTCAACCAGTTCATTTTAACAGCTCCAAATATTCTGTCAATTTTTATTCTTTTTCCCCCTGAAGAGCATTTCATGATGGATACCTTTGAAGATTTCAAAGTTTTCTTTTTAATCTATCTCTACCTTAATCTTTTTTCATTACAAGTAAATAGAAAGAGAGAAAAAGTTGTTACTTCTGGTTAATTCCTATCATTAGGATAAACCAGAAGTTAATTCTCTGGTGACCACTGATTTGTCTGTAATAATACAGTCCAAACTTTACAATGGAAAGTTGTACAAAACTTTTAGCTTTGAAAGCTTTGAAACAATGTATTTCTCTAACAAGTTGGAAAGAAAGCTTTGAAATAATGTCTGAAAAAATGTTTGAAAGTCTGAAAGCTTTGAAGGAACTTTTGCCAGACCAATTCTTGAATACAGCTCATCTATCTGGAACCCACACTGCATATCGGACATTAATACAATCAAACAAGTCCAGAGATATTTCACAAGAAAAGTCCTCCACTCCTCTGCTTGTAAAAAAATACCTTATGCCACCAGACTCGAAATTTTGGGCTTAGGCAACTTAGAACTTTGCTGTTTTCAGTCTGACCTAAGCATAGTACATAAAATCATCTGCTACAATGTCCTACCAGCCAATGAATACTTGAGCTTCAACCAAAACAATACAAGAGCACACAATAGATACAAACTCATGGTAAACCAATCCAAACTAGACTGCAGAAAATACAACTTCAGTAACAGAGTAGTCAATGCCTGGAATGCACTATCTGACTCTGTGGTTTCTTCCCCAAATCCCCAAAACTTTAACCTTAGACTGTCTACTTTAGGCCTCACCCCATTCCTAAGAGGTCTATAAGGGGCGTGTATAAGTGCACCAGCATGCATACTGTCCTGTCCTAATGTTTTCTTTTATTTGTATCGTTTACATGTATTTATAAGTATGTTTACACTTATATCTGTTGTAAAATACATGCTTGACAAAATAAAATAAATAAATAAATAAGTGAAACAAAAATAATAATAAAAAAAGTATCTAACAAGTCTGACTTGGAGACTTCTGAAGATAGAAATACTGGAACAATGTAAGTTAGCTTTTGCATATCCCTTCTGATAAATACAGAGCATTTACCCTCTACATTGGGTCAAAGTGACTCTGATCTGTCTCTTTATATTTGGCCCTTATTTTCATTTTAACGCATGTAGGAGTAAAGAAGGTGAGGTTGACAAGATCTGTTGCCTAAGCAAAAGAGACAAACATTTTTTTAAAGTCCACAATGAGATGATATTTAGAAACAGATCAGACAGATACCTTCCAAGTTTATTTATTTATTTATTTATATATTTATTTATTTTGTCAAACACAACAATATATATATAAGTATAAGCATGAAATAGCCACACAAAATGAATACAACCAAAGGGAACATTAGGATAGGAACGGTAGGCATGCTGGTGCTCTTATGCACGCCCCTTACAGATCTCTTAGGAATGGGGTGAGGTCAACAGTATACAGTTTTAGGTTAAAATTTTGGGGATTTTGGGATGAGACCATGGAGTCATATAATTCCAGACATTAACAACTCTGTTACTGAAGTCATATTTTCTACAATCAAGATTGGAGCGGTTTACTTTAAGCTTGAATCTATTGTGTGCTCGTGTGGTTGAAGCTGAACTAGTCTTCAACAGGAAGGACATTGTAGCAGATGATTTTATGAGTTATGCTTAGGTCATGCCGAAGGCGGCGTAGTTCTAAATTTTCTAAATCCAGAATTTCAAGTCTGGAGGCATAACGTATTTTGTTGTGATCAGAGGAGTGGAGGATTCTTCTTGTAAAATATTTCTGGACACGCTCAATTGGATTAATGTCCGAAATAAAGTGTGGGTTCCAGACAGGCGAGCTGTAATCGAGAATTGGTCTAGCAAATGTTTTGTATGCTCTGGTTAGTAGTGTAATCTTTCCAGAGAAGAAGCTACACAAGATTAAGTTTACAACTCTTAATGCCTTTTTGGCGATGTACTTGCAGTGAGCTTTGGCACTTAGATCATTTGATATGAGAACTCCAAGTTCTTTAACAGAGTGAGGGTCATCTACAAGGTCATGTCCATAAAGCTTGTATTTAGTGTTCTGATTCTTTTTTCCAATGTGTAAGACAGAGCATTTGTTGGTTGAGATTTGGAGTTGCCAAATTTTTGACCATTCCAACACAAAGTCAAGGTCTTTTTGAAGGGTATCAGCATTGTTGGTAATGTTAAATAAGTTTAATATCATTGGCGAAGAGAACACAGTTACTTATAATATGTCAAAGTGGTCGTTCATGTATAATATGAACAGTGTTGGTCCTAGAACGCTGCCTTGGGGGGCACTGCTATTAACAGGAGCAGGATTTGATAGGGCACTGCCTATTTTGACCACTTGTTGCCTGTTTGACAGGAACACATTTATCCAATTATGGATGGGTCCAGAGACGCCGTAGGATTTTAGTTTTAGAAGTAGTTTGTCATGTACTACTGAGTCAAAGGCTTTACAGAAGTCTATGTAAATTGCATTTATTGCTTTGCCCTGATCAAGATTTGTAGTCTATATGTTTTTGCAGTGAAAAAGTTGTAGATTACAGGGTAATTTTTTTCTGAAACCAAAATTTTATTAGCGAATAGGTTGTTTGTTTCTAGGTGAAAGGTAATGGATTGGTTGATGATTGATTCCATTACTTTGCAGGTGACGCAGCATAAAGAGATTGGTCTGTAATTTTCAACTAAGCTGGGGTCTCCTTTTTTGAAGATAGGGATGACCATGGCTAGTGACCATAGATTGGGAAGGGAGCTGGTCCTGAAGGATTTTTCAAAGATTATGATTAGGGGTTCTGCAATAACAGTGGAAAGCTTTTTTAAGAAATATGCACATAGTCCATCAGGTCCAATAGATAGAGATGGTTTCAGTCTGCGTAGTGCCTTTTCAACATTATCTTCTGTGAAATCTATTTGTGTTGGATTGTTGTAATCATTATTGGTACGACTAGGGAATGTTGGGTATGAGCCATTACTGTTAACAAAGACTGAGCCGAAGAATGTGTTAAAGAGGTTTGCTATTTCATCATTGCATTCTTTACTGTTAGATCCTTTTACCTGTTACCTGAACTATAAGAAGTAGGAGGAGGTACCAAACAATTAGACTTGCAAGACTCATGTCATCTCCACAAAGTAAACCAGATTAGGAAATCAACTCCACAGCAAGGCTGAAACTACTTTTTATTGAGATTGGCTTTAATAGCATACTGAATATTACAAAAATTCTAACACAAGTTGAGAAATCTTTCAGAAATCTTCCACTCTATATTTCAATGACTTTTCTGGACCAATTTTTTTGATCCAGAAAATTCCTTTTCCCAGGGAAATTTCTCCTGCACCTAATCCTGACAATTGTCCTAGAAATTATGGTAGATTGGGAGAAAGAGACTAGAAATTCACCTCTTACCTAAAGTAGAGAATTAGGACTTGAACCTGTTTGTCAGTGTCTAAATCCAAAATAAGTTGAGGCTGCAGCTCAAGCTTTGAAGAACTATTAGACATTCCCTTCTTCCCAAATTGACTTGTTTTCCCTGAATTTCTAATACACAGCATCTATCTTTATGTCATTTGGTATGAGGTACAACAGTTTTCTATACCAGTGCTACTATTCTTGGATTTCATGGTAAATAGCAATTCTCACCCCAGGTGGTAGAATTATGCAGTACCTGATGAAAATCATTACTTTTATAGCAGGATAAGTCATGTGAATTACTGTTCCATTAAATGGCTTTCTCGTTGAGGTTCTGTATTTATACAGATGAAATCTTGCTGTTTAGTAGATGATGGTATTTCTATGCTGCTGTTCCTTTCACAGAAGCCCAAAGCAGTTTACAAAAGAACAATACAAATAATCTTAAATAAAACTATCAATGCTAAAAGCAACGGTCCATAAAGATGTTTAAAATGCTATTTCTGCTTTTGAGGAAAAAAAAAGAGTTCATTTTAAAAAGCAATCAGAAAGGCAATCTAAATGCTATAGTCATTATCTTCCAAATGCCTGGATGAACAGAATGCCATCAGTTGTTATCTGAAACCTAGCCATTTTTTTCTCATGAACAAAGGGTTCCATAACTGGAATTCTGCCACTGAAAAAAATAAATAAAAAATCCTTTATTGTTTTCTCTATGCTTTTTTTCTGCTTCCTCCCAAGAGTGATTTGTTTATTTATTTGCATAAACACTTTATGCAAACATTTTGAAGAAGAGATGTCTTCATCTGACTGTGGTAGGACACGATCCTTGCTTCAAGCAAGCTACTCTTAATGAGGAAAGCTGATACAGAAAATACCTGCTGTTGAACCCTGTCCCAGCATACCAAGCAGAATTACAGAATAACAGAGTTGGAAGGAACCTTGGACGAAAAAACAGATTCTAGGTTTTGTTAGGTATTATAGAGCTAAGCACCTTGAACTGCATTCACAAACCTATTGGTGAACAGTAGAGCTCCCATAGCAGTACTTTAACATGCTAATATCATGATTGACCACTGAACACACATGCTACTGCATCCTGAACCATCTGAAATTTTAAGATGAACGTCAAAGAGAGACCCATGTAGAATGAACTACACCAATTTAATCTAGAGATTAGATCAGTTCAGAATATTCCTGACAAATGCCTGAAATTAAGTCCTTAATTCTCAGGTAAACTTGAGGAAGGATTACAGATAAGTGTTACCTTCTTCTCAGGATTGCTACTGTAAGCCTCAAAGCTCTATTATTAACACTTTTATTCCTTCTCTCTTTTTTCCTTTCCTTCTCACAGTTAGTCTTTCTGAGACTAATTCTTGTCGCACTTTTCATCAGTGCTGGCACTTGAAGTCTACAGCTAGGTCTAAAAGAGGAACAGTGTTTAATTCGATACCTACCTCCAGTCCTCCAAAGTATATTGCACCTATCATAAGGTATTTATTTCCAATTGGAAGAGTGCCTGGAGTTATATCTCATACACTTCAGCACAGCAGATATTTTAATGTATATGTTCCACAGCCTTTCTGTTCAGTAAGTAGAATGAAGTAAAAGGTCATCACTTATGTTGATATTACTTCCCCTTAACGAAAAACAACTGAATTCAATGTGAATGAGGTTTTTAGTTGAAAATTGGGAAATACCAAAAGGAGAATGGAAAAGGATCTGCATTTCTTTTTATTTTGCTTACAATAATTAAATTCTGAATTTTTACATAAAATATATAACATTTTATTCTGTAATAAAAATTAAAAATCAATTAGTTGAGTTATCCTATGTTTTTGTTCAGAGGTTCTGTTCAAAAGGGAAGGAGAGAGCTTTGGAAATTCAAATCAAATAATTAGATTGAATTGGATACATACAAATCATTTCTAAATATACACAGATCTTTTCCAAATTAATTAAAACACCCCCATCAGATTTAATTATTTGGTTTCAATGTTTAAACAGAATTTGACCATCCTTCCAAACTGAATCCAAAATTAAAGTTACATTTCCCTAATTACCTCAGATTTACCAAGTAGTCTTTATATTTCATTATTAATATAAGCTACCCTGATTATTTTAAGGACAGAAAAATAAGACGTGAATCAAATCAAAACCAATCAATAATAAATCCAGGATTCTAATATTATTGTAATCAAAACATTGCAGAGAATGTGGGAGAGAAAGTAGAAACTAGATCCTGAACTTATTATCTTGAACTAAATTATCTTCCCATGATAATCTCCACTTCATGCCATGTTTTTCTCTGCCCTTCTTTCTCTTTATCTCACCACCTAGTAATCCCGAAGCCTTTAAAAATGGCACTAGGAGAAGATTGTTGTTATATGGTTCTTTTTGTGGTCAAGTTCCTAGGAGAGCATACCAGCAGAATACATGCGACTCCCATTATATCTAGCTGTTTGCAACCTTTGAGGAAACAAGGCATTGTACTATGCCTTGTATATTGTTCACATCTCCCTCATCTTGTTGTGACACTAATACATCCAATAAATGGTAACTCACTGGAGACGTGGAAAGAAATATAGAGATAAGAGCCGTTTTAAATGAGCTTTGAGCAAACTGGTTTTCAGTTAGGTCTCTTGGTAAACTTACTTGGTGACAATGGCAGGCAGCAATGCACAGAAAGCCATAAGTTTAATAGAAACAGTAGCAAGTTCTTTTTTGGATGATGAATTGAGTGAATCAAATTAAAGTGGATTCAATATTCAATTCAATTTGATAAGCATGCATAGATCATGCTCCCAAGTCTCTGAATCAATGCAAAAGCAGATGATTTAATTTGATGCACTGAACTCTGTTGGTGATTTACTTTGGAGGTTCAGTTTAAAAGGATGATCACTGAATGAAACATGATGCATTTCTGCTGGCAACAATCTTGGTTGGGTCTTGCCAAAATAAGGTACATGCTGTACAAATAAGATGATAAATGACAAGAGTACATCTAATTTTCCTCCACCAATTTTCAATATTCTAAATAAGGAGTATCTGCTCTTTCAAAAAAAAAAAGTACAGTATATATAGTGATCTTCCTGAATTTATTTAATTTTTGACACATCTAAGACATCCGATCTTTCTTTGTACAATACTTTTTCCAACATCCAATTTTCTTGGCCTCAACTGCTTCAATTAAATTCTGGGTGAAATTCTGGCCGAATCCTTTGCAGTATTTTACACACTCCATGCACACATTTAGAGATCTAGGCAGATAGGGAGACCTCAGTGTGATTAATAAAAAGTCTAACAATTCTAGAAACAAATGCAAAACAGCAGCATAATAGATATTTGGAAAACAATCAATCTGGAAATAAAGTAGAATGTATCCAATAGAATTTTATTTATTAAATATTTATCACACACCTTTTGAGGGGAGGGTGGGGGAGGACAGTGTCAACTCAAGGCAATGAACAAGGAAATTTCCTGACAGAACAATTAACCAGTGGAACAATTTGCCTCCAGAAGTTGTGAATTCTCCAACACTGGATGATTTTAAAAACAAACTGAACAACCATTTATCTGAAATAGTATAGGGCAGTGATGGTTAACCTTCTTGGCACCGAGTGCTGAAACTGGAGTGTGTGTGTGTGCTTGTGTGCGCATGGTTGTACACGTGTGCCAGAACACCAGAACCCAGAAGAGAGCAGCTGGCTGGTGCACATGCATGCCAGCTGCACTTCCAGGTTCCAGCACTCGCATGCACACCGACCAGCTGCTCTTTTCTGGGTTCTGATGCATGCCTGCACGTTGGCCAGCTGGTCTTTGCGCAAAGACTAGCTGGCTGGCCTGCATGCGCATGCCAGAACCTGGAAGAGAGCAGCTGCTGGTGCGCATGCCCACAGAGAGGTCTCTTTGTGCCACCTCTGGCACGGGTGCCATAAGTTTGCCATCACAGGTATAGGGATTTTTGCCTGAACAGGAGATTGGACTAGAAGACCTCCAAGATCTATTCTATTCTATTCTATTCTATTCTATTCTATTCTATTCTATTCTATTCTATTCTATTCTATTCTATTCTAGTTTATTCTTCTAAATACTGCTGTCCTCTATTTTGCCCACAACAACAACCCAGTTGGGCTGAGAGATAGTGGGGTGGCACAAAGTCAACCAGATTAAGGGAAGATGTATATCAATATTAGAATATATTTTGGGTGAAACTGTTCTGTTATCAATAATGCCTTCTTACTTCCATCCAAGCTTTTTTCCAAACCGTCCATAAATGGATGCAATGAGAAACAAATAAAAGAAGACCACCTATCAGCTCCAGGCCACTCGGTTTTCCAGGATGCTGGAATGAATTGGGTTGCATATTTTATCAAATGCAATCACTCATGCAAACAAATGAACACCTATGGTAGAAGAATAGAGACACGGCTGTTTATTTCTGTTTATTTCCTTCCAATTTGCATTAAGATAAACCATTTTCAGGTCCAGCTGGTCAAATTGTTGTATAAATGGATAAATAGTGCCTTCATTTTGGTTCATATCTGGCACTGAAGGAACTGAGTATTCCCATTGACTTGGTAATAACAGACTTGCTCTGTAAAAATCTGACCAAAACTCATGGCTGAATATTCAGGTATAGCCAGAAAGCCAATAGCCTTCCTGAAGAAATGAGCTGAAGCCAGAGCATCTGTTTTTTCTCTCTCTGACTTTGCGGTGTTTTCCAATTTATTCTATCAGTCTTGTCATTACTATTCCATTAGTCTCTTTTCCTCTGTTTCCTGTCTAGATTATACACAAGCATGCAAGGTGAGAAAATTACACAAAAGAATCAAAGCAGCTGCAAAATTCTCAGGCCTAAAAGAAGCTAGTTTTTAATGAAAAAGGAAGAAGAAACTTTTTGTTGTTACTAAAACATTTCAATCCATGATATGAATACTTGATTTGGATTAAATGGAGAGCACGTTTCACAAAATGATCCATTGTGTCTGCTCAATTTCAAAGGAACATTCAAAATGAAGAATCATTCAAAAACTGAATGAAGATTATTTATTTTATTTTTATTTATTTATTTTATTTTGTCACAACAATATATGTAGGTATCATACAAAAAGATTGTATAGTATATAAACACATATATGAGTATGTGAGTATATAAGGAGGTATAAGCATATATATAGGAAGAAGAAAAGAAAAAAAACAATAGGACAGGAACGGTAGGAACGTTTGTGCGCTTATGCACGTCCCTTATGGTCCTCTTAGGAATGGAGTGAGGTCAATAGTAGAAAGTTTTTGGATAAAACTTTTAGGATTATGGGAAGAGACCACAGAGTCAGGTAAAATATTCCAAGCACTGATGATTCTGTTACAGAAGTCATATTTTCTGCAATCTAGATTAAAGAGGTTGACATTAAGTTTA